>NC_133755.1:23083750-24284375 GCF_036562045.2 Rhinolophus sinicus
CAGTTTTATAAATAAGTTTTAACAATCCTTGAGGAACTTGTTATTCATATTATAGAAATCTTTCAGTGCATAGAATACTATATTAACAACTCATTTAACAAAGTGCAAACAACTTCTAAATCAAACTAAGAAAGAATATGAACACATGGATATGTGAGGGTATACATATGTACACAAACACACACATGCATACACACACACACACACTACCGGCCATTTTTGCTTATAAATATAGATTTTTAAAATAAAGGCATATATAATCTAGCACTAATTTTAGAGAAGTGAACAAGATTTATCCCAGGGATAAGAGTTTGGGAAAAAATTAGGAAATCTGCTAATTTATTACACTATAGTTCATTTATTTTCTACCTTAATAGTACATTAAGGTAGAAAAAATATGACTATCTTATTAGCTACAGGAATAATGATAAATTTAACACCCATTCTTGATCAAAACACAAACACATAGGCTTATGTTAGCAAACTAGGAACAGAAGGAAACATTTTAAATTTCATAAAGCTCATCTATGAGCAACCTAAAACAAGCATTACTGATATGGTAAGTATTCCTATTAAATCCAGGAGCAATATAAAGTGCCTGCTGTCATTACTGCTATATGACATGGTGCTGAATGCTTTAACTCAGGATTTCTCAACTTTGGCACTACTATTTTAGAACAGATAATTCTGAGTTATGGGATGCTGTTCTGTACATTGTAGGATGTTTGCTGGCATCTTTGGCCTCCGATCACTACATGTGAGTAGCATTCTTGTTGTGACAATCAAGAATGTCTCTGGACATTAACCAATATCCCCTAGGGAGTGCAAACTGTACCCAATTTATAACTACTGATTTATCAATGAAAAAAGACACTATATAAAAAATACAAAGTATAAAAATATTGGAAAGGAATAAACATTATTTTCAGATAATAGCATTGATATAGCCAATTAAAATACATTACAGAAACAAAATACATGATCCCAATAGTAAGCAAAACTATATAATGCTTAGTAATTCACTTGAGAAGAAATCTTCAGTGATGAAAATTATAAATCCTTAAAAGTAATTCTGATTGATAAGGAATATTTCATGTACATAGATAAGAAGTGTTGCTATTGCAAAGGTAACAGATTTACTCAAATTAATCTATAAATTCAAAACAAGCCCCCAAACTTATTGATACACACATATAAAAATGAAACTGGAAAAAAGAAATGTATACTTATAGCTAAGAACATTTTTAACAAGAACAATGATGGATAATTTTTCCTGTGAGATGTATCAGAATACTATATAAAACTATAATAAATACATGGAAATGGCCTCTTAATACACCCTGCAATGTGGATGAACCTTGAAAACATGCTAAGTGAAAAAGCTAACACAAAAGATCATACATTGTATCATTTTACTTATATGAAATGTCCAGAATAGGTGAATCAATAGAGATAGAAAATAGATTAGTGATTCCCAGAGTCTGGGATTAGAGGGGAGTGGGAACTGACTGCTAATGGGTTTTGGGTTCTGTGTGAGGTGATGAAAATGTTCTGCAATTAGATAGTGATGATGGATGGTTGTAGAGTCTGTGAATACACACCCAATGAGTTGTACACTTTAAAGAAGTGAATTTTATGTTATGTAAATTATATTTCAATAAAGCAATTTTTAAAAAGCATGAAATTAGGCCCAAAATGGACAAATGTATTATCAGATGTGTTCAATAATCTTTAAACATTATATGTACATAATTATGTATATCACATATGTTATGTAATATACATTATATATATTATGTATGATATATATCATATATTTATCATATAATATATATAGAGAGAGATGAACAATAATATTGGCATTGTCAATTCATGGAGATAAATGTGAACTATCAATAAATTATGTTGCAATAATTGACTGTCAAGAAAAAGAAAGCTGTTTACCTACATCTCATTATTCTCAAGTAAAACTCATATCTGACTAATAGATAAACATTTAAAATAACCTTTCACTCATTAGCAGAAAGTAAAGGTAAATAGTAAATGTGTCTATATGGTTAGGGGTGTATAAGGTTTTCTTTTGCAAGTCACAATATACAAAAGGCATAATAGAAAACAAGAAGTTGGCTGTCTCAAAATGTAACTCTGTAAGAAATATAGAAAATTAAAAGGCTAAACAAAACACTCGAGAATTATTTGCAATCCACAAAATAAATTATATAGTAGCAGAAAAAGACCACTATAAAAAACTTACATATTCATTAAAAAAAAACAAATTAGTGAGAGTGTGTAATATATTAAACAAAGCACAGAATGGAAAATTAAAGTTACTAATAACTATGAATTTCTTACCACAAATAGCAATTAAGGAAATATAAATAAAGCCAATGAGATAGTATTTTCTACCATAAGATTGGCAAAAAAGTAGTAATAATAATGAAAATATCTATTGTGAGTTAATTATGTTGGAATTGAACCTCTCATATACAGTGATTGTGCATTGACTTTGAATAGAATTTTAGAATGATTAGATAGATAATAGAGTGATATAGATAGATAGATAGATAGATAGATAGATAGATAGATAGATAGATAGATAGATAGATAGAAAGAAATACTGGGAGTATGGCCATTCCAATTTATAGAGAAACATTTAACTTGTACACCCAGAAGTATACAATTGCATACATTGTAATATCATTTGAAATACCGAAGAATTTGGAAACAAGCTGTTCACATTTTATTTTTTCAAGACGACTGTAAAAATACTCATATACACATAGAAAACAGTGGGAAACATGTCATGAAGGATATTTTTTAAATCTGATCTTATTAAAAATTTACAGTGAGGTGAATTTTTATAATTAAAAATAAATTTAGAACAATAAATGATTCCAGATGTATAAAACATCATAATGTTTAGACATTTACACCCCTCACAAAGTGATAGCTCCCCCAGTCTACTACCCCTCTGACAGTGTATATAGCTGTTACAGCACCATTGACTATATTCCCTATGCTGTACTTTACATTCCATTAATAATCTATCTATATTTAATTATAGTTGACATTCAATATTATTCTACATCAGCTTCAGGTGTGCAGTACAGTGGTCAGGCATCTACACAATCTATGATGTGTTATACACCTGCAACTAATATAAAAATATAAAATTTTAAGAAGTTCCAGAAATGAGTGGCCAAAGCCTGCATAAATATATAGTGGCCATGAGGATGAAGGCAGGAGGAACCTTAAATATTTCTGATAGTGTTTTAGGATTTGGGTCTTAGGACTTTTTTCAGACTGATTCCTCTTCAATTTAAAGTCAAAGCATCACCAAAACATTTGCAATCCCATCTGGAGCTATACTTTTTGTTGTTGTTACTTAGAACAATATGTTTGGTAAGTCCTAAGGCAATGTGTAATCAGAGTTTTAAATTTCCCTCATTGATGAAATAAATGGAAATAAGTCTTTTGATGCATTTTCTTACAATGATCAGAACATGCTTGTTACATGAACTTTCTTATGAATTGAATTATTTGTACAAATATCTGCAGTCTTTTTCCTGTCTTGGCTTCAAACACACACAAAATTGCCATTCATCTACATTCTGGGGAATCTTTACCCTGAGTAGAAAACCCTCTCTGTTTTATATCAGAGACATTAACTTTGATTACTAGCACTAATTTTATTGACTTATGTTTCCTTCATTCTCTTTGGTGATCTAAAATATATTAATAACAATAGCAACATTATAATAAAACAACCACACCAAAGATAGCTAAAACTTAAGGAGAGCTTAGGTAATTTGCTCAAATACACAAAAACTGTGTGCAAGAGCCAGGGTTTGAACCTCTCTGACCCCCAAAACCAGCAATCTTCTTAACCAATATGCTGCTATCTCTCCCAATGGACTTGCATTCCTATATGAAAGCATGTCAGCACCTCCTACTCAGAAAATCCTCCACACCCTCACTAATTCCTGGTCTCTCCTTTCTCTATCACCATAGCAGTTTCTTACCTCTGGTGTCAGCCATAGGCACCCTGGACTCCAGGTTCTAACCTACCCCTTTTAATTCTCCCCCCTGCTTTATCCTGTGGCTATTGATATATCAGATATCAACCAAATTATCTCAGTTTCCATCTGTGCCATTTAAGTTTAATCTTATAAATTTAGAATGTCTGACGCTCAAGACAATACAGGTATGTGATCTGGCATTTTCTTTTATGAATCTCCAAAACCCATGAATACAAGGTATGATCAAACAATACGGTGAATGTTTAAATAATAAAAAAAAAATATTATGGTAAAGGACACATTGCATTAATCTCCCTCAAAATACCCCCCCTAGGTTCGAACACACTTATCCCATCGTTCATGCCACTTTCTGTAGCAGTTCTGGAAGTCCTCTTTCATGAGTATCTTTAACTGTCATAGCTTCCTCGATGTCCTGAATAATTTTGACTTTGGGAAAGAGCCAGAAGACTCCTGGTGCCAGATCCAATTAATAAGGTGGATGAGGACACATTGTAATGTTTTTATTTGATAAAAATTGCTGTACCAGAAGTGATGTGTGACACAGTGTTGTTATGATGGAGAATGATTTATTGCACATTTTAAAACACACCTTCTGTCAACTGTAGCTCACACATGACTGGCTGCTCTGAACAAGTTGAAACTCGTCACACACTGTTACTAAAGTTCAATGTGTCACTTCCCATATTGAAGATCCCTGACTTTCTGTTGGATGGCACTCGACAGCAGCATTCGCCATATTTTGTAATCACAACCGAAAGGCTCTGTGTCACACATCACTTCTGGTACGGCAATTTCTACCAAATAAAAACAACATGGTGTGTCCTCTCCCACCTTATTCATTGGATCTGTCACTGTGTGACTTCTGGTTATTCCCCAAAGTCAAATGACCATAAAAAGTAAACGTTTTGAATCGATTCAGGATATCAAGGCAACCACGATAGTGCAACTAAAGACACTCGTGAAAGAGGACTTCCAGAACTGCTTCAGAAAGTGGCAAAACGATGGGATGAGTGTGTTCAAAGAGAGGGGGAGTGTTTTGAGGGGGATTAATGGCAATGTATCTTTTACTGTAATAAATTTTTTTAATTTAAATATTCACTGTATTTGTTGATCATACCTCATATGTGCCCTTAAAGGAAACAAAGTTATTCATATGAAATTATCCTACAGCTAAGCTGGAATTTAGTTCCACCTTTTCCTTAAAACATATATGACATAATGTGTGCTTTCATTACTGCACATTTTAGTTTTTAAAACCTGTTAATGAATTACTTGCCACAAGAGAAGCATCTCCAGATCCACTCCTAATACTTTAGTTGTTGCTTAGCAACTAGTCCACTTCCTTCTTGGTTTCAGAGCTATACATGTGGAAGGAGAGAATGAAGCCATGAAATGATCTTAAATAAATGGCTTTGAGTTTTTTAAATATCAAGCGATAATAAAACAGCATGAGTCTTTGAGCCTCCCACCCACCGTGGATCTGTCATGAAGGCACACTGGATATCCAAATTAATAATGATATAAATAATTTCTAGAAGTGTCCTTGATTTTATTCTAGCTATGTTTTTTTTCTTTTTTTTTTTTTTCTTGCAATATATTTTGCTTTGCAGGTTCTTAAAAAGATTCAACAATTTTAATTAAGAAACCATCTATGGAGATTGTCCTACCATATAGAGAAAGGAATGAATGATGAGGGGCACACACTGGCTATCCTAGCATCATAGCAAGGCATACATAGAAATAGAAGAGAATTTTACAGAAAACATTTCTGAAATAGAAAAGAAAATTGCAACAGAACTGTTACTTGCAGATTTTTGTATTTTCATAATCAACCACTGAATATTCCAACCCTTAGACAGAAAGTTCTACATAAACATGTCTTAGTTACTTGTATCAGTCCAGTGATGAGCACGATGCCTTTCAGGGAAGAATGCTTAATAGAAGTTTTGGCAACTTAAGTGAATGAATGAAAAGGCTACAGAGAAGAGGAGCTCAGAATGGGTAATCAAGAAGATGAAAGTATTTTAGGTCCTTGAATAAGAATTAAAAGGGAAAATTTCTAAACTTCATGAAATTTACATGAGTAACCCTAAATATTAGTTATACTTATAGTGGTTTTCCAAGTTTCTAGAAGGTCTAAAGCTAAAATGCAAAAGTCAGACTTGATATTTATAGGCCCTCTTCATTTTAAAATAATCCATACTAAGAATTTTATCATTGTAATAGATGAGATTTTCTGACGATTTATTAGACTGATAGCAATGTAAAAAAATCGATGAAAAATAATGGACAAATAGGTTTGCATCAACTTTAGGAATAAGAAAATAATTAGGAGCTACTTATGATAGAAATGCATAGGGTCTGTTCTGGTTTTCTTTTTAGTTAGAGATACACACACACACACACGTGACTGAGATATACCTGCTACGATAGGTTTACATGTCTGATAAGATAGGTCTGTATTTTGAAAACATAGAGATTATTCTTTATTTTAAAAATACAAATGGAATCTGAATTTTTTCTAATGACACCTGGGAGATAATGAACAATTTACTTTCCTTTCTGAGGCTCAGTTTCCTCATATATATATATATATATATATTTCCTCATATATATATATATATATATATATATATATATATATATATATATATATATATATATTAAAAATATATATATATGTATATATAAAACAGACATCGTAATTAGTTATTTGACTGAAGGGCTAATATGTGGTATAAGCAGCAGCTTCCAAATCTTTTTGAGATGATCCACAATGAGACATATATTTTATATTGACACCCAATACACACACAGACAGGTGTGCATGTCTGAAACAGACAATTTTGGAAAGTGTATTTACCTTTCTACATGTAATGCACTCTACAACTTTCTATTCTACTTTGTCTATTTCATGGAAAAGAAAAATATGCTTCTGCACCACTACATTTATCTACCAGTGGGTTGCAAACTATAGTTGAAAAAAGTGAAGTGGGGAGTTAGGGAGACAAGATCCTATAATTTGAGATGTTTGTGCATGACAGCATTCCTGCACTTGCATCTAAATGGAATTTTTCAGTCATTGCACGCGCACTTTGTTGAATTCATTAAAGAACTCAGTGCATCAGATAAAATGAGAGAGGAAAAATGATAATTATCAGACTAATGTTTTGCTCTTAATGGTAACTGTTTAATGACTAAGTGGTAGCATACCACTGTTCCTGTTTTCCTGGGTATTTGAACAGATTGCCAGGAATTATTTTTTAATCATAAGTGAGATGAGCATCATTCAATATTTTATGAAATTATATCCTTTGGGTTCTGGTTATGTATCTGAACATACTGTAAATTTTTCTGTGATATTACAGGTTATTTTATTTTATTTCTCCGATATCCTATGGAAAATAAATTTTCTTTGTCCTTCCCATGCACCTGGAGATGAAATAAAGGTTTGCTTTCAAAAAGTACTTTATGTGCTTGACATAAGTAATTCCATTTTGTGGAGTTATATATTTTTAATGCCTTTTCTACTTTCAGATTTACTTCTACATCAGGCAAGGATCCTGAAACAAAAGTAGGATAAAGGAGAAGAAAGGAGAATCATACATACTACCCAATACCAAACTACCTAAATATCTGGACTGTAGCTCACTAGCCTTCATGCTAAAGAGATGTTTCTGATATGGAAACTCCTAAGTTGAAAACATTTGAATTAGTGAAGTTTGTTTCTCCTTAATTAATTGCATCTTTTTTTTAAAGATCATATAAGTTTATATATACAGAGGGTGCCATTTTAAGAAAGGAAAAAAACTCTATTAAAATTGTAATATATACTGATAACAAAAGTCATCAGTACTGAATGCAAGTCATGCATTTAGACTTCTTTGGCACCCCTGGTATTTGGATTATGGGAACAAATGAAAACCAGATAAAATTGAGACAAACTAGAAAATTCAAAGAAAAGTACATCCACTCCCAGTGGCTTAGAACAAAAGATCACAAGAGAAATCCATAGTTTGTATTCCCACCCATGTGATAGAAGAAAGGACGACAAAGGTTTACCTGCAACTTCTTCAACTGTGTCTCCCTGCCAGCACAGCTTTTGTTCTACCTGGATGAGAACTGAATACAAGTGTATTTCTAAAATTTGAAACAAAGGAGACTCGCCAGGGAGCCAAGATGAGCCTAGAGCTCAGATTTTGAAAATCTAAACCCAAGGCCTGCCATCATCACACTGCGTAGATAATGAGAGGGGGGCCCACTCCCAGGCTGCAGCAGTTCTCTGGGGAGACGGTTTCCACGTGTATCTCACTTTTAAAATGCTGCTGTGGGGAAGGAAATGGATAGGTCTGTGGACTATGTTTCTCCCTGCAAATCATGTCTTTGGTTGCACAACACCAATACCTGTCTTAGACGTCCCCACCCTCCAACTCTTTCTTCTTCTTTTTATTCTCTTTTCATTATATATCCAATTTAAACTCTTTAATTTTTATTGTCCTAAAAACATGACAAAAACAGAAATGGGAGGTAGGTTAGCAGGAATGGGGAACTGCCTGGAAAAGTTAAGGAGGTCTTCATTTCATATTTACAAGTTGTATTAGCTTTTCAGTGTTAAAAGGTTATTGCATGCACACTAGGTTCAATACACATATAGTTTCTTTGTAGAATCAAAATGTCTGATGAATCAAAAAGTGTAATGTCGCTGCAAGCTGGGAGAACTCACATTAGAGGCCTCTGCCAAGGTTACTCGTACAAAATGTTTACAAAATGTTTTACTACAGAAATTTGGTACATTAGATCAGAGTGACCAAATCATATATAGCATACAATGAGTATTCAGGAAGAATTAGCTTTTTTTGTTGTTGTTATTGTTATCTTTTTTTCACCAGGATTTAGGAGATAGAAGCAATGAACAGGAAGAAAATTCCATTACTGTCTTTGTAGAAGGAGGTGCATTTTTAAAAAAATTCAAGACCCAGTTTCATTAGGCTCCTCTCGGTGAAACTTTTCCTAACAATATGCTCCTTCAGGCAGAGCCATCTATTGCCCTTCTCTGTATCTTCCCAGTTTTCTAGAGTAGCTTACATGCAAAATAAATGTTAGCTAAGTCAATGAATGCATAAGTGAATGAAAGGAAAAAAAGTTAACAAGAACATAAAATTAATCAGATCCGGTATTCCTATTAACTTGATTTTGTTGAATATCACTAATACACACATTTTAAACACTCAGCGCTAGACTCAGAAGCTATATATATATTAATATATGTGTATATAAATGTATATATATACATATATATGAATAAAACAAAGGACATAGTTATTAGGTGATTAATGTCCTTTATATATATTATATGTATATCTAATGTCCTTTATATATAATGCATTAACATCCATTATATGTTATATGTATAATATATATATAATGACCTTTGTATATATAAGATAATTAGCTAATCACTATGTCCTCTTTTTTGTCAGTGCAAACGTGACCTTAGTGCTACACTTTACCATCACATTCCTTGTAAATAAATACCTTAGGTTTCAGATCACAAGAGTATAGGATTTAGCCACGAGAAAGAAGGAAAAGAAAAGGAAGAAAGCAAACAAACAGAAAATATTTAATTTAGAGTTTCATTTAAAATAATTAATCATGTCTACGAAATCTCATAATAGTTTATCCAAAATCCAGCACTCATTTTTTTTCTCTTAGAAGAAATTAGTAACTTCTCATGCAAATAACTGGATGTGACTGGAATGTTATATGTGGACTGAAAGTTTTCTATGTATTGTTTATTTATATATATATATATATATATATATATATATATATATATATATGGTCTAGCTGTCTTTTCTCTTCTGAATATTTATCAGGGAAAATCATGGATGCACATAGGTAATAGAATACAAATTGTAGATTCAGTCTATGACTATCCATGAGGGGACACAGAGGTCGACCTGGGACCTTCTTCCTCAGAGTCAGAGTTTGGCTCAAGCTCTCCAAGCAAGAATGCCAAGTCCTGCTCCAGAGCTGATCACAGCTGGGCACTGTTTCTCCAGGGTTCAGAACAGATGATTGCAACTGTGTGCTTTACATTTCAGCTTATTTGAGAGTTTATGCTGAGCTAAATACAAAGTACATTAAGAATGTTCAGAAGTGACCCTTATATATCATGATTGCATTCAGGGAGCTAAAAATATACAGACAGAAAAAAATGAGTCATCACGATGAAAATAAATACTGATGGGTTCTTTGAAAGGAGAAAAATAATTATCTATAGAGAAAGCTGACCTGGGAAAGAAATGAACTGTCTTGGAAATTTTGTCAAAATATGTCTTTAAATTCCAGTGTTTACCAGGATCCCAAAATGCCAGTATTAAAGACTATGATTCTAGGGTTTATTTTGAGTTTATTAAGATGAAATATTTTTATTGTAAAAATTATTACCAACATTTGTAATGTTGTGAACATTGGGGCAGTTATAATTCAATCACTGTGTTGGCATTGGGGTATGTGACTTCTAAATGCCTTTCATTTTCATAGGGTTTGTTCACATATTAATTTTGTTGACTACATAAAACTGTATAATTGCTGTGATATTCTCAAATCAGTTCTAATTATTCCGGTACTGACTATTTTACTTGTGGGCAATCTTTCTTTCTTTTTTTTTTTCTATACCATATACCACACTACAAACAACTTCTGAGACATAAATAAGAACTATCCTGAAACATAAATGAGGCATTATTCTCACAGTTCCTTATATCTAAGTCCATTTTTATGACATCACTGAATGAAATCTCTGAGAAGACTCACTAATGAGACAATTTAATGGATTACTTTTAATCCCCACACTTTCTGTACTTTCTGCAGCACTTGAGACATTTGAGGTAGTGGAAAACCTTGTGTCTGGAAGTCTTTTTTTGGCTTCTGTGCTGTTGTGATATGTTCCCTTCTGTCTCCTTCACTTACTCTCTGTTTTCGCCCACCCTTTATATAAACACACATTAGAATGTGCCATCAGTGTTTTCTTTTTCTGTAGTTACTCACATGGTTATTAGATCTTTCAATTTTCTACAGTTATGAGGATGATTCTAAAGTTCTTTTCTTTAAGTCCCAGCATTCTCTTAAGTCTTGAGAAAATTATTTCCTGGCTACTTCAAAAATCTACATGATAAAAGTGTATTTCTTATTTTTAACAAGTCTTTTTTATCACCCACCCTCTTCCAAACCAACTTCTCCACCCTCTCTGAATGTTATCATCACCTACTATGTCTTCCAGTTTCAAAAACTTGAGGTCAGTGTTGACTTTGCCCTTCAGCCTATGTAAGAGTCAATCACTTGCCTAGTCCTATAGAATTTATAAACTAATATAGAACATTAATTTGACACCTACAATGTGACAGACACAACTTTTAGCACTTTGCATATATTATGATTTAAATTCTCCAAACATGAAACAAAGGCTATTATTGTCCATACTATAAAATTTTGGAAAAAAGCATTCATTGTGTATAAATGAATTACATAAGCAAGTCAGAAACTGAGCAGAACCTGGGATTCAAACCCATTCTTTTATAGTGTTGTCTAGTTTTCATTCCATTAAATTATATAATTTTTATCTCCATAATGTCTTGCATCCCTCTACTCCTTCCTAATCCTCCAAATTTCACATAACTGCACTTTCTCTTGCTTGTACTATGACTCTGATTCCTTGCTGATTCAGTTTCCCTAAAGTATGTCATTCTCATAGGACTCTTCAGTCAACTTTAATTGTTCCCAAATGTTTACAAATTACAGGTCCATTCGACAAGTTCAACAGTTACAGCTCTTGGCTTGCTGTCAACAGAAACTGATTCTGATTAAGCAAAACAAAATGAGAAAAAAAATTCATAAAAATACCACACACACACACACACACACACACACACAGGTATATTGGCAGGATAGTTAGGAGCTCGCTGATGTAAAGGAGAAGCAAGGCCTTGAGAAGGATGAGAAGGTGAGCAGATGCTGATGGTGAGATTTGAGAACCTTTGCATGAAGGTGCTGTAATCAGCTGACAGCTCCAACAGCCTCCATGTGCCTCCTTGATTTTGACTCAAATGACCAAGTGAGGACTGATTGGCCTAGATTGGGTTACATTTCTACCACTTGGTAGAGAGGTTGGGGGAGGAAAAGAATGAAGGGTAATGCTATTGATAATCCTAACTGGACCATAAGATGAGACGAGTGAAGCATCCCTAAAGAAAACTACTCTGCTGTTGCTTGCAGAAGGAGACAGTGACACCCACATGCATGAGAGACAGGTCTCCACATGCAAGACACGTGCAGTTCAGCACAGCCTTTTTCAGTATCACCACCAACTGCCTCTTCTTGTTCATGCAGCCCTGAAATTCTCATCATTCTCCATGAGTGCTATAAGCCTTCCAGGCCACTGGTTTCTGGAACTTTTGCTTCTCCTGTATCTTTATTTAACAAAAGCCTTCCTTCCTGTATTGGCCCTGCCCAAACAATACTGTTATTACTATTTCAAGATTTCTGTAGATGAGTGATTTTTCCCTCTTCCTTTTCCTTAGAATGTCCTTTTGCTCACCTTCAACAGTACTTTTCAAAGTCAGCCTTGTGTTTTTTTTCTGAGATGTAAGTGCTTTGATGGTATGTGTCTTATTCATCTCAGCATCCTCTCTAATTGAACATCAGTTCCTATAAGGTGCAGTGATTAAGAAATATAGACATAGTTATTTTTCTTACTGTTGGTTTAAAGTTCTGAATTTATTCTGTAATGCAATTATATAATCTATCTCCAACCTCACTGTAATGTCCTTGATGGGAAATCACACGTAGTCTTAAAAATTACTAACTTATACTTAGTAGGTAATGAATAAATGTACTGACTCAACCTTGGTTTAATGAAGTTCAAAAGTAATCTAACAGATTACTTGAAAAAAAGATAAAGTTACTTAAAGGAGAAGGGAAGGAAAATAGGCCAATAATAGCTGGACATTTTTAAAAAGCTAATGTTCAGAACACAGCTACGAGGTGAGCATTATCATTCTTATTTTACCCATGAGGAAACTGAAGTTTACAGGGGGTTAATTTCTTACAGGAAACAAAAGTTAGAGCCAGGATTCCTTGTATGTTAAAGATTGCTCTTTCTACTTATTCTAACGGCTAGCTCCGTGTTTCCAGATAATATGCATAGACTACTCTCTCAGTGGATTATAAACAATAGATAACCATTCTTCTGCAAACAAAGAACAATAAACGGGCTAAGAATAAATTGCAGAATACTGTAAAAGGACAAATAACTCAACAGAAAATAATACTCCTGACAAGAGAAAATACAGTGGTCCACTCGACACAAAAACTATTCTCACCACAACTATGAATCAGGAATATGCAAAACCGATTAGTGAGATCCCATTTTGAGCCATTACACTAGAAAAAGGCAAAACATGTATGAATGTTTGGATGCTGGGATATGGATGTGCACTGTTGAAAGGAGTGTAAATTAGCACAGTCACTTTGGAGGGAAATTTGGAGGGAAATCTAAAACAAAAACAAATAAAGAAACAAGCAAAATGTCTGCACACTCTGCTGCTACCAGTGTTTCACTGCACTGGATCCTACACAGAAGCCCTTAAGACATCACCCTGGAGACGTGCGTGAGGTATTTACTGCAGCATTGTTTGCACTAGGAAGAACTGGAAACGACTTCCATACCCACCATCTACACCCTGCCTGTTTATATTCTTTGCTCAAATTTTATTTAGTTATTTGTCTCATTTTATTGATTTTTAGGAGTTCTGGATACATTTCAGATATTAACCCTTTGCTTCACAAATGTTGTAAATGTTTTCAGCTAAGCTACCATTTAGTATCTAACTTTTCCATGTTCTTTCTTCTTTAAAATTTTATCTCAAACTAATTTAGTTTCGTTTAGCAATTTTGGCTTTTGCTGTATGCATTATTTTGGGGGATTGCCTTTCTTATTCCAAAGCCCTAAACACATTCTCCTATTTATCTTTTTTTATTATTCTCTTCATAGATTTAATTCTTTAAGTTCTTTAATCTCCCTGGAATTCTTATTTTCATGATCTTTCATTAGGAAAGGAAAAGAGCTCTGTCAAATATTCTTCCTTACCTCCCATCAGTTTCTCTAAATTATGTCTTAATACAACTGATACATGGACTGCAGTTTCTTTGACAGATTTTGTTTGCAATGTGTTTGCTGATTGCATTCTTTTCTTTGTTGTAGTGAGGAACAAAGAAGTAGACTTTAATGAATCACTTGTTTTCAGCCTCATTAACCCTCTCTTTTTCCTTCTGTCCTCTATGCCCTTTCAGAGCTGAAACAGTTCAGGAGCTATGTTGGGCTTATTTTCTCTGCAGACCTCCTGAATGTTCTACGCTGAAGTCTCCTCTGTTCTTCTCTCTGTTTGCTCCTATTGTGTAAAAATTAATGAAATGTCTTACTCCTTTTTAATGAAGAATTACAACATTTACCTTCCTTTACTATTATGGTAATGAGCACTATAGAAAGAGGGGAGATAAATGCATGTGTGTAGATCTCTATGTTTAAAAAAATAACTACCACACATTCTTTAAAGTTGTCATGATACTACCTCTTATGATCAAGTGGATTTAACTGTGTTCTTGCTGGGAAAGAAATCATAAGAGAAGAGATTTACTTATACATTTACATAACAGATATTCAAGTTTTAACTATTTGAGGACTAAATTTTCCTCAGTAGCAAGATGTGATTGTTTTCCTCAATTATGTTAGTACCTATTTGAGTCAATACTCATCTGGACTCTTTTTTTTTTTCAAAACTACGTATCTTGAATTTCTCAAATTCCTTAAAATGACATGAGCCATAGAGCTTTTAATGGTCATTTACATTATCAAATATTAAACTCAGTTAATATAAAGGACTATAAAAATCATTCAGGCGACAGTATTTTCTGAACTTATCTTTCTCAGATGCTTTCCTGCTGCTGCCTTATTCATCTGATGCTTTGATCTATAACCCTGATGGGGGCGGTGATACCCCGCTGACAGCTAGAACTCTATCGCTGTCAGCATGTGGGATACTACTCCTACCTAAGGCTCCTCAGCTGCCAACCACTTTTCTGATGTCATGCTCTACCAAGTCTCATTGCTCTGATCAAGAGCATGATTGACATCCTGACTTGCACGTAGATTGAAGCATAATCCTACACAAAGTGCAGTTACCTAGCTTTTAGCAGATTTCAAAGAAATTCACATTTATGTAAAACAACACAGATATCACTGAATGACTCTGGCAAAGCCTAATGTCTCATCTTATAAACTTTTCTTTTCCTCCAAGGGATGGGTACCAGGTTGTTTGTTCTTTAGTTTACATGTAAAATAATGTATGTCTGTGAGTTTGGAATGAAAGTAGAGGATGGGTGATTGTAAAATGAGAAGCAGGTAAAGAGAGAGAGTGGGGAGAGGAAGAGGCAGTGGGGAGAAAGGAGAGGAAGAGAGAGAAGGAGAGGAGAAAAGAGAGAGGACATAGAAACAATTGTGTAACACAGGACTCAATAATGTGTTCCTTCCACACCATCTGAAGTGTGTAAACTTATCCCATATCTCTTTTCCCTTGCTACTCTTATGCATGTTTTATATTGATCCAATAAACAATGTGATTTGGGCACCTTAAAAACAAACAAACAAATAAATAAAATAAGAAGCAGAAGAAACGAAAGACTTGACTGATCCACATTGTTAGCCAGCCTGGAGCTGTCCCTGGTACCAAGCTCAGCATTGATATCTCAATAACAAAAGTAAAGAAGAGGAGAACTTCTAATGCGGAGAACATAAAAATATAAACAATCTTTTGTCTGCCTAACTCACGTTTCAGATGAGTGCTACCCCCGCCCCCCAGCAGTGTCCCTTTTCTATTTGTGGCTTTTTTGTTTGGTTTGTTTTTCATCAATTTTTCTTCCTTATTACTCAGATCACAATGGTGCCTCCTTATTTTTTCCTATTCCAAGGAAAAGGGAAATAAACGTCTTCACCTTAACCTAGAGAAATATTTTGCTTCTCAAGGGAAGATACACTCTAACTAAAAAAAAAAAAAAATGGCTTGGTAAAAATAAAATACAGAGCCCAGAAATAAGCTTCCACATATGTGGCCAAATTACTGGTACCAAGATCATTATGGGGAAAGGACAATATTTTTCACAAATGATGTTCATAAAACTGGACATCCCTATGCAAACAAATGAACTTGTGCACCTACCTTACTCTATGTTCAAAAATTAACTCAATATGGATCAATTAGATAAAAATGTAAGAGCTAAAATTAGAACCCTTAGAAGAAAACATAGGGAGAAGTCCGCATGGCATTGGACTTAGCAATGATTTCTTGGCTATGACACAAAAAACACAGGAAACAAAAGGAAAAGAAAATATATAAATTGGACTTCATCAATATTAATAAACTTTTGTGAATCCAAGGACACTATCAAAAAAGTGAAAAGGCAACCCACAGATTGGGCGGAAATATTTGCAAATCATATTCAGATAAGGGATTGATATCCAGAATGTATTAAGAGCACTTACAATTCAACAACATAAAACCAAACTACCCAATTAAAAAAATAGGTGAAGGACTTAAATGGAAGGAAGAATTCTAAGGAAGAATACACAAAATGCCAATAAGTGCATGAAAAGATGTTCAACATCAGTAATCATTATGGAAATGCAAATTGAAACCACCAGCAAATGCCGTTTCATACCATTCAGGTGAATTTTATTTAAAAACAAACAAACAAACAAAAAAAACTAAAAACAAAGCAAACAAACAAAAACCAGAAAAGAACAATGTTCGTGAGGATGTGGATAAACTGTAATAAACCCCCACTGCTGTTGGGGAAGCAAAATGGTGAAACTGCTGTGGGGAACATATGGCAATTGCTCAAAAAAATTAAACACAGAATTACCATATAATCAAGTAATTCTACCTCTGGGTATTACCCAAAAGAAGTGAAAGCAGGGAGTCAACAGCTATTTGTATACCCATGTTCATAGCAGCACTATTTACATAGTCAAAAGGTGGAAGCAACCCCAGTGTACATCAATGGAAGAATTGATAACCAAAATGTAATGGTTGTGTACACAGTAATGTGAATGTACTCAATGCCAGTGAACATTATTTGATGTTATGTATACTTTGTCACAATAAAAATTATGTGTAAAAAAACCCACAGATTTTTGAAATGGCATATAATTACCTTTTAACCAAGACAACTTGAAGACAATAATACTTAGTTCACCAAAGGCAATTTAGTTACAAAGTACAAAGATGGATAATTGAGGTCTTCTCATATAATCATTCAAAAATATTTATGCAGACCTATTAAATGCCAGGGGCAATGTTATCAACAAATCAGATACGGACCCTGCTCTGATTTGAAATCAAGGAAGAAAGAAAAGTTAGTCATATAGTGAGAAAAATCAATATATAAATGTATAAAAGGTCAGATAATGAGTTGTATTTATATTGTACAAGCATTAGAATCTTAATCTGTTTTCAAACTTCCTTTCAAAACCACTATCTTTATATTCTTCCCTAAAACTGGTTATAATCTCTGGCAGGATTCAGTGGGTATTTAGTTACTTTCTATGAATAAATTTATAGGCTCCTTTATTTAGGCTATAAAAATTATAGTCTAATATACTATTTAAAAAAAACCCACAAAACAAACCATACCATTTAAATATTCTTTCCCCAATCTCAGGCCTTACATGTCCATATATAAACATATATCTCCATATTTTCTTTATGCACTCATCCATGGATGGATATTTGGGTTGTTCTCATGGCTTGGCAATGGATTATTAGCAATAAGATATCAGCCATGAGAAAGAAGGAAATTCTGCCATTTGCAACAACATGGAAAGACCTTGAGGCATTATGTGAAGTGAAATAAGTCAGATAAAGGAAGACAAATACTGTATGTTCTCACTTATTTGTGGAATAAGTAAAAATATAGCCAAACTCTTAGAAACAGAGAGTACAATCATGGTTTCCAGGGGCCAGGGGGTGAGGAGATTGGGGACATGTTGGTCAAAGGGTACAAACTTGCAGTTATAAGATGGATAACATCAAGCTATCTAATGTATAGCATGGTGACTACAGTTAACAATACTGTACCATAAGATTGAAAATGGTTAAAAGAGCAGATATTAAATGTTATCACCATACATACATGATAATGAATTATGTGAGAGGATGGAAGTATTAACTAATAATGTGGTAATCATTTCATAATATATCTATCTATCAAATCATCACATTATACATCTTAAACTTCCATGTGTTATTTATCAATAATATCTCAATAAAACTGGAAAAAAATTACTTGAGGAGGATTCTGCCATAATACTGCTGTGATGTTTCATTATATCCCTAGAAGAACTTTCAGAACCATGGACAGTCTCAAGATAAATCATATCCTAGTGTTTAATCAAGATAGCAGAAATAAATCAAGGTTATATTGAGAAAAACAATGAACTGAATTATTTAATTTCATGGGGTTATTTGAACTTTCCACGTTATTTATACAATTGTTTATAATATTTAATACAACACACTGATTAGAAAATTTTACATATTTTGTTAAAATATTTTAATTAAACATTCTGTTTCACAAGCAAAAAGATAATGCTAAAGGTGCATTGTTCAGCTAACCATTATGATAGGTGAATACACTGCAAAGCTACAAAGATATTTCTCTGGTATTACTAATAACGTAGCAAACCCTTATGGGAGGCGAGTTATGAATTCATCTCACCTGTGACAAGAACAATATCTTAAAAAGCTTTCATGTACATTGTCATGCCTGTTACAAGTGTGGCAAGCATTTTAACCATGTTATTCGAGGTTTTCATTACCTTAAATGCCATCTTGCATCACTGATGCCAGCCTAGTGGCTCACTGTGTACCACAGACCCCTATCGGTCTCCCAAATCTGTCCTAGTCACTCAGACAATTTTGCTTTCTGATAAAGCTTGTTTCAGGCTGCAGAAAACCACAGTTTCTTACTCCATGGTTACACAAATGACCTCCTCAATCAAAGCAGACAGATTCAGATAGCAGTATTCAGTGATTCCTGATAAAGAGAAAGCTTTCAATCTGATGAGCTGGGAATGTTGGAATAGCATTACAAAACAACAACAAACAAACAAAAACAAACAAAAAACAAATAAACAAAAAAAAATACAACAACAAAATATAAACATATGCTAAAGAAGTCCATAAATGCCTTGCGCAGAGATCGATGTGCTATTCTTATAAATGTCCTTGTCCAAATAAACATTCTTAGGTCAAGGGCAAATATTCATCATCTTAAATAATCTTATTTTGAGCAGGCTAGAAGGATAAAGGACAACATAAAAGAAAGTTCACCTGCAAAAGGAAGGCAAAAGAGAATTTGTGGTGTGTACTCAAAATAATCTTCTACTTCAAGTTGGGAGATCGTGGTTGTGATGCTCCATGATCCTCTCATTGTCTGTGTCTATAATAAGCCACCTAACTTCTATATAGTCCCCTAGTTTCTGACCCATAATACTGGGTTGAATATGCATCCTTCTAAGATGCCTTCTGATTTTAGTGCTCAGAATGAGACACACCTGTTTTTCATTTGTTTGTTTGTTTATTAGTTTCAGGTGTACAAAACAATGTAATAATTAGACATTCACCCACACCTGTTTTTTTCAGTTTCAAGGCTTCACTTACCCCAGCACTACTTCCTTTGTACTTCACTATCTCTAAAGACACTCCAATTCTTTTACAAGTTAGCAAAATAAGATATACACATTTTTAATATCTTCCCATGATTTCTACCTATAAGGAGAATCTTTACTGGTAGGAGCTTGAATTGCTATTTGCAGAGTTCAGGCAAACACAGAAATAAAAAGTATTCCTTTATGCTTTAGTCCAAATTATTCTGACTTTTCAACTTTATACAGTGATAAATAGAGGCATCCCAAATTGAGAATATAATTTTTATCTTGTAATGCACTTTTCAACTTTCCTATCACTTTGTTATCTTCTATATTCATGACATTGGACACTAGCAGTCAATATAATTATTATATAAATTCATATTTATTAACATTAAGATGTTCGTGATATGTTGATATTTAAAAGCATTACAAAAAGAGAAGTTTGATATAACCCAATTATATTTACTTATATATTCATATATATTACAAATAATTATTGGAAAAGTATTTTGTGATTTTCTTTTAAAAGTTGATAGGTGCTTTTCTACTTTTCACTATTGTTTGAATGTATTATAACCCTAACATTAACCCTAACCCTAACCCTGGGTATCATGCGGGGTCTCTGGTCCTGCTCCCCTCATAAGAACGCAGGACATGGTGAGGACAAAAAGGAACACTCACCGAACTATAGATAGGGGAGTCATACCACTGTAGTCTCGCTGGCAGCTGGGTTGGAGACACAGGAAGCAGGAGCCATAGATCCGCAACCCACCGTCTGCTTCTCTGCCAACCAATCTCACTTGGTAACGGCAACCCGCCTCTCTGCAATCCACAATCCACACTCTGCACTTGCTAGCTTAGCCACGGCCTTTATATCAGTGGCCAATGGCTCACTGGTTACTGCTGACAGCCAACTAGCCACAGCTGATGGCCATCCAATCACAGTTGATGGCCATTTACTACCTGAGCCAGCACCTTTCCACGTGAGGCCGAGAGCCTGGAAACTGCTCTCCTGGCTCTGTCCTCACACACACATGCATCACTTTTATAAAAAATTAAAACCACATTGTTGAAAAAATGGAAACCTTTTAAAGTCCAAATTGATTTCAAATATTATTTTTCTAAACCTTAGCAATTATTATATTCAGACTTACAAATATGTAGTTATAATTATTTTTTCCCATATCTGTGGCATAAACTGGTTATTCTCCATTGTGCAAGAGTATGTAATACACAAACTGAGGTGTATCTACATAAGTAGTGTACTTTTTCAAATTTGAGAAGCTACAGAGATTACTTTTGAAAAACCAAATGGAATAGCTTCACTTTGGCACTCATCTGCAACCCTCTTGCTTTAACAGTGTTTGCTGTATAGCCAGTGCCCAATGCATGATTTTAAAATGAGTAATATAGTTTAACATAATTGAAGCAGATAAATAAAGATAAGGCATCCTTAACCTTCAGGGAACATGGAAAGTTAATTGTTAGTCCCTATTTTTATAGATAGGAAACTGAGACAATTGTAAGTTGCTGAAAGTCTTTGATTGGATGTCCTTGTGTTTTCGTTTTCATTTCAGAGGACTTTGGGGTTGTGTCTTGGAGTAAAGAGTGACCCGTGTTCACAGACTTAACCTACATGACCACTGCAAACAGTGTGAAATAGTTTTACTATAAATCATGCTATTGAAAAAATAAGTTCACATTATGTTACAAAATGTTTACTGTAAAATACGTTTAAATGCATATAAATTTGAAAAAAAGTAAAATAAATCCTGTAATCCTACTACTTGGAGAAAACCATTGATAACATTTTGATATATATTTATACTCTTTTAACCTTTTCTTGTGTGTATGTACATATATTTTTTAAATCAAGAAATTTTTACTGTACTACCTGCTTTATAATGTACCTACTTTACTTACCAAAACTGTCTGAGCATCTTTGAATCATTTTGAATATTTTTCTTCAATCCTACCAGAATAAATGTCTGTTATTTTATTTTATGGATATGCCTTTATTTATTTAAACTGCTATGTATTTTCCTTTAAATTTTGGAAAACTGCTTTTTTTTTTAATTTATAAGTGAAGTTTTGCAGGATGGATTGTCAACAAAAGCTTTGCTGAATTACAGAATGCTTTTAGATCCTGTATGTCTTAGATTGTTAGGGCTACTATAACAAGACACTATAGCTTATAAACAACAGACATTTATTTCTCACAGTCTGGAGGCTAGGAAGTCCACGATTATGGCACCAGCATTTGATGTTTGGGGAGGATGTGCTGGTTCACAGACAGGTCTTTTCACTATATCCCCTCATTGCAGAAAAGAGACTCTCTCTGAAGCCTCTTTGATAAGACATGAATTCCATTTATAAGGGCTAATGGCCTAATCACCTCCCAAAGCCTTTCCTCCTAATTCCATCACTTCAGGAGTTAAAATTTCAACACATGAATTCTGTGGGAAACATAAACATTCATACCATGGTACCATGTATTGAAAAATCTCCTAAATCCAGAGGAAAACAACAAAAAAATTTAGCCTGGCTATCAATGATTGTGATCGGTTTTAACGGAGATGAAGAAATATACCTCTAGATACTTTGCCATTATATGCCCAGCAAGATTGGACTGCTGTCCACCTTACTAAGCTGATCTCCCATTGGTGCCCAAAGATGCTCCAGCCAAAATGGCAGGTTCAACTGTACTCTTTTTTACATCTGGACATTTTTCAGACTTGAAGTTTCTGTTAAAAATCTTCAAAAGCTACAATGCTTCAAGGTTCAAATTAAAAAATTAAAATTAAAAATTCCAGTTCTCCCATTTTTAAAACACTGCAGTTAGAAGTAATTTGTTGTTTCTTGGAATTTCCTTAACGCTTTTTTTTCTTTTGCCTTATTCATACATCACCTTGCATATGCTAGCTTATATTGCATCTGTCTTATCTTCTATATTGCAAGAACTATCATAAACATGTTTTGTGCAACTACATGGTAAAAATACTTTGTATTGACAAGAATTGTTCTCTAATTCTCTGAGGAAATTTTTACATTTCTCTAATTTATATGGATCTCTCAGGCGTTTTACACAATTAAAATGCTACTAAATGGGCTTCTAACCTAGTGGTAGATATGTATATGAGAATACCCATAACTTCTGATTTAAATTTTTGGAATCCAGACACTTTTGCTCGCCAATAAACAGACTGCTTAAAATACCTTCTGACAGTTTTAATTTTTAAAACTATAGTCTTAGTAGTATGAAAAGTTTCTAATTCTATAAATTTAATTTATATGCAAGGGTGTTGAAGTCTGATCACTGTATTTTCACTCATAAAAATAAATTCTTCTTCAAGCTCTGAAGAATGCAAGTGAAATATAGTTCCATCACTTCCCCCTTTGTTTTACATAGGTCGCAATCCCTTTATTGCCAATATTGTCTTCGCTACAATGAACACAGTCTCCAAATAAGTTTGAAGCCAATGGTAGATGCTCGCCGTACAAGAGTCTGCTTTAAGCTTCCACCCTGGTCCTCTAATTTGCTGCACAGTCTTAATTGATCCTCTAGAATAACTGTGCTGGATTTCAAGAGACAGCAGGATATTGGCTCCAAGCCACCACAGAGCTGTGGAGAGGATTAGCCATGAGGCTATTAGAGAAATCTTCCCACCCACAGACTCATGGTATGACACAATTCATTAAAAAGGAAGGTGTGAGCAGAAAGAGGCAGCCAGCTGCAGCAGACTTAGACAGGTGGTTAATGATTTACACTTTAAAGTAGCTAAGAAGAATGAGGTCTCTGCCATTTTTTTTTTCTCTCTCCCTCTTAACAAACGTCAAGTAACTGAGTCAGAAACTTGGGCAATGTGAATTGTCAGGACTAATTGTCCATCTTGACCTTGCTTCAGTAGCAGCACCTTTTTAAGCCAAGTGAGTGTGAGCTGAAAGAAAAATGCCTTAAATGGGCTAGGTTCCCACAGTCCAAGCAAAGCAGAGAATAGAAGCAATTATCCAGACAGTTTAGGGAAAGACAGGTAAGAGTTTCTGGACTCTTATATGAGCCAAATAGAAAATTGATGCATGAAAAATGGAAAGCATGACTTCCCACCAGAGTTCAGATCTTGTATGGAAGAAGGCTGTATAAATCATGTTCCTGAGTGTAAATGGCAAAGAGAGAAAAAGTCACTGAAGGCCACTTATTTATCCTGCTTGACTCAAACCTACTAGTCTCAAACTTTTGGCCCCAGTCCACCCCCACCCTCTGCTTTGCCTCTGAGAAATCCTAGACCCACAAAACTCTCAACTATTATGTACTAAGTGTTTTAGGGATCTACTCTTGCAGGAAATTAGCAGATGGTTTTTTGGTAACATCCTACCCTCAGTTTAAATGTCTTTCTCGCCGTTGTTCCTCCAGGTGCCTTTCCTTTCCTCCCCTTTTCCCATGCACTCCCAATGCACCCCATGATAAATCCTTCCCTGGCCTCCCAAGATGTCATGTTTTGCCTGGACATCTAGGTCTGTGAACTGTGATGTGTACCTGCTTTGTCATGATGTACAATTTACTGTCATATTATAAAAACAAAAACAACAACAACAACAAAAACATGTTTATCTTGCAGCTCACATTCAATGTGATATCTTAGTACTTTAATGGGTTAACCATTATCCTACAGGTTAGATTTATACATTTTAAAGGGGATTGGACTGCAACCGGGCTGGTATCTTCTAAGATCTCAGACCACTGGGGGTACAACAATATGGTCAGTTCAGGCACTATTGGTGGATAATGAGGGATGTTATGGGGCAGGTGGACCTCTTACTGCCTGAAAAACACCCCCTGTGAGGCCATGCATCTACCTGCGTGTTTGTTAATTTTTATCATTTTATTCTGGGTTGAAATATGCAGTCAATCTTATGTCAGTCACCTTCTTTACACCTTCCTCACTTTTCTCACCTTTATTATGTACTTCAATATTGCTTCCTGAAAAAGAAGGAGTTCCTTTTGCTCCTGCTATACTTAACTTTCTAACATTTCTATCTCTTCCTCTTCTGCCTGTCCGAACAAAAGTGATCAAAGAAAATCCCCTCAATTTTCCTGATCATAGGAAATGGGAAAAAGAAAATGTCACCACCAATGGCCTACTCTAGTGACATGTGTCTGCATCAACAAATGTCACGAAAGGCAGATTTGGAGGAAAAAGAGACTGAGGTTTGCTTTAGAATAGACCCAGGTCTGTTTCAGTTCTGCCCTTTACCAATCATGAGAGTTTTACCAGGATGCCCGATCTATCCAGTCTTCAGTTTCATCCTCTCTAATGTCAGGGGATCTGATTTACCTCAAAATGTTATTGCTGGGATGGGATGCTACCCGTGTGAAGTGCCTAGTGGTGTATTAAATGCTCTGTGCTCACTCAATAGTAGCTTATTAGTATTATTTGTAGAGCATTGTTCCGAATGTTGCAGGAGTTATAGAGATGAATTGCATAGACTTACTTTCTCTATGATGCTCCCACACTATTGGTGAATTAAGCTACTGCTGCAACAACTATGATCCTGAATATCAAGTAAAATCTGGTGTTATGGACTAAATTGTGTCTCCTCCAAATTCTCATGCTTGCAGCTCTAACCCCCAATGTGACTGTATTAAGGTGGTGATTAAGGTTAACTGAGGTCATCAGGGTGGGGCCCTAATCCAATAGGACTGGTGTCCTTATAGGAAGAAGAGACACCAGGAGTGCACACACACAGAGGAAAGGCCATGCGAGGTCACAGCAAGAAGATAACCTTCTCAGAGAGGCCTCAGAAGATACGAACATTGCCAGCACCTTGATCTTGGATTTCCAGCCTGCAGAACTGGGAGAAAATAAATTCCCGTTGTTTAAGACACCCTGTCTGTGGTATTTTGTTATGTCAGCCCGAGAAGACTAATACACCTGACATCATCAGAGAGGAACAGTTAGCTGACTTTGGGAGTTTAGAGAAGAGAGAGAGGTTTTCTGTGTGTTTGTTTCTAGGTGGAGGAAGAAGAGAAGTCTGCATGGAGGTGAGCCTTGCTGAATAGGTGGGTGCTGGCGAAACGGAGATGGGGGACACATGAAAATACAGGGACGAGTATGTGAGCCTGGTTGGGGCAGACTGGAGACCCAGGGTCAGAGCACAAGAGACAGAGCCAGGTAGCTCAGGAGGGTCCCTTAGACGTAGTATTATTTCTTCTAATTTGGGAAGTCAGCACATAAAAACTGAATGTGACTATATGCAAACATGATGTTTTGGCATGAAAATAATCATATTGTTTGACAGGAAATTGCCTCCTTCCCCAGAAAGATCTGAAGCAATTGTGCTCCAGAGTAACATAATCTAGTTCGTCCATTGTGTCGGTATTCTGTACATAAAGGATATGTTTTGAGTAATAGAATTAGGTGTCTTTTGAAAACACTCTCTTCCAACTGAGGAAATAACAGAACCAAGGCTGTTCTTACTCATAAGAGCTTTTGACTCTAACCGTTTGGATTAGATTACTGGCTCCCCAATTTCTTAGTTGCTTTCCTTTGGCAAAATCCTTACTTGCTGTAAACCTCAGTTTCCACATCTATAAGCACAATAATGATTTACACCTCCCACCTCAGGGGTCTGAATTGTGAGAAGGAAATAAAGCCATGTTCATAAGCAGTTAGCATAGTACCTGGAACACAGAAAACGTTAACAATTATTTTAATTATTATGCTTTAGAACCTATGAGATAACAGGATGGCAGAGGCGGCTACCTTTATATGCAAACTGCTTGCTAACTTCCTTCTTTTATCCTACTCTGAAAGAAGTCAATTCCTTTGTTCCTAGAATTAGCATTAGACACTTACCCTCTGAGCAAAAGCAGTGGTCTAGGAGTATTTCAGGAAAACATAAATACTTATGTACTAAGTTGATGCAGTCTTTATTGTATAAGCAAATCATGCTTTTCCTCAGCCAGCGAAAACAGGATGTTAAGGAAAAATATACTTTGATGAGGTTTAGGATGAAACAACACATTTGTTACGCACACAAGAAAACAGATTCCAGTGATGGGGTTGGGAACATTGCATTGGGCAACCCTGGGTAGCTGCCAGCATCAGAGCCCCAGGACGATGGAGTAAGAAGGGATGAGATGATGAGACAGATGCAGACTGCAGTGGTCCATGCATCCTGAAAGCAAAATGTACCTAGCTGGTCACTTTCCCAGGGAAGTTTTGTTTTGCTTCAGTAATTTATTAGCTATAACCTCACACTAACAAACTCTTTGGGGTACAGCATAACACATCCACGTACATTCTCATCATTCCTCGGAAAAAAACAGGCCAAGTCTCCCTACAGCTTTGCATATGGAGCCCTGAGGATTCATATATTACTCTCTCATCAGTACTAGAAGAGGAAATGTCCTTGATCAAACCTCTAATCTCCAGAGAAATGTTGCTAATGTTCTTTATGCTTTTAAATACCAAGGAAGGGCTGGGGTTTTCCAGTAATTTTAGTGAAAGAATATATATATATATATATCCGATTAGGTGGTATGGATGTTTTGAGATCTTTACAGGTAGAAACTGATGTAATCATTATAACAACTCTATGATATAGAAACTATTATTTACATCTCAAACAAAGAAGCTGAGTCACAAATAAATTACACATGTGCAAGTCCACAAAGCAGGTAAGTGGGAGTTGCAACAGCTTCCTTGCTCTTAATCATTAAACTTCTATCAGCATCTACTACCAGACCCAACAATACAACACTTGGCCTTCCTAACTCCCCCTTTAAAAAAAAAAATCTATTTGGATCCCAATGACAGAGTTCATGGTGCCATGTTGGTAAGATACAATACTTCCACGTGAGCTATTCTATTTCGCCCTGGACACCACTACGATTGCACTCACCTAGCCCAGTAAATAGAAGCTAGCTGGGTGATGATATTAACCCAGAATTGTTGTTACTCCTAAATAGATAATCTCCTGAATACCTCAAACAGGAGTGTATTTCCTAAGGCCCTCAATCGATGACAGTTTTTCTACAAATAAATTTTAAGTGGGATTAAAATGTATTCTCAAAAGTCCCAGGAATGTAACGTTTAACCACTATGCTGTACACATGAAACTAATTTAAAATAGTATTGCATGTCAACGGTAATTGAAAAAAAAATCCAGGAATGCAATAGTTTAAAAAGAGAATCTCAGGTCTTTCCTTTCTCTAGAAGAGCTGGAGTAATTTTCAATCTTTTTCCCCCAAAAATCAAATGTGTGTGTGATAAGAATGGATATACATATACACATTACATACATACACAGCATATATGTTTGTATATTTGTATACATATACACTGTATAGATATATGTAAACCCTTGTTTTAAAAAATATTATTCTGTCTTATTCCTCCAAAAAGCATACATAGCCTAAGCAATCCAGTCAGATCCAAGGTTGTGATGACACTCCTCTCCTCCAGAGGGCGCCACTGCTCTCGCTTTCACTCTGCGGTGCCTTGGTATGTTTCATTGGTCTTGTACGAGCCCTGGTTACATGTCGGTCACAAGAAATTTTCTCTGTTTAACCTTATGTTAAACAGACTGTTTGGGCTGCTATTAGCAAAATACCACAGGCTGGGTGGCATATAAACAACAGAAATTTATTTTTCACAGTTCTGGGCCTGGAAGTCCAAGATCCAGGTGCCAGTGTGGTTGCATTCTGGAGAGAGCCCTCTTCCCGGTTCCTCCCCACTGTGTCTTCACATGGCAGAAGGGGCGTGGGAGCGATCTGGAGTCTGTTTTATAAAGACACTAATCCCAGTCCTGGGGGCTCTACCTTCATAGCTTAAGCAATTGCCAAAGGTCCCAGCTCCTAATACTATCACCTTGAGCATTAGCATTTCAACATAGGAACATCGTGGGGTCACAAACATTCAGACCATAGCACCTGATAACTGATTTCTTCATGAAAATGTGGAGAAGGGATTCAGAAAAGGTGTCAAAACCTGAGCAACAAATGTCCTTGTTTTGAAAATCTCTCACAAAACCTTGCTGCCCTGGAATCAATCTCATTCTGTTTGTGGATCCTTATCACTAGCATGGGTAGTAGAGCATTGTGGGTAGCAGTGCAGCACTGGCCCTGTCTGGCTCTGGCCCTGGGGTGAGTCATTGGGCCAATGTGGCCAAGTGATCTGTTCTTTCAGTGCTTCAGTTTTCTCATCTGTAGCTCGCAGGTAATAATAATAATAATAATCCATGCCTCATAGGATGTGAGAATCAAATGAATACACATACATCCATTTTTATATGTATCTATAAATTATACTAATATTGCATGCAATTTATATTTATCGTGTATGCTTATAGAAAATACATGTAAATGTATGTATACATATTCTTTAAGATACATACATACATGCACACACACACATATATGTATATACACATACACACACATATATATATAAATAATAATGCCTTGCACATACACATATAAATACTAAGTAGGTGTCTGCTATATTATTATTTGTTTTTATCCTTCACTGTCAATGAGTTCATTATACAGCTAGGGAGAGAAAGAGACCATATTATTTAGTGATTAAATATATAGGCTCTGAAGTAAAACTGCTTTGGCAATTCAACCTTTAAAAGACTTTGTTGTCTCACTTATAAAACTGAGATGATAACATTATTTACATTCTCATTATGAAGATTAAATGATTTAATATCTATAAACTACCTGGCATCATACCTAGCCTATACTAAGAGCTCAATAACTATATGCTTCCTTTATTATTATTATCATTTTTATTATTATTAGACCAATTTCAATAAATATTTGATGAGTTATGATTAGTATTAGTATTGATTTTGGTATTAATCAAGCACATATGACACATTTCCTAATGTAGAATATATGTTCCTATATTGCATATTGTGTTGCTTAAAGCTATTTATTGCAATTTGATGTACAGCCACAGAGCATTTATTAAATACCCTGATAATTAAAATTAATACATTCCTCTAAAATTTCCTCTTTAGTTATTTTTTTGCAATGTTTTGTTTTTCTTTGGAAATTCTAGGCTTCTGCCTTGCACTGTGTCTCTTACGGAGTTGGGCACACATTATTAGTACAATCAAGCTTCTGTGTAGTAACAAAAGATAGCAGCTCTCGAGAAGAGGACTTCAGATTAATTTCCAAGCAGCAAGGTTGCTGCACTGTCCATCATTGTCAGACACTACATTCTTCCTACGTGACCGGGAATAACAATGAATGCTTCTAGCAGGAAAACTGCCTGCCAAATTCCACATCTTTTAAAATGGACTCTAAACAGACACTTTATAATGAGCCTGCACTCATCTCGGATCTCATGAAAGAATCTATTAGCCAACTATCACCTTGTTCATTAACTGTTCTTTATTCACACCTTAGTTGGATATAATATGAAATTTGCTGTGTTTAATTCACTGTTAAATATAAATCAATTACCATCCTTTGATTTATTCTTTTAATGGACGATGGTCTTTATCAGCTTTTGTCCAGTCCAACGATATGGTGTTGTAGCAATACTAAACCTTTCTATGTCCCTGTATTTAGCTATAGTAGGATACACTGACCAGTTTCTACCCTTTGAATTTAATGAAGAAAATATATTTTGCATGTAGCTTATCTTTCCAAATAGTAATACTTCAAAGGCCATTTGGTCTGTAGATTTTTGTTATTTTTTAAATAAAACTCTGTATGAACTTGATCAGAAGAGAATGTGTGGTATTCATCTCCCAGATTCAATGTGACCCGAATCTTACTCTTTTATCATTTATTCCATCATTTTCTCATTTTTAATATACAAAGTCTAAAAACTAGCTCTCCAGAGCATAACAGGGTATGAGACTACATATATTCACATCTCACTTAAAATTCAGCTCCATTTCTCTGCGTGATCTTTACCAGGCACACTGACTTCCAGAAGCCTCACTTTCCTCATTGGTAAAACAGGGTCACTAATGTTACCTACCCCATAGGCTTGCTGTGAGGATGAAATGGAATAATCCTTGTTAAGTGGGTTGCAGAGTTCCACATACACAGGAAGGGACCAGAACACAATTTCTGTCAGTATTGTTATTATGACCTTAGAAATGTGAAGTGAGATCCTTCCACAAAAGATTATGATGGTTCTTCAGAGGTTGAGAGCCAGAAAAGTAAACACAGTGTTGTTTCCCCAGGAAGTGTATTTAATGTTGAGTTATAAGTTAATAAACACACAGAGACCCAGGGCAGACTTTCAGGTCTGGGGTTGTGCTACAGTGGGAATGATAAGTATTGGACTTCCTTGGTGGAGAATCACAGTTGAAATTCATATACATTGACACATTCACAAGAGTCAGGAGCCTGAGGAAAGAGATTTATGGATGGCATGTGCAGATTGCCAGAAGGAAAAGATGACCTTGCTTTACTGTGTTTAACACTAAGTATTCTACATAGTAAATTGATAAAGTCTTAAAATGAACAATGTTTACCTTTTTTTCTTCAGTGTCTAAAGAGTAAGAAGTACAGAATGCCAATGTCTACATCTCCTGATAAACAAACACCAAGTGCTAGATGAAGACATACAACATATCGTCAGATATAGTTTTATTTAACTGAGTTGTAATGTGTACCAAATGGCAAGCAGGCAGCTCCAGGCTGGTTTCAGGCAATAGACGTGTCTTTCTAGGCCTGCATAGTGTTGAATGAGATAGTAGCTTATATATTTTGATTATTTTTGAACGCTGGAAAAATAAGTTATTTTATATCTATCCATCTGGATATATATAAATATATATTTTGATTACTTATGTTTATATATAAATATATATATTTACATATATATCCATCTGTATATATATAAAATATCTTATTTTTTCAGAGTTCAAAAAAAGCAAAATATATAAGCTACTATCTCATTCAGCACTACGCAGGCCTAGAAAGACACATCTAATAAATGGTTTATTTAAAAAAAAGTAAGACAAATCAACGGGTAGCACCAGAGAGTCCTATGGTAATTAAACAGTTTTTCATCTTGAATGTAGTGATTACGCAAAGCTACAGATATAATCAAATTGTATAAAACTATATACACACTCAAATGTATGCTTGCAAAACTGGTGAAATCTGAATAAACTCTGTAGAGTATACACAAATGTTGACTTCCTGGTTTTGATAATGTACTATAGTAAAGCAAGATGTTGCTGTTGGGAAAGGCTGGGTAAAGGGAGCACAAGATTGCCTTGTACTTTGGAACTTCCTAGAGAAGTTCATTTCAAAATAAAAAGCTAAGGAAATATACATAAGGCAAGAGTCTCTGGCAATAGATTTCCACATGGCCATAGTTTGGAATTATTAGCAGGTGCCCCTTTACACAGGTATGAAAGGAAATTAAAAGGAAGGGAAGAATACAGAAGGAAGGAAGGAAGGAAGGAAGGAAGGAAGGAAGGAAGGAAGGAAGGAAGGAAAAAAGGAAGGAAGGGAGGACATAAGAAAGAGAAGAGAGAAGACAATGTACAAATTCTAAAGACATAGAAAAAATATATATGTAAGTGGAATAAAAAATAACTGGTTACTTTAAAAGAAGACGGGAAAGATGGGCAAAAGAGAATTGGCCAGTAGAAGAAATGGAAGAATAAACTATGAAGTATAAGTAATCAAAATTGATCATAAATCAAAATAACTCTGTAATTAGGTGAAAGAATGTGAGAAAAATGGCTGTAGTATTAGAATGGATATAAAAATATAGATATAAGACACAGCTAAAATATAAGAACCTAAAAATATTGAAAGTTAAATGATAGAAAAATTATTCCAAGCAAATATTAACCAACAGAAATCTTCTGGACCTCTATTTAATATATATTTTTAATAACTACATAAAATTCATGTTTAGTTCAACAGATATTATGTTATGTTAAAATTCTAAGTTCTATATACCAAATTGCTTCGACAAACTGCAAGGGAGGAAACATTTTCCATTTTTCCCTTCTAGGTTCTTTGGCTGGTCCAGTAATTAAATTGATAAAAGACAGGTTAACAGGAGGAAAAAATAATAATTTTGTACCTACAGGAGATCATAGAAATATGAGACTCAAAGAAGTAGCCAAAGTAGGCAGCTTTTAAACCTTTAGACAAAGAGACAATACATTTGTGAAGAATTGACAAGACAAAGAAGTTTGGGCTTGGGGCATTAAATTAGTGAAGAAGTAACAAAGTTTGTTCATATCACCTTCTCAGCTGTAAGTTCTCTATCTTGGTGATAAAGATGTCTCTCTATCTCCTGTTATAGAGACAGTACTTGTGATATATTCTGGGGTGGCATATTCTTCTCCCTCTCAATATGTAAAGCAAATTTGACAGAAATCACAAAAAGAAATTTACAAATCCCCCATTAGAGGGAAAGATTTTAACATACCCTGTTTTTATAAGTGATAAATCAAGCATGAGAAAAGAAAGAGAATACTTGAACAACTTAATAAGCCTGTTTTAATAGACACATATAAAACCTATATCCATTAATTATAGACTACACATTTGAAAAAAATGCACATGAAACATTTGAGAAAACTGACCACACACTAGACTATAAAAGTCTCAACACACTTCAAACAACTGACGTCAGTAGACCAAACAGTCAGCAAGAGAACACATACAATATGACACCATGTATATAAATTTTTAAATATGATAAATGATTATATTCATTGTTTCAAGATAATTAATTATGAAATAAATACTTATAGAAATGCAAAGAACTAGTAACAACCAAAATCGATATAATGAATATGTCTGGGGGTAGGTGGGTGAGGAGGGAAGGTTGGATACTCAGGAATCAAAAGCATTTGTAATGTTTTGCTTCTAAAACTAAATAATGGATGCATAAGCTTTTACTTTAATGTTATTTATTATTTCTGGTGCATATGCAATATTTCACAATATATTTTAAAACAACATAAACATACACAAATTTTCTACTCTCTGATTCACCGCTGACCTACTTCTCCCCAATCTGATACTGAATTCGAATGAGTAAACTTAGACTGTTGTTTTTTCCTAATGCAATACTAAGGGGAGAATAAGGCATTTTTTAAAATAAGTTTATTTATTATTAGCAACCCCACTCACTTACTTTACCTTCTAGCATCCTGTAGGTATTTGAATTTATGAACGCTAATCAACACTAGTACAGAGGAAACACAGTAAGACATTTATTATTATTATTATTAACACCAGATAATTTCCTGCATCTCATATTTGGAAGATTGTCTCACGATTATGCCAGACCAGTATAAAAATAGAAGAATGAATGAAGAGATCTATAAAACCAAAGATCACACATGCAGTCAATTAGTAATGGTTCTAAACTGCTTTGAACCCCTTTGTAATGAGAGTAGAAATTCTGCTACTCAAGAAATTATAATTATTTGTACTCATAATTAACATCACTTTATTTATAATTGTTAGACTTCAAATTTATTCTCACTGGCCTGGCAAATTAGAACCAGTGTTGAATAAATTAAAATAATACTAAAAGAAAACATGTTGAAAGCAAGCAAAAACTCTGGTGGAAAGATATTAGCAGAGTCATCACAGACTGTGTTCATTGCAGGGGGCACTGTCTCTTATGTGACACCAGAAAATAGTTTCCATCACCAAATGGCTTTTTTAGCTTGATAAGTATGAACATTGGCTAGCAACTTGAATAAACATTTGGGGAGCCGTTGCTATCAAATTCAAGACTAAGATGTAATAGTTACATACCTATGGATGCAACTTGAGTGCAATGAGATATATACATGAATATTTACACAGATAGGTATTACCAGGGCCACAACTTATATTTACTGTTGACAAAAAGGTGAAATTTCAGGCAGGAAGTTAGACAATTTGTTATCCTTGCATCATGGCAGTGCCAACCCTGCCCTATTGCAGCCTTGGCAAATGGATATTATTAAAGCAGTATGGTGGCTGTGCTACAGTTCAGATTGGCTAAGTACCTACATTTACCCCACTTCTCACCTTAAATTTCATGAAATGACAGTGAAGTTATACAAAAGGAAATTAATTAGTAACTGCTTGTATAATGAGAGGGGTCTCATCAATGGATTAGAGACTTTGAAATGTAGAGTATAAAGAACAGTGGAGGAATCTAGTAGAAATCTAGAAATATGGATAAGAGGAAACGGTAGCAGAAAGAGAAAACCTATTTCCCAGCAGAGCCCTAAGGAGTCTTCAAGCTTAGAGAAAAGGAACAGGCTATAGACCAGGGTTGTACATTTATGCTTTTATTAATACTGACAAAGGCCAATGACCACATCTTTTCACCATAAATCCTTAGAGAGATGAGCCCCAAGATGAAGACTGGTGATCTGCTTTCTAAAGTAACTGAACAATCTACATATGGGGGGTGGGGGGGTTGTGAGGACTTCAGGTAAACATCTTATTTGGGCATAAAACAGGTGGTTTGATGGTTACAGGATGCCTGTATACTCCCCACCCATGCAGGGCAAACTGAAGTGTGTTGGTTGACTTGTCCCAATCCTTGAAAAAGAACTCCTAGTCAGTCCTTCTAATAAGCTTTTACAAGATCATCTCATATGTCAATATAAAGCACTACCTCCCATGTGTTATTAGGGTTATTTATCATTGCCCTTCCCTTTTTCCTCATTGTTTCAATTATCATACAAACAGAATTTCTCAGGTAGGGTTTGCTGTGTGAAAACATCTTTCACTTCTATTCATGTACAACACAAAATGAAAAGGAAAGATGTTCCAAGAGCCATAATTAAACCTTCTTAAAATGTCCCCAGGGATAATCAGTGCTATTTCTCCACAGGATGTTTTCTGTGAAAGTAGCAGTATTTTGTGTCTGGATTTCTTTGTATCTTCAACTATTCCCATGACTACAGACAAGAGCATCCCGAGAGTGCAGATCCAATAAAGGGGACACTATGTTTCTCCCATTTGACAAGACGCAGAGCAAGAAAAGAAACAGAACAAGTCTTGCTAAAAATTAACAAAGCCTTCCTGATGGAGCTGATGGAGTCCAGGATAAACTGGGCTATTCCATTACCTGAGATTAACGCCTAATTACCCAGATGTGTGGTTCCACAGCATCCAGAGATTGCTGAGCAAACAATAGGTATTTCCTCAGTGAAATGGAAAAGGTGGTCTTCTTTTGAAGTAGAAAATCCTGTCAGAAACCAGCATTTGGACTGTTGCTCTCTTGGGGGGAACCCTGTAAGGGTGTGCTGTTATATGTTTGGCAATATCCTCTTACTTTTCTTCTTAAGTTGTAAGCAGGTCACCACGTTACATAAGTTACTGCCTATGAAGATAAAGCTAAATGCACATAATCAGAGAAAATTTTAGAAATTCAACAGGACCAAAAAAAAGTTATACTGATAGATATTACATCATTATGCATATTATTAGGGTATGCTAGTTAATAAGGCATAAATAGTATGTAATTCACATAAATAAATATAATTAGTCTTTCTTTATCCAAAGCACCATTTCTGGAAGTTATTATTGGAAAGTAAGGGCGAGTGTGTTTCAGAGGCCCTTCTAGCTTTGGGAGGAAAAACTCTCCTCTCCTATCTGACAAGTGAAGGGGTTCAGAACAAGTCTCCCCCAAACATACCTCTTTGACATATAAACTATTTGAATGGAAGGCAATCAAAACCCAGCAGATTCAATTAAAAACTTTTACCTCTCCCTTAACTACCAACAAAATAATTTCAGATTGAGAGTCTGGCCCAGAGAGAGAGCTATTACCAGACATAATTTTTTACCTGAATGACCTACCTGTATGGCAGGGCAAACATCTAATTGCCATACATCTGCTCTTCTTATTGTCCTTGAATTACCTTATTCTCCTTTGAAGCTCCAGACCCCTATCCCATTCCTTAGCTCAGGATGGCATATGAACCTCAAAGCCCCTATTTGACCTTGGGTCTCACATTCTTACAGGGCCCTGGTATGTTTGTAATTCAATTTGTTGTTCTTCTCTTAATCTGTTTTATATTAATTCGTTTATTAGACCAGTCAAAGAACCTAGAAGGGTAGAAGAAAAATTGTTCCTCCCCAACACCAGATTTAGAGAAGAGCATGCCTCTGTGTTACATCTCACTAGACTGTAACTCCAAGTTACCCTACAGCTCTTAAAACACATAGTTGTTGGCTACTCCTATGTGATTCTTGTGAAGAAAAAAATGCACACACAGCTGCCTTAGAGAGAATGCTGTTTGATCCCATGGGAGGTATAGATGACAGGTTATGTTACACTTCTGATAAACAAGCACATTTGCTGAAACTTCTTGAGGCTCAGAGTCAAGAGATTTGTCCTTTCATTGCTAGATTCTTTCCCCGGATCGTTGCCTTGCTTGACCTGGCATATCTAGGTAGGAGAGAAGGAGGGATGAGGCAGAAGTGAGAAGAATCAGATGCAGGCTATGTCAACTAGACTCAGACTCAGATGGGATATTTTTATCCCCTGCCTGGCCACTGCTCCATAGGGCTTTGCTCTGCTAAGAACAAGTGTCTCAAAATGAAAAAAATGCAGACCGTTGAAATCAATGCTGGATTCCTGCATTGACTGTCTTCAGAGTAATAATACCTAACAGGTCTCAAAAAGGGAGGGCAGCTTCCTGTGGAAGCTACTGTGATGTATCAGTCTTTGCTGATTGCATACCCCCTTTTTCCAGAACATCACCTGAATCACCCACTCCCACCTTACTCATGTTTTAAAGAAGTCAATTATATAGACAGCAATCTTATACTGTCCATTTGCTGTCCATTCATAAAACATAGAGGTTCTGCAACCATATTCAAAGATATGCCCCATATTTTGAAGTACGTTATTCTGATGGACATGTTTGTTTTCTCTGCAGAATTTTTGTAAAGGCTATATTTAGAGAACATGAGAAGAGGAATCTTTTTCCTGACAGACATTTTGAAGCAGTTTATGCGTCTGAAATAATGACTTGTACTTGGTAGCACATCAATAAGTATTTGCCTGCATTTGAAAATAATGTGGAGAAAAGAAAAACCCCAACTTTCCATTAACAGATGAATGCATACATAGATTGTGGTATTCTAATATAATTAAATATTACTTAGAAATAAAAAAAAGAATGAACTATTGATACATGCAACAAGAGGGATGAATCTCAAAATAATTTTACTGAGAGAAAACAGCCAGACTGCCCTCCAACAAAAGAGTATATATATGATTCCATCTTATAATATCGAAAAAACGAACACATCTATGATTACAGAAAAGCCAATGGTGTTTGGCTGGGAACAGGGAGTGGGGTCCACAGAAAGGAGAGACTGAAAATGGGCACAAGAAAAATTCTTACTGCAAGCATATTTCGGACCATTTTATGTTGTTTTTTTTACCTATGTGGCCCTTATTGGTTTGTGTTACTGTATTATTACTGATCAGAAAATGTCCTCCCTTCCTACTTCTTACCCTTAAGCATTATGTCAAGATTCCATTTACAAGATTCTTCTTAACTTATACATATGAAAAGGTAAAAAATTATACAGCTTCCAAAGAGAGTCTACCTTACCTGCTTTATTTAATCCTATTAAGGGTCTGTTGATGCTATTTCATGTATTACATTTTTACCCAACTTATTAATATGTTCAAGAGATGTTAAATGGTCCAAAATATGATGCTTGCAGTAGGAATAGGAAAGATAAGATTCTTGTCAATTAAAAAATTATTTTATATATATATTATTCCACAATATATAGACAAAGACATAGAAGAAAAAAGGGAACACTGAGGAAAAATTTGGAGAGATATGGAAAAAGAAATGGATGGTATTTGAAAATACTCTTTGATTTTTCAATAAAAATGAGTTGAGAAAGGTCAATGAACTAAAGCAAAGTAAAGACATTACTAATTGAGCAATTCCAGGCATTAGAAAGGGACATATTTTTAGGCTGAAGTTTTCCTGATCTCATTAATCACATCAGGAAGGCCTATGTGTTAAGCTAACTGTATTGTGGGAATATTTAGTAAATGGAACATTACTTCAACGCAATACTGATTTAAAAACAAAAGGACTTACAGCATGAGATGCATTACCAATGAGGAAATACTTAGGAATAGCCAAACAATTTGTTTACCATCTCATTTTTTGCCTACCAAGGACATTTAAAAAGAAATCTGGGGGATCTTATTTATTTCTATTACTGTCATCTTCAATGCTTTTCGGGAATCAAGCATTGGTTTAAAATACACCTAGTCTTTGTAGTTCGTCTCTATTGACTACAAAGTTTCAAAAAGCTGTTCTGCCAATTTTTTTGCTTCAGTGAGTTTTTAACTAACCCTGCAGATTTATGTTTTCGCAGGAAATTTTTCCTAATCAAGCCATATAAACATATTAAAATAATTCACAATTATTTTTCAGTCAGCCAGGAGCTCCCTCCTCTCCCCCGCACCATTATGTCTGTCTCAACTTCCAATAACTTCCAGGTAATTTAGACACTTCTTTAAAAGTCAGCATGTGAAGGTTCATTGGATAAAACCCCAGTCAGTAATCTTGGAATTGCTCTGGTAGATTTGGAGGGAGAAAACACAGACAGAGTTTGGTGAAGTCTTTAGGACATGCCAGTTGTCATTGTAACATATTGTGGACCTGATATTCAAGAATGGGCATATAGAGAGCTGTGCACGAGTAATGAGATGGTGAGCTTTCTGAAGCAATGGTAATACATTATATGAATCTTTGTACTCATAATTTCGATGGAAAAGCTGCTTATGAAAATTTAAGTTAAAACAATAGAATACAGTATTTCATGGCAAAGGAATCATGTCCCAATCTCTGCCTAGGTGAGGCATTCTTCTCTAATGGGCCACAGGCAGGCTGGTCCCTCCAGGGTTCAGGTGGCTCTGGGCTGGACAGCAGCAGCTCTCACCCCTGCATGGAGATTTCCACTCACTGTGTAAGGGACAGAAGGAAGCCCAGCAACTGTGGCCTCAGCATAATGTGACTGTCTCTTTTGGGTAGCCAGAAAAAAAGGAAATGTGTCCAAAATACCCACAGCAAAATACACTGCAGATAAAAAACTGTCATCAGCAGAGTGAGACATTAAATGGGGGAAATCAAGCTTCAGCATTTCCTAACATTTGCTGGTAAGGACACACACGCTAAGTTAAATGCTCGTTTTAGTTAGCATCTGCTGCAGGGGCCCTGCAGGCACCAGTGTTTTCTCCTCACGGCTGGTACAAGGCTCTCCTTGGCATTCAGAGCTAGCCTACTGCGTTGGAAAATACAAACCTATCTCCTTAGAGAATAATAACAATAATAATAAAATCTAGTCCAGGTTTAGTTTTATTGAGGAGGGAAAAATATGGGAAAACATAAAATCCTTTCCTTTTTTTAATGAAATACAGAAAAAAATCCGCCAAAAAATCACATTATAGAAAAAGAAAAGTTGTTTCCAAGGTAAAGGAAAGTCCAAGAGAAGAAAAATCACACTGAAACACCAAACGAGAAAACAAACAAATGAAAAAACGTTGCTGACATGGGCGAGGAAGCCCGAGTTCTACTATATGCATATATTAACTTTTTAGTATATTTAAGGAAGCCTCTTTTTTCTCTTTTGCCTTCCTCCCTCTCTCCCCATCCTTCTTTCCTTCCTTCCTTCCTTCCTTCCTTCCTTCCTTCCTTCCTTCCTTCCTTCCTTCCTTCCTTCCAGCTTTCTTTCTTTTCTTTCTCTATCTCTGTCTCTTTCTCTCTCCCTCTTTTTCTTCCTTTCCTTAAAATAGAACTTTTAAAAAAGAAGCATGGTTTGTGTAAAGTAGAAGAAAACGGGCTTTTGCTATTCTCTGCCTTGAAGTAATTTTGAAGCCCCTCTTTCCCAAGTGCGTGCATTGGTGCTATCACGGTGCCCCATCCCACATCACTTTTCAGAAGCTTTAATTACAATGTAAATGTCATATGGAAATTGTGTTAGTCTGCTCAGGCTGCTGTAAGGAAAGATGAATGGTTTAAACAGCTAAACATCTATTTCTCACAGTTCTGCAGGCCGCATGTCTGAGATCAAGGTATTAGTGTAATCGGGTTCTGTTAAGAGTGTGCTTCCTGGCTTGCAGTCTCCCTGTGCGCTCTCAGGGTAAGAGCACATCTCAAATGTTCTCTTTTTATAAATGCTTTAACCGCATCATGAAGGCTCTATCCTTGTGACCTAATCTAACCCTAATTACTTCCCATAGGCCTCACCTCCACATACCATTATATTGGAGATTTAGGCTTCAACATATGGATCTGGTGGTGGTGTGGGGTTGGGGGGGGCGGCGGCTGCGCACAAATAGTCAGTCTATAGCAGAAGGGTTAGGGTCTAAGCTGACAATGATTTCTATGGTGATTTATGTGGGTAAATAGCTGGGCTGTAAGGGAAAGGAGATGCCCAGGAACTGTTGGGTGTGTAGGAGGCAGGGAGGGGAGGGGCTCTCTAGAAAGCAGGGAGATAGCTATATTAATATTAAGAGATCCAAAACTGTGCGGATAAAGCACTAGGAATGTCAAGAGCATGGGAGTCTGGTGAAAGAGAAAGAAAAAAATTAGACAGGAAAGGGAGGAGGGTCACTGATAATAAAACATTTTGTTTGTTTACTCGTTTTGCTTAGGGAAAAGACCCATCACAGGCTGATTTTAGATTTTTCAAAAGCTATTTCTTTCTCTGAAGCTGGGATGTTTTAGGCATTATTGAGAACTTTGCTGTTAGTCCCAAATCACCACGGATATACAGGCATGGTGTGTTCTGGCTCTAGATAATGAAGCCAGACCCATCTCTTCTGTGAACTCATATCCTGACATTTCAAATGTCTAAAGCCCAGAAAGAATAAATGAATGTGTGCATACACTAATTAATTTTTGAAGACACCAACAATAAATACAATTCAAAGATATTTTTGAACACAGTAAGGACAGTTTGAAATTAGTTAAGAGAAATTATTTTAGCTTAAAAGTCTCATTTTATTTCAGAAATAAAAGTGTGAAGCTTCAGAGATGACAGCTGTCACTTTTGAACATAAAGTGTGAGAAGGGAAGTAGAACTTTATCTCAAGTGTACAGATTTCTCCAGTCATCTTCAATAAATGTAACTAATCATTTCCTAGTGTTTGAATTTTTGGCTGAATTTTAGGGGGGAAATTGACCTGTAAATAAACAAATAAATCTGCATTGCAACTAGAAGAGAAATATCATATTTCTCAAATTTAAAGAATTGTTACCATGATGCTCTGTTTACTTTGATAAAATGTATCTAATATATATCTCATGTGTGTTAATATTTTGATAGGCACCAATTAATTTTGATATGTTTCAAAATATTTTTATTAGACTTTCAGCCCTTTTGAATGTGCTAGAAATTATGTTACTAGGCTACAGCAAATTTTGTTTGATCCAAAGGAAGATGAAAAGGCTTGCTTTTCATCTGAAAGTTTCCATTTAATACTTATATTAATATCAAAACTTCTTGACACAGTATCCAGCACGTGGCATTTTCTCGATAAATATTGAATGAATGAGGTTAGGATAGATGTCACATAAAATATTATTTTCAGAGGATAGCAGCACCATGAATTAAAAACACACGTTTTCTGGCTTTTAAATAAGATGTGGAGCTTCTACAGACCTCTGTTTTGAAAATTGTGTCATTTTGAAACTTATAACATAAAACTTATTTGAAATATTTTTCCATATAAACCAATGACAGAGGGAATGCTATCAAAGTATCAAGTTACATCTCTTTTCCTAAAGCAATATTATATATAACATATATCATCTATAAGTCTGTGTTCAAGTAATCTCCTTTTCAAGTGAGATGTGCGTTTGTGTGCAAGTACACTATAATGTCTGTTAAATTAGGGATGAGGTATGGCTAAGGTTAGCATTGTAAGGGATTCGTATGTAACATGATATCGATTCTAATTTCTTCTATATAAATGGAATATTAGTTATAGAAAACATTTCAGGAGAAAATTAAATGATTTCCTTCACCACTAAATTAAAGTCTGAATACTTATTCAAGAAAATATTTTAGAATGGCCTAAAAACTTGCAATTCAGCAGGAATAGGCACGTTTCTTGTCTTCTTTAAATTTGCATTTGAAATAAGTCATGGATCATTATGATGAACGAAGAAGAAAACAGTGGGATGATTAGATCAGTGAATAATGTTATAAAATATGAGAAAATCAAGGTCTGGTTTGAGAATTCCTGCCTTTTGAGTGGTTTGTAAAACACCAAAGTCCTTTCTGTTAATCCAAATGAAATTCCTGTTATGTAAAACTCTTCTTGAAAATTCCCAGTTTGTAGTTTAGATAGTCAGCTGTGATCTGGTCAAAAGTGTGTTTCATAGATTCTAGCATTTAGCGTCTCATAAAAAGTAAGGAATGTGGCCCAAGCACTGAAGTTTCCCTCCACAGACTCTTCTCCTCCTGTTCCTTTCCTTCCTCCTCCTTTGCTTTCTTTTTAAATTTATTTTGCTGTGAATAAGAAATGACTAACAGAATCTTTAGTAGAGCCTATTATACAAAATAATAACATATTAAGAGAAGGATGTTTTTGTCTCAAAATCATTTTCAAATTGAACAATATACTTTTTACTGCACGATCACCTTGTCCTCAGAAGTAGAACCCTCTCTGGTGCAAGACAAGAGCTATTTAGTAGCAACTCATCGCTCCCTGGTGTTCAGGTCTACCTGGGGAAGGGAGAATTGCAGATACTCACTCTTGCCTTCAAAGAGAGTTAAAGCAGAATTTCTCTCAGCTGTAACTGTATTTTGAATTGTTTCTGAAGTTATTTCAAGGCTGTGTTCCCTTACAAACTTCTTGTTGCATTGATTCGAATGTTTAAAAAATTGGCAAAAAATGTTCCCTTAACCTTTTTTAGTGGTTTACACCGGTTTCACCTCCATGATTCAATTGACACTTGGCAGGTTGGGTTTCACGGGTGTGTGACCTGTGCAGCTGCACAAGGTCCAATGCTCTTGTACTTGGCTTAATGCTCCATTGTTGCCATTTTGAGATTCTTAATAATTATTGAACAAGGAGCCCTGTGTTCTCATTTTGCACTGGGCCCTGCAAATGATGTAGCCAGTTCTGTCACTTGACAAGAAGGACAGTAAGTCTTCAAGGGTCTGGATGAACTCCAAAGACACCAGACCAAAGTCTCTAGCACTTGGATATGTGTGCTTATTTTGACAAGGAGATTGGGGATGATAGAGAGAATCAGGCCTCTTCAGAGTGACGTGCCATCAATCCTACTCACTGAAGGCAAAACAGAGTGGTTAGAGTATTTTCTAATAGAAATGTGCAATTTTAGTATCATTTAGTGCATAGACACCAGAGTCTATGCACTAAATGATACTAAAGTTCTCTCTTATGTTTTTCCGAGACAGGGAAACATCCTTATATGCAGATGAAGGAAGAGAAGCTGGGTATCAGATGTAGCCACTATTTCTTAAATACACTCCTCTCCATAGAAAAGGACTGCCAGTCATCTTACACTGAGGGCAACAAAGATAGAATAATGCTAAAATAATACTTAATACTACTACTTAATATTTGTATGACACCTATAGATTCTCTCACAATAATGACCCTAATTGAGCTTTACTATAATTCAGCATTAGACTAATAGAAGCTAAGAGAATTACCAAAGGTCTCTGGACTCTGAGAAGAAACATGTATTTAAAATGAACCCCCAAAAGAAATATGCCTGCTGAGATGGACTCCCCATGGTCGATGGAGAGCCCAGACTTTAGAAATAACTAGAGTCTAGCGGCCATTTGCTGACAGGTGCCTCTCACGTATTTTATATACTGGGAAGAACCTCAGACTGAACTCCCTGCTTCCTGCACTGTGCCCAGCTTGTTTATACCCTCTGAGTAAACTGCTACCAGGAAGTTCTTTATTCCCTCATTGCTATGCTGTCATTCAACCAATAGACTGTGATTTGTCCTGACCAATCAGAACTATACAGAATGTACCCTTATTTGCATACATACTAACCCAGCCAAACTGCACAATTTGGAAACCTCATTTACACGAGACTGACCAAAATGAGAACTGTGGTCAGGAAAATTCTCTATAAGAGGTAACCTCTCCTTTATTTGGTGGATCCCACTTTTTGTTTCTCCCAGAGGCTGTGTCTACTTAGTTTGTCAACTGTTGTTTTAAGACAGGTCTTTACAAATTCTCTCTCTTTAGTTTTGACCTAAATAAAAGAATGTTGATCTTACTCCTACTAAATTAGCTTTTTCCACATTTCGTAGCCCTTAAAAATTTGACAACTCTGCCTTCAATGTTTTTGAATTGGAAAAATTTGAAAAAGCCAAAAAACAAAACAAGACAAAAAAAATCAACCCTCAAAACAAAAACTCAAAGCACTATTATAAAGCCTCAAACAGCCACATGGCTTTCCACCAGCAACTCCCCCTCTAGGTTTCAACAGAATTTAATCAACAATAAATAGGTTTCTTAAAATCACCCTGTTTTGTTTTCCACGAAAGAAGTTCCCATTATATCCATGATATTGATATTACTGACCAGTGAATGTATTTACTACCTAAGAGCCTCCTAGAAATTTTATCTAAAACATGAATGAGGGAGGCTTGTCATTATATACTTACTGCTTTGTATTCAGCTAGATAACAAAGATTATCATACACTTTTATAAAATCCATTCAGATTCTTTAATTATTTAAAATTTTACTTGAATAGTTTCTCACTCTCAGATTGTAATTTTCTCAATTAGCTTATGTGTTCTCTCCTCCTTTTGAAAACTCAGAACATTTGCTTAATCTCCCATTTTCTGAGTGTGCCCTCTTTCTCTCTCCCTCATTGTCGTAATTGTTCCAACTATTTGGAGTCTCTTTAGTATCTTGTTATGTGCTTCTTCACTCGCTAGCTGGAAATCTTAGATTATTTTATCACTTGGTTGTGGCCTGCAATACATTTCTATTATAAAGATTATTTTTGTGATTCAAAAGACTGAACTAAAATTGGATTTGAGTAGGAGTGCATTTCTCTTCAACTGCTAGCATTTTATCACTTTCCTTTAGCACTAGGATTATGACTTTCTAGTTCATATATGTATATATATATGTATACACTAGGGGTGTCAAAAAATGTATACACATGACTTGCATTCATCTTTTGTTATCTTTGTATATTATTACAATTTTAATACAGTTTTTTCCTTTCTTAAAATGTGTATACATTTTTGACACCCTCTGTGTGTGTGTGTGTGTGTGTGTGTGTGTGTAGTGTGATATATTCCTTTTTCTTGGCACTTTTCTTGAGACTTCCACTCATTCTGGCATACTCTTCTTGAACAAATTCTCTCTTAATCATGCCAACTTTTAGTGCTCATTTGTGACTGAAAATGTATTTCTCTTTCCATCTTACAAAGATTTTGAAAATCTAAGATTCTATCCACTGTCATGGGCACTCTCTATAGATCTATAATTGCTTGCATTGATGATTGTTAGTATTTAGAATTTTCTGGTTTAAAACTTCAATCTCTCAAAAGCATACCCAGGAGAAGTTCCGGGTTTTACCGGGCCTGGCACTTATACAATTGTGTGTGTGTGTGCGTGTGTGTGTGTGCGTGTGGTGTCTTTAAAAAGAATAACACAAAACACCTATTTTTACTATTTTATAGGACTGTAAAAATAGCCAATGCAGGGGCCTCTGAAGCTTAGAATTATTAGGCTCATAGTGACTACACTTATAGTTATGCCACTTTCAGCGTCTCTAACTGAAGAGCAATAGCTAAATATTGGCTGACCAGTTTGAACGTGACTTCAAACTGTCTGGCATATATTATCAATTAATATGGCAATCTAAGCTGATTCAAAAGCCACCCTCAACCCATGGGCAGGTAAAAAAAAAAAGAAAAAAAGTATTTTAGAATACATTAGCCATTATTAAACTGATAAAAGAAAATGATCTAACGTCTGAGATGAAGAGGGGAATTAAGTCAAAAGCATGTATCAAGAGTCACAAAGCCTGACACATAAAAGAAAGAGAGCTTAAAACAACACCCATTAGTCCTGGGAAGCAGCATGGAAGGTTCCCCCACTCAGGGCTCAGGGGCTCAGAGACACCCAGTGGAGACCATTCTTCTGGTTCATACCAACCTTGGGAGTAGAATCTGAATTCATAACAACTATGTGTTTCAGACCCTTTAAGACAAAAAGACAAAACAAACAAACAAATAAAACAACAACAACAAAAACTTGTTCTGCAGCAGCGATATCTCTAATATTAGGCAAAAACATCATGATCATGTATTGGTGCTGTTGGGATGCTCCCACAGACCTGGACACATGGAATCCCTGGAAACACTGTCATTGCGATAAGATAGAGTCAAACTTACAAACTAGCCAAGAAAAGACACCATCACAATAAGGAATCAGTATATGAAATGCAGGAGAAAATGCAAAGCCCATGACCTTGAGACACTAGCATAAGCTGAATGAAAAGTAAAAATGTCCAAATGGTTAGAAGAATTTAGAGCGATCAAAAGACGAGTATGGTATACAAAACATAAAAATAATTAAGAAAGAAGCAAATACATATTCTACCATCAATAAAAAAAGTAATATAGTTATAGGAAAAAATCTGAATAGAAGGGTTAAACAATGGTTGATAAACCATCGAAAAAATAACTGTCTAAAGACAGATCTGAGTGCTTCTGTAGTACAAACAAAAACTTAAAGGAAAGGAAAATGTGGGAAAAGAGGGTAAAAAATATGACATATAAAGTTTCAGCTTATTAGAAGTTTCAAAAGGAGAAAAGAGAACATTCTAGAGAAGTACAGGGGGAAGATGATGTGAAGATACACAGGGAGAAGGCCATGTGATGATGGAGGTAGAGAAAGGGGTGATGCATCTACAAACCAAAGACCCCCAAGGATTGCCAGCAACCATGAGAGCTAGGAAGAGGCAAGGAAGAATCCTCCTCTAGAGCTTTCAGAGAAAATATTGACACTGCTGACACCTTGATTTAGGACTTCTGGCCTCCAGAACTGTGAGAGCATACATTTCTCTTATTTTAAGTCACTCAGTTTGTGGTAATTTGTTACAGCAGCCCTAGGAAACCAATACTTATCGATTGTGTTTAGGGAGCTTAGGGATGCCTCTGATCTAGATGCAATCTCAAAATCGAGATTATAATGACATATTTCTATACAAAAACATGTTGCTTTGTTCAAAGACCCAGTGATGGGTCATTGAATGATCTGAGCCACTGTGGATGTTCATGGTTTTGCATTTTGATATACAACAGAAGTAGGGTAAATGGAGAAAATAATAGGATCTATAATCTTATTTGAGCTAAACTGATGACATATGCTGGGGAACAAGATTTCAAATGCTCCTCGGAACTGTAATTGTAAAAAAAAAGGGTAGAGAGAAGAGATGACTCGAGAAAAGTAGGAAGGGGGAAAGAAGAGAGATTCAGAGCTTGGGAAAAGGCAAGATGCAAATTAGAAACCATATTTGGGAGGGAGGTTGACTGAGGGTTTGCTGAGAAACCTCAGGCAGGTTGATGGATAAATAAACTAAGGCTGGGTAGAAGACATTATTTCAACACAGGAGAAACAGACCCTGATCTGATCCCTTATGCATCCAAATGGATGAACTGTGACTTCCCTTTATTTCATTAGTGTTTGTTTTGCTTGTTTTCTTACAGTTTTAGGTCATCCATTTATGCCTTAGGGAGAGAGATACTGTCCCTTAAATCAAGCCTCAATTCTATGTTGACCCACCCAGCCCTCTTCAAGGAGATAACCAGGGCAAATTTCTTACTCTAGGCAAGGAGGGCTCCAGTGTAAGAAGAATGACAAAGGAATATAATTTTTCTAATTAGAGAAGTCATTGCCCAAAGAGTCTTACCATTTTTTGGAAATTTCCCCTCCAGGTACAGCAAATAACTTTGCTTAAACTGAAAGTGAGGACCAATTAAAAACAAGTTGCTTGAATAACTGCTATAGTTATTTATTCCCTCATTCCTCACAGGATTCTAGGTTTATATTTAGGAACTCACTCATTGAACTATTTATCTCACGTAACTATTATATTTATGGCAGCTAATCTGTGAAGGGTAGAAAGATGAAAAATGTTGGGTGCTAAAAATCCATTTAATTCAAGGCAAACTTGTGAATTTTTTATTTGTGACTCTTCCTTAGAGGTTAGAAAGTGGATTAGGCGTGGAGATTCTTTATACAATTAGCCTCCAATTTTTATTGAGAAGGCCATAGGGGGATTTTAAGCCAACTCCAAAGGGCTTCTGTTTTGGGTCTTTCTTTCTCTCTCTCTCTCTCTCTCTTTCTCTCTCTCTCTCTCTCTCCCTCCTCCCTCGCTCCCTCCCTCCCTCTCTCCCTTTCTTTCTTTCCTTTCTGAGACAATGTTTTAGACCTATCTAACCATGCTTTTTAACACATTTCTATTTTTTTGACACATCATTTCTTCTTTGAAGTTACCAAACTCCTCTGTCAAACTGACTTTTTCTGTCTAACACACTTCCCGTTTGATCTCCTACTCACCCTTCAGGCATCATTCTCATTTCTGTCACTGACCCCAACACAGACTACGTTATAACTCTCATTGTGCAATAAACATTTTAAAATGCCATTTTTAAGAGAGCAAGTACTGTGTAATTGTGTATTGAATATATGTCTTCCCACAAGCATGTAAGTCCATGACAGGACTGTGGCTCTCTCCTACTTTGGACACTCTGTTTGATGACGTCACAGTCAGCTCATGATAGGCAATCAGTAATGCTGGAGACAGCGTGCCCTCATCTTCGAGAGACCCTCACCACCCTCCCATGGAAATCTCTAGTGTAGAGCTGCTTCACTTCAGTTCAGGGCCTCAACTGCCTAGGGCTGCAGGATGATGGGTGACTACATTACAATGCCGTGTATGAATGCTGGATTAGGGCCAGCAATCTTTTTCTGAAAAGGGTCAAATAGTGTATATGTTAGTCTTTGCAGCCTTCAGTCTCTGTTGCAACTACTCAACTCTGCCTTTGTAGTGTGAAAGCATCCACAGATAAAACACAAAATGAACAAGGGTGGTTGTGTTCTAAGAAAGCTGTCTACTAAAACAGGCACCAGGACAGATCTGCACTGTGAGCCATAGTTTGTCAAAACCAGTTTTACACAGTAATTTTTTCACTAGAGATTTTTAAAAGCCTCACAGAGACTACAAACAGCTATACCTGTTGTGGTGTCTTCCTGTTCTCTAGTACAGCCTCATCTCCCTCTGTGTTACTGACACAAAGTACAGACATTTGTCTGTGTGGGAGCAGAGCTTCTAACAACTTTATTGACACTAACTTAACTACTTGTTTCAGAGTTAACTTATATTATTCTGGAAGTCCAGAGTAATTCGGCACATGTTGCTGCAAACCAGCCTGGATAAGTTTTCATTAAATCTTGATTTTTGCTTTGTTGTCGTTGTTATGTTACTTTTTATATTAGAGCCTATGCTATTCGTTGCTTTCCTATAAGGATCACCTGTTGTTGCTTATTCTCAGCATGAGGTAGAATCTATCGGACTGACAGGAAATCATTTTTGATGGATAAGGAATCAAACAGTCATTCAAAATCATTTCCTTTCCCGATAAATTACACCTGGGTTTAAGAATTGCTCCCATCTCCGCTGACCACCTCTGTCTCCTCCTCAGTCAGCTGTGAACACTGTGGATGTTTTGAACCAAGCTCTAACATCACTTACAGGGCTGGTGTTTCAGATTAATATGAACACTGACCGTTTGCACTCACAACAGGCCACAACACATGCATTATCCAGGGGAATTAATTGTTACCAATGAATTTGACAATCAGCCTTTAACATTTTTATTCTGCCAGCAAGGCCAGAGAATAAATCTATTCTTTCAAGTAGGCTATTATTAATCTCTGGCTTTCAAAAACAGCAAACAGCCACTGAATTCAGCTGACAGCACATATTCATTTAAAGACCAATAAGGAGAATTACCCATATTTGTTAAAATGTATTCGTCATCATGTTTAAATCTTTCCAGAGCTATTGCAGGAGTTGGATAAGAGTATGCAGAACCAATTAACTTGTTCTAATTGTTATCTAAAGTTGAGACATTGAGAAAATCTCTGAAGTTCATTCTGGCAATCATTTCAGCTCCGTTGGGAGAAGAAACTAATCTTGCAATAGATGTTATTTAACGTTTTTGCTAAAGAAATAAATTTCAAAACCCTTCAGTCTTTTGTGTGCAGAGATTCAGAGATGTCCCTTTACTTACTTTGTGCTTATTTTAGGATTTTGACTGTCATGGGCTCAAATACATGAAGTAAAGATAGAAATTGGAAGCAGACTTCAAAACCCAGAACTTGAGAACCTAGGATAGAGGAGAAATCTAAGGGCTCGACCTGTACAGCCCAGTCTCATCACCCAGGCAAAATGCTTCACTTGCTCTGTCCCTTTTTAATCACACCAAGAATATTGTCAGTCTCTCTCAAATTATTGCACTGATTTCTATGTTTGTTTATATGTGTACAAACAGAAAATGTAATACTCTAGAACAAAATCATGGATTATATTGAGAAACAAAGTAAAAGACTGTGCTTAAATAACTTTAGAATAATCAGTTACTATTCAATTAAAACTTCATTGTTGCTATTTATTTGAATTTCCACTTTTTTTGGTGAGGGAATAATACAGCTAAAAGTTTAGTATGTCAGAGAATAGATCAGCCTTAGATACTGCACGGTTCTGGCTCTTCCACAAGATTCTATGGTCATCATGCTTTAGGTGGTACCAGCACGCCTCTCCTCATCCAAACAAACATTCTCAAAGTTCCCCCCAAGCACTTCACTTTATCTCATAACTCCATAAATGTGGAGGGACTGATTTCCAACAATTATGTGCTTTTCTGTTTCTCTCCTTCTCCTATGTCTTTTAAACTTCAGAGTTAATGTCACTTTTTTGTTGTTTGTTTGTTTTGTTTTGTTTTTTTTGATGTAGCAAAAGTGTTAAGGATTTTGTAATGCTTTTTTTGGTCTTTTTCTTTCTTTTTTAATAACTTATTTTTTTTAAAATTACAGTTGACATTGAATATTATTTTATATTAGTTTCAGGTGTACAGAATAGTGCTTAGACATTTATATAACTTATGAAGTGATCCCCCCCGTCAGTCTAGTACCCGCTTGGCACCATATGTAGCTATTACAATATTCCTTATCCTATATTTTACATCCCCATGACTATTTTGTAACTATGAATTTGTACTTCTTAATCCCTTCACCTTTTCCACTCAGCTCCCCAACCCCCTTCCCATCTGGCAACCATCAGTTTGTTCTCTGAATCTGTGCGTCTCTTTCTGTTCTGTTTGTGACCTAGCAATTCCAGTTCTCATATTTATCTGAAGAAATTCAAAATGCTAATTTGAAAAGATACATGCACCCCTATGTTCATTGTTGTGTTATTAACAATAGCCAAGATATGGGAACCACCCGAATACCCATCAATAGATGATTGGATAAAAAAGGTGTGGTACGTACATAAAATGGAGTATTATTAGGCCATGAAAAATGAAATGTTACCATTTGTGACAACATGGTTGGACCGAGAGGGTATCATGTTAATTGAAATAAGTCAGAAAGACAAATACCATGTGATCTCACTCATATGTGGAATCTAAAGCACAAAATGTTACTTCTTATTAGCAGTGATCTCTGCCTCCTCTAACCAAGTTAGGGACAGTTCCACTGTGTATCATTATGCCCTTTGCTTTTGCTTTACACAGCACCTCCATTGTCGTACTTAAGCACTTTTTCTTGGCTGTCTTTACACCTGACTATGGCTTTCTTGAGGGAAGGGACTGCATTGCTTTTATTTCCAGATACCCAATAAGTAGGTATATAGTCAGCATTTATTTTGTAGATGGCTTATGGAGTTCACCACAAAGCCATTGAATTTCAGGAAATGAATTGCCCAGGGAAATAAATCGCCTTCTTGACTATGAAAATCTGGTGAAACATTTTTGTCCTAGCGTGATGAAAAAGATTTCTTATGGCATAAATGTGAGACCTCAGGCTCTATAAGAGTATGGGTCACTTACCTGAAACTCAGATCAGTCTCACGGCTTCTCATGCTGGGATCCTATGCAGTAAAGGATTACTTCAGCAAGTCTGGGTATTCATATACTCTATACATTCCAAAGAAAGGTTTAGTCCTTGCTCCGTTCCTGGGAGGTAACTTTTAAGCTCTTGTAATATCCTCCCTGCTAAGTGTGCCTTGGTTCACATGGGGGTGCTTGGGTCAGTCACACCAGAGAGTTCATGCGGACATCATCATTTATTGTGGGGGCCTTGGGCCACACAGAATTAACTTGACCTCTAAAGGGGCTGGAGATGAAGGTCAACCATACCTTTGTGATGGGTCACACCAAGGTTCAGGTGAACTTTCCTGGTTTGCAATGCTCTGTGTATGTTTTCACATATTGTTTCTGGGAGAAATAAGTTTTGTGCACATGATCGTACTGTGAGAGGAAAGTTAGAAGCTTGAGCCTGGTGTCTCCTTGAACTTGATCTACCATCTTTTTCCCCTTTGTTATAATGAACTGCAACTGTAATTTGTTATAATGAATAGTGTTTCTGAGTTCCATGAGTTCCTTTAGTAATCATTGAACCTGAGTGAGGTCTTTTGGACCCTCAAACATAGGATCTGAAGGGTTAAGAAGAACAGAGAAACTTCTGATCATTTGTGGCTATCTTACCTTAAAGCGCCTTGTTACCTTTGCATAAGTAGGTCAAGATTTGGAAATTGTATTATATGGCTGCAATTTAACAATCCTTTTCCCTAACCTCCTGTAGAATTTTCTGGACCTTGGATGATAACTTATGCGTGCATGACACTGAACTCTACTTTCAGGTTAAATGGTGAATCTTAATGTATATTAAAGTCAAACAAAAATCTGTTTTCTTTTGTGGAGCAGACTAGACTAGTACCAAATTAGTTTCTGAGAGTTCATTACATTCTTCATGGCCTTAGAGGTCAAAATACTTCCTGAAATCCACTTTACTGTAAATAGCTACTTATTTAGAGTTTGTTTAAGGATAGACTTATAACATGTAAAGATGGACTTTGTACTGCAATAATAGCACATGGAAGGGAGAAAGTTATAGAGCTAATAGGAGAAAAAGTTTGTATACTTTTGAAATTATGTTGGTTTTAATATGAACAAGATTGTTTAAGTTAAGTAATTCCCAGGGTGGCCACTAAGAAATAATCCAAAAATAAAAAAGTAAAGAAATCAAGGATATTAGAATGGTATACCAGAACATATGTTCTTTTGAAAACAAAAGAAGAAAGTAAATAGGCACAGAGAAAACAAACAAACAAAAAAGACTTAAAATATATAAATAGCAACTTTGCATACATAACCCCCCTTATTAGTAATGATAATTAAAGTGAATGGACTAAATACTGCAATCAAAGGACAGAGATTGGAAGGATATATGAAGGCATATGATCCAACTGTACACTGTATTCATGACACAAAATTTAATCTCATATAAACAAATAGGTTCAAAGCAAAAGGATAAAAAATAAAAAAGATATACCATTCATAAAGGACCCCAAAGAGAGCTGGACTGGTTATACTAACATCACACAAAAATAGAATTTAAGACAGATTGTCACAAAAATTTTAAGAATTTTAAGTCAAAGAAACAAGATAAAAGGATTAATCCATCTTAAATACATAAAGATTATAGACTTATACACACCTAACAGAAGAAATCCAAAATAGATAAAGTAGAAGTGATGAAATTGAAGAGAGAAATGGATGATTCTACCATATAGGTGAAGACTTCAATATTCTACCTTTAAGAATGTACAGGGCTGCTAGATGGGAAGGGGGTGGGGATTGGGGAGAAAGTGAAGGTATTAGAAACAGCAAATTAGCAGATACAATATAGTCATGGGGATATGAAATACAGTATGGGGAATATAATCAACAATGTTGTAAAGATTATGTAGGGTGTCAGATGGGCACTGGACTTAGCAGGGAATCACTTCATAGATTGTGTAGATGCCTGACCACTGTGCTGTACACCTGAAACTGAAGTAGAATAATATTGTATGTCAACTATAATTAATAGATATATATGTAGTCATGGGAGGGGAAGTATAGCATAAGGAAGACAGTCAATTATAACGGCTGTATAAGATGTCAGAGCGTAGTAGCTTGGGGAAAGGGAGTTATCACTTTGTGATGGTTGTGAATGTCTAACTATTATTCTGCTTTGTATATCTGAAAATAATAATAATTATAAAAAAGAAAGTACAGGGCAATTAGGCAGAAGATTAACATGGAAAAAGAGGACATGGGGAAAACTATAAACCCAATACACTTAACAGATATCTATGGAACACTTCATCCAATAAAAGCAGGATACACATTCTTTTCAATTGCAAATGAACCATTATGCAGAATTTACCATACATTAGGTCATAAAACAAACCTAAATAAACTTAAAAATGATAGAAGTCATACCAAGTACTTTTCCCAACCATAGAGGAATAATAAAAAAGGAAATAAAAAAAAATGACTTCAGAAGTTAAAAACACTCTTCTAAATATCCAATGAACAAGGGAAAAAAATCACAAGTTAGGTTGGAAAATACTCAGATAAATGGAAACAACACATACAAAAACAAATGGAATGCAAGCATAAACAGTGCTTAAATGGAGATTTATAGCTGTGAACTCCTGTGTTTAACCAGAAAATCTCAAATCAATAAAGCAACTTGAAATTTTAGAAAAATAAAAAAACAATGTGGTCGAGGCCTTCGTCCCTCCAATTCCCACCTAGAGTCCTCTGGTTATGTCACTTACTAGCAGACTATTCATTTATACACTTTTTGGAAATCCAGTTTTGAGAAGATAAATTTTCATTTTGTGTCAATCAGTAAGCCCCGAAATATGAGAAAGACAAAAAAGGAAAAGAGAAAAGAACTAATATTCTTTCAGTTATTAATGTAAAAAGAGTCATCCCTGACCCCTCTCTGTCTCTCAAGTTCCATATACAATCCCTGCCTATTAGATAGTCCTGCCTATTCTGCCTTTGAATTATATACAAAATGCAACTACTTCCTATCACTTGTAGTGCTACCCTTCTGGGCCAAATGATCCTCAACTTTTACCAGGATTACAAAAAACCTTTTAAACTGATCTGCTTTTGTACTTGTCTCCGTTCTATCCAGATCCTCACAGCAGCAGCCAGGGAGAGCCTATGAAAAGGTAAGTCAAATCATGTCACTTTTCTGCTCAATATTCTCGAGGCATGTCATCTCCATCACAAGAGAAGCCAACGCCCTGACAAAGAACTCCAAGACCATACATGATACTTCTGACCCTCATTTCCCAGTATTTCTACCCTCACTCACTCAGATGGAGTCAAGACTGCCTTGCTGTTCCCAGAAATATGTCAGGCATGCTTTTTTGTATTTGTTCTTTCTTCTCTTTAAAATGCTTGTCTTCCAGTATCCACAGGGCTCACTCTCACTTTACTACACTGTCGCCTTTTTGTGAGATTATCCTGACTCGTAAGCCATGCTATCGTTCCAAATGCAACTCTTTCTACCCTTCTCTACATTATTTTCCTCCTTCCTTTTCACTATCTCCTTTTCTTTTCATTATCGAATATATTACACATTTCACTTATCTGTCTTCTTTTTTCTGTTTCTCCCATAGAAAGTATGCCCCATGGGACCTTGGTGATTGTGTATGTGCCTAGAAGAGTACTCGGCACATAACAGCGTTTAATGAGTATTAGTGCTGAGTGACTGATGCAGAGTTGGGCTGTTCACACATTATTTTTCACATAACCTTCCTAATGATCCTATTATATAGATACTCTTGTCTCCTCTTTTTAAAGATGAAAACACTAAAACTGAGAGCATTAAAATATGTGAATCTAGGTTTTTTTGACTTTAAAGCCATTGTTCTTTATTATATCTCAGTAACTTTTACTCAGGAAAATAAGTGTTATGTGACACAAGTTTTAGGGCTTTATTTCCTTTTTTATCTGGGACTCTATTCAGTCTAACTTCTGCTCTCCGACTTTTCATGTTAACACTGTAAGGACGATCCATTGTGAAGCTTGGCTTAACCACGCTGTCACCATCTCCTCTGAAATCTCACTAGTTGGAGGAGAACTGTCAGCCTTTTGTGAGCATGGGAGTTTCTCAGTGAAATAAAAGCCAGTGACATTGTGTGCCTTGTAAAAGCTACTATAGTGGGAAAGAACATGCAGTAGTGTTCACGTTGTGAAGAGAAATGTCACCAGATGCATATAATTTTGAAATTCTTACCTATGGTTTTATATACGGTACTTGGGTTAACAGTTCTGAGACAATAAAAGAAAAACAGAAACCATTTTGTTCAGTTCAACTGCTTTAAATGGAAAAAAAGAAAACTTCTCTATGAAGGTGAATATCAGGTGAGTCGTTTCTGAGATACTGATCTAATCAAAAGAGAACATTCAAAATGAATATAGTCCAGGTTTATGTAATATTTAGAATAAGTCAAATGCTTAGTACTTTTGTGGTAAAAGTTTTATGATACCCGACTACTAGCGGCAGAAAAGTCAAGGGCAGAAAAGTTAAAGTTGGAATAAAAAGTGAAACCAAGTGGAAGTCCTAGAAGTTGAGTCATTAGGAATGAAGAAAAAATCAGAGAGAACAAAACAGCGTAAGGATTAAACAGGCAGCTTTATATGAACAAGAGGATTCTAAAATTCATTGTGGAAAGAAGAGCAGTGAAATGAAACAGCCTTTTAACCCTTAGCTCGTTGAATTTAGATTTGGTAAGCTTTCTACAATGAACAATAATAAATATCATAAAAAGAATATTTGTTGAAATTATCAAAACATAGATATGTAAATATGTATGTTTTGATACATATATTATATATTTGATATGTGTGTGTTGTGTGTGTGTCCTTTAAACACACACAACACACACACGCACACACACACACACACACACACTTCCCAAACAGTTTATTTCCATGATTCCATATGTCAGAGAAAATTTACTTGAGATCTTTAATTTCTAAAGTGCCAGGGTAACACAAGGCTGAATGCTTTCACAGATAAAAGCCCATAAACCCTCACGTTTCATGACTTGTACTCTACAAGTTCATTTCTCACTCATGTAACAGACCGAAGGAAGTGCTCTTAGCCATCCAGTTCTCCTTCAGGCAGAAATTCAAGGATCCACATAACCCTGGGATCTCTCCCGGTGGTTGATGGGCAACTGGAAGGGAAATTCACATGCCTGGGGAAGTTTTTATGTGCCAGACCAGGAAGTGCACATTGCTCACATCCATTAGCTAGGTTTCCATTACATGGCTGTATTCACTTATCCAGGCACGTGCTCAGTAAGAAGAGGAATAAGGCTTTGGGAACAGGTAGGAATCGTCCCCATCAGAATAACACATGAATACTGAGCTTCTTTTATGGGCAAAGCACTGTTCTAGACACTGGTACATATACATTTGTATATTGTGTTTTTTTAAGGATCCAAAAATACAATTGCATGATTTTTTTTAGAATAATACATTGTTTCATTTGGATTAAAAATATATTTTAGTACATATTTAGGTGTATGTCACATATCTTATTAGCATAGTTTGGTTTATATCAAATGACAGAACACTTAAAATTTTAGTTTCAGAATAGTTTGAATTTAGAAAGCTATTCACTATAGATTATTTGCAGGGCATTAATGGAACTCCATAATTGAAATGCTAAAAATGTAAATTAATTGGCTTGTAAATAAGATAGGTATAACAAGTAAATGAGGTCCTGGGGGTCTGTTTTTATCCAACTACTGAGTTAAAGGAGAAAATGAGAATGTTTACAGAGGTAAATGGAATTATTATGCAGGATTTCTCAATTCTATTAAAATTACATTTAAAATATAAATCTATAGTGTACACCTTACATTATAAAATGGGCTTTCTCAGAATTTCAAATGTTTAGAGTTCAAAGAGAGCCATTTTTCATTATTGTGAAAAGGTAACTGTCTTTTTAAAAATAGAAATTTATTTATAACTTTCTCATCCAATTCATTTTCCAGTCTTTTATACAAAAGAGTCATCTGTCTTCAAGGTTAGTTCATTTAAGTCATAGAGGAGAGGTAAGCCAAGTGCAGAATACAGAAGAAAACCTGGGCCATGAGGCAGATTTCTCAAACACCATCACTTAGAAAGGAATATCTCCAGGCAGAGACTCTTTTAAATATTAACATTTGTAAGCTCCTTATTTCCTTTTCTTTTCTTTCTTTCATCACCCCCCCACCACCAACCCCCAATTTATCAAGTCTTTAAATTGCTTCTTCCAGTGGATTCTTAAATTAACTGGCTGAAATGATGGGAAAGGAAGCCATGTGCATGCTTTCACCTAAATAAGAATCTCTGTCTCTAGGGAGTAGTGATACCTTGACAAGGCTGCTAAGGTCATCCCCTTCATTCCTCCTTATTTGGAGTATGTTCTCCTCTACACTCAAGAGGAGTTACACTCAAACCACTTTACAAAGAGTATCAAATTAATCTTTTCAATATTCCTCCACTTAGTGTTATGCCTAGAAGTTCAACTAGCAAACTTCAGACATAAATTGCACTTATCTCTATTCACCTAAATTACCTTTTATTTTTCTTTCAAATGCCTTTGGAATGTCAGTAGATCAATAAATAGCTCTTGTTTTAAGAAATATTATTATTCAAACTCATTCTGAATTATCTTAAAAGACAAACTATGTCATCTAAAAATGGAAAGTGTAAGTAAATATATTGTTTATAATCCATTTTAACAGGAGGTATGTAGCAGAGTTTTTCAACTTTAGCATCATTGACATTTTGGAATAGACAAATCTTTGTTATGGAGGGCTGTTCTTATATTGCAGGATATTAGCAGGATTCCTGGCCTCTATATACTAGATGAAAATCAGTTCGGACAATCTAAAATGTCAGCAGATATTGCCAAATGTCCCCTGGGGGGAGGCAAAATTGCTTCAGTTGACAAACACTGGGCATTATAACTAATTTTTATTATTTTCATCAAAAATAGTGCAAATATTCACATATATGCTCTTAACTCTTGATGAAATATCACATTTCTCATTGCAGTAATTCACCATCTAGAGGGCAGAATTGTTTATATGTTTATACAGCTGTTCATCAATATGGGACCTTAGGCAAGTCTATACTGAATGAGACTCTGTGGGCTAATTCATCAGGTTTAGCTTTTATAATGGAAAAAAACCATGTTTTTAGAGTGGTTAAGCCAAAGTAAGTGCTAAAATATCAACAAATTATCATGATAGAACAAATTGGATCAATGGTTTCTTAGTGTTTTGCTCTTAGAATGGGGGCCAAGGGAGGGGCACATTGAATAAGAAAGTTAAGAGTCATATTGCTTAGTTATACCTAAATGTTGAAGTATTGAAAATTATTCTTTAGATATTTCAATTCTGTTTTTAATTCAATGTTGAAAAATAGACAATTATCTGGTGAACTTCAACCATGCAAAAATTATTTAAGAAAATTTTGCCTGAAAAGGCATTATACAGTCTGTATAGTTCTCAGGTTTGGCTTTCTAATGTTTTTTGAGAAATGCCTAAGTTGTGAATCTCTTACACTTTGTGTTCTGACTAGCCTAGAGACCACTTCATCACTTGGAAAATTCTAGTTGTGAATTAACATCTTAGAAATGTAAGGCAATTCAAAATAATGACTCTGGTTTAGTAGTCATAAGGTAATTCTCCTAGAGGCATCCACACTGGAACCAGCAAGTGAGAAGCACTCAGCTGGAAATTGAAAAGAGAAGAATAAAATCTGTATTTCTAATTCTCAGCAGCTTTGAGTTCTACTCTTCCTTAACTACCCAGCCCATAAATTGCTCTGATAGGGGATATTTCATACATGTGGGTTAAACCCTCAAGTTACAGCGACAGTGTTATTTATCTTAGTGTTTGTAATAAACACACAATAGGGCAGCTCATTTTTCTAATAGGACTCCAATCCAATTGCATACACACTTTTCAGGTGCCCTAAGTGTTTCCGAAGCCCTGGTGAAAGATGTGAAGCAAATACCTCTTATCTCTTTGCAGACTCTACATTTCCTGTCTCAAACTAAAAACCTTCCTGACTATTGTGCCTTTATGATTACACATTTCAAATATATTATGCCTTATACTATAGAAATTCATCCGTTTATTTTTACATTGGTACCTCAGTTTTTTAACGTAATCCATTCCAGAAGACTGTTCGAGTTCTGAAACGTTCAAAAACAGCTGACAGCAAGGCCTCGGGATCTTGTACTTAGTGAAAGCCAAGTGACATGTTCGACTTCTGAGGCGTGTTCGAAAACCGAAGCATTAACTTCTGGGTTTATGGTGTTTGAAAACCGAGGTATCACTATATATTGTTTTACTATTCTGCAAGCTTTTTCAAGAGAAAGTTCAGATTTTCATTTCAGAGCTATTTTGCCTCACATGGTCATATGTATCATTCTAGCTACTACAGCCAGGTTTATAAAATCTACCACAAACTTAGTGGCTTACCACAACAAAAACATTTATTGCACTCATCAACCTATCATTTGGAACGGGTTCCAGGGCTCAGTGGGAATAGCTCATACTTGTTCTACTAGGTGTCAGCTGGGGTAGCTGGAAGTCTGGGTTCTGGAAACATCTGAAGACTTGCTCATTCACAATCTAATGGTGATACTGGCTGTTAGCTGAGACCTTACTTAGCTGAAACTCTTGACCAGAGTATCTATCCCTGGCCTCTCCATGTGGTCTATGCTTCCTAACAACATGATTCCCATGGTGACAAATTGGTTTAATGGTATGTAAACAACTGCAGGCAGACTGATACAAAGCAAATCCATCCCTTTGGTATAATGGTCTAAGTGGCATATAAAGCTTGCTGTATGCCTTTCTATATTACATTGGCTATTCTCAAAGAGGTCATTACCACTTGGGAAGGAAGCCTTTTTTCAACAAGTTTATCACTTTAGTAAAAATTTTCCAGATCTCTTTTCCCAACACCACCATCCCCTCTCCTCTGCCACCCAGCACTTATTCATACCTTTAAGAGCTTCTGTTCTCCATACATAACTTAGTTTTAGCTCCTATCACTTTGTTTGGAAAGTGGGTTTTTCTGTTGTTGTTTCCCCATGATCTCTGTCTAGTGCCTGGTGTGTCATTTAAAACCCCAAAGAGATCGAGTCTTTGTTAAACTAATGGAGGAAATAAATTTTGGATCTTGTGTTGGCAGTTTTTTTAGGTGAAGAAAGCAGCATAAATTTAGGTGTGGCCTTCTGCAGTTGGAAGCAAAATGCTCCAGGAGCTGACCTTGCATGGAGAAGAAAACCTGGGGCTAAAACATGAATGAACGAATAGATGAATGAATGAATGAATGAATGAATGAATGAATGAATGAATGACAAGTAGAAGATGACAAGTCATCACTAATTTGTCTAAAATACCTAAATAAAATCTGATAAAAAGAATAATCACTTTATAACCCAGAAAGTCTTATGAGTGCTTGCCTAGAAACTATTTAAACCTCTACTTAGCACCTCTAGAAAGACAACTGAGATGTAGTATAATTTTTGCTATACTTTTACTAATTTGGGGTTTTTTTTTTGTTCTTTTTTTTTTTACCAAAATGTAAGAAAAAAGTCAAAAGAAGAAAGGAGAATATAATGAGAATGTAAGTAGCCAAGAAATATTGTCTGTCTCTTATGATTTATGTAATGAAATTAAAAAGTTGAAAGCCAATTTTAAAGCATTTCAAAGTAATATCAGGGAAATTAATTTGAAGGATACATTTACTGTTTTGAATCAGAATCTGTCAAGCTTGTCATGAATTTTAACTGAGTTAAAAAAGTATTCCGATGCATATTGTATAGATGTTGGAGTTTCAAATACCATATAATGACCTAAGAAATGATGACACAATAGAAATCAATTACCTGGCAGTAATAAAGTGTTTCAGTTGAAATCATGATAAATGTCAAAGGAAATATTTTGATGTATTTAAATAAGGTACTCTACTGTTTGTAAAACCTGGTTATGCCATATAAGTTGTAGAATAACATTTCTGATTTTAACTCTGGTCTACTTTCCTTAACTTTTTATTAACATGCACACACACACACACACACACACACACACACACGTACATATATTTTAAGTGCAAAGCTCACTAAATTTTCACAAACTGAACACCCCTCTACAACCAATACCCAGATCAAAAAACAGAACATTATCAACACGCCAAAAGCCCCCAAGCCCTCTTCTTACCTCTGTCTGCCTTTCAAAGTTATTATTATTCTGACAGCATAGATTATTTTGCCTATTTTTGCATTTTATGTTAATGGAACAAAAAAGACAATAAGTAATGTTTTGTGTGACTGGCTTCTTTCACTCAGTATGGAATATTTGTGGGAATATTCCATATTGTTGCTAATAGTCGTACACTGTTAATTTTATTGCTGGATAGTATTTATTCCGTTAGATAACCATTCTACAATTTGTTTGTTCACTCTACTCTTAACGACCTTTTGGGTAGCTTCACTAGGTGCTATAATAAATAACACTGCTATGAACATTCAAATACATGTCTTCTAGTGAATATATTCCAATACAAACTACTTTTTACATATGCTGTATATATTATCATATAATACACAATTAATGTTAACTGTATCTATTATTCAGGTATAAGTATGAAATACCTTTTCTTTAGATTGTAATGTATTAAAGCAAGATATTTATCATTAAATAAATATAGACTCTTTAAAATGAGAGTCCAGTATATGCCACATGTAGAACTAGATACTTTATTTATTACTGATAAATATTCTGTAAAATGAATGTTAGTATACAATTTTACAGATGAGGAAATGGAAGATATTGGAATAACAAATTAGAAATTATCTAGTTAATATTATAAAGATTTTACCACTATCAAGTTGCAAAAATGAATTATATTCTAACATAAATTTGGTTTGCAAAATGAAGGAGGGGAAAATTAGAAAGAAGAGGGGAAAAGGAACTACAAAGAAATGTTTCCAAATGAAATTCAGACCCCCAGTCAGTTTGCTATCAAACTGTTTTAATTTAGATTTTCCCAGGGCCAGAGCTTGAGACAAGCATTTAATCACACAAGTTGCCACTGTACACAACCAGAGAAGTCTGGGAAACATTGTAGATCGGGCTCACATGTTTCCTTTTAGGACCATGGGAGCTGGTTTTTTTTTTTTGTTTGTTTGTTTGTTTTGTTTTGTTTGTTTTTTTGTTTTATTATTTCCAAATTAACTCTCAGAGTCAATGGTTGAGGACTAACCTGAGAAGTGTTCTTTTTCTGTCATTTCCTGCCTACTGTGTACCAGGGCAGTAAAGCTTGCAAATAAAGCCCTTAGTTAAAGAGATACTAATGATTGCATTTAGAAATCAATTAGTATGCACTGAAATGACAAGGCTTGAAGGTGTATGGGTAGGGCACTAAAGCATCTGTAACAGTTGACTTGCCCTGGCCAGATCTTCCCATGCCCCATGTTAATTTCACTCACTATCTCAATATTATCTCTGTTTCTTCATGCAGTGGCCAGTCACAGTTTCAAGAAAACAATATAATGGAAGGAGGAGTGGAACAAACTAACCCTGTCACAACCCCCTCAACTATGACTCTATATTCCCATTACTCTCTGCCAGCCTTGTCACTGCTCTGGTTGCTTGCCCAGTAGGTAAACGTACACCTTCACCCATGAGATCTGTTTCCCTGAATAACATGCTCTTGTAATGCCCATTTACTATAATTACTCATCAATAAATAACAATCAGCATGGAAGCACCAGGAGACTGCCCAAGGAATATCTTCAATTCTAGGCATAATTCTCCCCATTTCTACCGCATAGCAACAGTCCTATCTCCTCATGATAATCACGTTAGCATAGTAACATTTTGTTTGTTTTGCTTAATGGTCTTTAGTCAGGAGAAGCCCCAAATGATCAGGGAGCAGTCTTGCAATTAGATTTTCTGGAACTTTTACTGTTTTACCTATTATAAGAATCCCCGTGGAAACCAGGACCTCTGGTTCAGCAGGGTTTAAAGTTATTGGCACAGAAAGTACAAATTCCTTATGTGAGCCCCAGAAAGTGTGGTAAAAAGAACGACTGTTTCTATCCTCTGTTTCTGAGATTTATTTATTTTAATAAATAGAGCTATAACACCATGTTATGTCCTATGGTTCAACTATATGCCACAATTTGAAGGAAGCATCCGACCCTGAATTAGCATCATCCTCACGCTGGTGTTTCAGCTATGCATTTAAGAGGCCATAACTTAGGCTGACAGCTTCTAAGTGATGAAGTATATTTGGGACTGAAAGATCCCATGAGCTCCTGTGTCTATTGTTCCTGTTATTTTCTGTAAAATGGGTTCCTTGATCCAAGGTAACATATGGGATCCACTGACAATAAATCAGTCACTCTGTGAGCCCTGGCTGAGACAGTGTCAACATTCTCCTTAGCAGGACTAAACTTCTGACAGGTTTTTTTTCCTGACTATAGGCATTTACTTTAGAAAACTTGTAATTGTAAAACCTTCTCTGTATCTTTGAGATGCAAATCTTCTTGAGACTCTAAAGGTCTACTTCCTAAAGGTCCTGGGAACCATTTGAAATGTAATCATCAAGGAAAATAGTGCCTTTAATCCTAATTTCTGTGAGAGGGTAGGAGCCTAATTTCCATAAGCTAAATACCAATTAGCAAACACCAATGGGGTGATTACATTGACCAACCTCCCCCATAAGATCCTCCAGTACTTTTTCACTAGCTCCTCCTAGCACTTAAGAACTCTCCTGCTTTTTGTTTCAATGGAATTGAGTTCTATTTCTTTCACTTATTGAGATAGTCTTGAATTAAGTCTTCCTTACCTGTTTAACATGACACAAAGAAACTATGATATGTATCTGTTGTTTTAAGCTGTTAAATTTGTAGTGAATTGTTATGCTGCAATAGATAACTGACATGACAGAGATTGCACTTCCCCAGTTGGGCCACACTGAGTTATAATCATAGTTCTTGGTACAGAAGCAATGAGGGAAGTTAGGAGAAGCTCTGAAAGAGAAAAACATATAATTGTATAAGACATCAGACATTGTCTCCAGTAAAAGGGATACTGTTATTGTGTGATAAGAGGAGTGTACCACTTCTATTCTGGAAATTCTTGGGGGTTAAGGGCCTCAAACAGTCTACCTAGATCTCTCATCCAAGGTCTTAAAGGTCACTCTTCTTTTATCAGGGCTCTGACTTGAGTCATAAGAGTTGTCAGGGTGTGAATTTGGTCTTCTCTATAAATTTATAACTTTGTTTTTTCCTCAGACTCATATTCTGGGCCTGATTTGCAGCACAGTGTGCTCTCTTTGTTGCAGGAGGTGAGAAGCTCTTTAATATTACCAGTGCTTTATGGTTTACCGTTTTATACCTTACTCTAATAATACCGTGAGTTAACTTGACCTTCAGGTTTTTGTTTTTAATTATTTAATGACCAAAAAAATTCCACAGCTCCTATAATAATCATTGTCCCCACATCTCTCGAGATATTGCATGAGCCCATGCATTTAGTTACATTTGTATCCTAATTCACCACATGTGAGAGTCTTGGTTATTGTAATGCCACAGCATTTTCAAGGTTATTGTCACCCAATTTACTACCAGTAATGGGGTTCTAGAAGTATCTAGCCAGTTAATGATTCAACTTCAGAATTTTAGCCTGAGTATCTGCTTTCTAAAACCACTTACAGTACCAATTGTCTTAATTTGGGTTACCCCAGAAGCTGACACTTAGAAAATGATTCGAGAGTCAGTAGTTTATTTGTGAGATATTTCAGGAAATTAAAGTAATAAAGTAGGCATCGGGCAGGGCAGAAAATAAGCCAACGAGGGGACATTATGAAACAAGTTATCTTTGTGGGCAACTAGAGCTTAACTTACCTGGGGAAACTTAAAGGTCATTTCCCCGATGGGTGAGGGAGTTGGGGTATTTATACACCAACTCAGATCAATTATAGGTAGAGGGCTGTTTTGGTCAGCCATTAATTCTGTGATACCAAGTCTGCAGTGTACAAAAACAATTTAAGTTTTAGCAGTCAGAGATTCACTTTCAGGCAAGGAGATGCAGATGATAGCTATTGGAAGTCTGCAGAAATGCACTGAAGTAGTGAGGTAGCAAGGATACAGGCTGGGCAACAGCAGCCTCTGCTACACTATATTGTCACCATCTCCACAAAAAATATTATATTAAGATAATCTTTTAGGGAAAATTTTTTAAAAATTGCCCTCAACTCTACACCACCGTATATGGATATATTTCTGGGAGTTTCCTATTTATCAGTCTAGTGAGAGCTACGGGTTGACAACCAAATTCTTGGAAGTCAAAAAAAATTGTTTTTAAACAGAGAACACTTTTAAAAATCATTCTTTACAATCATATAAAATATATTCTATTACAGTCTTCAAAATTATACTTATAAGCATTTTATTGAATTTTAAGCCTCATTGGAATTGTGTCTTCTCATTTACTTTGAAACTGTTGATAGGATACTGAACATTCATACGAAAAATGAAAATTAAGGTCATGTTTTGGATAGATGACAGTTATTAAATAGAGCTCACAGTGCCCTGCTGAGAGACAAATAAAAAGTAGATCTAATTCTGTTTTCAACAACAACTTGTGTATTGTTACTTTCTTCTCAAATACAGATATCTTATGCTTAGTCTAAATAATCTATTGCTAACACTCAAAGATTTCATACTAAAATGATAGCTGTGTTACCCGTTAACATGAAATCTCAACTGATTTACTAAAACATAGTTGAAACATAGTAAAATGCCTACATATAAGTAACAAGCTATTATGTTAGATGTTAAATGCTTTAAAAATCACATTATAATCACCAAACAACTAAAGTATGAATTTATATACAAATTTGATAAGTCAAAAATTTTAATGTATTTTCTAGGATAACCACAAATTACAGCAAAGAAAATGAATAATGAGCAAGCAAAGAAAGAAAAAATGAGGTAATGAAATTTAATCAACAGGAAAGAAGGCAAAAAAAGATAGAAAAAGAAATGCAGTTCAAGGCAAGATTAGTAAATTATAAAATGGTAGCTATAAGCCTGATACATGGTTCTTGCACCAAATACAAATGGGCTAATCAATTAAGGATAAGAGGGGTTTCAATTTAAATGAAATTCAACTATACTATGCATATAAGACACACACTTGAAATAGTATACAAAAAAGTTACACAGCACAAAAAGTTAAAATGTACCACTAACCAAAAGAAAACTGGTTTAGCTATATTAATATATTTATATCAGGTTAAGTAGACTATTCAAAGGATATTAATATTAATGAATAGGGATATTTTACAATAATAAAAAGTTAAATTCACTAGGGGATTATAATTCTAAATTTGTATAGACCTAATAACAAGGTCTCAAATTAAATAAAGATAGAATCACAGGAAGAAATTCATAATAATTGGGGTAAGTTTGTTAATACCTATGCCTCCCTCAGTAACTGATCAAACAAGTAGAAAAAAACAAAAACACTGAAAGATATGGAAAATTTGAAAAACAATATTAATAAACTTGACAATAAAAATATATACAACACTGCTCAATATAATTGCATAATGAATATCTTTTTCAAGTGTACATGGAATATTTACCGAAGAGGACCATAGTCTGGGTAAATCTCATCAATCTTCAAAGGATTAAAATCAGAGAAGGTAGATATTTTGCCCACAAGGAAATCAGGCTAGAAATCAATAACAAGAAACATGACAAAAAAAAAATTTCCCATATATTTGAAAATTTGGAAATACACACCAAAATAACCCATAGGTCAAAAAAATGTCATGGCTATCAGACAATAAATTAGTGTGATTATGGAGATAAGCTTCTTGAAGAGGAAGTTTAAGTCTGCCTCATACACTGAAGCCTGATCTCTAAGCATGTAGTGTTTCGCATGTAAATACTTGTTAAGTAAGTGAATCCTAGAGTAAAGGCATGTAATTTTCCTTCGATGATAACACACTGGGTATGAGAGATTGTAATCAGTGCAAAAAAATGAATCAGTAACAGGTAAAGGTTCTTGAAAAAGATAATAAGAGATAATAATAAAAGATAATAAGATTCTTAGAAGAGCTCAGAATTCAGGTTATCCTATTTTGCAGCAGTAGCAGCAGAAGGTGAAAAAGGGGAGGAAGGGGAGATGGAGGTGATGAAGGAGTGGTGGGAGGAGGGGAGTTGAAAAAAACAGGTACTATCTTTCGTAATTGACACAGGATCCTACCTGCATTGTTCAGTGTTCAGAATCTTATTATCTTTTAACACAGTTAGGACTGGGGAAGAATTGGTGAGCTTGTTTTATGTAGGTATCAGTACAATCTTTTTATGAATCAACTTGTTAATTAATAGAAAGTGGAATATTTCTTTTGTCTTACATTTTTATGTGCTGGTCCAGAAGTTCTAGAGAATCATAAAATGACTATTACTCATTGTAGAATTGTTTTCAGAATCCACAGCTTCCCATCTCATGGAAGAAATTCTATTAAACATTACCGATTAAGGAGTCAATTGTCATTATTGACATATATTCATCATATTAGCATGAGGTTTATAACATTTTTATGAAACATTAATAATCTGTGACTGTGTAAAGGTGAGGCTTGGAGATAAAAGCTAATATCCTTTCCATTTCACTTGTAAAACTGCTTTACAAGGTTTCAATTAGATCCTTCTTTTGCCCCTGACAGAAGCTAACAGATTTATCCCATTAATTATGGTTCCTAGAGACAGGCTCAGGGAAGGTGAAATTAGAAATTAGAAAATTACAATCATTGCAAATTTTGCAGGCTCTACTTTTTCTCCCATTCCATGTGCTTTGCAGAGTTGAAATGTGACTTCACAACCAATGGCTTCCAAGGAAGTGTGAGTGTCAAACGAGTACCAAAGTCTCTATAGAGCAGGAGAAAGGGAAGAGATGAAGCCATAGGACATTTTCTGTTCGACCAAATATATGATTTGAATGTGGTTTATGATGTTCAAAATGCAAGGTTCTTTAACTTATTGAATGCAATTTAACGCATTTTTATGATTCTATTAAAATTAGTTTTAATTGCTTACATATATGCATATATGTTTATATTCATACATGCATACACCAAGTGAGAAAGAGCTATCACTGAATATATATATATATATATATATATATAAAAGTTGTATTGTATGTGTCTGTCCACATGTGTGTTTGTGCATGTGTGTACATATGTCTGGCATGTGGGTATAGATAGAGAGAAAGGAATGGGAATTTTTTAGTATCAGCACACAGAACTGTCTCAAATTACCATGCAGCTATTTGGAAATATTATAGGCTGAATTAGCATGGTCATTAACGATTTCCTTTAATATTTTTTAAACCAAAATTAAATTGAATGGCTCTCCTGAGACTATATCATGCCAATAATATACCTTTGGACTAAGGCAATCACCAGTGTAAATTTTCACATTATTTCAAAAGCTATAGTCTATAGGAGAGAAAAGCTGGGGATAAGAATCTTATCTCTCTTTAGAAGGGTAGTCTTTTGAAGAGCGTTGTCACAATATTTTCTAAATCGAAGGAATTAAATTTGTTAGAAATTCCTATATCTCAGAATATTATCTAAAAGCATGATAACTTTTTCAAAATGGAATTTATTAAATGATCCAGATCCACTTAGGTAACTAAGGTCATAAATCAAAAGCACTAGCATGCAGAGGTAACAGGTACTGGGCTGATTTTACATGTTCTAAAGGGAAGATTTTATTTTTGATGAAATAAAATTTTAAAAAATGGGCAATTAAAAGTTATAAAATGCAGGAGACAGACTATGTGGTTTTAAATTTAATTTAATAATGCAAGGCAAAGCTTTCTAAAATACCAAACTTGTAAAATAAACGATATTAGGCTATAAGCCTGAATCAATTAAGAAATAAGTAGTTGAAATAGCAGGTTAATTAAAAATAGTGCATTTTCTAAACTGGCAAACCAGATAGCTTGGTTGGCTAATATATCAGAGGTTGGCAGCTATTTCAACCAAAATAATCAAAGCACATGGGCATCTAAACATGACCTCAAGAGACTTTAATTTTTATAGTATTATACTGAGTCACAGAAACTTACCACATTACCTTTTTTGAAATATTATTATCGCATGATGAGTATTTCTGTAGACTAAATACTATTAATTGTGTAATTTTCTAACTATGAGAATTTGGCAAGTTATCTACTTCCCTTTCAGTTCATTTTCCTCATTTATGAAATAGGGATAATAATAGCATCTATCTCCTAAGATTTTTCAAAGATTAAATTAATTAATACACAAAATAAAACATTGTCTGACACATACTAAGCTTTCAATAAATAGAAGCTAGTGCACATTTAAAAATTATTTTTGCTTTAACATTGATGGTAAAACCTACACTGAAGACATTTTTAGATGCAGGTTAAGTCACAGAACTGTGCATATTTTAGTTTCATTTTATGGTATTTGGGTTTATAACAGCGTTGCAAGCAGTTAAATATATTACAGCTGAGTAGACCTTATCAAAGAGGCAACAGAACTAGGCTTCTATTTTTCTTTCCTTTAGCCATTTTATCTATATGAAAATTATCCTTTACAGGATCATTCAGAAAGCTTTCCTGCTGTTGGAACACTTGTTATAAATGCGATTTGGGCTAAGGGAAGAAAATTAACAAGAGACCTCAAAGAAAATTCACTTCAGAAAGAATATAGCCTATTAGATGACATAGCACCTTACAGGGAATTTGGAGATGGAGGAGAGTCAGGCAGGAAATAAAAAGGGAGGTTTTTATGATTCAGGGACTGAAAAATGAGAACTGTAATTGGAAAAGGTCTATAAGATCATGATGCCTTTTGAATTGCAAACACCACGTTAAGAACTTATAAGAAAGATATTTTGGATAGTGTGCTCAGAGAGCAAATGATTGAATGTCTTCTAGTTGTTTCCATCTATTGGAGGTCCTATGCACACTGCTTGTTTAATCAGAGAGAAGATTTTCAGTTCCTTGGCCTTATTGCTGACCTTTCATTCTCTTTAAAACCAAAAAATCCCACATCCTGGTGTAGCAAAATGGGAAAACTGCCTTTAGAATTAGGTCTGATTTTAATTATTCAATGTAACATTTTGTGTTTTATTATTATTATTATTATTATTATTATTATTATTATTACTGAGGGGATAGGGAGTAAGTGGGAGGAGGATGGTGTATCATTGCAGAAAGACCAAAATGTCAAGTCATAGACAACTGGCTTCAATTCTTGCCAGCAACAAATGCTGTGCAACTTTGGGGACATACTCTTTAATGGAAAGGACCAGATCGTATTTGTTATTTAATTCATAGTACCCACCACATAGTATATATAAAACAATTACTAAAAAAATGCTTATGGAAACAGAGCTTTGAAGTAAGTGTTTTTTGAACTTCATCATTTCTTTCCTATTGTGTAAAATGGAAATAATAGTACTTTCTAAGCTTATGGGAAATAAATCAAACAATGTCCCTGAAATGAAATAGAGAAAGCACCTACTTTGTGGTAAATTTTCCTTAATCAATGGTAAATCTGATTATTTGTTTTTAAAATATTCAACTGCATAGCAAGATCTTTTTTATTTTTTATTTTTATTTTTGGTACATAGAGAAATACTACTAATGTAAACATTAAGCCTGCCAAGAATTCATACCTTTACTATTTTTTTCACTTTCAAATTTGAGTCGATTATTTTGATGTCCATTGAAAATAAATATTTTTCATAACTAGATAACTATGACAGAGTTTTAGGAGAGTGTTTTTAAAGGTTAAATATTTAGATTTGAAACAATTTTGATCTATATTAGTTAACAAAACCTAAGTCCTCTTTGTGACTTTTTCATTCTCAAATACAGTGGGGTTTTAGAAGAAAATGCTAAATGCAGTCCCATATAAGGTGGTGAAACTGCCCAGTTAGAAGTTATGTTCTTATCAATAAATTGGTTTGTTTTATTCACTAGATATCTATTCCTAATTGTCCATTCTTTAGAATATCATCATACTGATTTAACTTAAATAGTCACTGGATTTAATAGAATTTAATAGGAAACTGTAAGAAGCATTGGGTTCCTTTCCCATTTTTCTTTTTTTTTTTTTTGGTCAATATGGCCTCTAAATGCTTTTGAGTACTAAATTAGAAAAAACAGCCAAGCAATTCTAAAGGCTCCTTGTAAGGATTTTCTTTATCTAAGTATCATATAAAGTGCAATTTGTAACTAAGCTGCCATGTGTTTCTTTCATGTACAGTGCTTTCAGCCAGCAAAACGTTGCAAAACGATAACTTGACCTAATATCCATCGATTACCCACTATGGGAAGATGCTTTTAACCCCATATCAGTACTAACTCCCTGCTGACTCTAATTTCCATGATAGCAATATTGCTTTAAAGAAAAAAGAAGGACCACCTGATACCTTCTACATTTGTTCTTATACATTAGATCATCCTGCATTTGTTCAGAAGCCTTTGGTGGAGAATAAAGCAAGAGATAAGGGTTCTTATTTTTATTAAACCACAAGTGCATTCAGATGTACCCTTGCTGGCTTAATGAAAAGGGATACACTTTAAGACTTTCCTTCACGGGTAATTTTGGATACCAGTAGAGGAACAGGTGGGGCTTCTGTTCTCTGGGATCAGAAGTTTATATATTTTCCGTTGGCCAAGACAACTGCTCCCAGGTAGTAAAACCTTTTCCACCATGGATGGTCCTTTCATTCACAACACTGACTTACTTTTTTCACATGGCCTCTAAGAGCTATGGACTTGTAGATCTTATGTTTTCCTAGCTTAAGCTACCTAAAAGACTGCCTTGAATCTTTTAAAATTCTGATACTAGAGGTAAGAGTTATTATTCTAAGAGAAAGGTTGGGTCAGATGGTCTCTATGGGGTCCATCAATTTTGGCTAAGGGAAACTGATTATATAACATGCCACCTCCCATAGGAACAATATGGATGCAACGGAAGATGGAGAGGATGCTAAAAAAATGGAAGAGAGGAGGAAACGTTCTTTTTGCAATTTGTCATGGCTCATATATTGTCTTACTTCCATACTCACTCCTCCAAAGTAGAATTTTCCATATCCACACATAGAATGGTAAACTAGTATACTTTGGACTGCCAGGAAAGTACTATCATTTCCTATCACACCTCAGCTTGACCTTGTGTATTACAGTTCCTTGTTGAGTCAAAGAAGTGATATCCAAATCCATAGTCATTGAAATTTCTCTGCTGTACATTAAAATACAAATTCTATTAAGACATTCCAACCTATTTTCAAATACTGATGTAGTGACTTTCTGGTATTGATTCTCTGTACCCCATTTCTCTGGATCTCATTTTACAATTGATCTTTAATTGGCAATGTGATATATTGCAGCTCTTTGTATATTAGTCTTCATATAATCTTTGTTCATCCAACTTTTCCCATTTATTTGTAACCACGATAGGAGAAATCAGTGTTAACCATGCAACGAACTATAAAGAAGTACATATGGGAAAAGTTAAAGACAAAATATACCAGAAAGCTTTCACTAAAATATAGGCAGATGAGCTCTGTATCAAGATTGCAGTAAAAAAAAAAAAAAAAAGAATAGTATGTACATTGGGAATCCTAAATTAACACTCTTCATGTATTTTAAGTTATTGGGATTTTATCACTATTTAGAGTTCAGACATCTACACAATTCAGTAAAAATTTTAAATAATATCTCCAATAGAACTTGCCTAAAATATCTGAACAACTAAAACAGAATCGTATTGGATTACTTTTTTTTCAAGTTCAGTACATTATTTTCTTTGTACACATAGATAACATGAACATTACCTGCTAGCAATTATTCAACATTAATTCAACAAATAGAGTCAGTCTTGCTTTTTGAGGTTCAAAACTAAAGAGAAACCAAACAACACCCAAATAAAAATTTTCCCCAATAGCAGAATTTTTTTTTCCTTAGCTTGTTATGAACATACTAAGGCTGATAAACCACATTAGTTACTCTATGAAATCATGACCTTTGATCATTCATTCCTGTTTTTTTAAAGGCCTCATCCCCCACTCTTCCAAGCCTAAAACTCAAAATTCGCAAGATAAGGTTTATTCAATGATAGAAAGATCAAAATATAATTGTTTATCTCCTCTATTTATTACTCATTAATAAACGTTATGTAAAGCTCATTTAAAAGAGCAGTGTTATCCTCTGTCTAGATGATAAAATAATCTTAGACAGGAAGAATCTGGATGTTTATCATTCATAAAAACCACCTTAATACAGGTTTTGTTACCAGTTGACACAATGTACAGAAAAGTTACGTTAACAAAAAGATCCACTCATATTTCAAATTGGGTAATCTATAAAAAAAGTGATTCCTTGATTTAAGACTTTCCTGAAATCAGCTTATTTCTCTGAATCATATAAGTATAGTAACACTAAATGACACTATGGTCAGAAAAGGCAGAGTGAATGTTCAAGAAACAAAACAAAACAAAACAAAACAAAAACTGAGTTAAAATAGATTCTGTAACAGAATAGTTGCTTTTGGGAAAAAAATCAGTAGATACTCAATACTCAGTCTAAGTTAGTCAAATGGATTCTTTACCCATTGTTCCATCATATGTGCTTATTTAATTATTTCTGTGCTATCAGTTTTTTAAAAGAATGGTTAATTTTTGAAAATAATCTCCCCAAAGCTTGCGAGATATAAATAATAAAATTTAGGGTTTCCAGAAGTGTTTAATCTAAACTAGGTTTTTAAAAAAAAAAATATTTTCAGTTTTTGCCCAGCTTTATATGATTAACAAGTAAAAACTGTATATGTTTACATTGTATGTGATTTTTTAAAGGTGTACAATGTGATGATTTAAATCATGCAGACATTGTGACATGATTGCCGCAATCAAATTAACATATGCATCACTTCATATAGTTACCTTTTTTGTGAGTGATGAGAACACTTGAAATATACTGTATTAGTAAATTTCAAGTATATAATACAGTATTAGTAACTATAATCACCATGCTGTACATTAGGTCTCCAGAAATTATTCTTCTTATAACTGAAAGTTTGTGCCCTTTGACCAACATATACCCAGTGCAAACAGGTTCAAAACACAAGATACATTATTAAAGGATCTATTGTGACAAAGGCCCCATCAGGACTGGGATTTTAATTTGCTGGATTCAATGAGTACTTACAATTCCAAACAGAACCTCGGGCATCATCATTCCTCAACTCTCACTTTTAGGAGAATGCTTTTAACGTTTCTCAGTAAACCTTGTGTTTGCTGTGAGTTTGGGGATGCTTCATTTTGCTTACCTTTATGTTAAAATACGTGTCATCAATTTTATATATTAAACTCTTTCCTTCACACACCCTTTCTCACTGTGTCATCTATCTATCCATTTTGTCGCTTGTGTCCTTCATTGAAAAGTAATCCTTATTTTTGATGAAATCACATTCATCAGTTTTTTTTGTCTTATGATTTTTGACTTGAAGTTTTATTTTTAAAGGACTTTTCTGCCTATAGATCATAAAGATATTCAATTTTGTTTTCTTTTACTACCTTACATTTTATCTTCCCTACTTAGTCTTTAATTATAATCCATTTTAGGTACTTTTGAATGTGCTGTTCAGTAGACATCCACTTTCATTTTTTTCTCCATAAAGTCATTTGTTTAACCCTTTCTACTAAATAATTTGTCTTTTCCCCACTACTTTTAATACTCCTTTGTCATATATAACATTCCCATATACATTCTTGAAAAACATACAATGTTAAAATATCTTGAGTAACAATAATTTTTAAACAAAACTGAAACAGTAGCCAAAATGTCCCCTTTAGAAACAAACAAAACAAAAGCCAGGGCCAAAATGTTTTCGAGTTCATACAAACTTTCAAATAATATTAAATTCTTGTCTTACACAAGTTGTTTCACAAAACAGAATAAGAGACAAAGGTGCCCAGTTCATTTTATGAAGCTAGTATAGTATAGTAGAGTATTGATTACCATAAAGATGACAAAATAAAAAGCATAAGCTCATTTCACTTAGGAAAATATATCATATCTTAAAAATACTAAATAAGCTTACCATATCATACGGTTTTGTCTAATTACATGACAAGGATCATTTAGTATCAGAAAAATCTATAAATGATATTCAATCCATGAAGGAAAACCAATCTTTGGTTATCTCTATTAATTAAAATAATAACTCAATAAATGATGATTTCCTTAACTTTACAAAAATTGTACATGAAAACCAAGAGAAAACATTGTAGTTTATGGAGAAACTTTAGATACATTTAGATCTTTTAAGATTAGGAATAAGGCCATATTTAACATAACACTGGAAGTCCTGTCTAATGCTAAAAGAGAGAAAGGATTAAGAGTTTTAAGGATTAAAACAGAAAATATACAACTGTCAGTATGTGCTGATGTTTAATCATCTACCTAAAGGAAAGCAAATGATAGAATCAGCATACAAACTATAAGAAAAAAATGAGAGTCTTGAAGTTGCCTCAACACCCAATTAGCCTACAGAAGACAATAACATTTATCTACACCAGAAATAACCAAATGAAGAGAGGTAATTCTCATACATCTTGGCAGAGGCACTCACTGCCTTTGTTCCAGACTGTCTTTTCAAAGATGTTTGTATTCAGAGTAAGGACAGACTTGTTTATTTTCCATTATAAAAGGTTTGGGTTCTCTAAACTCAGAATTCCTCTCTTATACCACTCCCCATTGCATGTGTAGGCATCATCTGGTCCTTTTCACATTTTCCCATGGTAATTGGAGCTCAAAGAATCAGTACAAAAAATACTAATATTCCAGCCAATGTTATTGCTGTGAGTAATAAATTACCCTTTGTCTCAGAACCAAGAATCGTGTGTCTTTTGCCAGCATCCATGAAACTGAGGTAGGCTAAATTGTTAGCCTACCAATCAAACAAAAATCTTAAGACTCTTCACAGTTCTTGAACACTAACTAAAAAGTATATTACAAAATAAGACACCATCACCGTAGCAACAAAAACTTCAATTCATACAGTAATTTACTTTTCCTTAAACACAATACTGAAAAAATATATAAATAATTAACGGTGTAAAAGAAGATCTTAATTTTGCAAGGGACATCCCATGTTTTTAGGAGAAATGGCTTACTAGTAAATGAGTTAGTTGTCCTCAAATTAATCTTCAACTGGGATTCAATGCTATGACATTTCCAATTCTATATTAAATAAACTTAACAAACTTTATCTACAACTTATATGGAAGAATAATTTATGCATAGCTTAGTCACCATTACATAAGTAAGAGTAAAGCAGAAGTATTTGCCTTAACAGAATTAAAAAATATCACACAACATAGTTATACATATGATATTGGCTCAAAAACTTTGGCTCAAATGCATGTACTTATACTTTTAAAAACTGTCAATCAATTTTTAAATTAATTTAAGTGTTATTTTGACAAAGTAAACCAGTACTATTCAGTACTCCTTTAGAAGTATTTGGCATGCAAAAACTATGTATCTCATGCAAGTTTAACTACCGTAAGGAAAAAATGCCCAGGCTATTCTTAAATAATTTCAGAAACATGGATCCACCTCATGTAACACATTGATCTGCGACTTGCATGTAGAATTCCTCCAGCAAGTAAACCTGAACCACCAAGCCTACTACATTGGTATACATACCGGGGTTGCCAAAAAAAAATGTATGTAAGTGGACACTTTGGTCAATATTGCTCAAGCAGTAGTTCATCGTAATCAGAAGAGTCTGGAGGCTGATGGTAACCACTCTGAGCACCTCTTGTAATTGCAGAAGCCAAACATGACTTATATTCATCTTTTGTTATCAGTAGATATTATTACAATTTTAATACAGTTTTCCTTTCTTAAAATGTGTATACATTTTTTTGGCACCCTCTGTACTCATATGTACTAGTGTGTGTGTGTGTGTGTGTGTGTGTGTGTAAATTTAGAAAAAGTACAAGGGACCTCAATGGATTTATTATATTTGATATTCATCAATGATGCTGATGCCAGGTTTTTTTAATAATATGATATGAATAGAAATCAAATTTCATTTTAAACAACGTTATGCCTTGTGAGTAAAGGAATATGCAAATTATAAAACACTGGCTCTGTTTTAAAAGCAGAACTTCCCATGAGCCTGCATTTCAGCTGAATTTACTGTTCTGAAGGACAAACAGATGATTTACGCCAAAGAGAGTCCTTTTAAATCTCCGAGGTTAACGTGAAACTTGATAAATTGATAGTGTAGAACGTAGTGAAAGATTACAATATAAATAGAGGACCTCAAACTTTACTGCTGACATTGAAATTTGGAAATAATATCTGTCACATTATTAGAAAGCTATTGCTTTTTCAATGACAAATTATTTGTCATGAGGGGTTGTAATCATTAGACCACAATTTGAATTGTATTGATTGTTTGCTCAAACATGAACTCTTGTCACAATCTTACTATAATTTTTCCCCAACCTTCCCTGCTAGATCATACAATGCTTTAAATATATTTTATTGTGGATAACAGCAAGGGGGGAATAATAATAATAATAATTAAAAAAAACGGTGTAAGAGAGTTGCTTTGTTTTAATATATAAAACATAACAGTGTAAATTTAATTAAATCACCATAGTTCTTGGATTCTATTTTAATGACCCATAAGACATTATGGCAAATGAGCTATTCATTATATAGCTCATCCATGAGAAAAAGAAAATTAGTCCCTGAAAGTCCAGGGCTTGCTTGACTGTGACAACTAGGCCTTGACATTGTTAGGAACTGACCCGGCACCTACAGCTAGGCCATGGTGTTCTCCTGTTGGACATAAATTATTTCCAAAAAAATCTATTTCAGACAAGGTCACCCTGTGACTATGATGAAGTGAGACAAAAATAGAACAATTCATGATGTTGAATTGACTAAGTGAAAAGTAACATCACCGCAAACGTTAAAATATCAAACATTCCTATTCCAGCTAATAGGAGAGACTCCTGCTTCTTTACCAATTACAGCTTTAGCTTTTCTTTGGTCTTCTCCCTTCCTAAATAAGATTTATTTTCGCTCCATCACAGTTACTTATTCACGGTTCCTGAGAACATCTAATTCAGACCAAAGCTTCGTTTATTAGAACTCTCCCCCAAATCACAACCAAAGCCCAATCTTGTAATAAGTCCTTTCTAACAACCACTTACCAAGATGCTCCATGGTTCCTCGCTCATGATATGCATTCTCCGTGCCTTTATGCATAGTAAACCTAACTGGTTCTACTAGAGAGTTCCTGGTTATCTTCAGTGTTCTCTCTCCCCAGGCACCAGGAAATTGTACTTGAAAACAAACAACCACACACAAAAATTCTAGCGATAGTCTACAAAACCACTTTTTTAAAACTGTTGAAGAAAATCAAAAGGAATGCCAAGTTCAAAAAAATAAGTTTATTGCTATTTTATTGTGTCTAGAGACTAGCTTGTCAAAACAGTATTTCCTCAACTCTACTTCATAAAAAAAATAATGATTCTCAGTGAATTAATGACTAATTAATACTGTTTCTTCACAAACGCTTTCAAAATAAATAAGGGGAAGGAACACTTCCCAACTCATATTTATGGTGTTAGTACCACTTTGATATCACAACCAGAAAAAACATCACTAGATAAGAAAATCATGGACCAATAACTCTAATAGATATAAATACAAAAATCCTCAGAAAAATAGAAGCAAACCAAATCCAGTAAGATATAAAAATAATTGTACAACATGACCAAGTGGTACCTATCCCAAAAATATAAGGTTAGTTTAATATAAACAAATCGATAATGTAATTCATCATTTTTATAGAAGAAAAAACAAAAGTCATATGACTATCTCAATAGATACAGAAAAAAAATTTGACAAAATTCAACACCATTTCATGATAAAACACACACGTAACAAACTAACAATATAACCTCATAACAGGTACCTACTAAAATTACACAGCTAATATAGTAGTTAATGGTAAAAGACTGAGATTAGGAACAAGACAAGTATGTGTGTTCTTGCTGTTTCTATCCAACCTTGCACAGGAAATTCTATTAAAGGGTAATTAGGCAAGAAAAATAAATAAGAGGACTCCAGATTGAAAATGAAAAAATAAAAATGTATCTATTTGCAGATAGACATAATCTTATATATAGAAAAACATCCAGTAAATGACTGTTAAAACTAAGATATGATTTTAGCAATGTTTCAGTATACAAGACCATTATACAACAATAAATTGTACTTTTATACACTTGCAATAAACAATCTAAAAATTACATTAAGAAAACAATTCAATTAGTGACAGCATTAAAATAATAAAATACTTAGGAGTAAGTTTAACACAAGAAGTGAAAAGCTTATACTCTGAAAACTACAAAACATTATTTAAATAAATGTGTAAAAATCTAGCTAAATGGAAAAATATTCTATGTTCATGGATTAGAAGAATTAACATTGTTTAGATGGCAAAACTTTCCAACTTGACCTCTGATTCACTGAAATACCTATGAGAATTCCAACTGACTTGGAATTCGATTCCAGACCCCATAGGATCTGCCCGCCTGCCTTTCTCCATGAAGTTCTTCCTGGTAGCTATCACATTCCTGCTATTTGACCTAGAAACTGCCCTCCTCTTACCCCTACCATGAGCATCCCAAGCCAACAACCTGAAAGTTATACTTATCACATCCCTACTCCTAATCTCCCTATTGGCCATTAGACTAGCCTACGAATGATCCCAATAAGGACTAGAATGAACTGAATAATGATAATTAGTTTAAATAAAACAAATGATTTTGACTCATTAAATTATGAATACACTCATGATTATCAAGTGGCCTTAACCTACATAAATACTATACTAGCCTTCACAATCATCCCCTCACAATCTCCTTACATCTTTATATAAAGTAGTAAGATGATTCTACAGTTCGTATGGAATTACAAGGGACCCAGAATAGCTAAAACAGTCTTCAAAAAAAAAAAAAAAAGAACAAAGTAGGATGACTCAAACTTGCTGATGCCAAAACTTATTACACAGCAATGATCATCAAGATATTGAGATACTTGCTCAAGGACAGACATATAGATTAATGGAATAGAATTGAGAGTCCATATATAAGCTTATACATCTATTGTCAGCTGACTTTCCACAACAGTGTCAAGACTATCAATAGGGAAAGAATAGGAATTTCAACAAATACTACTGAGATAATTGGATAACCACATACAAAAGAATGAAGTAGGACCATTACCTCACACCATATGCAAAAATTAACTCAAAACAAACAAATGATCTAAATGCAAGAATTAAAACTATACAACTCTTAGAAGAAAACATAAGGATAAATATCAATGACCTTGGATTTAGTGACTGGTTCCTAGATATGACATTAAAGCTTAAACAACACAAGAATAAATTCATTAATTAAAAATACATAATTTGACTTTCATAAAAATGAACAGTTTTCTGCTTCAAAGGACACTGTCAGGAAAGTTAAAAGACAGTCCACCCAATGGGAGAAAATATTTGCAGATCACAGCCCTGAAAAGAGGCTTGTATCTAGAATATATAAAGAACTCTCACTACTCAAAAAGACACAAAACCCAGTTACAAAATGGGCAAATGATCTAAACAGTCATTTATCCAAGGAAATTACGAATTCATGTTTACACAATGAGTAATCATATAAACATAAATTTGGATAAAATAAGTCATAGAAAAATAGGTATAATTCCATTTTTACGATATACAAAAACAGACCATTTTGTGTTATGATGTTAGAAGTCAGGCCAGTGGGTGCCCTTGGTGGAGCCTGGGAGGCAGCACAGGAGGGCTCCTCAGGATGGCTGGTAATTTCTTTTTCTCCTCTTTGAAGTTGGTATTGTTACGGAGACGTTTCTCTTATAAAAATGCACTGAGAAGTGCTCTTATAATACGTGCATTTATCTGCATATATACTTGCTTCAATAAGAGCATTAAAAATGATGATGATAGATTTTTTTAAGGAGTTTTATGAGTTAAATAAATTAAGTTTGAGAAACATCAATACATAGACCAGGGTGTTTTTCAATAGGATATTCTTTTGATCACAGATAGTTTTGTTTTCTTATTTTAAATGTATATTATGCCATACACTACAATGGACTGAAGTTAGGTTGAGAGGATAAATGAAAATACAGCAAGACACAAGTGCAAAAGAACAAGGAAAGAAAAGTAGAGGTAGAAAACAGAAGCACATGACTACATTTATTACGGGTATTGGTAAGTGATTTTCATTTCTTTCATCATCCTTTGTCTTTTTTTTCCTTTCTTCTTTTTCTTGCATGCTTCATTAACTATTTATATCTTTTATTCAGCTTGATATATATATATATATATATATATATATATATATATATATATATATATTAATTAGGTAAGTAAAGGGAGCTTCCCTAATGTGTTCACTGTTAGAATTTTACCAATTTTATATTTGTCCAAGGAAAATCCAAAAGATCTCCTCTGAGAAGCTCCAAGGGGGACCATGTGAATACCTAGTGAAGGGAGAGGTGCTGGAAGGGGTTGTCACCCCTTGAACCCCCACTGCAGCCCTTGCCATCCACCCTTCCTATGAGCCCTCATAGCCCTTGCCTATACTGCCAACACTAGTGTTCATTAAACAAAGAAACAAAAAATGCCTATATTTCCTCCATTTGCAAATTTTTATACTAACATGAATCTAAAATAATATGTTTTTAAATAAACCCTCATCAAAATGATGTTGTTATCTTGGGTTACTATAGTGTGTTTCCTTTCGTTCCAGGCTCCAGAAGTAGTTTCTACTGCTGTCAATTCAGAGCTGAGTCAGCTTGAAAAAGTTCAGCCTATGGTCAAGGCCATTTTCACATGACATTTATTATTCAAATAAAAAGTGAAAGAATTGTAAGTTTAAATCACCTCCATCATATATAGGTATTTTCATCACATGCATGTAGGGAGAACTCAGCTGTCATTTTTCATGAAGCTGGATGATCACTACATTCAATTTTCATTTATAGTTCTGAACATTTCTTCAGTCTATCTGTAGATTTTACTGCTCTAAGGTAGTGACCCTATAACATGCAATGAACAATATATTCATTCTTGTTTGTTGTTAAAAGTCTTAGGAGCCACATTTCCATTCAATTCAGCTGTGGTTTTTTTCTTTTTAACTTCTTGTTCAGTCGTATGCTAGGTGCCATGAAAATTTTTATGTCCCTTTCTTTACATAACATGTAATTTGTATTCTCATTGGGCATCTAGTATCTGTAAAAATACCATAAAATATGACAGAGTTCATTTCAATCCTTACCCTACCAGTGCTAATTCAGGTAGCGAGGACAACTTTCTTTAAAAACCACAGGTTAAAATAGAATGATCAGCTTGACAGCTTGTAAAATATACCGTGTGATTGGCTCAGGAATTTTGCTGACGGACAAGTGAGCCAAGGTTGAAATTCCCTTACTTTCAAAGTTGCTTTGTGTTTGCTTGGGATTGATTTTATTTTTTATAATATATTCTGGCTCTCCTGACCACTTACTTCAATCTACTGCTGTCAAATACATAAATAAGCAGCTATTACAGCTCTGAGAAACAAGACAAATGATTCCTCTGTGATTTGCATGGTTTGAGGACACAGATGGAACTATGCCTGCTACTATTGTTTGTTTTTCTTTCCCCAAGAAAATTCATTGATTGTCAACATTTGTGAAAGAAGAAACACTTTCACAATTTACATGTATATCGTTGTGACTTATAGACAAGACTGAAAGGATATTCCAATAACAGTCACTGTCAGTAGACTCCTCTTTAAGCTGGAAATTAATTAAAAGTATCAATAGTAAACTTTTTAAATTGAAAAAACAATTACATGTTAGATAAAATCCTTTATTTACTCTTTGTGGTCCAAAGAACCCTAAACATACAGTTGAGAGGCTTGGTTTCTACTCTTGGTTTTGTCACTAATGGCATGATATAAAATTAGCCATTTAGTTGAATGAGTTTTATAAATTTTGGATATTAAACCCTTATCAGATATATCATTGACAAATATCTTCTCCTATTCAGTAGGATCATTTTTTGTTTTGTTGATGATTTCCTTTACTGTGAAAAACTTTTTTAGTTTGATGGAATCCATGTTTATTTTTTCTCTTACTTCCCTTGCCCGAGAGGATATCACAGTAAAAGTATTACTCCAGGTAATGTCTGTAAACTTTCTTCCTATATTTTCTCCTAGGAATTTTATGGTTTTTAAGTCTTTAATCCATTTTGAATTTATTCTTATATATGGTGTAAGGAGATGGTCCAGCTTTATTTTTTTTCATGTGCCTGTCCAGGTTTCCCAGCACCATTTATTGAATAGACTGTCTTTATCCCAACATAAATTCTTCCTTCTATTGTCATAGATTAAATGACAATATAGGCATGGATTTATTTCTGGGCTCTATTCTGTTTCATTGATCTATGTGTCTGTTTTTATCCCAGTACCATGCTGTTTTGATTACTCCAGCCTTGTAGTATAATTTGATGTCTGGTATTGTGATACCTCCCACTTTGTTCTTATTTCTCAAGATTGTTGAGGCTATGCAGGGTCTTTTATGGTTCCATATAAATTTTAGGATTATATGTTCTATTTCTGTGAAAAATATCCTTGGTAGTTTGATAGGAATTACATTGCATCTGTATATTGCCTTAGGCAGTATGGGCATTTTAATGATATTAGTTCTTCCTATCCATGAGCATGGTATGTGTTTCCATCTATTTGTGTCTTTTTAAATTTCTCTCTTCAGTGTCTTATAATTTTCTGAATGCAGGTCTTTTATTTCTTTGGTTAAATTTATTCCTCGGTATTTTATAGTCTTTGAAGCAATTGTAAATGGGACTGTTTTCTTAATTTCTCTTTCTGATATTTTATTATTGATATATACAAATGCAACTTATTTCTGAATATTAATTTTGTATCCTGCTACTTTACTAAATTCATGTATCAGTTCTAATGGTTTTTTTGGTGGAGTCTTTGGGGTTCTCTACATATAGTACCATGTCATCTAAAGAGGACATACAGATGGCAAACAGACATATGAAAAAATGCTCAACCTCCCTAATCATTAGAGAAATGCAAATAAAAACCACAATGAGACACCACCTCACTCCAGTCAGAATGGTTATCATCAATAAATCAACAAACAACAAGTACTGATGAAGATGTGGAGAAAAGGGCTCCCTTGTGCACTGCTGGTGGGATTGCAGATTGGTGCAGCCACTTCAGAAATCAGTATGGAGGTATCTCCAAAAACTGGAAATGCTACCTTATGACCCAGCAATTCCACTCCTAGGTATCTATCCAGGGAAATCCAAAACACTAATTTGAAAACAATTTATGCACCCCTATGTTTATTGTGGCACTATTCACAATAGCCAAGACATGGAAACAATTAAAATGCCCATCAGTAGATGACTGGATTAAGAAACTGTGGTATATTTATACAATGGAGTATTACTCAACCCTAAAGAAAAATGAAATCTTACCATTTGCAACAATATGGATGGACCTAGAGAACATTATGCTAAGTGAAATAAGTCAGGTAGAGAAAAACAAATACCATATGACCTCACTTATATGTGGAATATAAAGAATAGGATAAATGAACGAACAAATCAGAAACAATCCCAGAGATATAGAGGAAAAACTGAGGGTCGCTAGATGGGAGCAGGGTGGGGATGAAGGAGAAGGTGAGGGGATTAGAAAGCACAATTGGTAACCACAAGATTGCCACCAGGATATGAAAGTCAGTTTGGGGAATATAATCAATAATGTTATAAAGATTTTGTATGGTATTTGACAGACACTTGTCTTATTAGGGAGACCACTTCAGGGATGGTGTAGATGCCTGACCGCTGCACCGTACACCTGAAGCTGAAGCTAAATAATAATGAATGCCAACTATAATTTTATTTATATATGTATATATATATAAATATACATACATATATATAAATATTATATATTTTATATATATACGCATATATATATAAAATTATAGTTCTTGTGACTATATATACATATATAGTCACAAAAAGTGGAGTACAGCATAAGGAATAGAGACAGTGGAAATGTGACAGCTGTATGCGATGTCAGAGGGGTAGTAGATTGGGGAAGGGGGTTTATCACTTCGTAAGGGGTATAAATGATAAATGTCTAATTATTACATTGTTTTGTACACCTGAAACTAATAATAATAAAAAAAAGGCATTTAACTCCTTTGGACTTGGGTGTTCTCATTTTTCTTTTTTCTTTTTTTAATTGATGGCTTTGAATAGATTACTTTGAAAGAATCATTTTTCTTTCTCTACATCCCTCTACAGTTATCATTTATTCATTATATTATGTGTAATGAAGTAGGTTTTACTTACATTATCTCCCTTGAACCTCCTAATGATCCTAGGAAAGATGCTTTACAAGCACGTACAATTTACAGATGAATAAACTGCGGCAGAGATAAGGTAAGCATCTTGTTCAGGGTAACACAGCTGGGCAGCGATGGAGCCAGAAACCCAGCTGGTTCTGTGGACTCCAGAGTCCTTTGTGGTTCCTCTCCATTATGTAATCCTACTTTTATGAGAAGCAGTACACTTTCTTCTTTAAATCCATGCATTCTGGAGCCAGCCTGCAGAGGCAAAACCCGGCTCCACCACTGACCCACTATGCAAACTTTAACAAGTTATTCTACTCCTGTGTCTTAGTTTCATAGTCTATGAAAGGGGATAATTGTTTCTGCTGTATAAGGTTGTTGTGAGGTTCAACAAAGTTAGTATACAGGAAGTACATAGGACAATGCCTGACACAAAAAGCACTCCTTCAGTGTTACCCACTGCTATTCTTATCCTTACTCTTAAGTCACAACGTGAAAGCGACGGGATTAAAATCATCTCCTGTATAGATGTGATTTGATGGCGTCAAATACATCTCTGTTTACTACTGTTCACTTTGCATGACAAAATCGTCCAGTTCTTGTTTTAAACTGGATCTCTGCAAGTAAAATGGAATTTTGTTTGTCTCATAATAGCCTTGCAGATTAGATTTAAAAATTAAAATGAAAAATCTCTTTATACTATATACATACATGATTTTACCAGGGCTTCTAACTTCTTTTCAGTTACATAGCAATGTCTGTTGTCATGGTGAGTCATTTATGAGTAGACATTAAATTGGTTGGCACCATTTGATGAGACCATTTCAAAGCAGAGTGTACATAATATGCCCCTGTGTGCGCACACAATATACAAAAGTAGAATTAGATTTAGAAAACCCATGTGACAGTCTCAATTCTGCCAATACTTTCTAACAAAATAGAAAAAAATATTTTAATTTCTATGGGGTTAAATTTCTTCATTTGTAAATTAAACATAACACCTATTCCTTTATTGGGGCTGCTTTGAGAATCGACTGTATTCACATCTGTATACAGTGTTCTGGAAAATGCAAACTTCTCTACAAAACTAATATACATTGTTACTGGACCTTACTAAAAACAAAACAACTTTGCTTTAAATTCAACCTGATTTTTCAATGGCCTTTCATACTTCTGTTTCTTTTTTTCTTTTTCCTTCTAGATTATCTTTTTTTCTTTTTAATTTATTGGGGTGACAATTGTTAGTAGAATTACATAGATTTCATGTGTACAATTCTGTATTACATCATCTATAAATCCCATTTTGTGTTCACCACCCAGAGTCAGTTCTCCTTCCATCACCATATATTTGATCCCCTTATCCTCATCTCCCACCCCTCACCCCCCTTACTACTTCTTTTCTGGATCTGGGTGCTTATATTACATTCTTGCCTCCCGTAAGAGATTAAACAGTTTACTGCAAGGACCCACAAGAAGGAGGGTGTAATTTCATAAATTACATGGTTCTCATCCTGATTATTCAAAAACATGTAATGCACTTAGAATAATACAATGAGACCCAGTGGCCTGTCTCTTCTTGCTCACTGAGCATTTCAAAAGAGGGTATTACTAGGCTGACACCTTGCAGAGCAACTTTATGAGGCAGAATTTGCTTCTTAGCCATCTGTGTCCAGTTTGCATATTGTGAATTCCAGTATATACACTTGCCCACAACCTAACCCAATGTAGCTAGGATCACAGGATTGGTTTCTCCAGTAGAGCAAGCTCTACCAGCTATAGTGCAAAATTGCAACTGTTGGCCACCTTTCCTTAATTGAGTGCATGTCCAAGGCTTGAAATTCATGGATTACTTCTTCAGTTTCTCTAGTATACTTGTTTTGAGCTTTATTTTTCTGAATCATGTTCCTTGATTCTACTATCCATTTGTTTTTCCAGCACTGTATATTAAAACAAATTAGCATGCCAACATTGATCAAGTGATTGAAAACAATTCGGCCACACTTTCTTTTGAGGCTTAGTTAGCAAGATATCTTAAGGGATCTCAGGAGTTATTAAGTTTCATGCCTAGGAGTCAATATCAGACTTATGGAACCAAAGTGATCCTAGGATATCCTGGACCCAGATTTTTTTGTACACCAAGTTAGATGAAAATTTTGTGAAGCACAGAATGTAACTACTGACCAACCATAGCCCTGCCCGTCACTTATCATTGCAGCAGATGTTTTTTCCTCCCCTTTCACTATATTTGAACATCTAATGGATAGCAATCACTAAGCCTGAAGCCCATAATATATTTTTTCTCTTAAACATATGTAGACTTTCTTTTTTTTTTAATTTATTGGGGTGACAATTGTTAGTAAAATTACATAGATTTCAGGTGTACAATTCTGTATTACATCATCTATAAATCCCATTGTGTGTTCACCCCCCAGAGTCAGTTCTCCTTCCATCACCATATATTTGAACCCCCTTACCCTTATCTCCCACCCCTAGACTTTCTTCATGTAGAATTTGAAGGTCATCCAAGGTCAAGGCTTTTGTGTTTATTTACTGTGGCCTCTCTTTCTCTCTCTGTCTTTGATATATATGTGTGTGTATATGTATATGTATATACAGACAAATAGATAATTATTCTTACTTGGCCTATTTGAAATTATTCCCAGTGCCTAGCATAGTATACTATCCATATGTGATGAATACACCTTTGCTGAATGATTTCATGAAAGTGAATCTGAAGACCATATATATATATATATATATATATATATATATATATATATATATACATATATATACACACATATATATATATATACATATATACATATATATACACACATATATATATACATATATATACATATATGTATATATAGATACATATATATGTGTGTGTGTGTGTATATATATATGTATAACCTTGTCTCGATTTTATTTGGTTGTCTTTTTTTTTTTTTCTGACTTTCCCTGATCTTACCAATTTAGTATTAGTGTTTTTTAAATGCAGTCCTGGGTGAAATTGTAAAAGCAAGACATACTGAGAAACATAAAATCATCAAATGCTTATGCTATGGACCAAATATAATTGCACAGCTTGGGATACAGCCAGAGACATTTGCTATTAGAATTTTAATGTCAAGTGGCAAGAGATTTCCATCTACTTTTGTTTGAAAAGTTCATGGGTATGTGTCAATCATCCTATCTGTTTTTGGAAATAACACCACAGTGCTTTAATTTGTTTTCCAATTAATTCTTCTCCATTTTTATATCCTCACCATTATTCTATTGCAAATATGTTCTTTAAAACCTGGATATGACCTTTATTCAAGAGCTGTTCCTTGTTTTTCTGAGCATATCTGGAAGAAGAGATGTAGCTTTGTAATTTATTTGGATTTGATTCCAATATGATAGTAACATGCTTCTAATTGTCAGATATTTCAAGAGCAAGTTATATAAACACATTTATGGACTAAAATAGTTTTCTTGACCATTAACTTTTATAAGCTGGTTTCCAGGTAGCACCTGTACTATCAAATATGTTGTCTCACTTTTTATTTATGAGTTATTTTATCACTACATGGTTTTGGAAAAACAGTGAAAACTATTGGAGGGATCATATATCTAAAGACACATAGATAATGTATTAATATAAACAGAGTTTACATGGTTATAATGTATATTCTACTGACTTTATAAAATTCATTTACATACTACCCCGTAAAAAGTCAGTAATGACACTTGATATCAGAAATGCACATTTGATCTAGTAAACTTTAAAATAAACTATTAGTGTTTTGACTGTTCTGGTTAAGTGACTAATATATAAATCCTAAATGTTTTCTTTTTAGTACTAGCATTTGACCTTACCAAGGAGGAAATTTTTTATAGATTACACAACTGAGTTTGTCTCAATCATCATCTCTTATGTAATCCAGATTTGCTGCCTCTCAGCTGACACTGCAAAGCTTGTGCAGTTCCCGTTTCTTGGTGCTCAGCTTGGAACCATGGACACTTTCTAGCCTGTCCATTTACCTTCAAAGCCGCTGTTCCCCAGGGCTTCTTTCAGAGTCGACTCTGCATGTACTATCATTGTTGACCTTGAATGTTTTCTCCTTGTACCTTACCCTAGACTTTGTTGCTCTTTCTACCACACCTATCACTGTCTCAGGTGGCTTGGTAGGATTAGGGGTAAATAAAAAGTAATGGAAATCGATTTGGGAAAGGCCTGCCTACAGTTTTCCAGACATACCAGATGTATATGAATTATAGTTCAAGCTTGGACAGAGATACCTGCTACTATTTCTAAAGCATTATTAACCAATCTAATGGTAAATAGTGCTATATTATGTACCAGACAAATAGATAATGATTCTTACTTGGCCTATTTGAAATTGTTCCCAGTGCCTAGCATAGTATACTGTCCATATGTGATGAATACACCTTTGCTGAATGATTTCATGAAAGTGAGCCTGAAGACCAACACTACAGTGTACATGCACAAACATGTATCCCTGATTTACTCACTCAACAGGCCTTTAATAAGGACAAAGTTTATGTCAGCTGCTATATAAAGATCATGTTATTGAACAAAGACAACAAGGCTTAAAGAGGGTAAGACACTCCAAATCACACAGCTAATAAGGTATAAATCAGATTACTAACACAAATCTGTTTAATTTCAAATCCTATTCTTACTTCACTGTATCTCATTTCATTGTACATTGCTTAGAGATGAAAAGAATAGCAGGGTAATACAATTATTAGAAATGAGAATGGTGAATACCTATTCAATTCTTCCAATGTGTTAGGCATATAGTTAACTATTTTAGATTATTGATGTTATTTAATATTTGCAATATAGTCTGCAATAAATATGGTTATTGTTCCTATAAAACAGATGCAACAATTGAGCTTCAGAGAATCAAGTCACATGCTCAGGAAAAGTTAGTAGCAAAACTAAATTTGATGCCCTGGCTGTCTTACTGTAAACTCATATGTTTAACTATGGGGGGAAATGTGACAAGGTTAAAGGACTATGAAAATAAAGTTTGAAATACATTATTTACACAGGTAGGTTTTAGGTAGCATACCTGTACGAAGTGAGCCATGGAAATTAGCTGAAAGACTGCTACATCTAGGCAGGGTAAGAAGAAGTGTCTGAACATCCCTTGATACATCTGAGCAAGTTTTTGGGGTGAGGTTAAATTATGGAAGCATTTATGAAAGATCAACTCATGGAAAGATTAAAAGAGGGAATTTAGGCAACTTAGGCATGCAAAACCATGAAAAATGCTCTAAGGCAGAAAGGAAATGAATGGAGAAAGGCACTTGTGATTACTTTCGGTCAAGAAGTTGACTTATAGCCACAGTGAAAGAACGAGGAAGGTTGGATGAATGAAGGAATTCAGGTACACATAAAGATCTTTGAGGAGTTTTATGGACAATAAGACCCTGTAGCACACTTTTAAAAAAGCATACAATTTAACACACATTCATCTTTACTGATACGACAAAATGATATTATTGTGATCAATAAAAGAGATTCAAACATTTCCTACAATTATTTTTCCATGCGCAACTTACAGGCAAATATAAAAAGGACGAAATGAAGCAGCATTGTACGGCTTAATTTTAATTTATTTATTTGACTAGTATCTCTAACTTAATTTCACATTAAAATAGAGGAGACATTTTCTCTCTGTGCATAAAAAATATATCTCTTTGTAAAGGTTAATAACTTAGAAAATATGGCAGTAATTTTCTTCAGTATTGGCTTGATGTTAAAAGGAAAAATATTCCACTACTGCCAAATTTGAACCTTATCACTGTGGCCATTTAAGTGCTATTCAGCTAAATAAAAGGGTTCTAGCAAATTTTTATAATAAGAATTTTCTTATTCATATTACTTATATTTAAATGAAGTGATTTTACTCTCTTCACCCATAAAAAGATAACAGTTGAGAAGGTTTCCTTTGAGAGGTCATTTGCAGATGTAACACTTAAAGTTAAGGAAGAATGACTTTTCTGTTTCTAAAGATCCTCATATTTCAATTAGATACTGAGATTTTCACAGAAATGTTACCAGCAATGTCAACTTCGAAATACCTCAGACATTGTCAGTTATGTTAAGATATGAGGATTGATTAGAATAAGTACGTGTTTTATTGAAAGTGTCTAGAGAAAGACTAGAATGAACTTTTAAAACGTGTATGCTTGGCTTTAGTTTTGACTTCTTTTTAAGCTTGAGCAACACATTTCTTTCAGTGAATGCAAGGTGTGCTAAAATCCCCAGAGATCTCACCTGTACTATTGTAAAACACTTGTAACAAATTTCTTCATCTTTACCCACTGTTTCACCTTTTTAAAAAATTAAAGTTTATTGGGGAGACAATTGTTAGTAAAGTTACGTAGATTGCAGGTGTACAATTCTGTAATACATCGTCTATATATCACACTGTAAGTTCACCACTCAGAGTCAATTCTCCTTCCATCACTGTATATTTGACCCCCTTAACCCTGCTCTACTACCCGCCCTCCCCTTACCCTCTGGTAACCACTAAACTGTTGTCTGTGTCTATGAGTTTTTGTTTCTTGTTTGTCTTGTTCCTTTGTTGCTTTCAGTTTTATATCCCACATATGACTGAAGTCATATGATTCTCGACTTTTTCTGTCTGACTTATTTTGCTCAGCCTAATAATCTCAAGATCCATCTATGTTGTTGCAAATGGTATTATTTCATCTTTTCTTATGGCAGAATAGTATTCTATTGTGTATACCATGTTTCCCTGAAAATAAGACCTAGCCAAAAAATCAGCTCTAATGCGTCTTTTAGAGCAAAAATTAATATAAGATCCGGTCTTATTTTACTATAATATAATACCAGGTCTTATATAATATAATACAATATAATATAATATAACATAATATAATATAATACTGGGTTTTATATTAATTTTTGTTCCAAAAGACGCATTAGAGATGAGTGCCCAGCTAGGTCTTATTTTTGGGGTATATACCACAACTTATATATCCAATCATCTATCGAAGCACACTTTGATAGTTTCCATGTCTTGGCCACCGTGAATAAATCTGCAATGAATATTGGAGCAGATATTTCTTTACGGATAAATGTTTTCAGATTTTTGGGGTAGATACCTAGGAGACGGACTGGTGAGTCATATGGTAAAAGCCAAAATAAATGAATGGGACTATCTCAAACTAAAAAGCTTCTGCACAGCTAAAGAAACCATCAATAAAATAAAGAGGCAACCAACCAAATGGGAGAAGATTTTTGCAAACAACACCTCCAATAAAGGGCTAAAATTCAAATATACAAGGAACTCATACAACTCAACAACAACAACAAAAACAAGCATTCTAATTAAAAAGTGGGCAGAGGACCTGAATAAACATTTCTCCAAAGAAGACATACAAATGGCCAATAGACATATGAAAAAATGTCAACATCACTTATCATCAGATAAATGCAAATAAAAACCACAATGAGATATCACCTCACACCAGTTAGAATGACCATCATCAACAAGACAAATAGTAACAAGTGTTGAAGAGGATGTGGAGAAAAAGGAACCCTCATACACTGTTGGTGGGAATGCAGACTTGTGCAGCCACTATGGAAAGCAGTGTGGAGGTTCCTCACAAAAATTAAGAATAGAATTACCATATGACTGTTTCACTTTTTAAATAATCATAATTACATTGAGCTTTGATTACAGAAAGCACTGACTAACTGCACTACAAGATATTTCAAAAGACTATCTTGTCTAGTAGTCATCTTCTAGGGAAGATTCATTCAAATGAGAAATGATACCAAGAATGGATAGACATACTCAGTATGGATCATCATGGCATCCTCATTAAAGCCCACTTCAGATTATCAAGGGAGAACCTGAAGTGTAACCTACAGATGATTCCACACATCTAACATAGTACCAGAAGCTGGGTCATGGCAATAGTGTAGCATAAGCCCACCCACCGTCACAATCTCTATCAGCTGACCCCTAATGAAATAGTCACCCCTAATGAAACACAATGTTCAACTGAAAGCCAAGGGTTTGTTGTGCAAATACACTTCAAGACATGTCCCTTAACCTTGGGTTTCAACTGAAATGCTACCTATAGCATTTCTCACACACACACACACACACACACACACACACACACACACACACACAATATAATCTTAAGCACTTTTTAAATAATATATAATACATTCATTTCATTTCTGGTTATCATCTCTAAGGGTGACTGAAACACTATCCAAGTTGGTTCTACATATTCATAAGTAACATCTGGCCCTTAGACGTGAGTCCAATTTATGCCCCCTCCCTCAGACAGGTTAAGTCATCACAATTCTGTGAATTTACTCAGAGGTCCTATTACCCAAATCTTGTATTCACTCATTTTCTCTCTTTAGACCTCATTATATTTCTCCCCATCCTTCGGATTTTGTAGCACCGCTTTCCTTGTTTTCCTAACATTTCTAGATATTCTTCAGTTTCTCTCCATTTTTTTTTCTTTTTCTTCTGTCCTCAGTCCTTTCCTCTTTTGAATCTATGGTTTCTCCAAAACTCCTATTCACTCTTCAATCTTACGTGTTTGCTAATGAAGTGTGGATCCATCTCTTTTGTAATCTACATCTGTATCTCCAGTTTATGCTATGAGAAATGCTTTTGCTATAATAAGTAAAACAGTCAGACATTTGAATTATATTTATGGTATAAGTATGTTAAATTCATCAAAATATGCATTGAAAAGAGAGCCAGTAATAAGCGTATTAAACATTTAGGTGGCTTTATCTGAGTACTGTCATGCTTTGTACTCCTATTTATTCTACTTTTAAATATTTTACATTTTTAAAGTTATCAACATATATTACCACTGTACTGTAAAAATGAATTTTATTTAAAAATTAAATAAATTACATAAAACAAATAGAACCTTTTTTATAATTTATCTTTTTTCTTTTCTGGAATGACAATATCCTGTCATTCTGAATTCTGCTGGTTTACTTGGCATCTTCTAACACTCTAACAGTGAGTCAAGGCCACAAAAATTCATCTCATAGGATTCATTTTCCAGATAGTGTACTACAATTTATTAAAAATAAACAAACAAAAAAAAAAACCCAAGCAAGCAGCTAAGACTCATCAAATAGTGCTCTAAAGAATGATGGTCAAAATGCTCATCACATGTCAATGCCCACTGTTTTTTTCCCCCTTTTTGGACAGACATGTACCTCAATATATTCCAACTTTAGTAGGTTTACAGAAAACGGAAATCAAATTTTCAGTTATCACTGATCCTGCTCCAAATTTTCTAGATAGCAAAGGTAAACCTGAGAAGAAATTTATCATTAACTTAGAGCCAAACTACTACTGACCAGTTTGTCTGCCAAATTTGGATTAGTGATTAACGTAAGCAACAGATATGAAGGTAAAAAGTATGCTCTCTGTGCTAAAATAACCTATATGCCATGAATTTTTAATAGACTCTTCTTCAACAGCTTCAATGTCTCCATTGCAGAAAACATTTACCATAAGGTTAAAATGAAAGGAAATGTGCACAGTAAATTTCTTAGATAGTTGTTACAAACATCAATTGATTAGTAGCTACAAGATGGTCTGGGACATCATAGGAGTTGGGTAAAGGCGGTTATCAGTTCTACTATAAATTTTACCTGTATTCAAAGTCACAAACACAAGGGGACGATTTCCTTTTTAAAAAATAATCCTGGGTTTCCATCTTTGACAAACCTGTCACATACAAAGCTTGAATTGCAGAAATAAAAATCCTGTACATTTTCTAGCTTAAATAACTCAGCTGGGCCAACACTTCATGTTGAGAACAGCAGAGTGAATTTCATTCAATTTTTAGGGGAATGAAAAAAGACTGCGAAGGTAATGAAAATACACTATCCCATCAAGACAAGGCGAGGAAAGCCAAGAAGGTGAAATGGTGGAGAAAAGATCTCTCGAAAGAAATTACATTAGAGAAGAGATAATTGCCTATCTACTGTATGGGAAATCATATAAACCATTTGGAATGAAAGTCACGTTAAAAAGGAAAACTTCAGCAAAGCCTCCACCGTGAACACCAGCAAATCTCCACATTTCTTCATTTTCCGTTTTCAGGCTGTTTAATCTGCCACTGATGATTGTTGCTACCCACAAATTTAATTCTAATGTTCTTAGTTCCATGTCCAACTATCAAGCCAAGAGTAGGTAAGTAAAACTGGCATAGAAAAAGTAGGAAAATGATAGTAGAATAGATAATAGTCACTTGTATTTTGACTTTTTTAAGCCATTTTGATTGACTATATTGATACTGAGTTCAATAGAATGAAGCACTAGCAAACCAAATTTTAGAGGTAACAAAAATTTGTTATTCCCCAGGCCAGAAGACATAGACTCATTTCAGGACAGAGGAAAATGACTACTAGCCACATTTATTCTAGTTCAAATGCAATAGACATAAACAGTTTCTCCATCTTGTTGACTTATTTGCTCAATAATATAGATCACCTGGAAAAACAAATGTAGGATCATTAACTGGATGTAACACAGCGGCACATTTAGCCTCTAAGGAGCCAAACTATGCTAAAGGAAGCATCATGGATCAGTGCACCCTCACACAATGCTGTTATGTGAGGGTGGGCTGACGAACAAATGGACATATCTTTAAAAATACATTATATTTCAAAAAACTACAAATATATGAAGTGATTTATTTAAATCAAAGTCAATGGAATGAAGAAACTCACAATTTAAAATGGAATAATCAATTTTTCCAGCAAAGGTATTTGATAATTGAATTACCAGTTAAATATATTCTCTCTCTCTCTCTCTTTTTTTTTAAGGAGGGCACAGGTCACCATGACCCATATGGGGATTGAACCAACAACCTTGGTGTTATTAGCACCACATTCTAACCAACTGAGCTAACCGGCCACCCCTAAATATATTCTTTAATGTTTGAGCACAATACATTTAAAGGCCAAATGGATTATGAACCCTGAATAATACCACTGACCAAATCAATCATATATCACACACAAAAAATAACAAAAAATAGCATCCACTGAGTCATAATTTGCACACACACACACACAAACATACACAAACATACACACAAACACAAAATGAACCCTATGTATAAGGGTAATTGTATTTCATGTCAATCAAACATAGATGCATTAATTCATATTTCCACTTCTTTGTTATTGTCTGTGATAACAACAAAACACACAAGGTCAAATAGAAAACACAAATAGCCATGAACTTTGAGAGCAAGGGAACATTCAATCAAATTCAAATATCTCTAGTCTCCGTAATAATAGAAACAGCATGTGGGTATACAACATATGAGCAACAGTCATTTTCATACTCTTACACCTCATCGATAGGTATCAAGTGGACTCAACATTGCTGGAGCCAAAGGAGGCAGAATATTTTTACGAGTATTCATATTAGGAAAAAAAAAAAACAAAAACAAACAAAAAAAAACAAACATGTACTCCCAAGGAGAGGCTATAATTCCTCGTATGTTTACGGAGAATTTCATGTACTCTCTTGCTATCTATCCACACTGTGATCTCTACTACATCATCGATGATTGTGGTAAACTGAATAGGGAACTGAGAAACATAATCTTGCTTCAACTAAATGAACACAGTAGCTTGTTTGTGGTTGAACCAGTAGAGAGCTTGTTCTGACCTCCTGCAGATCATGGCTAGCGTAAAATCTGGTACCTTTAGATTTCCCAAACTTAGTATGTAGATCCCCATTTCAACATATGCTCTTTCTTATTAGGATCCCAACTTCAAAAGGTATAAATAGTACGTGTTAGGATGTAAGGGCAAGATCACAAAATAATAGTATTCGCAAACATTTTAGCACAAGTTTAAGGAAACTAATTTGTTGAAATATCAGCAAATGTCCCAATCAAGGATTTATTTCGGCGCTCGCGCTCGCGCGCTCTCTCATATACTGTGTGCCAAGAGCTGTGATCAATGTTTTAGAAGTGCTATCTTCTTTAAGAACAACTCAGTTTTAAATATTTTATTAATGAGAAAACTGAGGCAGAGAGACATTAAGTAATTTGCTCAAGGTCGCCTAACTAGCAAGAGGTGGGATTTAAATTTTGACCGTAGGACTTTAGAATCCATACTTTTCACCACTACATTGTACATCCCTTTATATTATTAATTTTAAAAATCTGTTTAAAAAACTAATTGTATTTGATACAAATGAGATTGCACATCCCAAATTAATCATTCATGGAGTTGAGAAGGAGATCCCAAATTCACCCTAATCCCCTACACTCACACCTGCTAAAGCCTAGCATATCTGGCAAATATTTGGCACTTAAATACTTGCTGAATCAACAAATGAAATAATATAGTATGAATATCCAAATTAACTTAGACGGGGAGATGTCATTTGCTAAGGCTAATTATTTTGTGAAATACTGGCTTTCACTCTGTTTCAAGCTGATAGCACTACTTTTGACACTGCAATAGTAGATTAATCACTGTAAATGCCATAGGCACTGAGACCACTATAATAGGTCATTTCCATGATATCTATTAGACTGGGAGGTGATCAGAAAAAGATGATGCCTAAATTTGAGTAAAGCATCATGCATTTCGAAAGGGAAAGAGGTAATAATATTGGTTACAGCAAATATAAAATATAAATAAACATCAGTTGGTACTACAGAACTAAAAGTAGGTGCTATACAAGGACTTGTTATTTGATGTCTTGGATCAGTCAGTAAATTAAGTTTTGTTTATGTAACTCTTTTTAAATTACTCGTATACCTTAGTAAACCGAACCCAGTCTGGGAATAATCTTCATTTGTGACTTTATTGTGTCCTGTTTCATGACCAAAGTTTCTTTTTAATTGCAGAAAGCAATTTACTAAGCAAATACTTAAATACAAAACATGTGATCAAAAGCTACTGAGTGATGAGACATTAGACTCTCACAGCCTTTGGCGAATTAATGAAATTATAGTGACAAAAGAGGCAAATACCAGTGGAGACATACTCTAACATGTATGTACCATCTGTAACATCTGTGGAAATTTTCAAAGAGGGTTCCTCTAAGGAACAGGCTAATTATTTCAGATAGCTTCTCTGTAAAGTCGCAGCTCTGTAATCTCTTATCAAGATGTATAACTTTTAGAAAAGAGTTGAAAAGAGCTCTGAATGAAATGGAAAGTGCTGGCTCCCATGGAGAAAATGACTGGGCTCTAGATGACTGCCTGTCCTGGAGGATGACAGAGAAACCCCATTGCTGGGACAGAACAAACCATACAATTTCATCTCTAATATATTGAATAACAACTCCAGAAGAGAAAGCCATTGTTCATGATTTTCTCATTAACATAATACTTAAGAATATTAGAAACGACCTAAATACTAATGGAAAATATTTTCAAAATGAAAATCTTAATTAATACTCATAAGACTACCTGTTTAAATAATACTCAACACCAAAGCCCTGAAAAGTACTGATACACCAATCCCAAGAATATAAATAATTATATGTCTATTTCAGTGGGAAAACAGAACAAACTAAAACACCAGTAAATTAATTTTTCTCTTCCAAAATTTTCATTTGCTATATTCATCCAAAAATTTTTGAAGACAGCAATTTAGAAAATAGAACAAAATTAAGTCTTTGAGTTGCTACCTTTAAAGAATTTTAGGTAAACAATATTTTCAAAGACTTCCATTGTCTAAGTGCCACCTGAAGATTTTGAATCATACAAAGTCCAGGAAATCTGGAAGTGGAGGATGGTAGAAGCATACTAGGAATTTGAGATGTATTAGATTTAGCACCTGGGAAACAACTCACTTTTAAAATAAAGCTTTCTAGATTTTTACAATGACTCTCTTCTGAGTATACCTGAATGCTCTTCTTCTTTCCAATGGTTGTTCCACCTTTCTCAAATCTATTTCTATCCCAAATTTCCACTGTGTTTCAATACTTACTCTGTATTTTTATTTTCACTGCCTTCCTTTTTATTGCTTTCTATCTGTGCCTATATGTCCTAACATGGAAACCACCAAAGATTAAGACTAAATAGAAAACAAACAAACAAACAAAACAAAACAAAACAAAAAACAGAAAAAACATAATTAAGAAATCCATCAAAAAAAGGAAAAAAATTTCTTTTAAGTTTATACAGAGGGGCAAAATTTTAGAGAGAACAGTGTGTCTTAGCTTGTTTAATTCAGTGCTCTTTAAATATACATAGAAATGATAAGCCTTGCTTCAAGGTTAAATTTTCAGAATACATTTTATGTGATACAATGAAAACAAATCATATTATAAAACCAATGTTCATGTTGAATATGTTTTTTTTTCTAACTACCAAAGACTTTCCTTCAACCTTTTCCTCAATTTGGTATGTCATTCCAAGGGGCTTTTCATGATGTCATCCCTCATTGGAGAAGCACTTCACCAAATTTTACAAACAATTAAGCAAATAATTCCTTTTCTTTCTGTGGGTCCCTGGAAAGCAGTTTAGAAATCTCCTTGTGGACATTTGGGACAGCTATTTGAATGGAAATCAAAATGTTATAAATTAGAACATCAGATCTGTAGGGGTATTTTACAAAATTAGAACAATTAAAAGCCACATGCATAGCCAAGTAGTCAGCCTCATCACCGCAAGCCCATATGAAAGTATATGAAATATACAGGGAAAAATAGCAAACAAACATTTGCAGAGAACCTGTTTACCAGATACTCACTCTGGTGTCTATGAGCCTATTGTCCTATAGATACAGACACAGAATACATACGGATACAAATGTGAGAAGAACCAAGCAAAACACGCACCTCAAATAAGGCAGAAGGTTTTGTTTTGTAGTCTGATTGGTTTACATTGCAGCACAAGCATCTAAGAAAATCAGCTTGTCTAAGATGCCCACTCAAAGTGTCAGACAGGCTTTCAGCAATGGGCCAGGTTCAGGCTGCAAGTTCTGTGACCAGGAATACAACATACATGCACTCTAGGCTTAGATATTACAATTAAAGGGCAGGGATATGCTCTTTCCATAGGAATATGGAGGATCAAAATGGGTTTGTGGGGAAGGGCCATAGTCTTAGAATCTGAGAGTTGGTAAAGAATTTCTACACTTCACTATGAGAAGGACGGTTGGATTCAAGTAGACTGGTTGGCTCTATGGCTCAATATTCAATACAGAAAAGTAGGATATATTTCGAGTGAAAGGACTGGATTTAGAACCCAAGTTAAACAATGCAGGTGGAGAGGCTCCAAATTGGTAGACCAAATTCAATTGTGAGAAACATGAAATATCAAGTGAAAGAAATTCCAGTATAAAAGCTACCTGAAATAACAAGGTCCCAGATATGGGCTAGAATATATTAAATGACCGGACCTAATAGATTCATAGGTGTGGTCTGCTGAAAAATAGTCCCCCAAATGCTCATGTCCCGGTCTCCAGAATCTGTCATTATGTTATCTCACATGGTAAAAGGGATGCTAAAGATGTCACTAAATTAAGCATGTTTGAGATGGGTAGATTATCCTGGACAATTTGGGGCGCACTGTACTCATAAGGGTCTTTATAAGAAGGAGACAGAAGGGTAAGAGTCCAAGAAGATGAGAGTATGGAATCAGAGGGAGAGATGGGTTTCAGATGATAGAAGCAGGGGTCAGAGTGATGCAGGGCCCCCAAGCCAAGAAATATGGGAAGCCACTTGAGGCTGAAAAATGTGAGTGAACATTCTTCCCTAGCACCTCCCGAAAGAATGCAGGCCTGCCAAACCATGTTAAACTTCTGATCTCTAGAACAGAAGATCATACATTTATGTTGCGTTAAGCCTCTTTCTTTGTGGTAATTTATTAGAGCACAAATTGGAAATTGGTGGAATTAGAATGGTATAACATGAGTCAGAGACCCAGGCAGGGAGACCAATATAATAAACGTTGGAAATCACATATTTTCATAGAGGTAATAAGAAGGTAGGAACCTAGGTACTGTAGTTCTGGACAGTAGGTCTGAGGAAAAAATCAATAGAAAATGATCTATCCTTATATTTGTGGCAAGAACTGCCCGTATTTTTCCTCTCCATGGTAAAGACAAGGCTGGGTCAATACATACACCTGAATGGGGGACAGGTTTATGGGTATAGAAGACAGGAAAAGCAATGCCATGATCCAATAAAATACGAAGCTATCCTGATGAAGAATGTCAGTGCCCTCCACAATGCCATCCTTATAAGTTTGGGAGGGTAAGTCCAAATATTGTTGCTTTTTGTGTCATCTTCTATGAATATACTCATCAGCCACTAATTTATGAGAAAGATTCCTTTACTTTTCCACAAGGGACAGAATGACTCATTACCCCTAGTCTTGAGCTTTTTTCCCCTAACTTGAGCAGCTATTTTTCAGGTAAGTTTCCACGAAAATGCCCTCCATTATTCATTTTACATCTTAATAATTTAGAAAGAACACTGTGTTACATAGCTCCACTGCAGGTGGCTGACATGTGTAACTTTCAATAAGGACTCACTATGCACACATGAACAGCCCTCTTATAAATAATTAAATAAGATACTCAGGGTCCTGGCACCTGTTTTTCTAAGTCTAGAGAGAAAAGCAAATAGGATTTTCTTACATACAAGTGCTGCATTTTCTGTAATGTCGGCATACCCTAGGAATAGCTTCTAACTCAAGTCAGGCTTACGTGTTTCCGAAGGTCTCCACTTAGAGCTAAGGTATTTGTAATGCCCACTGAAAAAGAAAGACAGAAGGAAGAGTTGTCATAGTGAGATCCCCGAGTGAGATTAATTATAAAAGCTCGTCTAACTTCTTCCCTTCTAACTCTCTGACCTTGAGAGTTAGGCCTTCCTTACCATCGTCGTGACACGTGTAGCCCAGGATTGGGAAATAAACTCTACATGTGCTGTGACTCATACTTCTCATTCCTAGGATGGATATTCCCAATTAATCAGAGTGAAATTTCATTCTAAATCTATCGCAGTTGGGTTTTCTACTAAAGTGAGTTCAGCCTCACAATTTTCACTGTAGCCAACTAGACAGCTATTATCACTCACTCTAAGGCCCATGCTACATGGCGCCTATGTTCTGTGGTGGATTTCGCTCCACATTCAAATCTAAGGCAGATCCACAGCTTTAGGAAATGGAGGACTACGTGTCAGTTGTTCTCAAGCACAACCCACTTTTGTGTCTGGCTCTGGGGCGACTTTGTCACTCTCTCTATTTCTCAGTTTTTTAATGGCAATCTTTGAGCTTATCTGTGCTGAACCCACTCCCATTTTGAATCTACTATTGGTGAAGGACCACTGCTAACTACCCTGTTGAAACCACCACTTGCCTTCTATATTAGAGCACCTTTATTGACCTCAGAGGCTCTATTCATTTCATATCTCTAGCCTCAGACTTTGTATGAAATGAGCCTGTAGTAGTGATGCCCTTCTATCTATCATTCTCGCTTGCTCTGATTCCCCAGCAGAATATGGGAAGTTCGCAGACTTTTTTCTAACCTTTAAATTCCTCCAAAACTCACAGCTCAGGCTCACCTTTCCTAGAATGGCCCATGCTACCAATATCTGACTCAGGTGATCTTTCCCTCAGCACATATCCTTGACACTCAGCTAATGGATAATCTGTGATTCAGAGATGCTTTAGTGATATCAACGGGAGGAGGATAAGGATGAAAGGGAGATGAACAAGCCAGCAGGACTTTTTAATACTATGGAAACTTTTTGTATCAATGAGCTGAGGCCCCCTCACCTCTGAGTTAGCAGCATCTTGGAACCTATCTCTGAGTTTTCTCCAATATTCTGTAGGAGCTGTGAGGATTAAGTAAAGAGAACTTTGAAGGCACTGCTGAAAAGTATGCGATCATCTTGCTGTGTTCTGCTGTTGTAAGAACACAAACTTCAATACTATATAATAATATTTTATTATTTTAATGGCAGTTAGTTGTAATATGTGAATTGATGGCCATTAACTCCATTTCTGTGTGAAGTAAATTTAGTAAGTCAAATGGAATTTTGCAGATTTAAAGGCCACTGACACCTATATATTTACAGAAGAAAAGAAACCTTAGCCCTAGCTTACACAGAACATTATTTGATGTTGATGGTAACCAAGAAGCAGTTGGCCAGTAAAGGTAGTTCCTAGAATGTTTGAAGTTCCAGATTTTGGTCTCACCATACCTGTTATGGTAATTATCAGTAGGAATGAAAAAGGAATCTAAAAAAATCAAAACCAATTTTTGGGTCCATTTGCTTTCAATTATATTTGAATGAAGTTTGTCATATTTAAAGAAATCTTATATGCATAAATACATACATATTGATATATAAAAATATACACAGTTCTTGCTTTGCACATTTTAAAATGCATGAATTTCAGTTACTGTGGTTTAGTGAAATAACACCAGTCTCTCAACAGTGTGGTCCAAATTTCAGTTACCAAGGTATATTAACTGTTAGGAATTGCATAAAGTACAAACTTCACTGGTAGCTCTTCAGTCCAAAAATCATTATGTGAGTAACAGACACACAACATGATCAATGACTAAACATATCACTTCTTTCAAAGTCTGTCAATGTTACTTACTGCACATTTGTTTGTTGTTTAGTTTACACACCAGACAGCATGATGTGTAGTTGTTTTGCCTTCTTGTCTTACAGTGATAAACCTACATGAAATTTTACAAAAAATGGGTAACTGAAAGAGGGGATTGGCCAACAAAGTTGAAAGTGCAACAAAGAAATGAAAAGTAATGCTAAAGGTGAAATTTAAGTAGAACATAAATAGATTTAGAAAAGAAATGCTGACTATGGAAATTTTCATTCTGCTACTATCCTAGGGGTGGCCAGAAGAAAGTAGTCGATGCAGACTTGTCAACACAAGTAAGGAACATAGTTGTGATGAGAAGGGTGCAGATATCCTAGAGGAAATAATACTGACAAACAATTTCACAGTAAAAGAACTCCCAGATATATGCCACAACATTGAATACTCAAAGGATAAAGTGCTAGAAGTTGATTCCAATTTAGAAAGAAACATGATAATTTACCAAGTAATAGATACAGAAAGCACTTTGATAGTTGTCAGATGGGAGGGCAATAGGGGTGTGGATGAAAAAAGTGGAAGGGAGTAAGAAGTACAAATTGGTTGTGCAAAGTAGTTATGGGGATGTAGGATATAGCATAAGGAATATTGTCAATAGTACTGTAATAACTGTATATGGTGTCAGATGGGTATTAGATTTATCAGGGTGATAGATGAGAGGGGGTTGGGGGCTGGATGAAAAAGTTAAGGGATTAAGAAGTACAAATTGATAATTACAAAATAGTCATGGGGATATAAAATAAATCATAGAGAATATAGTCAATGATATGGTAATAACTGTGTATAGTGCCAGGTGGGTACTAGTCAGGAGGATCACTTCTTAAATTATATGTCTAACCACTAGGTTGTACCTTAAAATGAATATAAAATAATATTGAATTTCAACTATAATTGAAAAAATAAAAGGGGGGGAAGGTGAAGGGGGATAGAGGTCGAAATATCCAGGTATAAAACAAATAAGTCCTGGGGATGTAATGTACAGCATGGGGAATATAGTCAATAATATTGTGATAACATAGTGCGGTGTCAGATGGTTGCTGGACTTATCATGGCGATCACTTCTTTAGGTATATTAATGTTGAATAACTATGGTGAACCCTTGAAACTAACATAATATTGTATGTTAGCTATATTTTTAATAATTAAACAAAGCCTTTAAAAAAAGATGAAATGAAAGAAAAAAAAAGGGGATGGAATCCCAGTAATGAAACTATGTGCTTACGGAAGTTTGTGGAGTAAAGGAGCAACAAATATTTCTGTAATTATTCTTCCCTTGGGATCTCTTTCTTCCCTATGTTTGATATCATCTGAGGAAAGAAGAGGAAAAAACATGAAAAACATGTTTCTCTCTCTCCACCTGGAAGCCCTGAAGCCAATTTTTACATCAATATTTTGTTCTTATTTATTTAATGGAAAACTAGATTTGGATATGGTAATATAGAGTCAGAAACAAAGACATTGTAAACATGTTGGGATGAATGAGTTTCTGAGAAATTACTGTAATCACACCCATGGTGAATGAATTAATATTATCTCTTAACCTTTTGTGAGGCTTCATCTACACAGTCCTCCCTTTACTATGCAGTAAAAAAAAATGAGACAAGGTCTTCCTTTGTTTTGTGAATTGCATTATGTTGAGTATTATTGAGAGTTTTTAAAAACTAATTTATGAGGTACTCAGAATAATATTCCATGTGCATTCAGGGGAGTAATCAATATACTTTCCTTTTAAACTGAAAGCTGTGTTCAGCAACTCCCACAGTTCTATAATTTCCAATTTTATCTCTGAATTCAAATAAGAAGCAAAATCTTATAAGTGGACACAATGTGCAGAATAATAAATTCCTTGCTAGAGAAGAACATCGTTTGTGATGGGGATTTTGTTTCTTGTGGCTGGGAAGTGAAGCAGCCCGTGGTAATCATTCCTCCCTGTCTTTTCCTACCTGGTTTATTCTCTGAAGAAGGTGGTGTGAGGAGGTGACTTGTGGGGTAGGTCCCTCTCTTGCTCAGGCAGCCACCAGCTGTGCTGGAGGGCAGAGCTCCATCATGTGGAACTTTAGCACAATAAAGACACTAGTTCACACTCACTCCAGTGGAACTCAGGCTAGCTTTCTCCCTACTCATTCCAAGCCTGCTGGTGTTGAGGTGTGGGACGTCTTACTTCTGACATGATCTGTGACCTTGGAGTCAGACCACTGGGTCTCAGTTACTTCAGTGGTGAAATAAATGCTTGCTGTACTTTACCTCTAACGTGAAACAATCTCTGACTCTGAATTTTATTCGGGTCATATATATACATTTATGTGGGTATGTGTATATACGTATATTCTTTTACAGTTTTATTCTTTTTTTTTTTCAGTTAGTCTCTTTTAGACATCGTTCCACATCATTTAATAGAGGATTTTAATATTTTTATAGCTACAGAATGCTTTAGTCTGTCTATGTACCATAGAGGATGCAACCAATCTCCTATTTTGAACATTTAGAAAGTTATCAGTATTTTGCAGTTACAAATAGTCCTTCAGTAAAAATATTCATTATCCATAGCATATGCAAAGATAAAGTTCAAGTCCAAATGGATTAGAGATTTAACTGTAAAAATTGGAAGTGTACAAGTACTAGAAGAAAAGAATAAATTTGTCTTTAACCTGGGTATAGGGCAATACTTTATGAGTCTTCCAAACACGTAACATGCATAATATGGGGGCCATTTAGGCTGTGGTATAGATTTAATCATAGTGAGTTTATCAATGCATTAGATGTTACACACCTTTCCTTTTCATCACCTACTTGGTACATCTTAATTTTGTTACCTTCTTACCACTAGGTTTAAACAGTTACCTGCTTTTGTGTGTCACACAGCACCTAAATCTTATGAGGCATGGCAGGTATTTGTCTATAGGATTTCCCTACTAAATCAGTGATTCCTCACACCAAAGTGTTCATTTTCTTTTTAGATGCACACCTCTCCCACTTTTTGTTTCTATAGGTCTGTGTTATAGGAGATGTGTGTGTGTGTGTGTGTGTGTGTGTGTGTATGTGTTATTGATTTTGGAGAACCCTGACTAATATACCCACCTAGGCTATTTTAATGGAGACTGAGTTTAAAACAACAACCCTAAATAACAATAATAACAAAAAATCTTTGCTCCAAGCTGTGGTTTTGTTTTTTGATTCTTTCTTTCTTTCTCTCTCTCTCTCTCTCTCTCTCTCTCTCTCCCTCCCTCCCTCCCTCCCTCCCTCCCTCCCTCCCTTTCTTTTTTTCTCTTTCTCTTTCTTTCTTTCTTTCTTTCTTTCTTTCTTTCTTTCTTTCTTTCTTTCTTTCTTTCTTTCTCTCTTTCTTTCAACTTCATATATCTTTTCTAAAATAGATATACCAGGGATTAAATATGTGCTTTAATAAAAATAACTGCTTAATATTTCATTTGGGCTTTACATACAAAGGCTCACTGAACATTTTTCTTCAATTTCCAATATAGTTATTTATCACATATATTTTATATGTATATATGCCATATGTACAATATATTTACATATATGTAGAATTGCACATACATATACATATATATGTATATATGTATGTAGTGGATGGATAGATAAATAGGCAATGCATTAGTCAGTGCTCTCCAGAGGAACAAAAATCAATAGGATGTATGTAGATGTGTATAAGAGCTGACTTATTATAGAAATTGGCTCATAGAGTTACGGAAGCCAACACTTCTACAACTGGCTTTCAAAGGCTGGAGAAGGAGGAAATCCAGTGATATAATTCAGTCCGAGTCTGAAGGCCTCAGAACCAGGGGCCTCTGGTGTAAGGGAGCTGCTGGTGCTAATTTCTTCCAGAAACACTCTCATAGACACACACAAGAATAATCTGCTACATGGGTGTCCCTTAGCCCAGTCAAGTTAAATATATAAAATTAGCCATCATAGAGAGATGATAGACAGATAGATTTATCATGTTCTATATACATGTTATCAACACTACTCAGGGAAAAAGAAATGTTTACAAACTTTTATGGGAAACAAACTTTTAAAATCACTGGCGTATTTAGTCCTACCAATTTGAGGGGAAAATGTTGAGCATCTATCTTTAGAATCAACAGAGCAGAAATTCATTAGTACCTTTTTTTTTTTTTTTTTTTAAGGAAAAAATAAAACATTTTTGTCTGGTAATATCAAGGAAGTAAAGAAAAAATGAATAGCACGGAGGACAATAAATTTAAGTGATGCAGTCAAAAGTTGGCAGATACAGGGAACGGTAAGGCGAGACTGACAAAAAATGGGACGGCAAGAAAAGATGTTAAAACTTAGAAATAAAGAAAAAAACACATTGACTTCTGCTGGTGTCTCTGTAGCATGAACCAGGCATAAAAGGACTGCATGCAATACTTATTACTGTCTGTTTTCAGAGCCCCTGTGCTTCGCACTGTGTTTAGCCGGGCAGAGGAAAGACATGATTGAATGATCAGCCAATAAAATGAGCTGCATGCAAATGGCCTGTAGAAAAATTCTCAAGTCAAAATCAGTATTCATTTTATGTATCGGGTGAATTTTGTTTAGCTAAATAATGCTTGTAGCCTACATTTTGTTTCACATCTACCTATGTGCACACACATACACCACTAAGCCAAGGCCAAGGAGACAAGTACCTTTTGAATGTCCTCCTTCTTTCTGGCACTCACATGCCTTCTTTTTCATCCCTCCCCTACCCCAGCTCCTGGCAAACACTGCCTCCATAATTTTGCCTTTTTTCAGAATGCTACGTAGTTGAAATCCTATAGTATGTAGCCTTTTCACACTGGCTTCTTTCACTTAATACTATGCATTTAAGGTTCCTCCATGTCTATTCATGAATTGATATCTGATTTCTTTTTAGTGCTAAATAATACACCATTGCATGAATGTGCTACAGTTTATTTAGCCATTCACCTACTGAAGGACATCTTGGTTGCTTCTGGGTTTCGGCAATTTGCTATAAACATCCATGTGCAGATTTTTGTGCAGATATAAGTTTTCAAACTGTCTATAGATGGATACCTAGGTTGCTTCCTCATCTTGGCTATTCTAAATAATGCTGCAACGAATATAAAGGTGCATATATCTTTTCAAATTAGTGTGTCTTATTTCTTCAGATAAATACCCGAAGTGGGATTGCTGGGTTGTATGGTAGTTCTATTTATAATTTTTTGAGGAACCTTCATAATGTTTTCCAAAGTGGCTGAACCAGTTTACAATTCCGCCAACAGTGCACAAGGGGTCCTTTTTCTCCACATTCTCGCCAACACTTATTCTTTGTTTTCTTTTTTATAATAGCCATTGTGGCAGATGTGAGGGGATGTCTCAGAATAGACATTCCTCCAAAGAGGACATACATCAGGCCAACAGACACATGAAAAGATGTTCAACATCACTAATCACTAGGAAGGACATTTTCATTCATATGGGTTGTTTGTGGATTAAATTAAATCATATTTGAGAAAATTCCTGTTACAGTACATGGCAGACACACCCGTTGAAATGCATATTTCATTTACAAGAAGTATATAGAATGAGATTGCTTTTATATTACTGAGTTGGACAGTTTCTAAACTAGTTTCTGAGAGTTGCACTGCAAACCAAAATAATCCTCTTACTACAGAAATGTATATTACTAGGACATGGTTTTGGATTTATCCCCAGGCTCTTTCTTAAGGAAGCGTATATTTAACTGTCCATGCATACACATTCCAAAACAAACACTATTATTATTATAATTAGGAAAAAAATCCCAACATCACATGTTTTCGTTATATGCTCTGTCTTTGCTGCAAAGACTGAGTATTTTCTGAATCAAAGAGATTCCTATACACCTTTTCATCAGGTAAACATTCCTGAAACAACACCAGAAGAAAATGCTAAATTGTAGTATTTAAAGACCATGTTTGTGGCACAAATATTCTTATTTCTGAATATTTTATTAAGGTAATTTTAAAAATATTTACCCTGATACTTGCTCATAATTATAGTTCAAGAATATCTAAGTACAAAATTGAGTAGTCTTAATTTAGTCTATAATACGTATTTCCAATTTCCCCAAAACATTAATAGCAATATTCAAATGAACTGTATATATAGCATATTCCCGTCCCAGTAGCTTCAAAGTCCTTCCAAAATTATTAGCTTTTAAAAGTAGACATGAAAACATTTGTCTTCTCTGTCTTCTTATTTTGTCTTTAGAAGAATATCAGATTTCAATTATTAATATCTAAGAGTAGATTAAAGGAAAACCCCTGATATTATTTAGATATTAACATAAAGTTAACAAGAATGGAGATTATTATAATTTATTTTAAATAGTTGAATTGGTCTCTAATTTTTTTTTTCTTTCCATATCATTGATTTGTATGTGTGACCATGATACCATTACCAGTGACTAAACAAATCAGGTTGATCTTAATATACCTGTATTTCAAAAAGGTCACTGAATTGTCATTGTATTCAGCACTCAGGAAACATACCTTGGGAGTCCCTTTTTCTTCTCTTTGTGTAGAGATGAACAATTTGGTTCATATTGTAAAAGGGCAAATTTGCATATACTCAACATTTTGGTTTGGGGTTAAGATGTTAGGCCTCTCCTTACCCTCTCTTCTCTAAAGGAAAAGCAAGGCATCTTTCCTCTCCAATTGCTCTAGCTTAATAAAAGTAAAACGTGTACCTGCTGTGAATCGTTGGAAGGGCTCTTAACACTGTATGTATTCTAAACACATCTTTAAGTCTGCTGGCAACATTGTTCTGGAACCCAAAGCCTGCATACTAATAGGTAAAAAATCTGACATTATTCAGGCCACAACAGGACTGCTTTTCTTTTGAAATACCACCTTGCAAAGATACCAAACACAGTGTGTTATATGTAAAAGGTGAATATTGCCTGTAAAAGGTGAACATAATGCCACTGTCTCACCCAGGCAGTGAGTCAAGTTTTCTGGATCAAAATTTAGTTGATTGTATGTGAGAGTGACATACTACATATCAGAGTTAGTCCTATACGTAGACAAAAATAGGCACATGTCACATAAGGGCTGCTGTGTTGCTAGTTATCTATACCAAACCTCCATAAGCAATATGCTAGAGTGCCTGAAATTTCTTCTTCTGGAGTTACTGATTTAAGTTATTATTGTCTCTAGAGAGTTCTTATTAAAAAGCAATGGTTAACTTGCAAAACAAGGTTGTTTCATAAATTATTAATGAGATTGGTTAAGGGAGAAGGCATAAGGATGTGAATGATATAAAAACGGAATCTCTAGGAAATTACATTTAGTGTTTGTGTACAAGACAACTTGTACACTTGATAGAGTGATCCTTTGGGACTAGAACAGTTCAATATTTTTTATTAGAATCCTTTAAAGATGGAATTAATAATGAGAGCGGCAAAGCAGTAATACTCACAGAGTGTCAGCCGGTCCAGATGACATCGATGAATAAATACATAGATATACATATGATCTAAAATAGATCCCACAAGTTGCTTTTCTTCTTCAGTTACGTGAAGGAGATTGCTACGTGCTCATGGTCCAATCCAGGCATGACAACAGATTAGGGATACAAATGCATGGCTTTATGACTCAGAGGACAGTTCTGTTTACTAATAAAGTATATTTCGTAAGTCAAATGAGTTATATACTTTGTTTAATTCAGGTTCTAAGGAAACCAGAGTAAAGAAAATCCTGCTGTTCCTATCGTGATTATTCCCTGTAGAGAAACACAGGACTGTTCCGTAAATATTTTAATTATACACAACACCTTCCTAAAATAGAGAGTGAACGTTAGTAGGGGCTTTAGCACAACTTTGCCATTTATTTTAACTATACTGATTCATTGAAGAACACGACAGTGTGAGCTCTCCATACCTGTCCATCTCAAATCCACCACCCAGTCTCCACATTCAATTAAGTTTATATTTATGAAACCGTCCTGTCTTCTGAGCAATTCAAAGAAGACATGACTAATACAAAATCACTAAATGTCCACCTCCAGAGAAGTGAGATTTCTTCCCCAGAACCAGGTTCTCTGCCCACCTTCCCCAACCCACACTGATACAGCAAAGGACACCAATTATATGGCTGATCTTATGAAACATGTCTTAAAATCAATGCATGCAAGACCTTGCTTCTATTTCTTTTATTTTCATCTGTCAAGAAACAAAACGACCAATTTTCAATTGTGCATTTGAAAAAATGTTCCCATCAATCCATATATAAATTTATGTGGAAAAATATTATGCCCCTTTCCCTTTTCACTTGAATAAGCCAATTGTTCGGCAAGAAGAGGCAACCTTTGAGGCCATTATGGGTGGCCATAAAATACCACTCCACCTGTGACTCTCACTCTTTATTATGTCTCCATTATTTGCATTCTCCTATTTGTCTTCCTTTTTTTTTTCTATATATTCATTTTCTTTTATTCTCCCATTACTTTGATCAATTCCTACTCACCCCATTAGTGGTGAAGGGATTCTTAGTCTATGGCTATGGCTGTGGTCACACAGACACTGGACATTAGACACTGGACAGATTACCTAGACAGCAATTTATTAATCACATATACTCACAGTCCTTGGCAGGGGACACTGCACATCATTCAGGCCACATGGGGTTGCAGTTGGGAACAGAGTGAACAAGTCGAGGATGTGGGAGGCAGGCTGTGTAGTATCAAGGGGGTGAGGTGACCCCTGGCTCCCAAAGTAGGATGTGATTAGTTTGTTTGAATAATTTGAAGGGCTGGTAAGAAATTGAAACCTGCTACTCAGAGATAAATAGGACCTGTATCTTGTCCCCATGATAAGGAGGGCTGTTTGGTTAGGAGACCTTGTCCATAGAGTAGCATGGGGAGGAGAACTTGTCATTAGTTCTTATTTGAAGCCCTCTTATTTATCAGATGTCAAGGCACACATCACATAGACCCTTAAATTTAGGCTTTACACCACATTCATCTTCCCATTTATGTTAGCAAATATTTACTGAGTACTCACTGTGTCTAAAACAATAGGTTATACCATCACTGTCACTAAACAATATTTATCATCAGCTAAGTGACACCAATAAAGCAAGTATTATTTCCCCATTTTAAAGATGAGAAAATTGTGTTTTAAGAAATCATGCTTTGTTAAAGATTCTACAGCTAATAATTAACTGTATAGTTTGAAACTAGGTCTTTAGTCATTAGATCATTACACTGCCTTTCTTTCTCCATTTGTACTTTGAGTACATCTGTGGTGTTCAGTGGGCTTTAATCAACTGGTTGAACTATATGGGCTAAGAACATTCTCATGCCGTCACCCAAATATGGAGAAGGTCTGACCAAGCAACCTTTCAGGGCATACTGCTCAGGGTGTCCTGACCTTTTCCACAGCAAACAAAAGTCCTTAGTTATACTAAACAGTTAGGTTGGAATGGGTGGGAAGCATACATTCTCTGAATTAAACATGCCGTCATGTATGCAAACCTTTTGCTAGCCAGCGCAGGCATTCTTGTATAAGCAGAAGCCCAAGTGACAATAGACAATATATATTTTGTTTAATTTTTAAAAATGGATAGATAGCCTTATGACAGAACTATGGGACAACTGCAAGCTTAATTCTGGCTGCCTCTGCACAGACATCTACATGATCCCTGGATGTCTGGCAAGATGCAAGTTCTTCCAGCACAGCAGCTGCCCGTGTGCCTTGGGCAGTGATTCAACGTAAAGATAAAGATGAGCCAACAGAACACTTATATAAAACATAAGACTTAAGATCATTTGAAAGTTTCAGTGTATCTAGGCTCTTTCAAGAAATTCCAGATTTTAAATAGATCAACAAACGATGACTCCTTCACTGATACAATCTGGAAAGATGGCTTCCTCTGTCCCGTGTACCAGACGAGACAGGTACATTAAAAGCCAATATGCACTGAAAACATTAATTTTCAGGTTTTTTCAACACTGATGAACATGACTGTGACAAGGGGAAAAGGCTCCCTTCTCTTATTCACTTTGTGTGTGTGTGCGTGTGTTTCTTTATGAGGTAAACAGAAGTTTCTGGATTTATTTCTGGGACTTCCACAAGTAGCATTTTGGGGGCGGGGGGTGGAGAGGTTTTTTGTACCAAAATCAAATAGAGAAGACAGTAGAAATCTGTTCCAAAATCGCTAAAGAGGAAGAGTAAATAGAGATTTGCAGCAGACTTATTATTTTATGCTGGTTTGCGGAGTGTTTCTTCCTTTTGAAAATGATGAGGTGAAGCACTTCCCTAACCAGTTGCTTTTCTAGTTTTGAATGTGAATGAGACCGGAATTGTCATATACTTTTAATCTTGAGCATTTTAATAAGTCCCAGAAGGGGATAAAAGCCCAAATAACCCTAATATGTAATTCTAACTCATATAAAAATAGCATAGTTCAGTTGTCTTTAGAATTGTTAACCACCTTGTTAAAAATAACTTTTGGAAATGAGCTATCCTCCTGGGTATGCAATATTCATGTAACATGGATAAATATTAGTAATATATATTTAAATATTTCCCAATCCACAAGGAACCCATAGGAGCTTTTAAAATTAATATAACTTTCAATTTTAAGTTCTGCAGTTGAGTGTAAGCAATCTCAGAAGAGTAAAGAATTAAGACTCGATTCAGGTGGCTCTTTTATCACCTGAAACTACTAACTAATCTCAGTTATTCTTGCAAAAAATATTTTTCTCTTTTAACTAATAAAAGTTTTAATAGATATGTATACTCAAAGAGATTAGTTAGTAGTATCAGGTGATAAAAGAGCAACCCAAATTGAGTCCTAGTTCTTTGCTCTTCTGAGACTGGTTACAGCTCATGACACAGTCCTCTGAGGCAAGATATGTTTCTTTAATTCTTATTGTGAAATAAATTTGTTATGTGATAAACCTTTCCTTTTTTTCCAGAGAACCTAATATGCTTTCTCTCACTAACAATAACCACTTTAACTGGTCTTGTTTCCCATTTTAACTTTGTGCTAGGAAACTTGGAAACACATCTGCTGTCCAATATCAGTTGCTGAATTGAATCTCATAGCATACATACTAACTTTCCATGTTAGGTTTTATCTTTTATTTTAATCATATTTTTAATGCTTTGATAATATGTATAAGTCACCCTAATTTTGTTTTGGAATATTGCATTAATAATAAACAATCAATACTATGTCTCTCATTTCACTATCCTAAAGAAATTGGATCTCAAGACACGTGTTTGTGCTTTAATGCACATCAACAAAAATAGCTTCATTGATTAATCATATTTACTTTTTTTCTTGATCATGTGACTTGAGTCTGGATAGAATTGATAATTGCTAGAAAGAATCACTTCTGCTACGAGATACAGAAACTTTTCGTTTTTCCTCCAGTACAATGTATCCTATAATCCTCTCAGATATAAAACAGCAAGTATGCTTTAAAAGCAAATGAATATATAATATATAATATATATGCATATATTATATATATATTATACGTATAATATACATATATTATATATATTATATATATTATACGTATAATATATATATAATATATAATATCTATATCTATATCTATCTATATCTATATAGCTATATCTATAGCTATATCTTTACTAGAAACCTTCAAATAATTCCCTGAATCTTCACTCAAGCCATGGGATATAGGGATTATTACGTCTGCAATAACAACTACCATTTATTGAATATTTATTTTGCATCAGACACAATGCTAAATTTTAAATAAATTATCTTATTTAACCCACAATAAACTTGTATATTGGGTATTCTATTTTTATTTTAAAGATGAGAATACTAAGACGTGTTACATTTATATGCATGTTCATAAAGTGAATAAATGACAGCTTGGATTTGAATCTGTATTTTTAGGAATAATTTCGTTCATGGGTATTACCAAAGTTTTAAACAAGATAGAGGTTTATTTCTTTTATTATAGAAGGCTAGTGTTATATAGTCCAGAACTGGGATAGCAACTGTACTCAAATCATTTCCAAAGATCCAAGCTCCTTTAGGCCTCACCTTTCTATCACCTCTAGGTGTAATTGTCCTCATGGTCCAGAAGGCATTATGTTCCAGGGAGCAGGACTGAAGAAGAAAATAGACTAAGAAAGGACAAAGGGTATACTCCAGATGTCTCTTAAAGAAGTATCAGAAAGCTGCTTAATGACATCTATGCTTATAACCCAGTGGCTCTCGTTGGCCAGATGGCCACACTACTGACTGAGTAGATTATCACTAAGCAGACTTGTACCTCATGTAACATCCTAAGAAGGAACACTTGTCAAAGTGACAGTCACTAGGGATGCTACTTGGCTAGATTTCCCACTCTGGACATCAGGATATTAACTACAGGAGACTACATTTTTTCTGTAATAATATGTGGAGTTGTTCATCACTCAATGTTTTATGAAGACAGCAGAACAGCCATTTGAGAGAGGAAGATGATTGTCTAGTAAAGCTCAGCAAGTGTTTACCAGATGAATGGCTGAATGCATTGATGAAATAAGAACCATGCAAACTTCTTTACAGTCAAATTATATATAAATACTACATATAACAAACTAACAAAATGAGCAAAAACATTTTGATGTAAGCTGCTAGTTTCTACACGCTATGTAGCATGAAAGCCTCTTCATATACGTGTTTCTCCATTCATTCTTCAAGTTTGTTTTAGTACCTGTTATGCGTTTGGCCCTTTTCCAGATGCTGGATATAAAAGAACAACAACAGAAAAACAAAAACAAAAACAAAACAAAACATTCATGACTCTTGCATACGAGTAGCTTACATTATAGCAGGGGAGACAGAAAATAAATACAACAAAGATATTATGCATAGTATGTTAGATAATTATAAGTGGTATACAGAAAAATAATGAAGGAGTAATGATAATGACAGCAAAGGAAATATTCTTGAATGGATTTTGAAAGGAAAACAGATGCTCCATCAAAGAAAAATAAAGAAGCCACAATAATTCCTGTGAAAACTGTAAACATTTCTCCTGATTTCAGCAATTTGAGAACGGAATGACAGAAGGGGAGGTAGTGAGGCCGGGAGGAATAAAGGCTTCCTATGTACCCAGTTTATGTGCAATTTCACATAAAGTTTGGGATTGTAAGTGTAGGTATGGCATTGTTTCCAAACACGGTCTTGACCTCTTGTCTTCACTGATTTGAAAAAGCACTTGATCAGTGCTTGTAAGGTTGTTTCCACTAAAACGTGGAATTGGAGGTATAGGATATCTGAAGCTCTAGATGTCCTAGTTTTACTACAGACTTTTCCCAAAGAACTTACACTGCCTTTCAGATCAAACAAATCAGAAAGAATGGTACATGGAGAAAGAGCTGCCAACAGTCCTTGTTTGTTTGGGGGTTAATGATATACATACTTTATAACCTGTGTACAGTGAGCTTAATGAGACCAGATAAAGGAAACAGTTCATTCGCGTGCTGTTTACAAGAGGGAGGTTGTTGACTGTTAAAATGCAATGTATACTTGCAGACAGCAGAAGTCTTTTTTCTAACGATGTTTTAGAATTTCATCAGGCTGCAATTTGTTCATGCTTTTGTATACTGTAAGTATATGTATATTTAATTGCCTTAGACCAATTGAAGGATGGGGTACAGGAACTGGAGATCATGGAACTGCTAATCCTCTCCTGCCCTCTGTCTCCTGTCACATGTGCTAATCAGAATGTGCCTTTCCCTAGACCCTAGCTTCTCACTGTTACCTTCCTTTCCTGCTCTTTCGGCTTTCAGTACCCTCTGGATGCTCCATGGCTCCTCGGGGACAAACAAGAACATTCATTAAGAAAGCTTATATAGCCTAAAAGCTATGCCATGTTCTCCCTTGCATTAACCCTTTTTAAAATATTACACATACCACATGTGCTAAATACTACTGTTTCCATTTTGTGGGAAAAGGTACAGAGAATGACAAGTTTAAGGAAGAAAGTTCAAATATCTGGACTTTAGTAATACATTTTACTGATGAAGAAACTGACATCAATTTTTTTGGTTGTTTTGTTGTTAAAACCCTACAATTAGTCACTCTGAAATCCAGAGAGGTTGCAGTGATGTCTGACTTCCTCTCATGGCACCATGATGCCAGCTTAGAGATCATCAGGCCATTCAAGCTGCAGTCATTTACTATGGGCTTGCTGGGTAACCAGAACTGGACCACACCCGGTAGGCCATATGCAAATGCAGAGCCCTGGTTACCAACCTCCTTTTGGAGCCAGAGAGGTGTGTGTGTGAATCCCAGCTCTGCCTGTTATTAATTCTGTGTCTTTAAGGAAATGTCTTAACTTCATTGATCCTCATCTCCCCATATGTCTAATGAGTGTAACCAGAATACGTAACTCGAAGACCTGTATTAACAATTTTAGGACTTATGATCATGAGACAAATATTGCACGTGCCCTATCTTAATAAATCTTCCAAAGCACTCTGTGACGTAAATCTTGCTATTCTTATTGTATAGAGGCCTTGGTGGCTCCTGGAAAGGGTCCAGGTTTTGTAGACAGTAAGGACTGCTTTCCAGTTCTCTCTGACAACCACTAGAAATTTTGGAAAATCAATAGCAATGCATGAATAGAAAAGACACTTAGAGAAGGCACATGTTATCAGGAAATTTCCAGTAAGTACCAATTTAATTTAGCCAGAACTAGGATTGGAAATTCAGAGGACAAAGAGGGAGGTAAAAATTTAAACAAACAAACAAACAAACAAACAAATAAATAAATAAATAAATCATTCCAAAGTTTTCATCAAGAGTAGAGGTAAAGAAAGAGAGGGAATGAGGAAGTTCAATTATTTTAAAGATCCCATTTTATTCAGCTCAGGGGAAGTAGGTAATAATTAGTGCATCATGGAATGAATGGAAACTATGCCTCAATGAGTCAATAAATAAGTATTTGGGATGGTTTATAAAATTTCTTTCCTTCCTTCCTTCCTTTTTCTTTTTTCTTTTTTTTTTTTTTTTCCTAAGAACAACACAAGTTTATTCTATCATAGTTCTGAAGGTCAGAAGTCCAAAATCAATTTCACTGGGCTAAAGTTAAGATGTTGACAAGGCTGGTTTTTTCTAAAGGCTTTGAGGGGAGAATCCTTTTCTTTTCTTTTTATTTTTATTAAAATGTAGCTAACGTATGATATTACATTAGTTTCCAGTGTATACCACAGTTATTCAATATTTATGTACCAGAGAAGTGATCACCATGAGTCCAGCAACCATGTGACACCGTACCTGCTATAACAGTATTATCAACTATATCCCCTGTACTGTATATTACATCCCCATGACTTATTTGTTTTATACCTGGAGATTTGTACCTCTTATTCACCTTCACCTTTTCCCCCCTTTTAATTTTTTTTTCAATTACAGTTGACACTCACAAGTATTTTATATTAGTTTCAGGTGTACAGCATAATGGTTTGATATTTATATAATTTACAAAGTGACCTTCCTGACTGAGCCGCCTGGCACCATACCAGTTATTTCCATATCATTGACTATATTCCCTATGCTGTACTTTACAGCCCCATGACTATTTTGTAACTACTAATTTGTACTTCTTAATGCCTTTACCTTTTTCACCCTGCTCCCCAACCCCCCTCCCATCTGGCAATCATCAGCTTCTTCCCTGCATCTCTGTGTCTATTTTCATAACACAAATTTGTTAAACTTTTAAAGAATATATGATGGATTATGCAAACAGTTTACCAGAACTGGAAAAAATACAGGAAATTCCCCATTTCTTTCTATAAGTCAAATATAAATTTGATAACCATTGGAAAAGGCAGCCTCACGTGTGCAGCCTCATCTCCCTCTTGGCTGTATAAGAAAATGCTTTGGCGCTGGCATGATTCCTTACCCAGACATGAAGGGCCCGTATCGCCTGTGCTGGACTTAACATCTTGTGTGGATGTATCTTTCCCTGTTTCAGACTCAATGTGTGCTCCGTTGTTCTGCTAAAGTGTTTACCTAGCCAACCTCACTGCTATATTTGTCCCCTGTGGGGAGGGAAAGGGGTCCTTTAGCTGTAGCACAAGAAAGGTGTGTGCAGGTAAATTGCCCTGCATCAACTTCCTATAATGACCTCCTGGTGATGGGGGACCAGAATTCACTCTGAAGTGGGCCTTGCTCTGCCTCTTCTTTCTGTGAATAAAGCATTGTTCCATCCAGTGCTTAATTATGTTGCATTTTCCTTGGCGACTGATAGCAAGATGCAATATGTTTAGACTCCTGATAATGGGTAACAGCTGCCACTTGCTGGACAATAAGCATACCAGGAATGGAAAGGTAACTAACTTAGCAATTGATCTCATTCATTCATATGGATAGAATTTTATTTTTAATTCTGAAATTAGCTATGTATAGAAAAAAAGATGCTGCATGATAATTTAGACGCATCCTAAAAATGCAAATGGCTTAATACTAAGAAATGGAATGGCTTAATACTAAGAAAGCTATGAGCGTATGCTTTTACCTGACAGAATAAAGATTAGAAAATACTCTTTAAGCATCTCAATAGATGTACCAAAAGGTAATAAAATTGGACTTCCATTCACAATCAAAAATATTCACAAGCTAGTAAATGAGAGGGATTTCATTGGTCTAATAGAGGGCATACGTAAAATCAACTACCTCCCTGTAGCAGTTTCACTTCTGGCTGTGACAGAGGGCCTGGGCTTAGACTATCCTCTCACCGAGAACGTCTATGAAAGCTGGGTTAAATAGATAGCTGGGAGGAATAAAGAGCACTGGAAAGAAACATATGGGTAACTCTAAATGATTTTGTCTATTTAAAATTCTAATAAAATCTTCTAAATATAAAAATTACTGACAGCAATAGCATACAAAGCAGGGTAGTGGTAAATAAACTTAACTTTTTGTGAAGTCTTCCCACTGTGTGTGAAATGGCAAAAATCAATTTAACATGTCAGTGACACATATTGGAATTTCTTGGAAAACCACCAAATGAATAGTATAGAATATGTTTCGTATAAGGTCATAAAGGAAAGGTTTAAATTTTTTTGATTAAATCAAAACATTTTAAAAGACAAGAATAGAGAAAAAGGAAGAGAAAGCAGGTGTTTCAAATAGTAAAATTATAAATATAAATTCAACCATATTGTGGTTGCATTAACTATAAGTGCAAGTAATAATAAAATATAATCAGATTAGATACAAATGAACAAAAACAACTTTATATTGTTTACGAGAAACATATATGGAATATAAGGATGCTAAAAGATTGACAAAAAAGAGGAAAGCAAGAATATTCCATGCAAATACTAATTTAAACAAAGCCCTTTTAGATAGAGTAGAAAAACTGATAAAACTCCAGCAAAAATAATAAATAGTCCAGAAAAAATAGTAAAAATAATATCACCATTATCAGGTATTAAAAAAAAAAAAAAAGTGACCATCGTTGCAAATTTTCCTGACATTGAAAAGATAATGAGACACCATTATGAACATTTTTATGCCCAAAAAGGTGTCAAATTATATAGAATAGACAAATTTCTCTTTTTTTAAATGAGCAATATCAAAATGTCACAAGAAATGGAAACTCTGAAAAGTCTAATATCTATTAAATAATATGAATCTATAATTAAATCCCTATCATACATTTCTTACCAAGCCCAGGTAGCTTTACTTCCAAGCATACATTCCCAAACTCTTCTAGGGAAAAGAAAAGGAGGAAATAAGCGCTATTTTTTTTTTTTTCTAGGAGGACAACATAATCTCAACAGCAAAATCTGAGAAGGATGATTCAAGAAAGGACAATTTTAGCTCAATCTCTCTTGAACAGTGATGCAAAAAGAATTAGCAAATTAATCCAGGGACATATCCGAAAGATGAAACATCATAAGTAACTGATCAAGAACTAGAAAGTCACTAAAACTAGATTAAGAAAAGAGGGTTAAAAAGAAAAAGTACAAAAGGCTATCTCACATATATTCAAGAACAGAAATAAAACATATTGAGATCTCTTAGGAACTGAAACCAGAAAGCCAGGAGCCAAGCAAGGCCTTATATTTTAGGCTTTCAGTGGATTTTTTCCCTTTATTGTTTCTCTCTGCATGCCTCTTTTTAGTAAGTACTTTTTAAAAAAATGTAATATTTGATATATATAAAATAATATGCAAATCATATAAGTAAACTGAAGTATGATAATAAAATATAAATATAAAATATATTAAATGATAATGAAAAAACTATACCTAATGTGTGTACTAGAGTATTATCACATTCCTGTTTCTTCCCAAGAGGTAAACATTGTCTAAATCTTAGGTTAATAATACCCTTGCTTTTTACCCTGGCTCTGCTGTAATCCCAAACAAAATTGGGTCCCTTTGAAAACATTACAGTGGTTCCTCACAAAATTAAAAATAAAATTAACATATAATCTAGAAATTCCACTTCTGGATATATACCCCAAAAAGTTGAAAGCTGGGTCTCAAAGAAATATTTGTACAGCCATGGTCACAGCACAATTATCTGCAATAGCCAAAAAGTGGAAGCAACCCAAATGTCTATTGATGAACAAAGTGTGGTATATGTATCCAATGAAATATTATTCTGCTTTAAAAGGAAGGAAATCCTGACACATGATACAACCTGGGTAAACATTGAAGACACGATGCTAAGTGAAATCAGCCAGTCACAAAAGAACAAATTCTGTATGATTCCACTTATATGAGGTACCTAGAGTAGTCAACTTAGCGACAGAGAACAGGATGGTGGTTGCTAGGGGCTGAGGACAGGGAGGAATAGAAGGGTGCTGCTCGATGGATACAGCATTTTAGTTATGCAAGATTGAGAGTTCTGGAGATGGGTGGTGGTGATGATTGAACAATAAGGTCGACGAGGTTAATGCCACTTACTGTACACTTAAAAATGGTTATGAGAGTAAATTTTATGTTGTGTGATTTTACAACAATTTTGACTTTATGAAAAGGACATGTAATATTTTATTATCTACTTAAACAGACTTTCAAATTGTAGATATTTGAGCCTTTGTGTGTTTAGCACATACATTTATTTATTCATACAAGATGTACATAAGACCTACTAGATGCAGACCTCTGTGCTAGGCACCGCAGGGAAATACACAAAGGTAAAGAAGACCTAATCCCCCCAAATTCACCATTAGATACACAAAGTCTATAATAATGGGCATTGTGTGACATTAGTCAACATTTAATAATATTGTTTGGTCATTTTATAAGCCACTATTCTTTAGGACTCCTTTCTATATTTGAGGCTTATCAGATATATATAAACATTTAAATTAGTACTTTGGAAGAAGTTTGACACAATATATTTTTTTTTAAATTAAAAAAAGAAAGGTTCTTCATGAAGAAAAAAAATGGGTCCTTTTGGAAAAGAATACAGGCTTGATGGATATTAAATTAGAAGCCAGCAGGGTCTGCCAATAGAATTACTATTTTATATTATGATTTTCTTAGCATTTAAGTTTGAGGAGCAACTCATTCCACTTATAGTTTAGTCATTCAGCTGCCGTCAGGCAGGGTCAACAGCTTTACTCTAGAATTTGGCCTGGGTAGCCTAGAAATACAGAGTAGCCTTGTTATTCATAGTTTTGCCCTCTGAGTTGGTGAATATCCAATAGGAATGGATGTTTTCTTTTACAGATCAAGAAGGTACTTCCATAATTATTTGGTTCCATTTTGTTAACTTTTATTTTTTTTTACCCGGAAACTATAACTTGCTTTTAAAAACTAACTTCTGTCCTCATATCTCTGAAACTCTTCCTTTGATGTCTCCAAGATGTATTTATGGACACACCTAATGGCCCTACATAATTAATAAATGTGGTTTATATTTGAACATATTCTCCTTGCTATCTGAGCTTTATGTAACATTGCTACCTATTCCATTTTGCAATTCCTGCTTAGAGTAGCGTCAAGTGACCTGATTCATATCCTGGTTCTGAAACTTTTAGTTACGTAACTTTTGCCTCATCATTACTCTTCCTGTGCTTAATATTTCCTGACTTATAATGTTAGAATGGTAATGTCTCTTTTCGTTGGAATAATTAATTCCATGTAAAATTTAGAAGGATGCCTGGAACATAGTAGGAGTTCGATATATTAATTACTGTTGTCATTTTTATTCTATAACATTATACTCCCAGTAAATTCCTTTCACGTCCAGCCATTCCTTATTCTGTACATTTTCTAACATAGCCAATTGTAGGTATTTCTGGACTAAGGAATCACTTAGTCTCATTTCTTTTTCTCTCTCTGTGTTTGCACTTCCATTTTGGAGAACTCATCCATTATCATTGTTTCAAACATCGCTTCTAAGAGAAGTTCTTTCCTCCCTCCTTCCATCTCTCATTTAACCAGGCGCAAGTTGATCTACTTGCATAGGTTTTCTCCCCTTTGATCTACTGCATACCTCAAGCCCTTGACACTTCCCCAAAGCAAGGAAACTAAAGATGGACAAGGAGCAAACTGTCCTATGATCGGAATAGCCCTCTGTCGTGCGGGGCGGCCTGCAGGGTCTTAGCTCCCGCTCCCCACATAAGAACGCAGGATGTGGCTAGGCCACAAAGGAACACCCACAGAGCCATAGATCGGGGAGTCATATCACTATAGTCTCACTGGAGGCTGGGCGAGACACACGCACTAGTAGCCACACAATCCACTGTCCGCCATTCACTTCTCTGCCAGCCAACCAACCAACCAACCAATGCAGCCAAGCAGCTATATCAGTAGCCAATTGGCTAACCGGTTACAGCTGATGGCCAACCAATCACAGTTGATGGTCATTCACCACTCCAGCCAGCACCTCCCCACGTGAGGCTGAGAGCCTGGAAACTGCTCTCTGGGACTCTGTCCCCACACCCTCCTCTTTGGGAGTACCTTTTCCTCGGGAGCCTCTGGTTTGCTCACTCTGAAAGTCTGATCTCTGAGCCTGCTGATTCTGCATGATCTGATTTTCATTGAGGTAAAAACTTTTGGGCTTTTTACCTCAAGTCACTGGGCTTACTATCCTTCAGTCCTATCTGCCCCTGTAAAATGAAGTATTTGCTAGCACCATCGATGTACTCACTTCTGCCTACGTGTTGCTCCAATGCCCTCTCTAGGTAAACTTTGTCCTAGTGCCACCCACAACCCATCTTCTGATAATTATCCAATTTGTCACACTAGTCTTATCCTCTCACAGGAGCACCAATCATATAGCTTCAAATGATGGTGTTGGCACATGCAAGTTTGTGTCCAATCAGCTCAGAATTCATGCAGACTAGTTCACCTTCCCTATCTTCCTTTCCTCGGAGCTAAGTCTGTGATTGCAGCCAACTACTGGTAGATTCACAATCTTGACATCACTTTTGATTCATGATGATCTAGTTAGTATCTGTCAACATTTCTCGCTGCTGATTTTTCATCCATAACTTTCTCTCAATTTGCTAGCATACCCATCGGAGATTGAGGTCCCTGCAAAGACCTCTGTCTGCTCTAAGCCTACATTTTGCTTTGGCCTCTACACATCCAGCTTCCTGAAGTCCTGCTCTTTGAACAGAATTTCTCATCTCAAAACCTTTCAGTAGCTCTCAATTTTCCACCATTCAAAATCCCTGCTTTCCTTCTAAGTTCTTCTTCAACCTATTTTAATTATCTTATACTGTCTTAAAAGCTCTATTTTCTGCCTACCCGAATTTGAGCAAACTTTCAAATCTCAATGCAACACTCACTTCTCCAGCAGCCTAGCCGTTTGTCCCCTCCAATCTTTCCTTAGGGAAAGAAAGACTCTGCGGGACTCTCCCTCTTTGGGGTTGAGTTCATTTATCCTAAGTCTCCCTATTTGGTCTTTGTAAGCTGGGTCTGCAGTCAAAGATGAGTAATATTTCCTCATGGGAGGAAAGACTTAAGCCAGACAGGACCCCATTGGGACCCCCATGAGTTAACATAATAAAAGTCAGGAGGTAGCCATACCCCTCCTCCTCACCATTATGGGAAGCTGCTAATGCGTGCCCCAATTGTTGTCCTGCACTCTGTTATGCAAAGGACTTCTTAGAGCATAAGATATCACTCTTCCTGCTTAGCTCAGGGGATGGTTTTACCTTGTGAGACTTGCTCCCCCAGGGGGTTGTACACACCCACCTTAGTCGCCTGGGGACAATGAGCATTGTTTGCTTTGGGACAGATATCTGGGAATTGGAAGAATTTTTATGGTGTGGTGTGAGAATTTCGTGGACCCTGCCTTTAATCTTGTGATGCTTATTGTAAGAAGTCAATAAATACCCACGACGACCCGATTTGGGGCTCCAGTCCCTTGAGGCTGGGAGTCCCTCGGTCCTCTGTGATTTAAGTGCATTTGCGTCTCTGTCTCGTTATGATAGTTTAACCCTCGCCGCCTCCCTCGCCTTCCCATGGCTTGTGTTGTGCAGGTCACAACAGGTGATAAATAACTATTCCTTAAAGTTTCATTTATTCCTTTGGAGCCAAAACCTATTGTCTGTAAAAAATACTTTAGCGTTTAAATACTGGTGTCTGAATATACTCAAAACGTATTTGTTTACTTAACGGGTGGATACTGTGAAAAATACAACATTTTTCGGGCTTAATGTGTGTTAGTCTTGTTATTTTTCCTACATTTTAAGTTTCCTAAAAATGGGCTATGCTATTTCCCTGTAACTAGACACACTGTAACGAAATCACATATTGCATCTAAAACCTAGCCAATTACATATGCTTGTTGGATGGTTTCATTAGTTGACATAGGCAGTACACACAGTTTTTCATATGGGAATCTGATGCACATACTCGAAAATAAGTGTATCTTATCACAAATAAACTTAATATTTCAAAACATATTACCTTTGATTAGATAGTGTTTAGGTTTGAGGCTACTGGTTGGGAGGGGGCAGAAAGAGCCTTCTCTCTGTTCAGGTCTAAATCTTGATCTGAGTGATAATTATATGGATAAATATGCATGGAAAATTAGATTTACTTAAAATTTGCACATTTTTCACTATGAGATATAACTCAGTAAATAAGTTTTACAGTATTTAAACCATATGAGTGAATCACCTTAACACCCACTAGGGGAAAAACATAAATTTGTGGTAGAGAATGTAATACTGTAAAAATAATGACACTCTATAAACTATTTTGTCGTTTAAGTTAGAATTGCCATTTTCACGGCTTTTGAAGCACCCTATTATCACTAAATAAAGATCTAAAATAAAAACTTAAAAGACTAAATTTAATTGTATATATAGCTTCTAGTAAGACATATTCAATAAAATAACAGTATGAAATATGGAATGCACTTCTGGTGAAAAGTAATGGGAAGGTAATGATACTATGTTACATTTATACAGTACCCTAAGGCATAGGAAGTGCTTTGATATTTCCAATTTGGCGCCTATAACCATTCTATGAGCTAGTCAAGACAAATAGTTTTGTCCGTATTTCAGAGACAATACTGAAGTCTAGAAAATGTATGTCATTAGCACAAAACTCTATAGTATGTTTGTGATTATTTCAGATGATTAATTTATAAATACTTAACCAGATTATCCCTTTATTAGATTATACATGCAATTTCATAACCATCGACAAGCATGTGTAAACATATGTAAACTCATGTGAGGGAATAGGACTAGATCTAAGCAGAATGGTGTTTGTTTTAAATTATTTTATTCCCCCTCCCTAATTTCCCTGCCCCACATCCTACCCCAATGGTACCTATAGTTCTTTTCTGGTTGCTTTCCCTGGGTGAGCATAATTTCACTAAAATATCTCCTGGTCTCTATCACAATCTGGTTTCTTGCATTGGCATTTGAGGCTATGTTTGCTTAACCATTTTGATAAAAAAAAAAAACTTGTTATGAAACATTAAAAATTAATACCAGCATATTGTGCTGTGTTTTCCATTAGGCTATCTTGCTCTACTGAATTTAAAACTGTACGCTGAGGTTTCTGAGAGTCAGAAAGCAAGAGATCTCTATTTCAAGGATATGTGAGCCCCTGACCCCTTTTTTATGTTGGAGACAGAGCTGAAGAACCAATCCAGAGAAATGCTGGATTTCTTTGTGCTCCACTCTCATCTCAGAGCTCCCAAATATAAGCCCTAAGTAAGCAACTCTCTTCCTCTAAATGAGATGAGAGGGGAGAGGAAGGCAAAGGAAGAAGAAAAAAGTGGAAACACAAACTGTGGCATTCGATCTGTTGCAATACCACACATCATGTAGGTTCTGGAAAACTCCACCGCACTCTTGTGAGAGAATAAGAGTGAAAATGATTTATTAATATTATTATGAAAGTATTTCTGATGTTGTGAACCTTTAAAAGGTGCCACACCTTGAGAACTACCTGTCCATGATAGGTATTTCATGTGTGACCAACAACTCTCAGTAATATAATTATATTTTCATGGGACCTTAAGAGCATTAAGCAAAAAAGAGTAAGACTTGCATGCATTTAGGTATTCCCTGAGTATTCACCTTAAGATGAGGCGTCCTCATCTAACACCATCCCTCCAGAAAACTCATAGTAGTCTCTGACATACTGTGAGAGCCATGCCTGCCAGAGTACAGAACTAAAATGTCACAGAAATCTCTTTAAACCTCACATGTAAAAATCATCATATATCAGAATGTAGGTGAGAAGAAAAAAATCCATGGTTCTTATGTGTGACTAATTACATATTAATTCATTTTCAATTTGTAGCATCAATTAATGTTCTAACCTCTTTCTGTGCACATATAATCACAAAATGGAAGCACTTTTTATAACAAAAAAGTTCATGAATGAGAAAGACAGAAAAATGCTCAGAAAAAAAAAAAATCACTTGGACTCTCCTAAATGATAACATACTTCCAAACCTGTAATAACTTTTTGCATAATAAGAATTGCCAAGATACTACTTTTTTCCCCTGCAAAAATACGTTCATTCTTATTTCAGACAATGATCTGTGAGTGCCAAGTGTCTGCATTTCTCAGTTGTACACCAACAAATGTCTGTTCTTAACGGATGTTCCGCCCAGCAGGGGCCATTACAGCCCTCAGCTCCAGATTGCAGACCAAATCCACATAGCATATGCCATTGGGGAACATGAGTGGGGACTGTTCCTACTTTCTCTATGGAAAGCTTGTTTCCCTCCTGTCTGATTTTTCTTTTTCTTTATTTTTTTTTTATTTTTTTAACTTTGACATGGAGATTTCAGAAACCAAGAATTACATTTGAGTTAAAAAGTCATTATTTGTCAAAGTAAATCAATTAAAACATTTACAAAACTAATTGTGCTGCTGTTTTGCCAGTATAGCCTCAGTGGGTTGACTGAAAGTTGATGATGTACGTCCACCAAAACAACAGTATGTAGAAAAATGTATTCAGACCCTGAGCTTAGCCATGCAATATCATCCATGGACCAAGCAGTCCTCAAAATATTGGTCCTTTCATCATCAGTCAACTCAAGTCAGACTCAACCAGAATTCCTTGATCTGTTCATTACCCAGGTAATCATACTTCTGAAATACACTTTGCTGAGGACATAAATTATAAAATCTGTATTGCTTGAACAAGCCACATATTATTTTCTTTCATGTTCTGGGAAAAGTCCTTGTTTGTATTTTGTTGAGTAAAGGGAAGAAAAAACTTTACCACTGAGCAGTGTAAGAAAAGAACTGCAACTTTCTTCATTCAGTCCATGCTACTACTAAAAGAGTGCCTTCCTAGCCCCCTTTTAAAAAATGAATGTATCTTATAGTAAGATAAGAACACCTGAGATCTACCCTCTAAAAAGATTTTAACATGCATAATACAGTATCGTTGACTAAGTCATAATGTTGTATAGCAGATCTCTAGAACTGATCTAAAATGAAACTTTTATGCCATTGATTAATAACTCTGCATTTCCTCTTTCCTCATACCCTGGAAACCATCATTCCACTCTCTAATTCTATAAATTTGACTATTTTATGATATCTAATATAAAGGGAATCATGCAGTGTTTGTCTTTGTGTGACTAACTTATTTCACTTAGAATAGTGTCCTCAAAGTTCATTCACGTAGCTGCATATTGCAGAACGTCCTAATTTTTTAAAGGCTGAATACTATTCTAGTGTGTGTGTGTGTGTGTGTGTGTGTGTGTGTGTGTGTGTGTGTGATGTGTGTATCACATTTTCTTCATCCATTAACCTGTTGATGGATGCTTACTTCGGTTGTTCTAGATCTTGTTCTAGGTTGTTCACAATCTTGGCTATTGTGAATAGTGCTGCGATAAACATAGGAGTGCTAATATTTGAGATATTGATTTCAATTCTTTTGGATGAATACCTAGAAGTGGGATTCATGTGATTGTTATGTTATATGGTACATAGTTCTATTTTTAATTTTTTTGAGGAAACTTCATACTGTTTTCTGTAGCAACTGCATCATTTTGTATTCCTTCCAACAGAGTACAAAGTCTCCCATTTCTCTACATCCTCACCAACTCTTTCTTTCTCTCTCTCTCCTTCCTTCCTTCCTTCCTTCCTTCCTTCCTTCCTTCCTTCCTTCCTTCCTTCCTTCTTCTTTTCTTCCTCTCTCTCTCTCTCTCTCTCTCTCTCTCTCCCCCTCCGCCCCACCTCTTTTTTCAGTTGGGGGATATTGGGGAACAGTGTGTTTCTCCAGGGCCCATAAGCTCCAAGTTGTTGTCCTTCAATCTAGTTGTGGAGGCCACAGCTTAGCTCCAATCCAGTCACTGTTTTCAATCTTTAGTTGCAGGGGGCGCAGCCTACTATCCCATGAGGGAATTGAACCAGCAACCTTATTGTTAAGAGCTTATGCTCTAACGAACTGAGCCATTCAATCTAGTTGTAAAGGGCGAGGCTCACTGGCCCATGTGGGAATTGAACCGGCAACCCTGTTGTTCAGAGCTCATGCTCTAACCAACTGAGCCATCCCGCCACCCCTTTTTCTTTTTTATAGTAGCCTTCCTTACCGGTATGAAGTGACATCTCCTTGTGATTTTGAATTACATTTCCCTGATGATTAATGATGTGAAGTTTTTCATATAAATGATGATCAGTTGTATGTCTTCTTTAGAGAAATGTCTATTTAAATCCTAAGGCCATTTTTAAATTAGGTTATTAGGGGTTTTGTTTTGTTTTGCTATTGAGTGTCTTACATATTTTGGAGATTAACTCATTATCAGATCAAATATTTCCTCTTATTTCAGTATTTTTCCTTTTCACTCTGCTGATTATTTTCTTTGAAGATTTTTAGTTTGATGTAGTCCTACTTGTTTATTTTTCTTTTGTTCTCTGTGCTTTTGGTGTCATGTTCAGGAAAACATTGCAAATCCAATATCATTAAGTTTTCCCCTATGCTTTCTTCTAGGAGTTTGGTCCAGGTTTTATATTTAAGTCTCATCCATTTTGAATTGAATGGAGTAAGAAAAGGGTCTTATTTCATTATTTCATATATGGATATCCAGTCTTCCCAATACCGTATGTTTAATAGACTATCCTTTCTTCATTGTATATCCTGAAAATTTTTCCTCTAAGGACAGGAACAGGCATGGATGCCTATTCTCACCACTTTTATTCACCTAGTACTGGAAGTCCTAGCCAGGGCAATTATGCTAGGGAAATAAATAAAAGGAAGAAGTAAAACTGTCTTGTTTGCAGAGGACATAATCATGTATGTTGAAAACCCTAAAGACTCCATAAAAAACTGTTAAAACTAATAAACAAATTCCATGAAGTTGCAGGTTATAAAATTGACATAAAAAAATCAGTTGCACTTCTACAGACAAACAATGAACTATCTTAACAGGAATTTAGGAAAGTAATCTTATTTACAATAGCACCAAAAAAATAGTAAAATACTTATAAATAAATGTAAACAAGGAAGTGAAGGACTTGTATACTGAAAAGTACAAAATACTGATGAAAGAAATTAAACACAAAAGACAGTGTTTACGGATTGAAAGACTTAATATTGTTAAAATATCCATACTAATTAAAGCAATCTACAGATTCATTGCAATCCCTGTCAGAATCCCAATGGCAATTTTTACAGAAATAGAAACATTTCTGAAATTCATGTAGAACCACAAAAGATCACAAACACCTAAATCAATCTTGAGAATGAAAAAAAAAAAAAAGTGGTGGAGGTACCACGTTTCCTGATTTAAAAATATACTACAAAGTTACAGTAATCAAAACACAATTGTACTGGCATAACAACAGACATATAAATCAATGGATTAGAATAGACTGCCCATAAATAAATAATCCACACATATGTGGTCAACTGATCTTCAGAAAGCATGCCAAGTAAAATATCTTCTTTATGTCACTTTCAAACACTATAACATAACTTGATTTAGTTCTTTCGTCTAGGACATCAACATGAGGACCAAGTCATAACCACTATCTCTATACAGGCAATTTAGCTTCAATCATTGTATTAGTTTCTTATTGCTGCCATAACATGGCGCAAACATGGTAGCTTGAAACAGCATAAATTTATTCTTTCACAGATTTTAAGGCCAGAAGTCTGAAATTAATTTGCCAGCTAGGCCACTGTAACTCGAAATGCTCTAGGGGAAATTTTACCTTGTCCCTTTCTATCTTATGGTGGTTGCCAGGAATCCTTGGTGTTCCTAGGTTTGTAGAGGTATCACTCCAGCCTCTGCTTCCATCATCATGGAACTCTACCTGTGTGCCTGTGTCCAAATCTTCCTTATTTTATAAGGACACCAGTCACTGGATTAGGGCCCACCCTACTTTAGTATGCCTTTATCTTAACTTGATTACATCTGCAGAGAATCCACTTCCAAATAAGGTCACATACATTGGTTCCCATGGACGTGAGTTTTTGGGAGACATTATTCAATCTAGTACACTCATTACATGATCTTGCATCAGGTTTACTGCTTTGACAGGATGGGCATTGGAAAACATCTTGCACAATTGATATTAGTAAAGTTTTACAGTGTTACGTACAACAGTTTCTAAAACTGAACTGTTTAAAATACTTCAGAAAGTAATCAAAACAATACTTTACCCTTCCAATCCAATTAGACTAGTATATCAAATCACTATGGCTTTGATTTTAGAGATAGTACAAAATGTATGCACTTGTTTTTGTCATTCCATGTTATCAACCCATCAACATGACCAATGACTTTAAAAGAAATCCTAGTTTGGGGACAGTCATCTTACTTTCTCACTTCCCATTTTATCTGGGAGCAAACAATAATGTGTGTTCACTGAGAACACGTTCAAAGAGTGTTCATCTTTCTTTCAACGGATGTTTATTGAGTGATTGCTCTGGTCAGTCTCTGGTTTAGATGTGGAGAGTGTAAGCAAACAGAAATATTTTTTTTTCTTCATTAAACTGATTTTCTACTGAGGAATATTGTAGCTTTTATTGATAGGAAATAAGTTCAGTGCTTTCGACTTCTGATATTCACCTATCAGGATCAACAAAGAAGAAGGAGTAAGTCAGGTTTTGCTCATCACTATTCCTAGTAGAGCTTATTGCTGAAAAAATAAATAATAAATTAAAAGAAGTTTTTGTCTTGACAAATCTCATACTTTCATGTATATGTATGATCTCCTACCTTGTGCTTTAATACAGATAGGCTACATCTTTGCAGAGCTCCAGGGAGAATACTCAGAATAGAAGAATCATGACAAGTAGAATATATAACCATCAAATAAAATAATGTATGTGACCTATAAATTAGAAAGGGCTAGTCAAAAACCCCTTACAATTATGATTACTACAATTACTTAGGATATTCATATAGGAATTAGGCAAGGAATGTAAAAAAGTTGTTACTTCTTTCAGTGCTTTTTGTTAATGCTTCAGAGAACACCAGAGCTGTTGTGTCTCTCAAAGCCTCAGTTCTATGTAGGGCACCATTGTTTCTGAGTGTGGCTGATTGGCAAGGTGGTGTCTGCAAGGAGTTGTGAGATGGCCTCAAGAATAGACTCTCCATATGGTCCCTGATTCAGAGTGAATTGAGTCTACAAATTAGTTTGTGGAGTATTTTAATTTTAATAAGAGTAAGTCTTCCAATATATGAAAATGGGGCATTGTCCCATTTATTTTAGTTAATTTCTCTTTGCAATGTTTCGTACCTTTAACTTTCAACTCCTGGTTATCTTTTATTAAATGTATTTCTAAGTAATTTTTGATGTTATCGTGAATCTTAATTTTAATTTTGTAATTGTCCCTAGTATAGAGAAATATAAATGGTTTTGTACATTCATATTATATTCTGACCTTGCTAACTTCATTTACTAGTTCTAATAGCTTTGTTTTTGGATTTCTGAGGATTTCCTACATGCATTATCATTTATCTATACATAAGGAGAGTTTTACTTCTTTCTCTCCAATCTATATGCCTTTTTTTTTGGTCTTTCTTTCCTCTTTGGGTTTGTCAACACTTTCAGTATGATATTAAATAAAAGTGGTGAGAAAAATCATTCTTGTTTGTTCCTGACCATAGGTAGAAACATTGAGCCTTTCAGGAATGAATATGATGTTAGCTGTTGGCTTTTTAGAGATGCCCTTAATCAGATTGTGAAAGTTCATTCTTATCCCTTGTTTAATGAGAACTTTTATCATGAAAGGGTGATGAACTTTACCAAATGTTTATTCTATATGGATCAAGATAATCTTAGATGTTTTTCGTGTTTTGTTCTAGTGATATGATCTATTGCACTCATTGACTATAGGATGCCAAACCATCCTTGCATCCCTGGAAAAAATTCCAGATGGTCATTATTTTTCTATAGATTATTGGATTGACTGTGCTAATAATTTGGTAAGGATTTTTAAATCTATTTACATGAAGAATATTAATATAATTGCTTTAGTATTGTTTTAATCTTTGCTTAGCATATTTTATATCCATTTATTGTCAATTCACATGCATTTATGAACACCATGTAGTTCTTTTTAAAAGTTATCTGTTCTAAAACTTTTGTCTTTTAATTTGTGAGTTTTGTCCATTAATATTTAATGTAATTATTGATATTTTTAGCTTTAGGTCTATAATTTATCTTTTTTTCTACTCATCCTCTCTGTTTTCTGTTCCTTATTTTTTGCCTTTTTAATTTGTTATTATTTGAATTTTTTTAGACTTCTGTTTTATTTTTGTTAGCTTTTAACCTATTTTCCCCTATTTAAAAAATAATGGGTCTCCTAACAATTACAGTACATATCCACACATTCGTAATTTCTCATATTCCATTTATTGTTATTAATGTATCATTTAATATAAAACACAGCATAATTCCTGATTTTTATCATGGCTGTAATTCTTACAAAGCCACAGGAGGTATATTCAAAGAAACAAGCTATTCACTGTGCTGTTCATGCCTTCCAATCAACTTATCCTGAAAGGAAACTGCATTTTTAAATTAATTGAAGCCTATTCCTTCTTTAATAATGAAATTGTAGTGACAGATAAATTTTAAAATTATTTCAGAATAACACGTTAGCAGGGCCTAACAAAGTGTCTCATTTCTGTTGCGTGTTGTAGCTAATTCAATGTTATATTTCATAATGAACCAATGGTATTTGTTAGACGAAATGATAATATTTTGCACTTACATAGCATCTTTCTGTTTATCAACTCAATAATTATTCAGTAGTCTATTTTTTTCCTTGCAATAATTTGGAAGCATTTACATGGCTAATATCTTTTCATGCAAATTTCTTCCTACAGATGAGAAACTAGATAGTATCAAAAGTAAGATGAAACGTTTGTTTTCCAATTAGAGTAACAGATAACAGTAACAAGCTGAAAGCAAACATTGGAAGTTAATTAGGATACTTGTACTATATATATAGGATAGGGTATAGCAACAAATTAACAAAATAAGTAAAGTAGAAAATGTTCCTTAGAGAATCAATATAAGTAATTTTGTTGTGACACATAAGCTTATATAATAAAATATTGCAATATTTAATTGTCTATATGAATTATTTAACTGTGTATTGTTTGTCTACTATATAATACATTATTGAATTTTGACTAGAAATCTTCTCCATACACACAATAATACTTAATGTCCTGTTTCCCTGAAAACAAGACCTAGCAGGACCTTCAGCTCTAATGCATCTTTGGAGCAAAAATTAATATAAGACCCAGTATTATATTACATCACATTACATTATATTACATTAATTATATTATATTATATTATATTATATTATATTATACCCAGTCTTATATTATAGTAAAATAAGACCAGGTCTTATATTCATTTTTTGGGGAAAACGGTACTATTCCTTAACTATTATTACTAAAGTTGTTTAGATACAGATTTATCAAGGAGGTTCTACAGATGATTTTTTTTAAAGAACATACTGATATAATTTCAAATACCGAGTAGTTATATGGTATCTTGGTGATTCCATTTCTAATCTTTTATCACTTCTCTGATAACTTTTAAATCCTTGAAAGAAATGCATAGAACATTCATTTCTATTTATGGATAATTATTAATTTTTCCTCAAAAGAATATAATAAATGAATATTTTGCAACCAAGTGTGAGTTACTCAAACACTACTTGACTCTTTTTCCTGATTTATAAATGGCAACAATTACACTATCCTTATTTTCCTCAGAGGAATATTGAATCAAATGTCAAAAATACAAGAGAACTTTGACAATATAAACAAGAAGCGTATAATCAAGATATTACCAGAAATAATATTAGTAAGATAGTTGTAATTATTTGTCAGAACTTGCTTCTTGTTGTATGAATGTAACTTGATCTAACATGAATTTATTCCATTAAATTCCATTAGAATTTTAATTGTCACTGATAATATATGTAAATCATACTTGGGGTGCAAAAGAAAGAAGAAAAACAGACAGTACTAGTGTGGTTCTATCACTAGGCTATAGTGAACCCAAAATTTTTGCCAAAATTTTTAATTTATTAATTAATGTACACTTATTGAAAATCTACTCTACCTAACTTCCCTATTATGTCTCAAGCAGTCAATAGTAAATATGACAATAAACTGCCAGTTTTGGTGGGCTTTAGGTAAGAATTTGTGGATTAAAAGCACCACACAGAAACCTAGTTAAAAATATAAGACAAGCCACATAGAGAATAAATAACATCTCTAATAGAAACATGAAACGATAAAAACTTCAAACCATAACAAAATGTGGACTAGGGGTCGAATAGAGCATAAATTCGTCCTGTTTGAAGAGAAAGAAAAGACAACACGGAAGACCAAAGGCAGATAAGGAATAGTCCTTTGAAAAGAATAATGTCATAAAATCATCATAACTTTCAAGGAAGTAACAGATTCAATTAAAGAAGATCAAGGAGTTTATAACATTACTATAATCATCACCTTCAACAACAACAAAAACCCAGAAAAATTTGAATTTGGGCTCGATTATGTCCCAGTCTAGATATTCTCAAACATCCTATTGTGATTACAACCCTTCTGAACAATAGTGAGGTTTGAGGAAGTATTTTTCAAAGTCAGACTAATGAACTGTTAATGGTGCTAATGGTTTGCTAACAAAGCATGAAAAATTCCTGAATAAGCCATGGTCGCTGAACTAGCTCACTGCTGAGATAAGGAGATAATTATTTCCAATGCGCTGTGCATAACTGAATAAACCCTGGCTTCATGTCTGTATCATAAACTTTCATTCTTCAGGTGTAATAATTACTTTTAACTCCTGGAGATACAGGGCAATTATTAGGTGGGTGCAAAAGTTATTGCGGATTAGAAGGTTAAAAACAATTGCAAAAACTGCAATTACTTTTGCATCAACCTAATACTTAGCCTATCTTTAATAAAATAATTGTGAAGATGATTTAAATTGGACCATAATGCTAGGAAATTGGTATTAAGGAAAATTAACATTTTCAGCTCTCTCAAATTCCCTTCATTGACCCAACTTTAGGTCTTTTTCTACTCAATCCTTAGAGGATGTTTAATGGAAAAAAGAAGAAAAGTTTAGGAGTAGATAGCTGGAGAAAAAAAAATGAGGATAGATATGAATTAAGGACCTAAATGAAGAAAAAGAGGATATGGTTTAGATGAGAAAAGTTTACGTGGAGTATCAAAAGACAGCCAAGGGTATAAATATGGCAAAAGATTCAGTGAAAGAGTCCAACTAGAAATGGTCAAAAAGAAAAAAAAGAAAAAATGAGGCAAAGAAACTTTCACAAGGAGATCCGCTGAGAAAAGGGGAGTGTCAGGCACTGAATTTTGCCTCCACTCCCAAATCTGTATTTGCAACCCCAATCCCCAATGTGTCTGTATTTGGAAACAAGGCCTTCAAGAAGATAACTGAGGTTAAATGAGGTCATAAGGGTGGGACCCTACTCCAATAGGGCTGGTGTCCTTATAAGAAAAGAAAATGATACCAGACGTGCATACACACAGAGAAAAGATCCTGCAGAGAGCTGCACCAGGAGAAACCAATTCCACTGGACCTTGACTTTAGACTACCAGCCTCTACGACTGTGAGAAGATAAATTACTCTTCTTTAAGGCATCTAGCCTGTGATATTTTGTTATGGTATTCCTAGCAGACTAAGCCATGGAGGCTGGAAGTTACAGTACCACATTCTTAACTTTTGTATCTCCCAGGTCTGTCTTCATTCAGAGATCATCTTCTCTCCTCCTGCTTTTGCACTTGTTTTCTAATAGATCTTCCTGCCTGTTGTTCTGCACTCAATTCATTTCCCCTTACAAGAGCAGAAAGATTTCTCAGCATTATAAATATGATCATTGAGTTCCCAGTTCAAAATCCTGCAACAATTTCCATTGTTTATACAATCAAGTCCAAACAGAAAATTTTGATGTACAAGTCCTTCTCTATTTGCATAGAATATGGTTTTTCTCAGCCCCTCTTATGTGTTTTATATGTCAAGATTCATTGCAATCAGGCAATTTCACTATGAAGACTTTTTGGTGACTCCCAGGCAGAACTCTCTTCATTTCCCTCTTTATTTTGTGCTGTGTCTTATCCTGATCTCTATCAGGTCAGTTCGCTGCTTTTTTGTACGTTTGTCTGTATATTTTATATCAGGGAAGACATTTCTTAATGGAAAAAGGCTATGTTGCTTTTCATCTTTGAATCCCCAAGTTGAGATTATATACACACACACCAACCCACCCCCTACACATAAGTGATTGTTTATATACAAGCACATATATGTGTGTGTATATATATATATATATATATATATGTATATGTATACATAACTAAAATATGCATTAATAAAATGTGGAATGAATGAATGAGTAAAAAAGAGAAAGGAAACAATTGTACCTAACATATACTGAGTAAATGAGATGCTTTAGGAAATATTTTATTGAATGATTTGTATTTTATTACTGCCATAGGATACAGTGGTATTTTTGTAAACATTATTTGCTGTGATTATTTTAAAGATAAAAAAGTTTGAGATATAAAGAGGTTTAATACAGTCCAAAGTCACTCATAAACATGGGAGGGAGAATTTTGTCCCATTTATTCTGACCTACAAAGAGATTTAAAATAATAAAGCAAGGCCTAGTGATAGGAAGGGTCATGGGGTTTTTCTCTTTGCTCAGATTTATATCTCAGATAAGAAATGTCCATTTCACATTGCGGTAGATTTGTTTAGGAATTTGGCTCCCCCTCACCCCGCCAAGTACGTAACCTGAACTTAAGTGATGGGATTTCTAAAGAAGATACTTCTGTAAAGATTATTATTTGCTTCAGTAACATTAATTCAACATATATCTGTTGATTATATCAGGCTTGTTTGTTTTTCATCTTTAGTGTCAGAAATATAATGCTGAGCAATGGGAAGCATGGGGCCAGATGGTACTAGAGAGTGAAGCAGGCTCATACATGCACAAAGAGCTTTCCTAAGAGCAAAAAGAAGCCACTGAATAGTTTAAAGCAGGAGATGACATAATAAAATTCACACTTTGGCTATATTACTTTGGAGACAGTGTACACATACAAAATCAATATGAATGGTAAAAGTCCAGACAGGATGGGTGAGAGTTGTGGGGAATTTTCAAAATCTCCATGGGTAGAAAGTTATGTGTATGTAGGGGTCCTCTTTATGTTTGTTAAAATTTAATATGAAATGTAGAGATTTATTTAGTCAACGTTTATCATGTTTCTACTCTATCATTGACACTGTATGGTTGCTGGGCAAATAGGAAATAAAAGTAAAATAAAATCAATAAAAACAAAACTAAAATAAAATTTCCCTGTCGAAAGGAGCTCAAAGACTAACTGGGCTGGTAGATATGAAATGAACTATGTGAAATCAGAGTAAAATCTCGCTATTTCGTGGAGGGCTTACATCTCAAAAAAAATTGGAAACCTTTGAAGTGTAGAATCTCATTTGTTTAAGTATCAACTTCTTCCTCAACTTCTTCCTCTTTGAAAAAGAAGTTCCCTGGAACTCAGAACAATCCATACAGGAAGCCTGATGCAATGCCGGGAGGTCTTGGGAAAGAGCAGCTCTGCCTTTTAAACTACCCTTTTCTGGTTGCAGATCCCCACTCACGGCTTTTTTTTTTTTTTTTTCCTTTCGTGAATTCCTTTGACTAACTTTTATTCTCTAAATTTTCATGATTCTTGTAATTATCTTTGCTCCTGGGCCCCACTATGCGTTCATTCTCTTTTTGCTTCACATTCTGCACCTCTGGGAGCCCTGCTATATAGCTGGACCTTCTTTAGTTTTTGGAACTCCAATTCAGATACAGTTCCAAGACACCAGCTTGGCAGTTGAGCAATTTGTACAATTACGAAAACGGAAACTAATTGTTCACTGATGGTTTGAGGTTTTTAAGGTGTCAGGAAAAAGGCTAATAATTAAAGGGAGAGATAATCCAATATTAAAATCAAAGTTCCAAGAAAGCATTCTATGGTACGAATTGTTGTGTGTGTGTTTATGCACGTTGTGTAATATATATATATATATATATATATATATATATTTAAATTATATAAAAGAAATAATAAAGGGAATGCAAACTTCTTTATTTTATAAAATTCCTAATTCTCATTAACGCAAATGAGGTCTGCAATAATAGAAATGTTTTAATGGGAAATAAGATTTTGTGCATTACAGAAATGAAGCTGCAGAATGGGCTGCAATACTCTTTTAAGTTTAATTCTTTATGTTCTTCCTTTCAAAGGACTGTGTAATGGGTTCCCATTTACCGCCTAATATGTAGTTTTTATGACTTTCTAAAGCAAAAGGAGATTTTATATATTCATTTTTACTTGAGGAGAAAGTAATTTTGATATTGTACTCTCTAAATTTCAGGTACTGTAGAGGTATTCATAATGATAAGGTAAAACTAGGTATAAGTTTTTTTTTTTTTTGCTAATACTTTATGAAAAACCTGAGAAAAGTAATAAAAAAATTAATAAAAGACACTCAGGCAACCTTAGGTGATGGCACAGGGCAGGGGAACCAGCATTAAGTTAGAAGGATGGAATTTAAATATTAGTCCATGCTGAACTACTTGGTAGGCATAAGAGAAATTGTTTCCCATAAACAATTCTGTTTCCCATTGATATCATGAAGGACTTAGATTGGTTCATCTCTACAATCTATTCAATTAGGAAATCAATCAATCAATCAATCAATCGACCTATTTACTTAGTTATCAACCCTCTACCTATCATCTACTATGGCTCTTCAGATTAATTGTCTACATCCAGAATCCATTCTAAGAGTTGTTTTATTTCAAAAACATCTGAGTTTAAGAACTACTGAGGAAGAAGAATGTGGACTTGATTTAGAGGCTGAGTAAAAGTCTTAAATCTAGCAATTACCAGGCCCTTACAAGTTTGGAATCAATAGGATCAATGCTATATAGCAGTGAGACATTTTTCAAAAGTATTGCTATTGGAATAGGATTTTGTTTCAGCTTCAGTATACAGGGTTTGAAAGGCATCACTCATGTCATTACAAGAAGAAAGCTGAACAAACTAAAAATAAACTACTTTTATTAGGCCCATCAGAGAACCAAGGTCACAAGACATTGCTACTTGATAATATAGATAAAGAGGTGAATACAGAGAATTATACTTGAGATCAGTTTACCCAGCGGAGACACTCTTAGAGACATTAACTAGAAGGAACATATAAACGTAATTTGGATGTATTGCTGAGGGTTAGTGTAGATTAACTTGAGAGTAAGAAACTCCTGGGGTCCCTGGCTTTGATGGCTGGGAAGGCTACCATTTTGTCAGTTTTATCTCCACCCCTGCATCCCCCCATCCATGTTCTCATGGTAAAGATCTTAGAAATGACACCCCTGGTTTTAGACAGGAGGAGGAGAAAAGTAATCATTTTGAAATACACCCATAGTAGATTTGAACATGAAGGCCTACAGTTTCTAAAGGACTGACTTTACCAAGACTATCTAACTGAAGGAAGGGCAATTATTTACCTGAAGGAAAGGCGAGTTCAGGCACCTCTAGTCTTTCTGTCTTATCTACAAGGAGAAAAATACAGCCAGGAAACACTTCTTAAGGTCACAGCCCAGGGACAAAGGCCCAATAAATTACTGAGATTTAATCATAAAATTATAAAATGCTATCTCCCCCACTCCTTACCACCACATTAACAAGGCTACAGTATAACAGTGGATTACAACTAAAAGAGCCCATATATATATAATTTCTGTTTAAGAGGGTGAAACCCAAAGGCAACAGGGATGGAAAAACAAACAAACAAACAAAAAATAAAAAACAAAACAAGGACACTAGAGAAAAAGGAAATGAAGTCTTTGGTAGAGATGTAGCAACCATTAACCAGAGACCAGCTGCTAGCCAGATTAATACAAAATTTCACACTAAGAGTCCATTTATCTCAGTTCCCATTACATTATGTCCACCTTCATCAAATAATCAGGAGACATACTGAAAACACAGAAGGAAGAGAAAAAGCAAACACCAGAACCAGACTCAGATATGATTCAGGCTTGGAATTATGAGGTAGAGAATTAAAAATAACAATGATTAGTATGTCAATAGCTCTAAAGAATATATTAATGAACATGCAAGAACGGATGGATGATGTAAGGAGAGAGATCAAAACTAAAAAAAACAAAAACAAAAACAAATAAAAAAATAGTGCTAGAAATCAATATCACTATGACAAAAAGGAAGAAAACTGCCTTTCAAGGTCTCACCAGTAGACAGGACACAGCTGAGCAATCAGGGAACTGGAAGATATAACAATGGGAACTAAACCAATTGAATTGCAAAAAGAAAAAGGAATGAGCAAAAAAGTAAAACAGAGTACTCAAGAACTGTGGGACAATTGCAAAACGTGTAACATACATGTCAATAGAACACTAGAATAAGAAATATAGATAAGAGCACAAAAATAATTGAAGTTATAATGGCCAAGTATTTTCCAAAATTAAGGAAAAAGCAAACCAAAGCTACAGGAAGCTTAGAGAACACAAAGAAGGATATATATATATTTTAAATCTACATTTATGCATATCATATTCAAATGGCAGAAAACAAAAAACAAAGATAAAATATTGAAAAGCACAGGGATACAGAACACTGTACCTATAAAGAACAACAATAAGAATTACATCTGAGTTCTCTTTAGAAACCATGCAAGCAGAAAGAGGGTGAATTATTAATTGTTGAAAGAAAAGAACAGAACACCAGCATAGCATTCTATATGTAGCAAAATTATCCCACAAATGTGGAGGTGAAGGAAAGACTTTCTCAGACAAGCAGAAACCAAAGGTATTTGTCCCTATTAAACCTTCCCTGTGAGAAATGTTAAAAGGTCTTCATAGAGAAGGAAAAAACAATATAGGTCAGAACTCGGATCTACATGAAGAAAAGAAGAGTGTTAGCGAAGGATAAAATGAAAGTGAAATAAAATCTTTCATTTTTCTTATTCTTAATCAATCTAACAGAAAACAGTTCCTGCAAAATAATAATAGGAACAATGTATTAAACGGTTATAGCTTATGGACAATTGAAATGAATTACAACAACGTTATAATAATAAGAAAAAGAAACTGGGAATACTATGTTACAAGTTACTCTTCCACCCATGAAATAGGATACTATTATTTGAAAGAGGACTTGGATTAGTTATAAATGTATATTGCAAACTCAAAAACAATCATACACACACACACACACACACACACACACAACTTTAAAAAGAAGTATAATTGATATACTATGAGAAGAGAAAAAAATGGAATCATATAAAATGTTTGAGTAAAACCAGAGATAGCAGAAAAAAATGTAGAAGACAAGAAAACAAAGGGCAGGACAATGAATAAAAACGTAGCAAATAAGGCAGATATGAATCCACCATATCAATAATCACTTTAAACATCAATAGTCTAAACACCTCAGTTAAAAGATCGAGACTGTCAAAGTGCATAAATAAACAAGACAACTGACAAACTGCAAGGAGAAGTATATGAATTTTCTATTGTAGTTGAAGACTTTAACAGGCTCCTATGAGTAACTGACAGTTCCAGTAGGCAGAACATCAATAAGGATATAGATTAACTCTAAAGCACCATCAAGGAACTGGAGGTAATTGACATTTATAGAATATTTCATCCAACAGTAGCAGAATTCATATTCTTCTCAAGCTCACAAAGAACATCCACCAAGAGAGATCACATCCTGTGCCATAAACACCACACACACACACACACACACACACACACACACACACAACCACACAATCATACAAAGTATCCAAGACCACACAGATTTAAACTAGAAATCTATCAATAACAGAAAGATAGTTGGAACCTGCCCCACAACCCAGAAAAAAGAAAAGTGGAGGATTCACAACACACATCTAAAGAAAGCATGGGTCAAAAAAGAAATCTCAAGGGTGGCTGGATGACTCAGTTGGTTAGAGCACCAGCTGTTAGCAACAAGGTTGCTGGTTCAATTCCTGCATGAGATTATGGGCTGCGCCCCCTGAAAGTAAGATTTAAAATGGCGACTGGACTTGGAACTGGTCTGTGCCTGCCACAACTAGATTGAAGGACAATGACTTGACTTGGAGCTGATGGGCACTGGAGAAACATACTGTTCCCCAATATTCCCCAATTAAAAAAATAATAATAATAAAAAAGAAAGAGATCTCAAGAGCAACTACAAATTATTGTGAATTAAATAAAAACGTTTTTTAATTTATCAAAATAATTTTTAAATCTATCAAAATTTGTGGGTTAAAGTAAAAGCAGTGCTTAAATTGAAATTTATATATATGAATGTCTAGATTAGAGAAGCAAGACCTAAAATCAATAATATAATCTTCCACCTTAGAAAACTAAAGACTAAAGATCAATTAAGCCTAAAGCAAGTAGAAAACAGAAATTATTTAAAAAATTGGAGCAGAAATAAGTGAAATTGGAAATAGGAAATTAGTAGGATATCAATGAAACCAAAGGCTGCTTGTTTGAAAAGAATAAAATTAGTAAACCTCTAGCCACATTAATCAAGAGAAAAAAAGGAGGCATGATTCTAAAGTTAACACAGAAAGTTACAAACTCCATAATAGCTAGCCCAATGCTGAAAAAGAACAAGGTTGGAAGTATGACAGTATCCAACTTTAAGACTTACTATAAAGTTACAATGATCAAGACAGCACGGTATTGCCAAAAGAATAGACACATAGAATAATGGAATAGACTATAGAGTCCAAAAAAAAAAAAAGATCACACAAATATAGTCAACTGATCTTTACAAAGAAGCTAAGGCAATGCAATAGAGAAAGAATAGTCTTTTAAAAAAAATAGTGCTCAAACATCATATTTAAAAAACAAACAAACAACAACAACAAAAAACCATGAGTCCTGACACAGACCTTAAACCTTTCACAATAATTAACTCAAAATGGAGCATAGACTTAAATGTAAAACACAAACTGTAAGATTTCTAGATTAGATAAAATATAGGTGGCCTTGGGTTTGGTGAAAACTTTTTTAGGTACAGCATCAAAACCATAATTTCTGAACAAAATAACTGATAAATTGGATTTCACTAAAATTAAATACTTCTGCTCTACAAAACATACCCTTAAGATAACAAAAAAGGCAAGCCACAGAATTGGAGAATCTGTTTGCAAAACACATGTGTGATAAAGGACTTGTGTCCAAAAATGCAAAGAAGTCTTAAAACTCAACAATATGGAAGGAGAACTGACTCTGGGTGGTGAACACACAATGGGATTTATAGATGATGTAATACAGAATTGTACACCTGAAATCTATGTAATTTTACTAACAATTGTCACCCCAATAAATTTAATTTAAAAAAAAACAAAAAAAAACCAAACAAACAAAAAAAACTCAACAATAAAAAAAGCCAACATTTAATTAAAAATGAATCAAAAATCTGAAGACACCTGATGAATGAAGAATATACCAAAGGCAAATAAACTTATGAAAAGATGCTCAGTTTCATTTTTCATTAGGGAATTGTAAATGAAAACAAGGATTACCACCACATACCAACAGAATGGCTAAAAAAAAAAGCTGACAATCTTAAGTGTTAACGAGGATGCAGAGCAACAGGAACTCTCATTCACTGTGGGAATGGTCCACTCTGGATGTCAGCTGGGAGTTTGTTACAAGCAAAACCTGGTCTCACCATATGACCCAGCAATCACACTCCTAGGTATTAACCTAAATGAGTTGAAAACTTATTCAATCATGTTTACAGCAGCTTTATTCAATGGGTGAATGGATAAACAAACTGTGTACAAATCCATATAATAGAATATTTATTATTCCGTGCTAAAAGAAATGAGCTATTAAGCTACAAAAAGACATTGAGGAATGTTAAATGCATATTGCTAAGGGAATGGAGCTGGTCTGTTTCCTTTCCTCCTTTTCTTTCTTTCCTGCTTCCTTCCCTGCCCCATTTTAAAAAAGTGTTTTTGTTTTTTTTTTCTTTCTTCCCCTCCCTGCTGCTTAGACTATCTAAGAACAGAGAAAACAAATCATAATAGATCAGATTTTTTCTTTCAAGAAAGGCATAAAAATGTCTCATTGATCACTCAAAAGTGGGAAAGAAATGAAACAATTATGTTTGTGGAAGCCCAGGCATTAATGGAGTAGTTAGTCCAAAGTAGCCAACACATCAGACCAAACATTCTGAGATATAATGTCTAGTCCTCAGGAGCCTTGCTTTTAAAAGTTGAGAGGATTTACATTGGAAGACAGAAAATCTAAAAGAAGGAGAGGAGATAATAAGAAGAGAAATAGAATGAGGAATGAGCAAAAGATGTATTTATTTATTGTTAAATTATTTTTATTTCCTGGACAGTTAGTTCTTCATGTATTAGAAATTGGTCGGTATCAAGATGGTGTAGCAAAGAAAGTTTATTATAGAATGATTGTTTTGTAATATATATATATATATATATATATATATATATATATCAATTTTCTGTATATTTTTATCACTTTTTATATGTGTGTGTCTTTATTCTATATAACCATACATAACTGACCATATTAATTTAGTCGATCATTCACTAGATATTGGTAGCTGATCAGACAATTCTGTTTTTTTATCCCCAAACCAACACTTCCTTGCCTGTGTGATATGATACAAGTTATTTTACAAATTTGTGTTAGTATAGGTCCGCCAGCTATAAATTAAAGAGAAAAACTCCAGTCATATAGTGGCAAGTAAGTGGGTTAATACCTATGAATAATTTAGCACATTATCAGTTACTTTTCTAGAAATAGAAGACTAAGTTCCTCCTCCACCTTTTCCAATCAGAGGAAAAGTGAAAAGTAATAGAGTGGAATGTGGGCATGAAATAGAGAGGAAGGAGGCCACGTGTGTTGTAGGCAGAATCACTGACCCCCAAAGGTGTCCAGTCCATGTCCCAATCTTCAGAAGCTGTGAATATGTTAGGTTACATGGCAAAAGGAATTAAGGTGGTAGATGGAATTCAGGGTGATTATCCTGGGTTATCCATATGAATCATGTTTAATCACACAAACCCTCCTAAGTATACAAGAGAGGCAGAGGAAAGAGAGGCAGAGAGAAAACAGCATGAGACAGACTCTACCTGACATGCTGGCTTTACAGATAAAGGAATGGCCATGACTCAAGGAATGTGGGTAGTCACCAGAGGCAGGAAAAGTCAAAACAGCAAATTCTCCACGAAAGCTTCTCAAGGGAGATAACCCAGCCAGCACCTCATTTTTAGGTCAATTGTAAGATAATTGTGTTGTTTTAAGCCACTAAGTTTGTGTCAATTTGTTACAGCAGCAACAGAAAATTAATACAGACTATTAGAAAAAGAACCCATGTATAGTAGGAAAGAAGGAAAGGGGGATTCCTAAGGGAGGGGGGACTCCTCAGTGATGCTCTGTATTCCATCCTCTTCCGCCTCATTTGAAACCTAGCTCCTGTCACCTTCTGTCCTTTATTTCTGGCTTCCTCTTTCTACTGGCACAATCTCATTGGCATTTAAACAAGCTTCCATTTCTACAGTTTTAAAAACAAAAGCTGCCCCGCATCTTGTGCCTGCCTATAGTTGCCACCTCATGGTTACTCAATTATTTTACTCCTAGGATTCTGGGGTAACCTTCACTTAGATTTCCTGCTTTTTCACTTCCATTCATTCACTCTTGAACCTCTCCCATCTCTTCCATCTGTTTATTGCCACAGTGTCACTTCATATCCTCTGTGTTCCAGACCCTCTAAACTACTCGAAGGTCCCTGAATGTACCACGTCTTTTCTCACTCCTAGTTGCTTGTTCCTATGCCCATTATCTCTGGAAGACATCACCAGCGCTTCTTTGTGTGGCCAGTTTCTTTTTCAGTATACTTACTTTAATGTCACTGCCTCTGGGCAATCTTTCTGCATCTTTGAAAGAGGCATATGATTCCGAGAGTCTTACAGTATCTTGTATTTATCTCACCATAACATTGTTATAATTTATTTCACCATAACAATGCTGGTTTACTCTGCGTTGTCCTCTAGACTAAGTGGCTTTGGAGGATAGAGATTGTGCTTTACACATAATTCTAATTTCAATGAATATCACAAAAGATCCCTAGAGACAATTCAGTAAATATTTGTTGAAAGATATAACTGATGATCATTGAATGATGATGTACAAAAAAATCCTAGGGAAGAAACCCTTGGTTTTGGGAAATATCCAAAAATGGATATCATCAGAAGAAAACAGCTTATAAACATATCAACGTTTCAGAGTATGTCCAGATGAATGGGATTGGGTATATGAAGGGAAGATAAACCATTTTAAGTGAGGACCAATGGGAGAAAGGAGAAAGGAAAGCTAAATTTCAGGTGATTTCAAAAGCTATCAAGTAGCAGAGGCAGGAAACATTTACTCTTTGGTTTCCAGTGTCACCATGGTATCGATATCGATGAGTAGCAGCAGGAGTTATAAGAGTCATTATAATAAGAAATTATCTAATTATTAGATTTATCTACAAAAGAACGTCCTTTCTTGTGAAGAGGTGTGCATTCTTTCACTGGAGGAGAGGGATTGGGGTAAATAACTTTAAGGATATTTATGTAAGTGCTATTCAGCAAGAGATTGAAGTGAAATAGATACTGGTAACGTTACTTTAATATTCACCAAGGGGAAACAGCCATACATTTTATTGATTCACCTTATTCAGCATTGCTGAAGAACACTTTTTCCTGAATCATCACTGCCGTATTCACTTTAGAATTCTGTTACTATTTGTGATGGCGCACTAATAAAAGCAATTTAGTTGATTGGTTCAATATATTGGGATGTCATCAGTTATGAGTGTACTAAAGGGAGGCAATTCCAAAGTATAAAGTCATCTCATTCAGTTATATTGATCTTTCACTATAAAATTGTGTTTTGTTAATTATTGAATCACATCATATTCTCATTTAAACATTGCATTTATATTTTAATTTGCTTATGTTTATACTATCATAATAGATAATAATATTCAGAAATAGTTAAATCGGGCCCTGGTCTCTATTTCTTTCTTTTGTGAGAATCCATATGTTTCTCTGCTATCAGCTTTCCTAAAGTTATTATTTTTTCACTTTCAGTACCATTGCTTCCGCCAGGAGTCTATTAATGGTATGAAGAATGAAATGATATAAAGAACGAAACAATATAAAGAATAAAAGATTTCTTAAAATTTATGTCCTTGGACATATATGAAATTTGACAAACACCTTTCAGTGTTTGAAGGAAGCCTCTCAGAACATTTGTTTTCAAGTACCTGATCAGTAAGAATAGCACTGGAAATTAAAATCAGAGTCAATAAAGCATAGAGCTTTTCTGCTAAGTACTCGAAAAACAGCTTCTCAGCAGGCTATAGCCAAGGAAGCCACAGAATTCAAGTGCAGTGAGGCTAATAGAGGCATCAACTGCTGAAATAGAATTCAATTGAGGGTCAGGGATTAGACCTGACAGAAGATTAATAATTCAGCCGGGAACATAGAAAGCAACACGAATGGTTTCAGTTTTTGCTTTGTGATTGTGTCACATAAAAATAAATAAATATATAAATAAAATCATGTGAAGTAAAATCAATCACACTTTGGACCTTGATGCTTTTTGAAGTGGAATACTGACTGTCTGACAGAGCCCCTGAAATAGATATCATGGGTCCCTTTAAAGGCTGCTTTCACCAGATCTTGCCTTGGCTTATTAACAGAGTGGCCAAAGACCTATCTCCAACAATGTTTGAAAGGAAAAGGAACCTACAGGCAAAATTGTACTAGGGTTGAAGCCAAAGACAAACACTGCCTTTCTTATACAGTTCTGTCATTCCTTTTCAAAATGGTGGTCAGAGTACCTCTGCCTAGGATTAGATCAGCTTTCATTTTCTTCCTATTATAGTCTGGGGGAATATTAGTTGCAAATGAGTGCATGCTGTATCAGCTGATAAAATATACTATGCAAGTTTAAAAGATGTAACCAAATCAGAAAAACAAAGCAAAGCAAAACAAAAACAACTATATCAAATATGTAGCCCGGAGTTGAATAACGTGCATTAAGCTTATAAGGATATAAGAAAAGAGGAATCTATGCAGGTAAACTAGAACACTTCAGAATTCTCTCCCCAATGCCTACCATTCACTACTCAGCATTTTATAGTTGTTACTAGAGTACATTCATTACACAATGACACACCTTGGAGAATATGTTATAATAGTTTGCTAGGACGGCCATAACACACTAACAAATTTATTTTCTCACATTTCTGGAGAAATCTGAGATCAAAGGGTCAGCAGGGTTGATGTCTTCTGAGGCCTCTCTCCTTGGCTAGTAGATGGCCATCTTCTTCCTATGTTGTCACCTGGCCTTTTTTCTATAACTGTTTATGTTTAAAATCCCTGTTCTTATAAGGACACCAGTGACATTAGATTAGGGCCCACCCTAGTGACCTCCTATAAACTTAATTACCTCTTTAAAGACCCTGTCTCCAAATGCTGTCACATTCTGAGACAATGGGAGAGGGTTAAGACTTCAATATTTGAACTTGGGGGGAACACAATTCAGCTCATAATGGAGAGTTTTGAGTTTGTTGATGGCTTTCAATATCTCAATAGGAGTGTAGCCACCTTGCCCCCAACACTCCCCATTCTTGGGTAGCTGAGTGTGCTGGAATGATATGAGAGTGTTTTCCAAAGAAGGTAGTTATAAACAGATCAATCATTTTTGCTGGCATGAGCATCAGTCATTGACTTACTAGACAGTCAATGAGTTTAGTTCTAGATGTTGATGAATTCACATTTGTATCGGTCATTGAAAAGAGGAAAAATGTGTGTATTCTCTGCGCTCATGGACACACAATGACAACTACAAACCTGTGCTGTTTATTGTTTTGCCATCTACGTTTGCGTTTCTAAGAAGGATCCCTCTTTGTGTAAAATTAGCCAAAGTTTTAACTTCAAAAGTGAGAGATGAGTTAATCGAGCAATTCTGAGGTAGAAAAAATGGGGAGGTTCTTAGACTGTCGTAATGTATACATAACTCTCACAGAGATGTATCTCAGTATTTCCACTTCTGCTATACCCTTGGGAAAATGGATTTCTGTGATCTACATATACCTGAGTCATGGTGTACACTCTTCAGACCAGCTCAAAGAATCACTACATTTAATATAGGCTCTTGACTTGGTTGGGGTTGTAAAAGTCCCTAAGTTGTTACTAACCACACTTTATTGTTTCTAAGTTAATATATGACTTTCAAGACACTACGATTGTTAGGGAGGATAAAATTTAAAACTTTTATCCTAAAATTTTAAAATTTTGTCCTAAATTTTAAAAATTATGAAGTTTTATCTAATTATTTGCCATTTGAAAATATGATGTAGCAGACTAAGATAATTATTGGGTACACATAGGAGTTGGGAAGGCAACTAGAATTTTTGAGCACCTGTTATGACAATAAACATAGCTACATGTCTGCATATAGTATTTTAATCTCAACAACAACCTTATAGGTAAATGTTATCATCTGCATTTACACATAGAAAGAGCTGCCAAAAGTAATTAAATAATATGTTCTAAACCACAAAGATAGTAAGGAACAGAAATAGAACAACAATACTGTTCTCTAAATCCATGCTCTTTTCACTGCACACTAAGTCTGGGTTCCTAGTAAATCCTTCTGTCAGTTAATATGCCATGTCTCTCCAACAATTATATCTTAGGAACAGGGCAACATTGCCTAAACTGATTATTGTTTGTCTACTCCCTCTTTCCAGGTGTAGAGTTAGAGTTGGGAGATTGTAGTAAGCACCAAGCTATAATGCCCACATGACTTATTTTTAAGTTCATGTTAAATATGCTATCAAGAAAAAAACAAATTTAAACTCAAAGGTGATTCAGATTGCAAACAGAGCAATGCCCCTTTACATACTCAGGTCCTTGTATCATCCATATTCAAGTATCAGATAAAAAACTGTGTGTACATCATCTCTTCACATGGACAAAACTTCAAATCCATTTAATCCTAGTACTGAGAAAGTAATAGTTTGTTTCATAGGGGCCTGTGAGGGCTTAAGAGAGCTCCTAGATCTCTGCTTCAATCAGAGATATTCTAAAACCTTCCTTCTGGCAGAGCAATCTCCAAGTGCCAATCTATGTCTTTCATGTCAAGAGGCTACTCAAAACTAGAGCTGAGACTATATACCCCTACCCTGGATCAACAGTCATACATTTGTTTTAATATTGGGCACATTAATCCACATTCCTAGAGTCTACGTACTTTCTCTTGTTTCCCTGTTGGCTTTCCATGGCCTTGACAATTACCCAGTTTCCTCATTCCCACTTTCAGCTTTGAACCATATTTGTATATTTGGAATCACAACTATCTGTTTTCCCTTGCCTTAACTATTTTATTTATTTGTTCATCCATCTATTTATCAATAAATAAGAAATTGCAATGTCTGGATATTTGTTCATTGTTGGAAATATAATATTTTAAAAAGGTAAAGATATGATCTTAATGTAGTTTATATTTAATCAAGTAGATATCAGTAATAGAATAGACATGTAATGTCTGGTTGAGATTTGAACTCTAAAGGAAAATTAAAGAGTATAAGGAGACAGAATGCTATTGAGGCTACCACTTTGTTGGGACTCTAATTATGTGGGGTTTGGCTGTAGAACAGTAAAAAAGTAAGCTATCACCAGAATTAGGCCTTGTCAGCAGAATATGATAGAGGAAGAAAGAAAGCAAGAGAAATGAACATGTCTGAAGGGCATTAGTATAGAGACGGTTCTTGGAAATGGGTATGGATGAAACTGCAGACATGAGGAGAATGATAAACAGTGAAAAATTGGTTAAGTTCAATGAGTCGGAAGGATTGGCAGAGTTGGGGATTGGGATACTGGAGTGTTGAGTTAGAAATAGAGATGGTAATATAAGATGGGTGCTTGAAATGGATATTATGAGCTACAATAGAAATTGGAAAATATACCATTTAGTCAATGACCATGAGAATAACTGAGATGAAATGGAGGATAAAATCACTGGCAGTAAGGACGAGAGAAACACAGGGAGATGAATGAATTATTTTAAAACACCAAGAATAATAATATAAGCCAGAGTGGAGAAAGAGCAGTAAGCCAAGCGCAAAAAGATTCTTCAGTGAATGAATACATGCTCAGGAAAAAGGAGCACAGATGATACCTCTGATGGCATATAATTTAATATGCCTTTTGTTGTGTTTTACTTTTTTAGGGAGGAGGCAATGAAAAGTTAGGAAAGAACTTTCCCCTGCAAGTCCAGTTGTAAGTCAGTTCCTGGAGAACACACGCCAGCACTATCTTTTTCAGTAGTACATTCAGTGAACATCTACATTTCAGTATTTCATTAGAGCCAAAAAAACAGACAGGGCAGTGGGTGGAGGAAAACCAGGGAGGCAGTTGATGTGAGGTTTTTCTGATAATACGCACTGGGTTCCAGAGAGCACAGTGGAAAGGACAAGACCTTAAATCAGGTGATAGTTAGGATGGAGTCTGATGGATATGAGAGTCTTTGTGATATGAAATGACCTAAAAAGCCCATGCTTATCATGGTGTCTTAAACATAGACAGATCAGTTTAATAGTCTCAAAAAAAAAAAAAGAAAAAAAGGAAAAAAAAAAGGAGGCAGTCAGATTAAATAGTAGCCTTGTCTTGGGCTTGCTGAGAGGTTAAGACTTCAGGAGGGGCCGAGTTCTGTGGTCCTCCCTTGAAATCCTACTGAGGGCAGGATTGATAGTGGTGGAGATGCAGTTTAATCATAATTAGTTGACTTTGGGACCGTTCTTGCCCACCCTCATTCTGCTACCATAACCACAAAGGAAAATCTTCCTCCTTTTGTTTTTCTTTTTGTGGGTATAGTGCCTACGTCAGAAATGATTAAATTATATGGCTTACCCTTTAACCAGAGCAATCGATTATCACCGTTAGAGATACCTGTTAGAGAATTCAATCACACATTTACTGCAATTTAACACCTGGAAACTGCTTTCTTAAGACATATAATATTTGAGAGGAACAATAGCCTAATGGAGAGATGGCATGCCCATTTGGCTCTCTCTTAAGTTATTATTCTTACATTAATTTACACCACCAGAATGCAACAGAACTGAAGCCATAATTATCTCAGTCCCTCACTGAGCTACATTTAATAACATATGTTCTCCTTTGTGAAGATTCAATAGTAGGTGCATGCATTTAAACAGCAGTTCTGTCTTTTTATTAAACCATACATTATCCATTGTGTTAATCTGTGTCTCTTAAACAGAGACACTTGCTATTAATTCCTCAACTTTATTTCAAGGAAATCACTTAACTTCATAAGGAAACTTTCCTCACATATTTTGCCTGAATGCAAAATTTATTTAATGAATCACATTTCCTCTTTTTCCAGATCTTAGAAGATCTGGCACCTAGAAAGCTTTGGATCATATATAAAGTCTGACTATCTCACCTCATGTGTCCGGAAATAAAGCAAATGCTATGTGCTTTTCTTAGATATTCTCTTCTGAACCTCAACTATACTATTAAGCTTTATGACAAAAATTCAAACTATCTCAAGTTCTTTAAGATGTAGGCTAAGCATACATACTTAAAATACATCATATAAGTGTATCTATTTCATTAATTTTTACTCTATATTAAAAATATTGCTTTCTATGTGTTATGTAAGCATGGATTATCTACGTTTCAAGATAAATCCATAAAGAAACATATGCATTAATGAGAATGCATAGACTGTAGAGCAGGAGAGAAAGGGATAAATCATGCTAATAATACTTTGAAGAACAGATACAATTAATCGAATTCCGTACTCGTTTATATCTTCTTTAATCATCACAATGATATGATTTATGCTGCATTGTTATTATTATTAGAAAGAGTAATAAATATACTATATGTTATTAGAGAGAGTAAATAAATATAAGAGAGAGTAATAAAAATCTCTACTCTAACATTGCCTGTGGATACTAGGGTGGGGCTAGAAACTCATATATGTTTCACTTCAAAGCCCGTGCACTTAACCCCACACCTACTGCCTCTTAACCTCATTACAGGGAATCTATACGTTCCTGCATGCACATTTTTACTGCTTCAGCTTCTAGTTAAAGTTCTGGTAAAGAGCTTATTGCTCAGAGGCAAAGCAAGCCCATATTACATTGCTGGCCTTTGTGATTACAGAACAACCGACCAAATGGCCTGGGAAGCTTTGAAATTATTAAGTTTCCTAGAAGGCTCAGTAAACATCAATGATAGGAGTTACACTGTCTAAGAACTAATACAGTATTTTGCCCAAGTGCAGATTCTACTTTGATTTAGTTATCTTAGTTTATCTTTAATAATCTTAGAGGGGAGCTTCAAATTAGAATGCATTGACATCTAAAACATTCAAGAGGACAAACTATGGGGATTGCCATCTTTGTAATCTTCAAATTGCCTAAAAGAATATTTTCTCTTTTTTTTCTATAAAAAATCTTCTCCATTTGCTCAGTTGATTGAAAAGCTGTATCATTCAGTGGAAATCCCATGGGGTTTGAAGCTGTTATACCTGAGTTTTGAGTTCTGATTGGGTATTGAATAGTTGTATCAACTTGGATAAGTCAGTCATTTAACTTTTAGGGTCTTCATGTGTAGAATGATGATTATAAAATAATAACTACCTCATAAATTTGTGCTGAAGATCAAATAAGATTGCATTTGTAAGAACACTTTGGCAATTATTTTGTGGTCAATTTCGTTTTTCTGTTTTAATTCACTATGTGACTAAAACTGTTTGTTTCTCATTTAATGGATGTTTTCCCATCATGATTCCATAGATTTAAAAATTCAATAAATGTTACAGTCTTTTACAAGGAGGTATTTTTCATATATTTTGAACTTCATATTAATAGAAAGTGTGGTTCAATTTGTCTCAGAAAGAAATTCCCTTACATGTACTACATATTTTTTGTTCTCAAGGAACACGTGGATTTGCAAATTCATACAGAGCTATTTTCCCTACTTTTAATTTTTCTTTTCTGTCTATATCCTGGACACTTTTGGAAAGGGGAATGTCACGATGCAACTCAAGAGCTTCCAGAGCATGCATCTCATTTACCAAGGAACTCTGGGAGATCAAAGTCATGGTAAGCCAATTTCTCCTGGCACATCTTAAAGATACCTCCTAGATCTACCCTACAACTCCCTCCTTCCTCTTTCTCCTGCACCTACATAAATATATATATATATATATATATATATATATATATATATACACACACACACACACACACATATATATATAATCCTTATTAAATTTTTTAGGGTGACATTGGTTAGTAAAATTATATAGGTTTCAAGTGTACAATTCTATAATACATCATTTACATATGCATTGTGTGTTCACTACCCAGAGTCATTTCTCTTTCCATCACAATATATTTGACCCCCCTTACCTTCTTCTACCTTCCCCCCTCTCCCCTTACCCTTTGGTAATCATTAACCTGTTGACTGTGCCTATGATTTTCTGTTTGTTTGTTTGTTTTGTTCATTTCTTGCTTTCAGGTTTATATGTCACATGAGTGAAATCATATGGTTCTCAACATTTTCCTGTCTGACTTATTTTGCATAGCATGACAATCTTAAGATCTATCCATATTATTGCAAATGGCAGTATCTCATCTTTTCTTATGGCTGAGTAATATTCCATTGTACATATGTACCATAGCTTCTTTATTCAATCATCTATCAAAGGACAGTTTTGTTGTTTCCATGTATTGGCCACTGTGAATAATGCTGCATTGAACATAGGAGCATGCATATCTTTACAGATAAATGTTTTCAGATTTGGGGTTAGATACCTAGAAGAGGGATTTCTGGATCGTGTGATGATTCCATTCTTAATTTTTTGAGGAAATTCCATACTGTTTTCCACAGTACCAATTTACATTCCCACCAGCAGTGTATAAAAGTTCCTTTTCCTCCACAGCCTCTCCAACACTTGTCAGTACTTCTTTTGTTGATAATAGCCATTCTAACAGGTGTGAGGTGGTAGCTCATTGTGGTTTTGATTTGCATTTCCCTAATAGCTAGTGAAATTGAACATTTTTTCACATATCTGTTGGCCATTTGTATATCTTCTTGGGAAAAGAGTCTGTTCCAGTCCTCTGCCCATTTTTCAATTAGATTGTTTATTATTTTCTTGTTGAGTTGTACAAATTTTTATGTTTTGGATATTAGATCCTTATTAGAGGCATTGTTTGCAAATATCTTCTCCCATTCGGTTGGTTGCCTCTTTGTTTTGTTGACTATTTCTTTTGCTGTGCAAAAGCTTTTTAGTTTGATATAGTCCTATTCATTTATTTTTGCTTTTACTTCCCTTGACTTTGCTGAACCCAAGGTGCATAAGTTCAGTACCTATGCTTTTTTCTGTGCAATTTATTGTTTCAGGGCTTATGTTTAGGTCTTTGATCCATTTTGAGCTAATTTTGGTACATGGTGACAGATAGCAGTCTAGTTTCTTTCTTTTTTGCCTGTGGCTTTCCAATTCTCCCAGCACTATTTATTGATGAGGCTTTCTTTTCTCCAGTGTATATTTTTGACTCATTTGTCAAAAAATATCTATATATAAACATATGTTTATTTCTGGGTTCTCAATTCTATTCCATTGGTCTCTGTGTCTGTTTTTCTGCCAATACCATGGTGTTTTGTGTATATCTCTTTGTAGTATAAACTGGAGCCAGGGAGTGCCATAGTTCCAGCCTTGTTCTTTTTTCTTAGGATTATACATATGTCCTGTTTCTATCTCTGTCCTAAAGGCCAGTATTAAAAACTTACTAAAGTAAATTCCAGCAAAGCAGGATTTTTGTTTGTTTTTTTAATTTGTATTTTTGCTGTTTGTTTCTATTGTTATTTATTTATTTTTTCGGTCTGTTTATTCGCTGCTTACCCACCCCAATCCCAAAATACAGCCTCAAACATAGGTGCTTAGCAAATATTGCTGATTAAATAAAAGAATAAGTTTTTATTTGAAAAATAAAGACTAGAAAACTATTTCTCAGCACTTTTCAACTAGAAAATAACAAGCTCCTACTGGATTTCAACCCAGAATGAGGAAATGCATAGTAATTTCCTAAGGAAGGCAGGTAACAGGCGAATGCAAAAGCCTATAAGAAGTACTGCCTTTTTCTTTGACATTAATGGAGATTTAGTTAAAAATAAAAGCAGCTGCTCAGCAATAATAAACAAAAAATTTCAACATCCCTCTTTCCCTTGCCATTCTGTCACTCTAGTCTTATCTTTTAATTAAACCTGAACTTTAAAATAAATGTGTCTGGCTTGCTGTTTATTAAATGGAATATCAATGAAGAGTTTCCAGATTCAGCAATTGGTATGCTATAGAATGCCTTTTAAAAATAAATGGCCACATCATAGGCTCTGACTTTATTGAAAAGTCCAAATTTATAGTTCTCTTGTTAGAAAGAGCAAAAGAATAGTATGGACATTGAAATGGTTTTTCAGACTCCTTTATAGTATGTTGAAGAGCTCATATAGCTTTATTTAAGGAATTATTAACTTTTATTAAACATTGACATTTTGCCAACACATGTAAAGTTCATTATGGTTTATACAATGCAAGCCAACTTGAAACTTGTGAATCGATACCTCCTGATTTTTGCATAAATTGCCCATTTTTGTACTTGGCTTAAAAACTATCTTAATGAAAGTCACTCTGTACTCTCTCAATTAAGCTCATAATATTTGAATTAGTAGTAGTCAGCATTGGCTTTTCAGATATTATTTTATCATTAGCCCATGGCATGAACTTGTCAATAATAAGAAAACCAAAGGTAATGATTTTGCTTATAGGCATGTAGACAGCAATCACACACAAACACTGGTTATCCTATAGTATATTTAAAGACCACTGGGGGTGAGGAGTATGGTTCTTAGCTCTGGATCTACCACAGTGTAGCTTTTGCTTTTTGGTATATTATGATTCAGCTTTTATTTATGAAGCAAGAATGACAATATATGGCCTAGATTAATCCTATGGATAGATGGAAGCATGAAAAGAAATGTGGAAATGAATCAGAATTTTTCTTTTTTCAAATCAAGGCAAAGAATTAAATACTAGTAATAATCTAGTTAACAAACTAGTAACAGAAATCAGATTTGCAAAACAGGAGAGACAATAATTTCACTACTGTTATTTACCTTTGTTACTGTTATCTTTGTTTCTGTCAATTTGATCTTTTAAAAACAATCCCTGTCTGCCTATGTGCATATATATTGAGCTATAAGTGATAATTTCATATTTATATCTTGAAATGTTCATTGTACTATTTATATCAACTGGGTAGAAACAAAAGTTGAAAAAAAAAAAAGGCAGAATGGGAGAAAAAATAAAAAGATTAATTGTAGGAATATAGATCTTTAATCCTGAAATAGATAAAATCTGGGAGATCGTACCAGTTACTTAAAAATGAAATATATAATGATATGTAGTGTGATAGAAGAAAAATGCAAACTTGGTTGTATCTCTTGGCCTAAATCCATAAGGTAAACTTACAGATAGACAAACATTATTATCTAGGATTTGGATTTTAAAATGTGTTGTAATATATACACGTAGTGAAATAGATTGGTTGGATAAAGGTTCATGTGAAGAAAGGCTAGCAGTTGTTATGGTAAAAGCAAAGCAACTTTTCAGGCTACTTCGATAAAATATGTGACAGTGTTTAGTTAAGGTAGATGGTACCTCCGCATTGCAGTATTAGGTTTATTTTTAATCACTTCTTAAAATAAACAATCACTAATTTCGTGTGTATTTGGAGTGGGAAGAAATCCATAAGCCATACACCTGGGGAACATGTGAAGTTGTAGGCCTGATTAGATGCCCCCCGCTCCCAAGCGCTAGCACAGTTCCTAGGACACTTTATCCTAATTTACTAAACTGTTTACCTTTCTGTAGCCAGGTGGAGCTATAAGCCCTATGATGCACCATGTCTCTTCTTCACTATAGAATCCCCAGGGCCCATCACACATTAATTCTACAATAATGTTTCTCCTTAAATGAATGAATATTATTTTGGGGAGGAAAAAAAGTAGGATCAGGGACAGCAAAAAGAACTAAAGCGAACATGGAATGCCCATAAAGAATTAGAACTGATTACACGGATGTTTCAGTGACATGAATTTCAGCTCAGTTTAAAGGAAGATTTTACAATGATTCAACAAATCCACATATTGAACACGATGCTTCCCAAAATAAGACTGATTCATCGACAAAATATTCAACCAGATACTGGAAAACCATTGATCAGGATTATTCTGGAAAGAGATTTCTGTCCTGAGGTAAAAGGTTGAATTAAATAACTCCTAAAACTCTTTATAGCTTCTGTCTCTATTGTTATGTGATTCAACTTATAAAACCAGAGCAGACAGAATTAAACATTATCGAAAAACGATGATCATGGATCTTTCCTCATCAAAGATAAGTCCCTGTAGGGACTAGGTCAGGGCTACAAAATATGCCGCTGGAAAGTCACTAGGAAGATATCACTTCCAGGCCTGCTTCATTTCCTGACCACATGGAAACAGGGAGCTGCATTCAACAAAACCTGGCTCATTTTGTGCTCACCAGCTTTACATTCTGCTTCTAAAGAATGGCACACTTGCCTTTCTAGGCCCTTTTCCTTGTTCTATTCTAGCACCATATCTCATTCTCTTTTATAGGATCATTAAAATGAATAAACAGAGTAATTCCATTGCCAGCAAGTAGAGCTAATCTCATTGCTTGTATCCTAAATGTCTTAACTGTTTTGAAAACCAGCTGGGCTGTATCTCTAATGCTGACAACAAGGGTAATGGTTTTTACACCTAGACAAGCCAATGGTTTTCCTCTATGGGTTTTTAGATTTGCCACAGAGAAAAAAAAATTGTAATCACTTCTTTTGCAATGATAATAGCTTAATGTACATCAATTATTGTGAGGCAGCTGAAATGGCTGTGTAGTTCAGAAATGTGTATTATCTCTTAGGGCCAGAGCAGGATTGCCATTTTTGGCGAGAAACAGATAGCTATCCATTTACTGCCACATAATTAGAATAATATAGAAATTCATTTGCTTGCCAGAATTGTTTTGGCTGTGAAATCTAGGGAATGTATTCTGTGTTACTGCAGTGATGCTCATTTTGGGGATCATGTTTTTCTTCTTTTCTCTCTCTCTCTCTCTCTCTTCAGTACTTTTTCTTACCCCTTAACTCACAACCACCAAGGAATAGCAAGAAAATCCTTCCTTCCTCCCATCTGGCCTGGACATTGAAATATGTTTTGTTCCTTATATGAGAAAAAGATAGAAATCACTGAAAAGGGGAATTATATGAATTCAGCAGCCTCATACTTATTTGTTACATAACTCATGCCTCATGGCTCTGGCTCTGTGGTTCACTAGCGGCCTCCCACCTCTATTATGGAAAGGTCTACATAGTCATGACAACACCCATGAGAACACTCGAGGGCAGATTTCTACTTGGCACTAGGAAGGCCTACTTTCCCTTTCTAGCAAGAAAGCTGTATTCAATAACTTGCTAAGTTACAATACCAAAAATAAGGAACAAACAATCAAGCCTCTGAGTGAGAGTTGAGGTTATTGGAAGACATAGGTATTTCTGTAGTTTAGTTCAGGTTGAGAGTGTGATTTCTATCAAACTAGCTTTGTTTGAATCCTTGCACTGGCTCTTGTTAACTATATGACTTTAGGTGATTTAATAAATTCCCCCTGAAACAGCCTATAAACAGGACTAGCACCAAACGATTGATAGGAGAATTAAATGTGATAATGTCTATTGTGCATTTAGAACAGTGCATATTCCATTGTGTTTAATAAATTATAACATTATTATTGTTGTTGTTACAGCTATGACTGCTACCACTATTTGTCGTGAAAATTACTTAATCTCTTACAGACAACCAAGATAGACAAGAGCCTTTTAAAGAGATGGAGATGCTGGAAATGCATTCTCAAACTTACCCATGGTAAGTCCTCAGTTAGATTTCTGGTGTACTGATTCTAATAAGCAGATCTACTTTTGATCAGCTGGCAACAAACCCAGCACAGGCACAGCTGTTTGGACACTTAAATGACAATCTTAGCCAATGCAATAGAAAAATAGAAGGAGGTTTATCTTTTTTGTCATTGTTGTTACTTTTACCATTGGTGGTTTTAAGTACCTTGCTTGTTGAGTGTCTAGCCAGCTGGGAAGAGAAGCTCCCATAAGTATTTATTTATCCACTCCCAGTGCATAATAGCCTCAATATGTTGGAGGATACAGGGAAAATAAAATTACAGGTTGCACTCTGCCAAATATTCCTGCCATTTCACATGATCATTTTTGGCTTTTGTTGTCATCAATCTGATGTATCTAAAAATATGGACAAACTGTCTGTGAATGAGGCCAGTCAATTGGAGCTGTCTTCATTGGATTTTGGAGCAAACCCAAATTTCAAAAGTTCATCTAGTTTCCATTTTCAAGTATGGATTTTTCAGTGTCATTCATATTAAAGTGTGTCTGAAAAATGGATACATTAGGGAATTGGTGGAAGTTGAATATCCTCCAGGGAGAATTCCCTTTGCAGTAATTAACACAACCACATTCTGGAAAAAACTCTACTTATCTTAATGAATAATAACCTATTTAGAATGAAAAAACAAACAAACAAACAAAAAAAACATTGCCTTTGTGTGTTTGGTATTTTTGTTCATGCTCTCTCTGGTATATATCTTCTCTTCCCAAGATCACTTTTTGAAATTGAGAAAAACAAAGCTTTGTTAAAGGAAGTCTAGGTTAGGCCTTACTAAATGACTCAAGTTGTTCTCCTTTTAATATATGACCTTTTAAAATCTCAACTGAAAACATGACGTATTCAGCATGGTCTCTCTACTGTGTCAGGCTAGAATTCCTATGTCTCCTTGTATTTTTTCACCTATGGGATTTCTGTTCAGTGCTTAACTTCCTAGTAACTAGACTTCATGCAATTTCATCTTGCACATGTGCAGCTTAGTGTTTTTCTAAACACTTAACTAGATTCTTCTCTGTGCAGTAACCTCCTTCTCAATAACCCACACTCCAGTTTCTAGCCACTTCAGTAGGCTGAGCTCAGAAGTTTGCTTCCTCTGCTGAGCAATATTGCCATGTTTTGCTGAGAGTCCATTTCTTTATATTGTTGTCTGAAGTGAACCTCAAGGCAGAAAGCTGGAGTAACCATAAGGATTACGTCATGTGCTTCTCTTTCTGTCAAGAATCACATTTCTGTACCACCTATTCTCCAAAGTTTGAAAAATGTTGCTTAATATATTTCGTCCTGTTTTATACTTGCTTCTGGTGGAAGGTCTAGTCTGGTACAAGTTACTTTGTCATGACCACAATCAAAAGATGTTGGGTATTTGATTATATTTTGGAGATATCACTTCAAGCATTACGTGTGTCTACTGAACCCAGTCCTTAGGTTAATTACAATGTCAGTAATTGGTTATGAAATCATATCTGAATCCATGGAAAGAGCTTGGCAATGGAAAGTCAAACTAAAGAACATCAAACTAGGAAGACAATCTCTTTTCCCCATTCAGAGAGTTATTTTATTGTTCCTTAATCATCTTGAAATACCCACCAATAAACTACCCAAATAAATAGTTCCAATAAAACTGCTTTTTTAATTGAGGAAAAATGGTGAAGTTATTTTCCATTGTTCAGTACTGGAAAAGCAGTATTTTTGCTACCTATTTTAGAATTCAGAGATAACAGCAAATAAGACCAATAAAAATCATTATGGTAAATAAGTCATAACAAAATAATTTTAATCATGTTGCAATATTATAAGACTTCACTGTCAATATAATTAACGCAGTCCCATCGCAGACAGTATCTATCCTTGAAGCCAAACTCGGGTTCTTTTCACTATTTACAAAAATGAGTAAATATAAACATTGCTGTCAGGATTCTTTCATCAAATTAGGCTTTAATGTGTGTCTATTTTTGCATACCCATACACATGCCCTATAAATCAAGACTTCTTATTCTAATAGAACAGTGTGAGTTAACATTTTACTACGCATACTAAATCAGGAAGTAACTAATTTCCTAATGTAAACAGAGGTTGGTGGTATCCTTCATAGAGTTGTGTAATCAGGGACGTTTACAATTGAAGAACATGTCATTTCCTGTTAGAAGACACAGTAAACATATATTCTTTGCAGTTTACCTGAAGTAATGGCCTGTGATCCTTTTATTATTTTAATTGATAAGCTGCATCACCTAATTACAAAGTGGACTGGCTTCACTTTGTATGTAGAAGATGGCAAGAATAATCCAAGTGATACTTATATTCTTCAATAAACTACTAGTGGAAGCGATGGAAAAATAGTGACTGGTTAGAAGCATTAGTTTGAACATTACAGAGTTGGATAGTCAAGGAACACCATGAAATTATTTGATACAGGGTTCACTGTTGGGCTAGTGATAAGCAAAGCATTCAAGACAGATTGTTGTTGAGCATTTTCTTACTGTTTCAAAGGAGAAAGCTTCCATACCCCCATGCACCTGGAACAAAAGTCCTGATAAATAGCTATTGCTGTAATTTAACACATGTCTCATTTGGATTATTTACGTATATGGAACACTGTCTCTAACTTCATCTCCCACACTCAAAAGTTACTAGACTCAAAGCCAGAGAAACAGATACGTATTATAAGGTCTCTATAAGCTCTAACTAGAAGATACTATAAACACAAGCTCACATACAATCAAATCAAATAAAATGTTCTTTTAATTCAAGAGGTTTTTTTCCCCCCATATGTTTGTATTATGCTCACAAGGAAACCTGTGAATGAGGCAGAAAGAATTTCAAGATCATTCTTTACAGAGCAGATGCCCTACCTTTGTGAAAATGAAAATAACAACCCTAGTTAAAACATATGGATCAGCAAACGCTCTGGTCTAAATATTCCTCGGCGTTTATGTGACAAAATGCCTCCCGGTTCTGGCATTCAGCTTTCCCTATAATAGCACACAGGGAAGCAGTGCCAGCTTGACGTGCCAAATAAGGTATGCCTCCTACGGTCTGATAGGAATAGGACAAACAGCCTACTGGGCACCATGCAGAGTTGTGTTAGTCCTAATATCTTGACGTACAACTCTGGGGGAATAGGAAAGCCAAGGTTTCTGGTTATACAAATATGTCTTTCCAGGACTCTTTTTGCCTAGTGAGGAGTATTTCAAGTTTAGGAGAGTACTGTGGCCAGACTGATGTCTAGGATAGCAGATTTTTTTTTCTTTTTTCCTATGAAATTTAATAATTCACAAGACACAAGGAAGTTCTGGGACCAAAGGTTGAAATGAAGTAAGGATGTTTAATAAAGGCAAGTTACATTATTTAGAAGGCTATATGAGGAGGCCTTAAATATTTTACAGGTTGAAATAAAAATTTAAGGCTATGCTAATTTTCCCCCTTCTCAAATGTAATTGCTGAAGTCCTCTAACTATTACTAAAAATAATGGAGCAACAGGATACACCATTTGAAACAAATCCCATCGTCTCTGCAGAGGGATCCTCTCTGTATGTCTGTCTCCCTTCAGCTATGATTGCTCCTTCACACCTGGCACTTAGACTCTGGTCTCAGCAGCATCAGGCTGTCATTCCCATGGACGCAGGGTTTTAACAGTCTCTGCTTCCTAGGCATCCTTCAGGGACAAAATGTAACTGCTAAGAGAGTGGAAGGAGGTAGGGAAAGAAATAAGCGGCACTCCATTCTGCTGAGACCCCATCTGTCAGCCTCAGAACACATTGTTAGGATCTGCTGTGTTGACAGAGGTCACGGTTTCCCATGAGATGCAAAACCCAGGTTCTGACCTCCCGCACTTAGCACTTTTTGACAAAGAAATGATCCAGGTATCTTGGCGAGAATCTAGTACGTTCATTGCATTTCTGTTCACCTATCTTTTCCCAACAAGTTTTACTATGAATAGAAATGTGTCTAATATATTGTAAAGTAACACATACAAAACTGTAGCCACCATATTCCAAGGAGAGTGTTTCTCTAAAATAAGAAGGGGAAAATTAATAATACTCAAATATTCTTTTACTTGTCATGCCCTTATCTTTTATATGTATGATGTACTTTGTGCAAAATTCTTATAAGACAATCTTGTCATAGTTCAGAGGGTACCCTACCTTACTCTAAAAAACATTAAATCATAAGAAATAAAAGTATTTATGAAGAGTTAAGTGGCAAATAAGAAAGAACCGAGAAAAAACAAGGTCAGTCCAGATGACTGAAAAAATGTGCCTCTGCTTTTAGTTACGTGGGGGAAGTGGATTACTTATCTAAATGCACTCTTTAATATCTAGTAATTATTTTTAATTAGTTTTTATTACCAAAGAAATGCAAAACTCCATTTTCTTCATTAAAAAATAACTTTATTACCTCTATTCTGATACAATTCTCAGAGGAAAGCAGTGCTTTTAATTTGATTTGTTTCCTTTCAGAAAACAAACAGGCGTGCATAATCATATACACGCATCTATCAGAAATCTAGTTTATGTGTGTGTGTGACCTAAATGATCACATACTTCATCAGGGCTCTCTGTATTTTTCTTACTTAACATTGTTTCTTAAAAGTCTGCCACATCCTTGTACCTGCTACCCTGTGAATGTAGATTAGTGCTTCTCAGGCTAGTTACTGAAACATAGAATTGCTATGTCCATGGGTAAGCACAAATTCTAAAATATATCCCAAATTATCTTTCTATTCATACCCATTCTGATTCTTACAGATTCCAGTGCCAGCTGCCTCTATATCTTTGTAACTCTTTATGTAGAGCATCCTGTCCTCAAAGTGTTACAGGCCCATCCTTCAAAGTTCAGTTCAAAGGCAACTTCTGTTGAAGACATCGCTGTCTCTTACTATAACTGACATTTTCCCTCAGGTGAAACTGTACAGTGCTTTACCTGTAATCCTACCATGGCACTTACTATGTAGTGCAGAACCTTATAGCCATTTATACGCAGAGTTTATCTCCCTTTTGTGCCCCATTAGACTGTAAGCTCCCTAAGGGCAGGATTCATGCCATCATTTTTACAGTTTAATCCCCACATCCTGTAGCTGTGTGCCTTGCATAGGTTACTCTTCTACAGGGTTTTAATAAATGACTACAATGGTGAATAAATGGATACTGATGTAGCACTTCAGGTCAGATCAGTGCCTAAGAAATTTCAGGAAATGTCTGCTTTGTCTTCTATTGTCAATTCTGTGGAAGCTTGGGCTGAACTCTAGTTGTCATGTTTTAGTCTAATCATACACATGTCTCTTTTAAGCATGTTTCACATCACTGACAATGGAAATGATCCTGTATATTTTCAGGGTAGTCTTTGTTGTGCTTAGAGAAGAATCCTTGTAAACCCTTTCTGAATTGTTGCCTTTCACCATCACTATTCTTAGCTGCAGTGAGACATGAATTTGTTATAAGTATCCCGAGTACGGAGTTACATTCTGCGTGGCTGATATGCCATCACAATACCTGCCCCTCACCCCCCATACTCGCCTCCAACCCAGTCAGCAACTTGGACATCAAAAAGCCACTCAGCCTCTGGGTATCAACATGGTACATGTCTCAGCAAATGCAGTCCTTTCTCCTTCCTTCCCTCACACTTTTCTTTCCTTCCTTTCATTTTTCCTTCCTTCCTTCCTCCCTTCCTTCCTTCCTCTCTCCCTCCCTTCCTTCCTTTCCTTCCTTCCCCTTTTTTCTTATATATTCCCACTCTTTATCTTTTTTTTCCGCAGGACTGGAGTCAGTACAAAACTGTGTGAATTTGGCATACATGGAAATTTTAAGATAAGTTAATCCTAAGGTATCATGGGCAACTCACATAATTTTCAAGGGAAAATAGTCTAGCATTCAATAACTCATGTAATGTACCTATCCCCCAGCCCTCTGCTGCCAAAAAAAATGAGTATTTAGAGCTGACTTAAATTAGTTCTAGGCAGACCAGCTGCCTGGCTTTCAACATCGCCTATCTGCAGTCTCTACTAAACCTTTCACTTTAAGATTTTTTTAAATGAATTTCCAAAATACCTTTCTCTAGGCTGGTCCATCTCTAGTAATGATAATTATTTATTTTTTTCCAATTTTTATTATGAACAAGCCAATATTTGTGTAAGGACCTGTGTTAATTCTGGTTTTCATCTTTAAAGATATTTCTATAATGTAAGTCCAATAATATTTTTTTATGTCTTAAATCTCTAGTACTAAACCTTGTTTAGAAGGTGGATACATAATGATGACTTATTTTTGCAGACTGATTTAGGTTTTCTACATCCATTCTCTGTTTTGAACTTATTACATTCATCAAAACTAATTCAAATTGAATGGTTCTTCTATAATGGGCAGAATCTTAAGCATAACATTTTGTTTTAAATATTCTACCAAAAGGGGTCAGTTACAAACACGGTCCTGTAGCATATGACCATTGAAGATTGGAATAAAGACATTCACTTACGTAAAAAATAAAATGTTTTCTTCAAAACATGTTTTTTATTTTCGTAGAATTAATTATTATTTTAATAGAATTCATTCGTTTTACAATTTTTATTTAGATTTTAATTCAATAACTAACATGATGAACCTTTCTATTTTTCATGGTGCTATTTTTAAATAAAACATATCATTTAAATTTCTCTAGATTCTTATTACTTTCTTGCTTCTGTACCAAGCTTTTCAATTTATTTTCACTTTCCCAAGGAGATTTTGAAATAGTCTTAACTTCATTAATGATAACATTGGCATCGTAACACCTTGTTACAAAAAATCCTTCCCTGTATGAGTATTATGATAATAGGATAGTCAATCAGATTAGCCCCAAATTAATATTGTGTCAATTTTCTAAATTGTTAATTGTAGAATCACATTATCTGCAATAATTCTGCCTTGGGATAAGTTAAAGGCTAAAGATATTATTTACAGAATGCTATAAGTAATACATAATAATTTTATCTTTAATATCTCAAAAGGTTAAAAAAAAAAAAGACTGTGGTCATTGCTTCAGGAGACTATCCCTTTTCTTTGAAACATTTCTGGGTTTTTATTGTTGTTGTTGTGAAATAAAAGGAAAAAAATACACACATACACGGTGCCAAAAAATGTATACACATTTTGAGAAAGGAAAAAACTGGATTAATTGTACTATTCAATATATGCTGATAGCAAAAGATAAATACAAGTCATGTTTGACTTCTGCAATTACAAGAGGTGCTCAAAGTGGTTACCATCAGCGTCCAGACACTGCTGATTACAGTGAACTACTGCTTGAGCACCACTGACCAAAGTGTCCACTTGTATACATTTTTTTGGCATCCCCGGTATAAATGTATACATACACACACACACACACACACACACACACACACACATACATATATATATGGATATATATATATATATATATATATATATATATATATATATATATCCCAGTTCCTGGCAGGAGCTTCTAAATTCCTTGAAATTCCCTAAATGATAAGAACACTAGGAACATATTTTGTTCTAATATTTGGTTCCTGACCTTGGTGCTGACATAGAGCTCCTAACTCCTTTGGAATTTCCTGGATGACAGGAATGTCTTTTGTTCTAAGGAGGCAACTCTTGGTGGGCTCCTGGATAGTTTCAGGATGGGGGCTCATCCCCAGAAAGACCAAGCTGTGATTAGAACCATGGAACTTTCCACCCAAGCCCCATACTCCAGGAAGGGAAGAGACTGGAGACTGAGTTAATGACTGACCGTGCATACATGATGAAGCCTCCATGAAATTCCTCAAAGTACAGGCTACCGGGATGTTCAGGTTGGTGAACCTGAAAGTGCTCCTGGAGAGGGATGGACACTCCTTACCACATACCTTGCCTTATGTATCTCTTCATCTGGCTGTTCATTGTATCCTTTATTACATTTTTTATGAAAAACCAGTAAATGTGTTTCTCTGAGTCCTGCGAACCATTCTTGCAAATTATTAAACCCAAAGAAAGGGCCCAGGGAACCCCAATTTGTTGCAGATTGGTTTGAAGTACAGGTGACAATCTGGGACTTGTGATCAGTGTCTGAAGTGAGGGAAGTCTTATAGAACTGAGCCTTTAATTTGTGGGATCTGATGCTCACGCTAGATGGATAGTGTCAGAACTGAATGGAATTACAGGACACTCTACTAGCATCAGCTTGTGGGGGGAAATACACACACATTTGGTGACGGGCAGTGTCTGAAGTGAAGTGTTCTATGGGAATAGTAAAGGAGAAGAACACAGAAATGGGATTTTCCTAGACACCTGTGCAGTGCCTCATAGGAGGCGAGCAAGTGTCTTCAGGTCAGCTTTTGAGCTACTGTCTCAGAACCATATCTTTCAGACTCTTGACTTGGAAATTTGAGCACAAAACTCCATATAGATCTCCATTTATCTTAATAAAAAGCTTCCTTTAAAACAATTTCTGCCTTTACAGCTGCCAGAAATATTTTTCAAAAATGTTTATTGACTGCTTTATAAGGTTAATTGAAATGAAAAGATGTTATGGTTTCTCTTGAAAAATAGTGGACTTTTGACCTCAGCTTGCAAAATAAATAACAGGTATTTTATGCCTTCTTGATTTATTAGATAGATGAAATTGTCTTCCCTTCCTTTTTAAAAAATACTTTTTCCTCTCCTGGTGGATTTTTAAGTTTTGGACTCTGTATCTGCTTTTCATTGCTTATTACCTTGGCAAGACAATTTTGTTCTCCGCAACTAATTGAATACGCACTAGCCTTGGCATTCTTTGGAGACACAATTTTCTCCTGAGGGGACCAATGTCTACAACAAGCTTAAGACTGCTAGAAAAAGATGCTAAGGTATGTTTTCTATCACAGTAATGGTCACACAGACTTTGAAAATTAAGTAGACTCCTTCTAAAAGACTAAACTACTTCGATCAGAACTTGGAGAAGCATAGAAACTTAAAAAACAAACAAACAACAAAGATAAAGACAAAGAGGGCATCAACACAAGGATGTAGAGGGAAATAATTTGCATATTTGGGATTGTTGGAGGGAAGTCCTTGCCTTAGAAGAGAGCAGAATGAGGAGAAATTGCCAGAGTAAAGCATTCTTTCCACATCAAGATTTAAATAAAGTAGCACATATTTCCTTAACTTCTCTAAGTTTTCGCTCTTCCTTTCTCACTTTATTTTATCCACTGAATGACCACTGTGTTTTTGTTACTACATGAGACAGTCTCCCTTTCTTTTTTCCCTTCACTTACTTTATCTTGCTTCCCACCTCTAATTCTTCTTCTTTCCTTTCATCCATTATTATTCTCTGGTCCTGTGTTGTCAGGTGAGATCTGACATCCTTGCATGCTCTAGTTTACTACAACAACTATGGTAGCATATCACTACAAATACTTTATAGTAATTGACTTGGTCATAAGTAGTGACAACATTAAATTAAATTAATTTAATTTAAAACTTTAAATCAAAACAAAATTCCTTTTATTTAAAAGACAGGGAAGCTATAATTTTACTGAATTTTAATTCTACTTTTGTAAAATCAGTTAATAAATATATTGGACTTCCTTTGTTAGCTTTTACTTTCTTCCCAGTTATGTTATATATTTTTATCCATGAGAAAAAAAATCAAATAAAATGTGATAGAGCTATGAAACCATGAAAACAGTTATAACTTCTATATTTTGTTACCATTTGAAATTTTTCACAGTTGTGCTGTGTCTTTTTGATTAGATATTTTATTTAATGTCTTGTCTAATTACATATTGGATATTTGAGGTCACTTTTATTGTTTTTTTTTGTTAGTTTTGTTTTTTGAGTTCTAACCCATATAGTTGGTGAGCTTATAGTCATCGATTTGATTCAGTATGAACAACTCAAGTTTTGAATTTACATTTCTATTCAAACTACGTGTAACTATCTGTATATAGGAGATAATACACCTAATTTCCTTTTCAAGCAACTATTATAAAGTACATCCATTTGGTTTAGGCTAAATATTGCAAGATTTGGGCCATACATTTTTAATAATTTTTCACTCAACTATAGATTTTTCTATTTTATATCACAGGAAGCTGTCAACACTCTAATCATTTCTGTGAAAGGTTTGCAAACTGGAAGCATGAGTCTCATTGAATTAAATTATCCATATTGTTTTTGAGTTTTTGGGTCTTAGATATACACTATTGCCTTGACATGTGAGGGGAATCTCCAAGTCATTATTTTAGTTTTGAGTAGTCTAACAACACGTCTTCTCTCCACACAAGAAAGAAGAATTTCCCTGCCACAGAATTCCTTGAGGAAAAATAGAGAATTTGGTGTGTTTTTACCCAGGTATATATTTAAAAATAGTCACTGCTGATTCACTGTGTACTGTACCTTCTATCCACAGTCTGAGACATCCCCCATGCAGAAACCCAGAGTCATGCACAGCTCAGTTGGACACATGTGCTCAACAATGATAGTTTGCAAATTCCTAGTATTTTTTGATATTTTCCTCATTAGTTCAAAGTAATCCCTCCTGTAACTGTGCTGCGGAACCACCAATTAATGCTCATGATATACTGTTATGGCCAGGTGAAACAATGACAGCTTGCATAAAATAGCTTATTTAATCTTTCAAATACATGCTATGAAGAAGGAAGAAATGCACAGAGAACTGAAAGACTAAAGTAATAGATAAACGCAATTGCATGCACTAGAATTTTCTTTTTGTCTCTGATCCTCCTCCTTCTCCTTCTTCATCTTTACCTTCATTTTATGCCCCAGGTATCTCTGACTTCACGTCAATGCCTTCGGAGCAGCATGTTCTTTACAGTCCTTTGCAGGAGCCTATCAAGAGTAAGTAAAGTGTCTGGTGTCCCTACCACTGGAGAACATGATGCTGGAATTTAACAGGGCATGTCCCGGGCAGAAGGCCAGAAATAAAGTGGCATTGCGATGATTTCAGAGTTCATTGTCTGGAAATCTATCTTCAAGGGTAGCAATGCCTAAAGAAATTGAAGAGACTAGAAATAACATGGAAATTTACCAGAAAACAAAATGGCCCAATGACTAATCTTATGCTGAGTCACATGGAGATCTTCAAATAAAAAATAAAAGAACTAAGACACATGTCAAAGAATAATCCAAAACCAGTTTCCTAGCTGTGAGACTCCATTTTCTCAATTAAAAAGGCCCACCTGGCTTCCAACACATAATGGAAGGTTATCTGTGAACATGCTGTCATCATCTCAAAGGAAAGTAAAATAACTTATCAGGGCATTGTTGCTGTTTGTCCATTTTGAGTTTTATTGATTATTTTTATTTATGATACTCAATTTAATTAGACAGAGAAACATGAAATCTATTAAAGGTATTGTTTACTACCACTTTAGTTGTGTAGGATTCATTCAATTTATTCTGATTGCCATTTTACATAATTTCTAGGGATAACCCAGGAGATTATTACTGCAAATCAGCTTCCTTACAAAGCAAGGTTGGAAATGCATTTGACTCGTGGGCACTTCCACTTTTTCACTTTTCAAGGTTGTGATAATTTGTCACTTTTCGAGGTTGTGATAATTTAGTGAAGAGCTTTTCTCCTGAAGTTGGAAAAGTATTATGCATGTGAAACTCTAGGTTGAGTTCCTTGAGGAAAATTAGCCCATATTACAAAGCACCAATTTATTATTTTGGTAGCTAGGTCACTGACACATCACCATAGAAGATAATTTAAAATTATACAGATAATAAAGTAAAATAAAAATAAAAAATAAAGGGAGATATTTGGACTCAGAATTTTTTTTCTTTTTAATAAGCAATATAATAAATGACTAAGGAGGAATTTTATTCTTTTCCTCTTACATTTCTTTCCTTACAATGCTCAAATTCTTTCTTGCAAAAAAAGTCCCTTTCAACCAAGTGGACATTTGTTAGCATTATATTCACCACAAACTTGTACCAAATACTTGAAATGTGGCTTTCTTTTTAAAATCAAAACCATGTACCTAAAAACCTTTGGAATAGAATAATTTTTCCAAAATACATTCTATCATATCTTTAGTCCAAAGAAGTTTAAGTATTTGTTATTGATAGACATCTCATGAGACTTCTACCACACAGCAGAACAAAATGTTAAGAAAACCAAATGTGACTCTCTTATCTTCATTGTATTTATTATTTTAATTTTTGTTCTCTATCTTCAAGGACTTGGCGAGCTTTCACAGACATTATAATGTCAGCAGAAAGCAGAGCCCATGGCCCCTGGCACCTCATGATTTAATGGGGGATAAACAATAGTGCAAATATACAATTGACAGTACACTTGGGACACACACGCGTGCCTAGGGAACCACCTTTCACCCCACCATCACAACTTTAGTTCAAAGCACTGTGCTCTCTTGACTCGATTGCTGTAACAGGTTCTACTGACTTTTTTGCCTTCCCTTTTGTCTCCACTTCTATCTGTTTTCCTCGTTTTTATCCAAACACTCTTTCTAAGAAACCAATATCATCATATCTCACATGTACTTAAACTAATGGATCCCATAACCCTTAAGATGATATTTACCCTCCTTTTCAGGGGTAACAGTACCACTCATTTAATGGCTCCCTCACATGATCTCTTCTGAGCAACTGCCACCCACGCCTCATGCTACTTTCTGTACCACTTAATTCAATTATTCCCAATATCCTGAGCATCCTCAGCCTCCTTCAACCCTCAGCCTTCACATGAGTCATTCTCTGAGCAAAGTATTATTCTCTTCCTCCTCCTTCTCTTCCTCCAGCATTTGCTTCACTGAACAGACATCTCTGCTTGTATGAACGACCTTCCTTCATTTTCACCCTTAGGCAAAACCAAGCACACATGGCACATATTATGCAGTTTGGACTCCCATGGTATTCTCTACTACCCACCAGTAGTCCTCACTCCTTCCCGTTATTATTTCCTGTTTACTCACCAGGGTCCCTCACTAGGCTCTCAGTATAATGAGGCAGACATAGTTGTGACCCTGTTCATTCTTGCACATAAGATATTTAGCAGATGCATAACACATAGTACAGTACAATAAATGTTTGTTGAATTAATAAATAAGTGAAGTAATTAGGCAGGTGTTATTTCGAAGTCACATAATACTTGTAATTCAGAAGGTAATTTGAGAAACTACAACAAAATGGCCCTTTTTCTTAAGAAGAATTTTTAAGACAGAAGCTTGCAAGTGTAGGCTTGCAAATGAAGCCACATAATTAATTTATGATTTTTCAGGGAAAAGCCAATTTGTCTGATAACTGTCTTCCAGGAACCACAAATCCAACCATCCATTTCCTTACACTGCAAGATACTCTTACTTTGGTTTTCTGTTTTAGATACTTTGTGCAAAATTGGGGCATTAATTTTTATAACAGCAAAACTAGATAGTATGCCACTAATACTATTATCAATTAATGAAACCTACAAATAAGCCAACACTGAAGAACTTAATAATGAAAGTGTTAATCTGCAATTGCCTTGAAAAATACTGGTAAAATGTTCTTCAAATTTTGCTACCAACAATATTATGGGAGAAATAACATGGTGTTACAATAAGAAAGGTTATAAAATGTTATAGCTCTATATTTTAGAGTGTCCTGGGTTGTAAAAAGGTACAAGAAATTCTCAAAACTTTTTACTGCAATATACAGGGGGGCTCTATATGAAATTAGTAAAGTACTATTGATAGAAAAGAAGATGGTTTTATTTTTTGTATGATGTTTGTACGATGCTATCTGGCATATATAATTCAGATTTATAAATATAACACATAAATTAGCTAAAGAACTGCATTTGACTTCCAGTTAGATTTGTTTACCAGGACTTCACAGTAGTGTATCACCTATACTTTAGGCTCAGAGTCTGTCACGTTCACTCTTTAGTTCTCATAGCTCCATGTTTATATCTTTCTATATGGTACCTAAATCTCTGTGTGTATTGAATTAGGTTGAAATCAAAAGACACTGTGTGTGTTGAATTAGGTTGAAATCAAAAGACACTTGGAGTGTGCATAATAAGCAGTAACATGTTTCTACAGTGACTGTAGTCTTTTTTCTATATATTTACCAACATATATATTTAGAAAATATGACCTATGTGATCTATATGGCCAGCAATTAAAATATATGAATTGTCATCTGAAACAATGTGCATATCGAGAGTATGTATAAACCTAATTTAGCTGCTTCTACAAACCAAAAGGGTCAGGTGTATCGAAGTCAGACAGAACATGGGCTCTGAAGTCTGATCACCTGGGTTCTAATTCCAGTTCTGCCAGTTAATAAGCTATTTTTGTAAGCATCATCCGTTTCCTCCAAAACAAAAATATACCAACACCCACCCCATAGGTTTATTCTGTATACATACAATAATGAAAGCAAAATGTATTGCACGGGACTTGGTACTCAATAAGTGGTCAAATACACTTCCTTTACCTCTTTTGCAACTTATTAGAAGGGGAGCTGGCGATAAATAGTAAAAATAACCTAGAGTTACTATGGAGCATGCAACATAATTTCGAGTGAGCAGGCCTCCTTGTTAACATAAGCCTTAATATCAGAAAGTTTGAAGCCCTGATAAACTAGGAGACCTAGAATAATAAGTCACTAAATATTTGTGGAAAACAATAGCTACTTGGTCTAATTTAAGTAATTGGGGAAAACAATAGCTACTTTGCCGAATCTAAGTAATTGTTATTAAAGGACATGTTAAAATACAAAGCATTTAACAAATGAAATGGACACAAACACATTCTAGACTGTGCCAGTTTGTACTTAGTGAGTTGCAATTGTAAGTCGCTATGAGACATCACAGGATATTGAAAATAGAGAAAGCAAGAACCAAATAAGTGGAAAATTAGTTCTTGAAATAATGTTTGCTCAGGTTGTTAGAGCAAGTCCATTTTTCCCCCTGAGGCAGATATTCTGAAGGTTGTACTGGCTTCATTTTCTAGAGAGAAGGTTAAAGAACAGGAAGTTAATCATATCTGTTCATGTGTCATGTACCTTAGGAGCAGCTCGATAAATATTAATTGCTGAAGATGGTATCGCAAGGACCATGTTTTGTAAAATTGACTCATAGAAGTCAGCCCTAGGCAGTTGTGGCAATTTGATTGTATGTTCCCAGCATCTTTTATTTAATTCTCTTTTTATAAGAACATGCCAAAATCAACATGTTTGATTGGGATCCTGAGCATCTTTCTTTGTTTTATTTCTTTCCTTTCCTTCTCTCTCTCTCTTTCTTTCTCTCTCCCTCCCTCCTTCCTTCCCTCCCTCCCTCCCTCTCTTCCTTCCTTCCTTCCTTCCTTCCTTCCTTCCTTCCTTCCTTCCTTCCTCCCTCCCTCCCTCCCTCCCTCCCTCCCTTCTTTCCTTCCTTCCTTCCTCCCTTCCTTCCTTCTTTCCTTTTTTTCCTTCCTTTCTCCCTCCCTCCTCCCTCCCTCCCTCCCTCATAAATCTCTTTTTGTCTCCTTTCATTGTTTCTATATACAGTGTACAATTAAACCATAACCCCAATGGATGGAGATAGCAATTAGATCAGGTTTGAAACATGTTCTCTCTTTAGTGTTAGCCCTGGGAAATTCTTCCCTAGAAAGTGGAAGTAGAAAGGACCTAAGCTAATGATTTTCTTGTTTTTGTCTTTTTTCTTCATATCACCATGTACTGTTCAGAAATTCAAGGTTCATGTGTTTTTTCTAAAAAGCCCATGTTATGGAAAGTTATATGGATGTCAGCACCTGTTGGCAGAGCACTGGACACACTCAGCTTGGAGAGAATCTGGCCCAAAGACTGATCTGAACCTTTATTTAAAAATAAAAATAATAGAAGACTGACTCCTTGGAACATAATCTTTGCCCAACTGGTACCTGAACTGGTACCTGGAATAAATTCCTGCTTTCTCTGGCTGCCTCATTATTGTATAGCCTTTGTGTTCACACAGAAAGAAATACTCTTGATCACAGAAAACCATGATCTGAAAATCATTTTTTTAATACTTTTTGTTTATCACAAGAGTTTTACTTTTCATGAAACGCAATTAATTAGAGAGGCAAGTCATGGAATTTCAGAATTTAACGTCAAAATGTTTACCATGGACTGCAGCCTTGTATCGTGGACAGAAAAACTCTGACTAATAACACTGTATTTCATTTTAGTATTGATTTTTTTATGTTTTGTTTTCCCTTAAAACCCAAATTTTGGCAGGTTTGTTGAATTACCAGCAAGTTTTTGTTATTGTTGTTTTGGAGCCCCAGATTTCTAAAATCACATAGTAAATCAAACCAACAGACAAGACTTTGAGCCCAATAGGCAGGCATGAACAAGGCAGCCTGTGAGGAGCTCAGGTGTGGTAGAGAAAGTCAAGCTCACTGATAACTAATACACCTAACAAAATGCCTCAGACTGTAGGAACAATCCAAGTTTTCTAGGAGACTAGAAGGAAGTTGGTTTTTGGCTTAGTGAAACTAACATTTTCTTTTCTTTTTTTCTGGAGTAGCTACTTGAAATTCATTCCTTCTGTGTTAGTTTGTCTTAGATTTTCTAGCTCTCTACCTTCTAGTGGAATTTTTTGTGTACAAGTTCAGACAATTAGGTTCATGAACTTGTTTCAACGATGTTGCTAAAGTTTTTTTGATATCAGAGAGATTGTTTATTATGAATTCTTACCAACGGGACAAACAGTTAACCAAGTTTACTATTTGGAAGTGCTAAAAAGGCTGAGTGAAAAAGTTAGATGACCTGAACTTTTCACCAACAATTCATGGCTCTTGCATCATGACAACACACCAGCTCACAGGGCACTGTCTGTGAGGGAGTTTTTAGCCAGGGAACAAATAACTGTATTGGAACACTCTCCCTACTCATCTGATCTGGCCCCCAATGACTTCTTTCTTTACCCAAAGATAAAGGAAATATTGAAAGGAAGACATTTTGATGACATTCAGGACATCAAGGGTAATATGATGACACCTCTGATGGCCATTCCAGAAAGAGTTCCAAAATTGCTTTGAAGGGTGGACTAGGCACTGGCATCAGTGCATCGCTTCCCAAGGGGAGTACTTCGAAGGTGACTGTAGTGATATTCAGCAATGAAGTATGTGGCACTTTTTCTCGGATGAGTTCGCAAACTTACTTGTCAGACCTCATATGTGTTGAGAGCATCCTATTTTTATTATCTGTTCTTTGATATTCAAAAATCTCTCTCTCTTCTTTAAAATTATAGCAGTTTACCAAGAAATGTCTTGTAATTTATCAGTTGTTCTGGATACATGGTATACTCTCTTTCAAACCTGAATTCAAATCTTCCTTTTACAGTAGTACCTCGGTTTTCGAAAGTCTCCATTGACGAACATTTCGGTTTACGAACGCCGTAAACCTGGAAGTAAATGCTTCAGTTTTTGAACACGCCTCAAAAGTCGAACATGTCACACAGCTTCCACTGAGTGCAAGATTCTGAGGCTTAGCTGTCGGCTGTTTTCCAATGTTTCAGAACTCCAAAGCTCTTCCAGAACGGATTACATTTGAAAATCGAGGTACCACTGTATTTCTGAACAGTTTTTTCCGTTACGAATTAAAAGATTTGTTGTGGTATTTATATTTTCATCTTGTGGAGGTCACGTCTTTTATTTTATGTATTTTTAACTTACTCATTTTCAGTCATTGTTTTAAATTCTGTTTTTGTTTTGCGCTCTCTGGTGCTTACTGTTTATTTAATTGTATGGTCTATTCTTTTTATATTTCAGGGTGACCTTCATTTCTGTGCCATTTTCTTTTTTCTTTTCAGCTCCTTTCCTGAGCAATGCCAGCTCGTTTTTCATGTCCTTCCATTCTGTGTCATGCCATTTTCCTTAATTTTTTTGTATGCCTGTGTGTGTGTGTGTGTGTGTGTGTGTGTGAGAGAGAGAGAGAGAGAGAGAGAGAGAGAGAGAGAGAGAATATGGGTGCTTTGGTTTGATTTTCTTTGTTCCCTTACTCCTATAGATACTGACATGCTTATAACTCAGTCTCTTATTCAATAGGCTTCACCTTTAGATAAGCCTTTCAGTGATGGGATGTCTGTACATTATTTTATTTATCCTGGCATCTCTAAACTGTAGTATCTAACAGGGTCCAGAAAACTTCACTCAGTAACACATACCCTTTGATGTCATTTTTTATTCTAACAATGGTGTTGGTTCTGTCTCTCAGTGTGAAGCAGCTGGCTTGGAACTCTAGATTCTTCCAGTCCTATCCTCACCTGCAGTAGCAGGCAGGTCTGGTTTAACTTTTTTTTTTTTTTTTAAATCTGAGAATGCTCCTCATACATTGGGCCTATGGTTCCAGTGACTCTTAGTTTGATTAAGGAGTGTGTGTGTCTGCATCTGATTGTCCAAGTTCAGAGAGGAAAAGGGGATACTTATCTTTATCCTGTTATTGTAAATGTAAAAGTCCCAAGAGTCTTTCTTTAACATTCTCTCTGTAATTTTATGACACTTGTGATAAAATGGTAAAAAGCATTGTCAGTCTCTTTATTTAGGAATCTTCCCTGAGGACTATTTATTTGTCTTGCATACACTCGACAACACAAATACAATGTAATAAAAGTAATAGCAACTAAGGTTTGAGTGTGCTTGTAATATGTCAGGTAAGTACTGTCCTAAGCCTATAGGTATCTCGATTAATTTGATCTTCACAATCACCCTATGAAGTAGATGCTATTTTAGACTGAACTATCATTCAAGATTAAGTAAATAGATAGACTGGGACATGTAACATTCAGAGTAACAGACATTACGCTGTACTCAGCAGAACAACCCGGCCACATTTATGATTTAATTTTTAGTATTGCTAAATGTGTTTCTGTGAGTCAGATAAAGTTTGGGATCAATAACAGATACTTCTTTCCTTGTCAGTTGGTGTTTAGAAAGAAATATGCCAATAAATAATTAACAGATTTGCGAGTGGAAGGACGAGGGAAGAGCTAGTGCATCCGTATGTAATGGACAGGAGCTATGGTGGCATAAGGGGGTGGATCAGGCAAGAAGCTACAGAATGTGTCTTTTGCTTTGTCAGAAAAGCTTTGATGTACAATTCAGCTACTCCTGATCTCCTTGATGGGAAAAGGACAAACAACTGAAACAGAGGTCCAGATCAGCAATAGTCTGGTTGAACGTATACGGACAACAACTGATTGTTATCAGCTATATCTCAGTGTTCTCAGTATGATAATCTTCTACCTCGGGATGAGGAATGAGCAATGAAGCATAGAAGAGATTGGAGTCACTACCACATATTCTTTTGAAATATTTTTTCATATATTTACTGCACCTGATATAGAGTCCGCCCCTTCTTTTCTAATTAGATACCTAGTGATTACAGGTGCTTAATTGAATTGAAACTCTCATGTGGTCCAGGAAAAACTGAAATCGGCTGTACATGAAGTTAGCCCAGAGGCCATTTTGCAGTATTTCTTTTTTTGTGTTATTTTAATATCAAGCCCATGCTGAGTCATGTGGTGCTTAGTACATAACTCTTACATAGTAGAAAACCAATATATATATCTTTTGATTGAATGTAAATTCTAGCATAGGTTAATTTAAAGTGTTGCCTTCTTTGTGGTGTTCTGCCTGATAAGAATTCTTGAACCAAGTAGTATAAGACTTACCATCATTATTATGACAAGGGAAAGGAAAACCTATTGTGGAAAAGACCTGTAAATAGCTTCTTAGACTTCTTGCTATATAACATATTGTGGTGTTAGGATCATAGGCTTTAGTGTCAAGCTGAGCTGTGACTGAATTCCAGATCTACTGTTTCTCATTGTGAGAATTTAAATAGGTTACTCAAACTCTTAAGAGTCTTGGTATTTCTTCATCGCTAAAGTCAGGTTAATAGTACATATTTCCAACAGTTTTGTGAAGATTATCAGAGAAAATGAATTAAAACACTTTTCCTTGAGGTCTTACATTTACTAAAAGAAAAAGAGAGAGGAATGTTATCTCAAAGAACTTGAAGTTCAAAAATCGGGACAGTTCAGCTGAGAACAGAGTCCCTGAACTTCTGCTAATGTTCTCTTACTTTTTATTGGGCTGTACGCAGTTTTTGTTGGGCCCCTCTAAGATCTATTGCACACCTTAAGTCATGTACGATGCTATCCTGATTAGACGACCTAATTCAGCAGTAAAAATAGTTCATTCCCCTTCTTATCCCACATCTGATCTGTAAGGCAAATCAAAGTGTGTTCTTGCAACGACCATGATACTGAGTAGAAACTTATTAATGAGTGGGAGAGGATGATAAAAACAGATTAGGCAAACAAGTACAGCATTCCTCTACTTTTCATAACACTTGATCGCAAGACAAAATATCCTCAATCTCAGAATCTCATATATGGTAAGCATGCATAAGGGCCTCCTACCTTAGCTTGACTGGCCTCTCAGCAGCTCCTTCTAGAAGTTGCCGGGTTCCAGGTTCCACCAAGAAAGCTGAAGAAGATGTCTCCACCTCCAACATCAGTTGGGTAAAGGATGTTCAATATACCAAGTGCTAGAGCTCTTACCTGTAATCAGATCTTTGTCTTTCCAAATCTCGGTTTCCTACATCTTTCATCAGAAATGGAGTCTGTGAATCTCTGGTCCATGTTGCACAAGATTTCTGCAAAGAAAATATAAGCTTATTAATAATTAGCTTATTTATTCTCAAGAGCAACTTGTTAGGTATTATTTCTTATGTGTTCCACAACTTTATCCTTTATTTTAAAGCAAACTTAAACAAAAAAGGAGCACCTGGTCATGAGAACACAATGGTATATAATCCCTCTTTTTACCACAATACCGTCTAAATACAAACATTTTCAGTCATCTCAGGAGTATCACTTCCTTTTTTCCACTTTTGGTGAAATAATTATCATGATATTCTTAATATAGCTAGTTTCTTAATAAAATCAAACTTGATAGCTGACATGTAGGATACACTCAATTAAGAACAACTGTTTTTATTATTATATGTTATTGTGCCTCATATGGCATTAAAGACAAATGGTGGTCTTCTAAGCAAAAGCTAAGGAAATTTATAAAAGTCTCCTTAAAAAAGAAAAAGAGAAAGAAGGTAAAGAGAAGAAAATCCCTAGACAAGTCAGACACAAATTCAAAGTAAAGCTTTGCCACTTAGCAATTTGGCCTCAGACAAGTTTCTTAACCAATTTGAGCCTCAGTTGCCTCAGCAATATGTACCTGTATCTCCAGTATATTGTATTGATTGAATGAAATAATTTATATTAGCATTTATCACAGTGCTTAAGCAAAATCAAAATAATCCTTTCATATGTTGTTCAGGAGGGATATACACAAATGAGATGAGCTTAATTTACAATTCTATCCAAGATCACAGTGCCTGGAATGGATAAAATGAGTGAGTAGCACCAATTCAATGGTGGTCAATAAAAATCCCTTTCTGTTGAGATGTATGGCTTGTGCACTTGAACCTCCAGGAGGGAGGTAAAGAGACAACTACACTCCTGATGATAGGAATAGAGAACATTAAAATGCCGAAGTTAGTGACAAGATTTATCCTGTGTATTCTCTTATCGTGAAAAAAGCTGCTGGAAAATACAAGTTGCCACGGACATCTGAATATAGGGAATGGGATGTCTTACAGAATTACTTCTACTGGGCTTATCTGTCTTAAGCTTAAAGTGAAAGAGTAGCCATTATCAAGGAAGAGACCACACACAGACACACAAAATCTTGGTCATTAAAAGCACAAAAAGATCAGCACTAGCTTTAGTGTCTTAAGTAGCCACAGAAAATGTTACTCTTAGAAGAGTGCCATCCCTTTGGCCTCAGGTATCCAATGCTTAGAATTGGGAGGACAGAGTATGGGAACCCTGATGGCCAGAAGTCACTAGAAAGGAAATCAGTGCCTTCAAGACATAACAAATGTTGGCTCCTCTCAATACTGAGTATCAGCAACCTTACAAAAGGCAAGGTTATCAGCAAGAATGGTGATATCCTAAGTAAGAACCAATAGTGCATAATTGTTTTAGGTATGAGCGAGGGCAGACGCATTACACAAGCTTGAATGAAGAAAACTTAAAAAAAAAAAAAAAAGGATAGCAAATAGTAGACAAGAAGAGAACTTCACAGAGTATAGAGCATTGATTTATGAGGACTTTTAGAACTTTTTAGAATGATAAATTTGAGTGAGGCTGAAGTTCTCACAGAGCATGTAGAGATAAGCATACAAAAATGCCACTTGATACTCATTTATATTCTTTTGGGAGGCAAGAAAAGTTTTCCAAGATGCTTTTTGGGTCCCTGGCTGGATCTGAAAATTAAACTAACAAAGACAAATTCACAGGAGAATAGCACATAACATTATTTAATATAAGTTTTATGTGACACATAAGGATGTGAAGAACTGAAGAAACAGGGAGACGTGAGTATTTTTAGCTCGGTTTGATGAAGTGGACAGTCACAGAGGAAAAGTTAAGGAGTATAAGCGAAGTGGAGTCGAGCAGGGGAAACTTAGTAAGGCCTGTTTATTAAGATTCTTCTCTGTGTGCCTTTGCCTTTAGGTTTAAGGAGGCTCCTCAGATACAGGGGAAATCTTTCACATGAGGGTATTTTGAACTGTTTCAGGGAAGAAGGGCAGGGGAAAGTTCAGAGTGACCTTCCTCCTTCTACTGTTTTGTCAAATTCCTTCAGCTTAATATATTCAATATACTAAGGTAACATATTTTGGGGTAGTGTGTTTTGAGCCCCATCATCTACATCTCATCCACAGAATAACTTAAAGAAAAAAAACAAACTTAAGTATATTAGAATCTAAACTAGCTACATGACCTTTCAAGGTGACATGCAGATGTGCACAGTAAGTAGGCATTTCTAGCTACAAATTATTTATGAATTTGTTGTATGCGCAAGATGAGAGCACATAGTAGTGGAGAAAGAGAAATCAATTAAAAAGGAATACTTCAAACAGTCATATTTTCACTTCTATCCCACCTCCTGCTTTTAAAAAGACTCCGAATACTAAATTATACTTGGAAAAAAATTGGTTAACCTAAAGCTATCAATTGCACTGTCAGAAACATAATTGCCTTGTTTGGAAAGCAGCAAGTATTTCTCTGTAAGAGTTCACCAAACAGTACCATTTAGAAAGTGAGGAAGTAATTGATCCGACTTTTAAAACATGTTCTCAAATATATATTTTAACACAAAGTCAATTTTTGTAAACCAGATTGTTTTTCTCTTTCTTTTTCAGTAATGGGAGTTCAGAAGATTGTCAGTTATTTTTAAGTTTACACCTTGTACTCTTTACAACAGTAAAGGCAGACATTCCCCAAACTCAAACCAGGCTAACCTGATTTGCCCCAACATTTTCAGCCTATAGCAACATACCTGAAACAATCAGTTATTTATGATGTACTTCTTTTCTTTCACCAAATTTTTGCCAGTGACTTTGAACACATTCATTAATGTTTCACTGCATGGTACCTAGTATGTCTGTCGAATTAGATTTGTTGTTGTTGGAAAATAACAGAAACCTGCCTCAGAGAATGAGACAATACATTTTAAAATTTATATATAGAGTGAGTAAAACACTATTAATTTGTTTTATTTCTTATTTAAAGACCTTTAATTTAGGGGAAACAGCAGAGTAAATCATGGAACTCAATCTACAAAAGCAGGGCAATGAGACCTTGTGGATACCATATTTGGCTTAGCTACAGTGCAGATCCCTAAGAAAGCTAGTAAGGTGATGCAGCATCTGGGTCAGTTGGAAACTATCACTGAAGTTTCAACTTCAACATTTGAATTTTGTTTTGCTGTTAACTAGCATAGTGGTTAAGGATGTGATAATTGTAATAAAAGTCCTAGGCCTGACCTTTATTAATTGTGGGTCCTCAAACTTGTAAAGCATCAGTTTCCTATCTTTACAATAGGCATAAGAAAATAATAAGAATTTTACAGGGTTGTTTTAAGTGAGTTAAATAGTGGAAAATGCTTAGCATAGTGACTTGCACATTCAACTCTCAGGAAGTGTTAGTAATTATGATAATCAGGGGCAGGAGTCGTAATACAGAGACACTTTGCCCATTTTTAGCATATTCAAGCACCCTTCACCTCATACTTATGAGAGAAGTTTCTCTTCCACTAATACAGCATGAGCAGCTGATCCCACCTTTGAGATGGCCAGCAATTTCATTAACTAAGAAAGGAAATACAGGAAGAAGAAATTCAGGTTGCATTTCTGTATTTTTGGTGAAGGTGAAAGAAATGAATGAAAAAATATTAGCTTTGGCTGTGTTAGGTTGGTAGTACTTGCATGTGAGAAGAAAGGGAGAGACACATGGGTTCCTAAACTGTATGTTGTAAATGAACCTGATCACGTGAAAACAAAACAAAACAAAACAAAAAACTTTCATGGCAGCAACAGAGCAAAAATAAATAATAACAATGAGCATCTATAAATGTAAATATTCTTTCAATTTATAAATTGATTTTCTCATGCATTATCTCTTTTAATTCCCTCAGACACTCTCTAATTTAGATATAATTATCATACTTATTTACCAGATAAGAAAAAGTGTGATTCCAGCCAGCCACGGTTAGCAACTTAACCTCTCCCAGGTACTGCCATGCCCACTACTTGTGGAAGTCATCTGCAGATCGCTTTACAGCCCCTCCTAGGAAGCCCCGGGGCTGACACGCCAGGTGACCAGCTTCAGACTGAGCCATAGCACCACCTGGCTGCCTCCCCAATGACACACTCAAAAAACTATTGGGCAGGCATGAGAATCCTGCTAAAGTGAATGTTGCTCTGTAGGGTTAGACCCTGGACAACAGCTCCTCCACTGTAGTCATGACCATTCCTTACAACCAATCAGTCCAAGGGCCAATCCTTCCTACTGACATGCAATCAACAATCAAGGCTCAACTACAACAGGAGGCCACACACAACACTCTAGGGACATACTTGCAGCACCCAATTCAGGTACCACTGGGCCCCACAAGACATCTACTACATAAAGCCACTCCACTAAGACTGGGAGACAAAGCAGCTCTACAGAATACATAGAAACAAACACAGGAAGGCAGCGAAAATGGGGAGAGAAAGAAATATGTTCCAAATGAAAGAACAGAACAAAGCTCCAGAAAAAAAAACTGAACAAACGAAGACAAGCAACCTACCAGATGCAGAGTTCAAAGCACTGGTTGTAAGGATGCTCAATGATCCCAATTAAAACTTCAACAAAGAGATAGAAAATATAAAAATGGAGATAGAAAATATTAAAAAGAACCAGACAGAGATGAAGAATACAATAACTGAAACAAAGAATACATTAGAGGGAATCAACAGTAGATTAGATGAAGCAGATGATTGAATCAGCAATTTAGAAGATAAGGTAGCAGAAAACACTCAATCAGAACAACAAAAAGGAAAAAAGAGAATTAAAAAAAGAGGATAGTTTAAGGGGCCTCAGGGACAACATCAATTGTACCAACATTCACATCATAGGTGTACCAGAATGAGAAGAGCGAGAGCAAGAAATAGTAAACCTATTAAAAGAAATAATGATGGAAAACTTCCCTAACCTGGCAAAGGAAATAGATATACAAGCCCTGGAAGTGTCGAGTCCCAAACAAGATGAATCCAAAGAGGACCACGTTAAGACACATCATAATTAAAATGGCAGAGGCTAAAGAGAGAACCTTAAAAGCAGCAAGAGAAAAGCAGTTATTTAGTACCTACAAGGGAGCTCCCATAAGACTACCAGCTTATTTCTGAACAAAAACTTTGCAGGCGAAAAGGATTTGCAGGAAATATTCAAAGTGATGAAAAACAAAGACTTATAACCAAGGTTACTCTACCCAGCAAAGCTATCATTTAGAATTGAAGGACAGAGAGTGTCTTAGACAAGAAAAAGCTAAAGGAGTTCATCACCATCAAACCAGTGTTATAAGAAATGTTAAAGGGACTTCTTTAAGATGAAGAAAAAAAACCACAAATGTGAACAATAAAATGTCAATAATTACATATCTATCAACAATTATTTTATTTTATTTTTATTTATTTTCATTTACTCATTTCTAATTAAAGTTTATTGGGGTGACAATTGTTAATACAATTACATAGATTTCAGGTGTAAAATTCTGGAATACATTATCTATATATCAAATCATGTGTTCACCACTGAGTCAGTTTTCCTTCCATCAGCATACATTTGACCCGTTTACCCTCTTATAGAAGCCCCCTACCCCCTTACCCTCTGGTAACCACTAAATTATTGTGTATGTCTATGAGTTTTTGTTTCTTCTTTGTTTGTCTTGTTCTTTTGTTGTTTTCAGTTTTGTATACCAAATATGAGTGAAATCATATGGTTCTCTACTTTTTCCGTCTGACTTATTTTGCTTAGCATTATAATCTCAAGATCCATCCATGTTGTCACAAATGGTACTATTTCATCTTTTCTTATGGCAGAATAGTATTCCATTGTGTATATATACCACAACTTCTTTATCTATTCATCTATCGAAGGACACTTTGGTTGTTTCCATGTCTTGGCCACTGTATATAGAGCTGCATTTAACATTGGAATACATATTTCTTTATCTTTGGGTAGATACCCAGGAGAGGGATTGCTGGGTCATATGGCAATTCTATTCTTAATTTTTTGAGGAACCTCCACACTGCCTTCCATAGCAGCTGAACCAATCTGCATTCCCACCAACAGTGTATAGAGTTTCTTTTTTGTCCACAGTCTCTCCAACACTTGTTAATATTTGTCTTGGTGATGATAGCCATTCTAACTGGGGTGAGGTGATAGCTCATTGTAGTTTTTATTTACATTTCTCTGATGATTAGTGATGTTGAGCATTTTTTCATACGTCTATTGGCCATTTGTATGTCCTCTTTGGAGAAAGGGCTCTTCAGGTCCTCTGCCCATTTTTTAATTGGACTGTTTGTTGTTTTTTTTGTTGACTTGTATGAGTTCTTTATATATTTTGGATATTAGCCCCTCATTGGAGGCTCAATGATTACTTTAAATGTAAATGGATTAAATGCTCCAATCAAATGATAGGGGTGCTGGATGAATGAGAAAACAAGACCCTTATATATTTGTATACTGGCCTGCAGGAGACTCATTTTAGATTGAGAGGCACACACAGACTGAAAGTAAATGGATGGGAAAGAGATATCTCATTAAAATGGAAACAACAAAAAACCTGAATAGCAATAGTTATACCAGACAAAATAGACTTTAAAGCAATGGTTATAACAATAGACAAGAAAGTACCTAGTAATCTCACTTCTGGGTATTTATCCAAAGAAATCCAAGAAGCTACTTCAAGAGGCCATGTGCATCTATACGTGTTCATTGAAGCATTGTTAACAATAGCCAAGATGTGGAGGCAGCCTCTGTGTCCATCAACAGATGAATATATAAAGAAGAGGTGGTACATATATACAATGGAATATTACTCAAGCATAAAACAAATAAAATAAAATAAAATCTTGCCGTCTGCAACAACATGGATGTGCCTAGAGGGTATTGTGCTGAGTGAAGTAAGTCAGACAGAGAAAGACAGATGCAATGTGATTTCACTTATATGCAGAATCTAAAGAACAAGATAAATGAGTAAACTCATAGATACAGCAAACATTTTGAAGGTTACCAGCTGGGGGGAGGGGATGGGGGTGAGTCAAAAAAGGGAAGAGATTAAGAAGTACAAATTGGTGGTTACAAAACAGTCATGGGGATGTAAAGTACAGCATAGGGAATGCAGTCAATAATAGTAATAACCATGTATAGTATCAGATGAGTACTAGATATATCAGGTGACCACCTCATAAGTTATATAAATGTCTAATCACTATGTGGCACACTTAAAACTAATATAATATTGTGTATCAACTGTGATTAAAAATAAAAAAAAACAATTAAATAAAATATAAAGGAAAAATGTGATTCAAAAGATTAAGTGACTGGCTCGTTATCTCATAGCTAGGCCTTCTAACTTGAAATTCCATACTGATTCATATATATATATATATATATATATATATATATATATATATATATACACACACACACACACACACATACACACACACACTAACTGAACACAAGCACATATAGAAATAGAGAATATATACTATGAATACAAATGTATTAAATACATTCTGGCTAATATGAACATAAGATTTGGGACTAAAATGAAGATATTAGTTTTAGAAGTAAATAATTTATACATAAACAAATTGTACTTGAAGAAAAATTTAAAATAATTGTCCTAGCTCCCTTTGTTCAAATGATTTATAATATTTATGATATGTGATTCGGCTGAGTAAATAAATATGGTGTTCATAGAGAAGCAAATGACTTATTAGATTCATTTTATTTCTATCTAACTTTCTCAAAGAATATAAGCAATTTTAACAAATTGAATTCATTACTTATTCTAAATTGAATTAAAATGATTTCTTGCTTATGTGGAAGCGGTCACTGGGACTTCTCTTTTCTCTCAAACACAATTTATAAATCCATTTTCTTTCTTAGATTGATTATATGTGTAATGAAAGTCTTTGAACAGAATTCAGAAACAAACTCAAACGAAAATAATATTTAGATGTTATTTTAAGTAAAAAAATGAAATGTGCTAGAGTATGAAATGAAAATTATAATTACTAAGCATTAATATGTGAGGTGCTTTCACTTATATTGTCTACTTTAATCCTAACAATGTAACAATATGGTAACTGTTACCCCATTTGAATATGACCAAATCAATCCACAGATAAGTTATTAATTGAACTTAAGATTGCACAGCTAGCAAATGGCAATTTCACATTAAATTCCTTATTTTTTTTAACTTCAAAGACCATTTTATATTCTGCTATATAAAATCACGTAAAGCTTCCATTTTAACTGAAGTCAACCCACAAACAGTTTACTAAACTGTATATATGAAGGATAAACATTCTCATGTGGTCACTCTTCTGTCTTTTCTGGGTTTCCCACTCTCTGTGAGTTTTCAGCTCTTCAAAAATTTCTGAGTGGGTGTTACTCAATATTACAGTCTTATGTGGCAGCTGGAGACAAAACCCACTTACATTCAATTTGATCTCTGCTACTTACTAGGTTGATGACCTTGGAAAAATTTCTACATTTCACTGAGCCTCAGTACTACCAAACTGTCATTATTTTTCAAAGGGTCTAGGTACCCATCAGTTTGTCCCACATCTACCAAGAGTTTTATGTATCTCATGTGCCTTGCCCAAGCACACTTTGTAAAGTAGAACCATACCTCCCAAACTTTTATCATTTCTTGTCTCCCTTCTGGTATATTTCTTGCAGTACTGTATTACATTTTGAAATTATTTCACTTACTTGGTTTATTTACTTGTTTTTTTGTCTCTGTGGAGTTAGGGAACTTGTTTTATGATCATTATTCCATGCCCAGTGTTTAGGACTATTACTGGCACATAATCAATGCTCAACAAATATTGACTGAATGGAGGAATGATTGAAATTACTGATGTCCAGTTTGAGCAAAATCAGAAAGTTAACAATATTAAGAAACTGTTTCTTTAATTTATATATAAAGAACTCATACAATTCAATAACAAAGAAGCAAACCATCTGATTTAAAAATAGGCAGAGGAACCAAATAGACATTTTTCCAAAAAAAGCATTCAAATGGCCAAAGGTATATGAAGAGATGTTGAACATCACTAACCAGGGAAACGCAAATCACAATGTGATATCACCCCACACATTAGAGTCACTGTTATATGGAAGACAAGAGATAACAAGTGTTGGTGAGGATATGGAGAAAAGTGAATCTTCATGCACTATTGGTGGGTATATAACTGCTATGGAAAACAGTACAGTGGTACCTCAAAAAATTAAAAATATATGACCCAGCAATTCCTCTTCTGGGTATCTACCTCAAAAATCTGAAAACATTTATCTGTAAAGATATATGTATGTTTGTTGTTCAATGCAGTATTATGTTCATTGCAGCATTATTCATGGTGGCCAAGACATGGAAATAACCAAAGTGTCCTTTAAGGTGATTGGATAAAGAAGATGTGGTACATTTATACAACGGAATATTACTCAGCCATAAAAAGATGAAGTGCTGTCATTTGTGACAACGTGGATGGATCTTGAGATTCTCATGCTAAGCAAAAGTCAAGAACCATATGATTTCACACACCTGGGAAATAAAACTGAATGGAAAAAACAAACAAAAACTCATACACACAGACAACGTTTTAGGGTTACAAGAGAGTAAGGGGGGAGGGCAGAAGTAGAAGAGAGTAAAAGGGGTTAAATATATGGCAACAGAAGGGAACTTCACTTTGGGTGGTGAACACACAGTGTAATATATAGATGATGTATTAAAGAATTGTACACTTGAAACCTATATAATTTTGCTAACCAATATTATGTCAATAAATTTAATAAAAATAAAAAGACATATTAAAAATAGAACTGCTGTATGATCCAGCACTCCCACTTCAGAGTATATATCCAAGCAATATGAAAACAAGATACCGAAAAGATATCTATCCTCTCATGTTTATTGCAGCATTATTCACAATAGCCAAGATATGAAAACAACCTAAGTTTCCATCATTGAACAAATGGATAAAGAAAAAGTGGAATATAAACAACAGAATATTAATCAGCCATGAGAAAAAAAGGAAATCCTGACATTTGTGACAACAAGGATGGATTTTGAGAGCAATACACAAATTGAGAAAGTCAGACAGGTAAAGAAAATACTATATGAAATCACTTATATGTGGAATCTAGAAAAGTTGAACTGTTAAAAAAAGAGAGAGAGAGAATCGGAAGGTGGTTGCTGGGGCTACAGGTGAGGGATTTGGAAAGATGTTGTTTAAGGTATAAACTTGCTGCTTGTAGATAAATAAGTCCTGAGGATCTAACACACAGAGTAGTGATTACAGTCGACAACACTGTGTTATAAACTTCAAAGTTGCTGGTAGACGAGATCTTAATTGTTCTCACTAGAAAAAATAAACTATAATTATGTGACATAGCAGAGGTGTTAGCTAATGCAATGGTGGTAATCATATTGCAATACATAAATGTATCAAAACAACATATTGTATATCTTAAACTTACACAATGTTATATGTCAATTACCGGTATATCGCAATTAAAAATAATATCAGGGCTAACATCTGTCAAATCATAAACTGTAGCTTTAGAATACTGCAGCTTTTCCTCAGAAACTTAGCCAATTCAGTCAATAGATACGTGAAATCATTTTACAACTATCCAAGCAAAGCAAGTAAACATAAGTTAGAAGGATTAAAGTATTAGTTTGAAGTAGAACTAGAAGCAAATTTTATATCCTCAAAATCTGAAAGAACAACATGGTTCATTAGTAAACATTTTGCCATTACTGTTCCAGTACATAATCAACTATTGTCTGTGTCTATATAACAGAAAAACTCATAGACACAGACAATAGTTTAGTGGTTGCAATTCTTCAATCCTTTTCAGTTTCCCACTCCATGGCTTTCAACTATTTTTATCCATCTGGGGGCTCCCAATTAGATATATTAATTAGTCTTACAGCCCTAGAAAACACATGTGAAATAGTATTTGAACTTCTATGATAAATGTCTTGTCTATCCCTCTTGGTTGTTTTCTTCTTCTGACATTTTAAAAAACTCTATAAGGTATAATTTGATACTACAAAATGTAGCTATTATAAGTGTATATTTCAATGACATTTGCTGCAAAGACTTGTGCCACTGTAACCACAGTTCAATTTTATACAATTATAATCACCTCCAAGAATTCTCTCATGACCCTTTATGATCAGTCGTGGCAGCCACCACTAGACTGAAGAAACTTCTAATTTGCTTGGTGTCTTTATAATGTTATGTTTGCTAGTAATATCACACAAAGGGAATCATACAATACGTATGTAGAATTTAATTCTGGCTTCTTTTACTTAGTGCAACAAGATTGGCATCCATCCATGTTGTTGCATGTATCAATAGTTTGCTTATATTTATTTCTGACTTATGTTACTTTGTATGAACACCCCATATTTTGTTTACCCATTCACTTGTTGATGGGCTTCTGAGTTGTTTCCAGATTTTGGCTAACATAAATAAGACTGTTACAAATATTTGTGTAAAAGTCTTTGTATGAATATCTCCTTTCATTTATTTGGGTAAAAATGAAGGACTCAAATAGCTGTTTCATGTGGTAGGTAAAGTTTATTTTTTAATGGAGTGCTCAATTTATTTTCCATAGTGATTTTAACATTTTACATTCTAACTGACAATATAGGAGGGTTCCGGTTTCTCCACACCCTTGCGAGACTTGGTCTTGTCAGATTTTTGGTTATAGTCATTTTAGTGTGTGTGGAATTGTCTTAAATCTTGGTTTTAATCAGCAAATTAATTGATCAACTTTTTCATGTGTTTATTAACCATTCATGTATATTCTGTGGTGAAATATCTATTCAAAACTTTAGTTCATTTTTAAAACCGGGTTGTGTGTTTCCATATTATTTAGTTTTGAGAGGTTGTTTCATATACAGATACAAGTTCTTCATCAGATATAGAATTTGAAATTTCTCTCAAGTGGTTTATCTTTTCATTTACTTAACAGTGTTTTTTAAGCAGTAGTTCTTAATTTTGATAAAATCCAATTCATCACATTTTAAAAAATGGATTATGCTTTTAGTAGCATATCTAAGCAATTTTAGCCTAAACCTAGGTCATGAAAAATTTCTCCTATGTTTTCTCCAAGAAGTTTTAGAGTTTTAATTCAGATATTTAGGTCTTTCATCTATTTTGAGTTAATTTTTATGCATGGTATGGGTCAAAGGTTTAAGAGAAGCAAAAGAAAAACAGATAACTAGCCATGATTAAAATGAAAACCTTTTGCTCACCAAGTAGACTGTTAATAAAAGGATAAGGCACGCCAGGAAAGCATTTGCAAAATATCACTCTGACAAGGGACTACTGTTCGGGATATGCAAAGAATTCCTACAACTCAATATTAAAAAGGCAAATAATTCACTAAAAAAATTAGCAAGAGATTTGAAAGACACTCCACTTAAGAAGATGTATAAATAATGAACAAACACATGAAAAAGTGTTCAACTTCATTTGTCATCAGGTAAATACAAATTAAAACCATAATGACAATGATATAGTACACTCAACAAAATGACTGAAATGAAAAAGATTTACAACACCACATGTTGGTGAGCATGAAGACCAGCAGATCTCTCACTCTTGTGCTTTGTGTCAGAATACAAAAATGATACAACTCTTTGCAAAAATGTTCTGGAAATTCATATGAAAATATACATACACCAATTGTCTCATCCAGAAATTCTACACCCAGGTGTTTATCCCCCCAAAAATGACAACATGTGCCCTAAGCATATTGTACAATAATGTTCATAGAAACTTTATTTTAATATCCAAAATAGAAAACAGTTCAGATGTCCATCCATAGAAGAATTTCATAAATATACTGGCTGTAGTAAAAAATAGAATACTATTCAGCAATGAAGTGACAAATCACTGTCTACACAGCATCATGGGAGAATCTCAAACACATTGCTCTACATTTAAGAAGTTTTACCCTAAATAATATGATTCTATTTATAAGAAAATCTGCAATAGGCAAAATAATTTATGCCAGACAAAATAAAAGCAATAGTTGTCTCAGGGGGCTGGCCTTGGGATTGGGCTTGAATAAGCATATGTATGTATTTGTCAAAACTCAGTGAATGTATGCTTAAGATCTGCGTATTTTATTGCATATAAATTCTACATAAAAAGCAACACAAACTTTAAGCGAATTTTAAGTTCTAGTCAATAAAAATTCAAGCTGAAAAATTTAGGAGAATTTTTTTTTTTTCCTGAGAACTACTTGCAATGATTTTATTGATGCTGTCTTTCTCAAGGGGATGTCCTCAACCTGGGCTTCCCAGCTGTGTGTTCATACCACTAAGAGCATACGGCACCGTGCCAGCATACACACAACAAATCTATCTATATAATCAATTTCACTCAATATTGAATAATTGAAAACATCGTATTCATTTTCAGAAAATAGATACATTATGCAACAGAGTGTATGTTTCCCAAGAAGGTTTAAGATATAATGGGTGACTTCAAAAACACTTGTTTGTGTTGTGCTGATTCAGTCTCTGCTTTTGGGCCCCTAAAGGCACACGTTCAATCTCCTATGTTATTTTTTGTGGGGGTGGGGGGAATTTTGATGAAAAAGTTTGAGAAAACATGCAACTGAAATAAAAGATCAAGATGGAATTATATGAGAATTGTGTGAAAATCTTCTAGCACAGATTTCATCTTAGCAGGTACAGCTTGATAGGAAAAAGACACTTCTCAGTGTTTCCACAGGGGGCACTTTGATGTTAGGCTTAATCATTGTAGTTAAAACCATCCAGAGAGGTGCTTAACATCTGGTTCCAAATAACAAGCACAGGGCACCGTTATTGTAGATCATAAAATGTCGTTGCTGCTCCGTCACAGAATACACAAAACTCAGCAAGAAGAATCCAAACTAATTGCAGCATATACAGTTACAATAATTGCTTTTGAAGAGGAGCTATGGCAGAAATATTTAAGTAGGCTGGATAGGCTTTACTCGCCGAGATCAGGAAGCACAATTCCTGAGTTCAGTAAGTATAGCAGAAAACTAAGCTTTGGGCAGCAATTCTCAAGACCCAAGCTGGTTCACCTGTTCTACATTTCTCTGAAGTGTGTCCAGTTAATAGCATGGGTGGACCAGCAAGATAAGGAAAGAGTGATTAAACACATTATTGGCCAAGCTGAGCTTGCATTTATATCCAGAAAGTGAAATGTCAAAATACAGAGTTATTTTGGGGATATATATATATAGTAGCTAAGTACATCAGTGCATTACCTCTCACAGGAAAAATTGCTGGTAATAAAAACAGATCCTTATGGTTCTCTAAAGTTTAAGGACTAGGGGAAAAAGTGGAACTGAAAAAGAACCAAAGAATGAGGTACGCATAAACCTAGAAGAGAAAAACTGTAATGAAGTATCATGGCAAACATATATATGTTCCATGAAATTAAGGGATAAATAAGAGTAGGTCTAACATCCTAAGAACTACAGAGATATGAAGGAGAAAGAGAACTGAGAAAGTCACCTTGACTTTGGCAAGGTATTTACCTAATGATTTGGGCAAGATGAGATTTGTTTAAACAATTCTAAATTCTCAATTTGGCTTACTCCAGAACTGTGCTCAGCTGGTTTTGGAATTGTGCATAAACCTATATTGCTAAATCATTAGATTATGAGAAAGCTATACTCGTCCAAGAACTAATTCTGAGTTTTGCCCCTAGAAAGAAGGAAAGAGCAGAGCTATGTGCTATGTATTGTGTAATATATTATCTCTCCATAACTGAATTCAAACATGCATCTCTCAAGACAAGTTAATTGGGACTATGATATTACTAAGATTTTACCAACTCGCTATCCCATCCCAGACATCCATTCCATTCACTTAATGAACTTGAGCCCAAAGCAGGGAGGAAACAAACACATTCACATCAACAAATGTCCACCTATTATTACTTTATCTGAAACAACCCCACGTAACCAACAAAAAAGAAAACGTTTATAGATGACTGCTCTAACACATATCCTTTTTCTATAATAATAAAATGGAAGACCACTTGACAATGGAATTCAACAATTGCCTATAAAACAATTGCATTCATTTTGGTTGTCAAAGCAGATTTCCTCCAGTGTTCCAGATGAGTGCTTATGTCAAGGATTCCCAAGTCTCCACTTAACACACTCACAGTCTGTGTTTGACAAATATTCCCATTCATAGCAAACTCTCTAAGTACTAACAACCATAAAACTAATGGCTGCAACAAAACATTGTCACCATTCTAAAAAAGAGATAGGCCTGCAGAGGATATATTTCTCTACAAGCCTTTTACATAATGCAAATGATGTGTGCCTGCATTCAGTTGAAAAAATGGAGGCCTAGAAGACTATTAAAATTGTCCTCAACTTCTTTGTAAAGAAGAACAACTTCTTACTTTTTTAAGGCCATGTGATCAAAATAGGCCCTGATAAGTACGTTATTGGTTGTTGTGAAATTGAGGCCAACCTACTTTTTTCTTTATACATTCATTTATTATTTTAATCACAAACTCAATTTTTTGTTAGTCCAATCATCTAGCTCTCTTCAATCTTGTATTTTTCTTTCTTTATTCCTTTCTTTCTTTCTTTTTCTCGCTCTTTCTCTCCCTCCTTCCCTTCCTTCCTTCTCCTCTACTTTTCTTTCAATAAAGTTACCAAGCATTGAATAAATGCTTATGACATGCTATTTCCCTTGTCATGGACCCATAAGGAAACTAAGAATAATAATAATAATAAAATAAATTGAACAGCATTTGGTTAGAATTAAATGCTGATGAAATATGCAGAACTTAAACATTCACTAATAAAATTTCCCTAATTTTCTCAAACTACAGTCAGATTTAGTTGGGCTTCATGTGTGTTTGGCTGCAATGGACAAAGTGTGGGTGATACTCAGTTTCTTGTATATCCTCTTGTATGTACACTTCTAGTTCCTACTTATTATCTTCATTTTTTCTGCTTCTTTCTTAAGGCATGACCTTCAACATTTTATGCCAAGACGACCAAAGTGTTTTGTAGACTGGTTTCCCCAGAATCTCCTCCATTGTTACATCCAAGTTAGTTTATATGCAATCTATGGACTATAATCTCAAATTAAAAAAAAAAAAAAAAAATTATGTTGTTTCATGTTTGTAGTGACTCCAGTTCTTAAAGAAACCAATTCATATACCCTAATATTATGTTTAATACTCTACTATCTGGACCTAAATAATTTAGTATAAGAAAGAAAAACTGTACTTTAAAAGACAAAAACAAAACATGGTTCTTGCTAGTGTTTTTTGTTTTATTTTATCTTTTCCCCCCTCACTGGAAGTCTTCAAGCCAATCAAAACAAACCAGTTCCGAATATTAAAGCCATGAAAGAGTGAGAAAGGATATCCATATTGAACAGGAATTTGAATTTGATTCTGTCTCAGACCTTTCTCTCGCCTTAGATTGTTTGATTTTATTTCTACACTTTCATCGCCTTTGACTCCCCTATATGAAATTTCTTATCTTTCTCAGCCTCAGAAACTCATCACTCTCTGACAGGTCCCGTGCCTTGCTGCTTCCATGCATTTGCCGATATCTGATACCCCTACCAGAGAAGCCTTTTGCCTTCACTCTTCACTTGTCTAAGCCCTTGCTATCTTTGAAGGGATACAAGGAAGGGCCAGCTTGCTGTTACATCTCATCCAATTTATCATCAATGTCGATATGGTCATCTGCTGTCTAGAGAGCTGTCCTCCCTGCCCATCTCATCTAACTCTTCTATGTTCAGTGAAAGGCATAGCAGCCTTCAGCTTCTGCTTGCCCCATGAATCCTTCACTGACATGGCTACTTTCTGAAATTTGGGTAGACAATTCCAACCTGGAGTCTCTATTAGCAAGGTCCTGGGGTGAATAATGGGAAGGTGAGAAAGAGGAGCACGGTGGGAAATACTAGACATGAGATTCTTCTGCATTGTTGCCTTTTCCCCAGTGGGCTCTTAATCCTGGTTGGTCCTCAGCAATATCACCCCTAACTTCACATTCTGATATTTATTTTCCCTTCAATGATATCATTTAGATTCCCCTTAAAGATGGTAGGTTGAATATATACATTAACTAGCTTTCACTTTGTGAATAATAATCTAACCGTATTACAATACAACTGTTTTTGAAGGGTGGCAGAATGGGAAACAGGTTTGTGGGATGAGTGTGCATATGTCTCTGCGTATGGTTTGAGGGGTAAAATCTATGAAAGGAAGCAAAATCTCAAGTTTCACAGATAATGACTAAAACTGAAAAGTAAAGAACTAGCAACATAGGAATGTTATTTAGAGAAACAGAGGCAAATACCAACGCAATCATTTAAAAGATTTAAAAGATTAGAAAGAGCTGCTGACCTCTGGGCAGCAGCAAATGTATGTGGGGCACAGAAAAATGACATTTGAACTATATTTATGTATGCATTTTATGAAATATAAATACTAAATATACAGCTAATTATAAAATAGCATTATCTCATTCTAGAAAATGGTAACAGTGGTTAAAGAAACATACACAAAACAGAAGATGTGATTTTTGATTGGAAACACTGGCCAGCTGACTATTTTCCAAAGGCTATGATATGGCATAATTGTACTCAGTGTATCAGGTTGAAGACCTGGGTCTCAGCACTGTACACTCAGATCTGGTTCCTGAGCATGCTAAGAGTCGATGCTGCTCTTAATGGCAGATTCAAGTGAAACAAGTTTGTGAAACTGATGTATAAAATAAAAATGTTGCTTTTGAAATGGTTAATGAGAAGTATAGCTTGTGAAGGAAGCAAGCATGTAATCCCAAATGGTCAGCCGTTCTCTTTATAGTCAGATCTGCCTGCAAAATCATCTACAATAAAGAATGCTACTTAACTAGTGTACAATAAAAAAAAATACAGATAAGGTAGGGGATGGACATTAGTGTTCTCTGTTTGTTATGGACCAGTGATGCCCAACGTAAATAGAAAACAATCCACAAATGGGAGCCTTGTATGTAATTTTAAATTTTCTAAATGCCATATTAAAAAAAAAGAAGAAACATGAAATTAATTTTAATACTATATTTTATTTAACCCAACATGTACAAAATATTTTAATTTGAACATGCAATCATTAGAAAAGTTAGTGAGATATTTATGTAGTTTTTATGCTATGTCTTGGAAATTCAGTGTGTATTTTACACTTCCTGCCCATCTCAACTGGTACTAGCCACATTCAAGTAGTCAATACCCACATAGGTCTAATGTCTACCATAGTGGATAGTACGAGCAAGACTCTTCTTGTAAGCATTCAACAAGAGAGTTAAACGGCAAAAGGCTGTTTTTCCATTTTGGATTTATAAACTCTGGAGTGAGTTTTGTAATTTGATGTGTATCATCTCAGGCTAAGATAACAAAGGATACATTATGTCTACAGCAGCATATGCCTTTTCTGGGGACAGCACAGTTTAAATGCTTGGACCACAGCTAGCTCTCTGTCGTCTAAATAGCGCCTGGATGCAGCCCATGGTTACCTCAATGAATTTTCCTTTTGTTTTCTAAGCAAGCCAAGGAGTCTGGTGGATGACTCATTCTTTCTTTACATATGTTAATCTAATTCATCAAATTAGAGCCAATTTCTACTTATCTAAATTTTGTCTCTTTTTAGTGACCTTGCATACCTTTTCTGTATTCCACTATGTTTCAGCCTTAGAGCAGAAGCTTCCTTTCCCCTTATTTTTATATTTTTGGAAAGTATTTTATCGTATCCCTCAAGCACAAGTAAATGGTGTCCATAGTCCATGAACATGATAGGTGCGTCCTCACACAACTTGCTGTAGTTGCAAATGTCTAACTTAGCAAGTTAGCAAGCTTAAGAATATATAAGCTTAAGCCTTATAATTTTTATATTTGAAAACATAAATTATGTTTTAAATGTGCCAATAGCACTCAGAGTATAAAAATTCTGCCATAGCTATTACTTTTTATGCTTATCAATAAAATATTATATATTCTTTATATGTTTCATATATATTTTATTTATAAACTGTAGAAAGTAATCATAATTGCTCTGTACAAATTCGAAATTCAACGAGATAATGGGCAAGATATATAATGTTATAAAATATTTTATATATGGATTTGTTTAGTATCACTACACATTTGTCTTATTTTTATGAAAAGTAAATGGAATTATAATGTAAAGGACATTGCCATTGGCATGTGTCAGCAGAATGTTTATAGATCAGGTATGAATATACCATAAATGACAGTCATAAATAGACAACAAGTTCTTTTAAAAGATGGCATACATTTATAAGGATAATAAATATGTAAAATTGCAAACACAAATAACATTTTTCCATTTAACTCTATTTCTCAATTTCTTGCTGGTTATTTCCCTGACAAGTTATTTTAGCAGGACCCATTTTCTACATTATATTTGACAAATAATGTAGACATTTTGCAGTGATGGGATTACTGGCTAGGGGACCTGGCCTTGGGAGCTCTCCTACTGCAAATTGGAAAAGATGTTTTTCATCATGTGCAAAATAATCTTTAAGGAGCTTTCTAAGCTTTAGCATACAGGAATGTATTATACTGGTTTCAGGTGTGAATAGCCCCAACCAGAGTTTCTTGGTCTTAATTCTGGCTAACTCTCAGAAAATTCATAAAAAATTATTAGAACCACTAAAAGAATGCCTTAATTTCTCAGAAGAAGGAGACTTATAAGCATATCCATGAATTCAAGGCTTCCAAGAACCCAGGAAATCAGAAGTCCTGGGTTTGAGTACTGGTGGTATTAAGTATCAGACCCTGGACAAATTGCTCAATATCCTTGTACCTTCAATGTCCTTTTGTATAAAATGATGATAATGCCTCCTGCCTTGATTGTCTCACATACTTGTGGAGATGTATGTATGTATGATATGGGTAAGCATGATATGTGTATGCATGATCTATGTATTCATATATTAAAGCTGCTAAGCAATATTCAAATGAACAGTAGTAATATATTTTATCCAAATATAAAAGCATTTTTTTCATTTTTACCATCAGCCCTGAGCCTGATTTTAACATTGAGAACTTTACTTACCTTGCCTGTTTTTATCCCTACGAGGTAACATTTCTAGCCTCATTTTCCAGATGAAGAAACTGAGATTGAGTTGTTAAATAATTACCTAAAATGACACTGACAGTAAATGGCAGAGTAGGGATTTAAAAATTGAAATCTCATCTAACTTCAAAGCCTCATTGTTTAAAGACATTTTCTTATTTCTTTAAGTACACTTGGGCTCATTTCAAAAAGCAATTAATTACTCAGTTCAGTAATGAGCAAGTTTTATATAAAATAATTCTGAAACTGTCAAGCAATTTAGGGTTTAGACGGGTAATAGGTATATATATATATAATGTAAAGGACATTGCCATTGGCATGTGTCAGCAGAATGTTTATAGATCAGGTATGAATGTACCATAAATGACAGTCATACATAGACAACAAGTTCTTTTGAAAGATGGCATAAATATATAAATTCTGTTACTTAGGATTATGTGACCCCATTTATCCTGGGTGTCCTCTGACCTCTTTGACTGCTTGTTTCATCTAAGAATATCTGAGCTCCTCTTATCTCATCTGTTAAACTGCATAATGAGATTAGAATCTCACCAAGTCCTTTGCTGATGGAAACATCTATTTTTCTTTTCCCTTGTTTGGTTAGGTCTCTGTATTACTCCCTTCCACCAGTAAGCATTATCTGAATTTGAGCTCTGGACAAATTTTCGTATTTCTTGTCTCTCTGTCCCTCTGTCTTTTCTTTCCTTCCTCTAAATCTACTCCAGTCCAGTATCTTTATCTCTTACCTGTGGAATGACCATACCTCACTTTGTGGTCCACTATCCTAAAACATTCAAAGACCTCTTTCTTTCAAAAGCTCTAACTGTGGTTCTATAAACATTTCTACAGTTAATGCTTACACATCTCCATTATATTATATTTAGTTTGCATTCTGCCTTTCCACCCTTATGCTGAACTTGAAATTGCTTTTCCATGGTCAACAATGGCCTGTGAAGTGTTAAATCCAATGGATTTTCTCCTCTTTCAGTTTACTTAACTTTTCGGTGGGAATTCACAGTCTCCCTTTCCTTTTTAGTAATCTCTACTCTTTTTACTCTTGCAATTTCCTAAATCTCCTCCTAAATTTCTCACTCTCTATTTTCAATAATCTTCACTGAGTTATCAGTTCCTACTTGCTCCTTCAAAGGAGAAAAGAAGGCAGGGAGACATCTATGGTTTTATATTTTCCTTTGTAAAAATAAACAAAAGCCATCTAAGTGAGAATGTGCACAAGCTATGTATTGAGGTTGCTATAGCAAGGAAATCAGTCGTCATCACTTGTATTTGGCAGAGAATCAAAGGCAGACAGGAGAGTGGGAAAGCTTTACAGTGGAAAAAAAAAAAGAAAAAGAAAAATGGAACAGAACACTTCTGCTGTGTTCTGATTGGAGGATGCTGGCTCGGGTAAGATGGATGGGAGCTAACTAGAAATCCAGCACCCTGTGTGACTAGTTTCTGAACCGTAATTTGCTTTCTCTGGTTGATCCTGCGTTGGAAGAAAGGATGAAGGGATAAAAATGTGGAAAGCTGGTAGTCACTGACCAAGTAAGTCCTGACTATTTGGGGCCAATTGCTGCAGAGGTTGTAGTTTGGCTTTCCAAATGGTAGCTACAGGGTTGTGATCAGAGTTCCGTTTTTCATATATGACCTGACCTTTGTTAAATTGTCTCTCTCCCTAAACTCCCCAAAGAGGCTATTTTTAGAAACTAGCTCCTGCTTTTGACTCTGTTTTCCTATCATAGACCATGTGTCTGCCAAAGAGTGGGGGCTAAATAGATGTGCTCCCTTCTTAAACTCCTTTGAGTCGATCATGTTAATACAACAGCATGTTTATTGCAGACCATATAGTAACTGGGTGATCACATGAGGAAAGGGCTCTCGAATGTATCGAAAAGCCATTTTGTCTCCACAGTGGTTTTGAAGGTAGATGCATAATTTAAAATAGCAATTGTCTAAATATTTAATTTTTCTTCTGATTTACACAATCAGCAGTCTCCTTAGAAAAATTAAATTACTTTTCCTTCTCTAAATTCACTTCTGTTTTCTCCAGAACAATTTCATTTTTCTTTTTTCCTTTATAATCTATTTTACAGAGAGTGATGCATTTCCATTCTCAAATCTATATTGTGTCACCTGGACCAGGTATACCACAGTGATTCAAATCAAGAAGCAGATAAATCATGTGTGATTGATAACAGAGTTACACGCTGGCAACGGAAAATGAATTATGATAAAGAATAATCGGCCCTGTCGAGCTAGAAGGCAGGTATTGTGGAGCTTAATGTTGTATAAATATAAAACCCTAAGATTTTAGAGCTTTATGCAGTACTGCCATAAATCATGACACAAAACATTTCTGTATTTCACAGATCAGGCACACACATTCTTTTTCGTCATATGACAGACACATTTCAAGATTCATTAGGCTAGCTTTTGCTCTGCTTCTGTGAGCAAAATGTGTCTTGCTCTTAGATACATCCAAGGAGAGGGCAAAAATGCTTCAACAATCCACATGCCAGAACTCTAAAGAACTGGGTCATCCCCAGGTTCTGAGGATAAAGGAAGCTACAAAATTTTCTGTCAATGCTACCAGCCCTTATATTAAGCTGGTACCACAATATTATTATTATTTTATTTATTGATAAGTTATAATTTACATGGAGTAAAATGCCTAGGTACAAAGTGTAAGTTATACAACATTTTTATCACATGAAAAATTCTTTCATACAACTCACCAATCTGCCCTAATTTCAATGCCTTGTCAGAAATCTACTGCTGTTCTGATTTCAATTACCATATATTAATTTTGTTTGTTCTTGAACTTCATATGAATTGGATGTGGTATGCAGTCTTTTGTGTCTGACTTCTTTCATTCAATATGTTTTTGACATCAATTTATTATTATTATTATTATTATTATTATTTTTGTATATCAGTAGTACTTTCCTTGTTATTGCTGAAGAGAAATCTGTTGTATTAATATACCACACTTCAACTATTCTACGGATGGAAGTCTGGGTTGTTTTCACTGTTTCCCATTGAATAAAATTGCTATGCATGTTCCTTGAAGTCTTTGTGTGTATATATGCCCTCAGTTATCTTAGATATACCCCTAGAATTGGAATTGCTGAATTAATGAATAGGAGAGTTCTTAAGACAATAGAAACTGCCAAAGAGTTTTCCAAAATTGCTGTCACCATTTAACATTCCAACCAACAATATGTGAGAATTTCCATTCCTGCACACCATCACTAACTTTTGGTATTGTCAATCTACGTCTATTTGGATGGATGTGAAACAGTATCTAGCTATGGCTTTAATTTACATTCCGTGTTGACTAAGGATGTTGAGTACATTTTTCATGTGTTAGTGGCCATTCGTAAATCTTCTAAGTGTGTATTCGTTTCTTCTGCCCATTTTCTACATTCTCTTTTAGTAACATGGGAGGTGGGGCAGAAAGTATCTTGATGTTAAGATTTACCATTCCATATGTTTATTTATACTTTTATTATAAATATGTATATATCTAAAGAATAAGCAATATTTCCCCACATTTTAAAACCTAATATAATAGCATCATGTTAGGTGTGTTTTTAAATAAATGGCTCTTTTGTTTAAATATTCTTACTGAGATTCAACTACAATTTTAAAGTTTTTATTTTTTAATTACAGGTGACATACAATATTATATTAGTTTCAGGTGTACAACAATGATTGACATTTATATAACGTACAAGGTGTTCACCCAGATAAATCTAGTATCTAACTGATACCATGCATAGTTATTACACTAATGTTGACTATATTCCTTATGCTATACTTTACATCCCCATGACTATTTTGTAACCACCAATTTGTACTTCTTAATCTCTTTTCCTTTTTCACCCAACACCCCCAATGCCCCTCGCATCTGGCAACCACCAAAATGTTTTCTGTATGAGTCTGCTTCTTTTTTGTTTGTTTATTGTGTTCTTTAGATTACACATATAAGTGAAATCATATGACATTTGTCTTTCTCTGTCTGACTTACTCCACTCAGCACAATACCCTCTATGACCCTCCATGTTGTTGCCGATGACAAGATTTCATTCTTTTTTATGGCGGAGTAATATTCCATTGTGCATATGTACCACCTCCTCTCTATCCATTCGTCTATTAATGGACACCCATGCTGCCTCCACATGTTGCCCATTGTAAACAATGCCGTAATGAACGTATAGATACATACATTCTCCTCGGAGTAGTGTTTTGGGTTTTTATATAAAACACATTTTAACCAGTGATTTTTTTTCTTAATTTAAGTGGGCAAGAACTTAAGAGTCCAGTTATATTTGAGTTTCCCTTTGGAATCTCAACATTGGAGTCTCTCTCAAGACTTCACTCCCATGTTCTTGGTAAAAATGAGCTGCAGAACTAGTTGGACGTTTTGCAATGACATACTTTCAATCCTTACTTATTTTTTTTGAGATGATGAATAAACCCTTCAATTGAAGTTATATTATAGAAAAAAATCACAGTAGCAACAAAACCATATATTTCTGAGGACTTAAGATTGATAAGGTATATATTGCAATCATACAAAATAAATAAACAAATCATTACTGAGAAGCATGATGATAAAAGACTTAAATAAATGGATTATATTTCTTATGGTAAACTGACTAAATCTGTTAGATCTTTACAGATATCTTTTAAGCATAGTGTAATCTCATAAAGCTATCAATGGGATTTTAAAATAATTTGATCAAATTTAAAAGTTTTACTTAGAAGAATTATTAGGAAGGGTCCAACATTATAACAAAAGTAAAAGGGGCAAACTCATCACATAATAGGAAAACACAATGCAAATAAAAAATAAACACTAATATATCATAGGAAAAATAAAAAATACATAAATGGTGAAATAATAATTACTAATTAATATTTTAAAATATTAAACCCAATAAAAACCATATAAGTACTAAGAAAAAGTTAGGTTATCACATTATCATACTGGTTAGAATTTCAGTATTAATATAAGCTATTTACTTATCACTTTTCCATGATAATTCCATAGGTCTAAATATATAGATTTTTGAGTTAAATTATTTGGAATACATATCTAAGAACAAATTTACTGAATCATAAATAAGGTGACATATAATTTCTGTTTGCTTAGGACAGACAGCTTATGTTCATTGTCTCAGAATTAGCATAAATGGCAAAGTCTTTCACTCTACATATTATGCTTCACCCTAACCATAAGTTAGTGTATATTAAATGACTATTTCCAGAATACTATTTAGAATGGCTACATTAGTCTAAAATCTATTTAGCATGGTGTCAGAGTTTCTATACACTAATATCATTGTCAACACAAGGCAATATCTAGATTTCTAAGTTTTCTAACAAAATAGATATAAAGTGAAAGCTCATTGTGGTTGTGATGTGTATTTCTCAGATTACTACCATAATAAATTTAAGTATATCTTGTTATGCATGTTAGCTTCATAGATTCCCTATTTTATAAATTGAATATTTATATCAGCCACCATTTTTTACATGAGTTCTTCAATATTCCTAATTAACTTTCATAATTGAAAAAATATATTAGCTTTAAAGAGGCTGCTAAATAGTAGGGCCATAAAAGCACTTAAGTCAAAGAAAACAAATATTGCTTTGATAATAGAACTCCTCTCTAGCATTTTTTTTTTTTTTAGTGTATTCAATACATGATTCTCAAGTATGACCTATATTGACCTGATGATAATTTTTACATTTTACTTTATTGGACCAGAAAATTTCCTTCTTACTTGGTTTCATTATCCTGACATTTCATCTGAAGTTGGGAAGCACACCTAATGAGGAGATGGGAAAGACAGCTACAGCTTTATCTTAGAACATAAAGGAGAATCTAGGCTTGACATAAACTACACAACTATCTGTATGTAGCTGGGTTTGAGCATCTCTTGGATGTCCCCGTTATAGTCAACTCTCCTAAGGGAATAGAATTAACCTCTAAGAAATGAAAAGTAGTTTCAACCTCTCTCATTCAGAGGCTCAGGTGGTAATGTTTCAAATAAGGTTCCATAAATTCTATATAGTTACAAAATAAAAAAAAAGAATATTTGTTATTCTTCCAAGATATTTATTTAAAAGGTAATTATAAAAAAAAAAATCACCAGATGAATTATTTTTAATCTCTCAGGTCAGATGACCAAAACTTAAGAATTTCCTAACACTGTTTTCAGAAGATGAGTTCACCTCTTCAGGGTTAACTTAGAATTAGTCCACAGTATAATTAAATACCTTTTGTATTGAAAGCAATCTGTACTTCAAATTCATAAAAGTACTTTCAAATGAATGATCTTATTAGTATATTTGACCATTAAGATTACACTCGAAAGAAGTAATGTGAAATTGGCCTAAATAATTGCATGTGACCTTTCTTCTTTTGATCATCAAGTGAGGAATATCTATTTATTCTGTTTTTCATTATATTATATCTCAATAATGACTTTTCCTTTACATTAAAAAAAATTCTTAACACACTGTTGCATGGTCAGTTTCATAAGATTAGCCATCTTAATGACTTGTTAATATTACTTACCCTTAGGCCAGATTCATTGCTGAGCAATCAGTCTTTAATATGACCCCCACATTCCAAATCAAGCATATTATGCTCGATATTGGTACAGTAATTTCAACACTGCTGATATGGACACTAAATTTTTGTCAGTCTCACTCTGTGTTCTTGGTTAGTTCATTAAATTTTCGAGTGCATGAGTATCTGCCTCTACTAAGTTGACATTCTATTTGTCAAGAATGGAGGAGGAAAGAGCTAATTAAAGGTATACAGGAGGAAAAACCTAATCAAAGAGCTAATGAAATACTAACAAGTATAAAATAAAAGATAACTTGAACAGTTAGACCTTAATGAAATATAATTAGTTACAATATTCATTTACTTTTTACCTCAAAATATTTGCATTTGATTATACAAGGCAAATGATATGGAAACAATTTCAATATAGGATATAAACCAGGTTATTCTTAACTTTAGCCAGGAATAGAAAAGGAAGGAGGGTGCTTGATAAAAATGCTTGGAATAGTAAGCTCAAGATATATGACACTCTTTAGACTGGTAATAATAATTATGATCATATGAAGGGTGAGTTTTTTTTTATCTTTTAAATACCCAGATATAATTCATATAGTTGGTTGCTTAACCAATCCACACTTTCTCTAAAACAATCTAATTTAGGTTTCTATTGCAATCTATTCTTCATTCAACCTCCAGCTCCAAACTTAGTTCTTCCTCTACTTCCAAACTCCAGCTCCAAACTTAGTTTTAACTGGTTTAAGGGTAAATGTAAATACTGATATAAGCAACAAGTTCAAGAACTCCACTTAAACCAACAAGCTAATGGCACTTCCCTAGCCACAGAGATGGTCATATAACACAATCAATACCAATTTAGAAAGGTGTAGCTTTGCTAGGTTTTCTGTGAAATGAATCTCCTTTAAAAAGCAGTTTATTAGTAAGCCATCACAAGAAATAGAAAGTTTTCTTTATTTTCACTATCTCAGGACATCATGGTATTTATTGGTGACTCTCAAAACAGTTATAGACATATGCCATGATGAGAGATGCTAGCCAGAAGCTGAGAACAATGTATGGAAAAGAGGCGGAGCAAACAGTTGGAGACACAACTGAAAATTACCAAGCTTGAATTTGCTGTAGCTCTGGACTTCCAGGTAAATGAATCAGTACTATATAATTGTTTAAGATCAAGATTCCTCTGTATGCATATTGGTCAGGTTGTATTCTATAGAACCCCAGTGGGTGATAACTCACACAGACTTGAGTTTGCTCCTGGGTTGTCTACTATATGTCCCCAAGGAAATTATGTAACCTCAGAAAAAGCACCCTAAAGTATGCAATGATTGGTGATCAACTTACAGATAAAGTTCTTTGCCAGGTTCAGCACTACCCAATGTTTAATATTGTTAAAAGGTTAGGACTCTGTGGCTAGTGGTGATATTAGCAAAACTTTAGGTAATAACCATAATACAATTATTTTAACTTGATTCAAAATTAACATTTTTGCTAAGAAACTAATATGTGCAAAACTAGATGACACAAAGAACACAAAACTCAGGAAATACATTTCCTGCCTTCCGGGATTTTACATAGTTTGTGGAAACATACTACAACCAAAGTAGCCAAATGTTTGGTAGGAGACTAAAAATAAAAGTGAAAAATCATATCTAATTTAGTGTAGGCGCTTGGTTGTGTCTTGACAGACAGGACTTGAAAGATTTTGAGAGTTATAAATGTAGCAGGGTATTTTGCAGGCAAAGAGACTGAAGCTGCAAACAAACAAAAGCCCAGGAAATTGTATAGATTAAACATACAATAATAGATGTGAAAAAAATCACTAAAGGGTCAGTTTCAATAACAGATTTGAGATAGCAGGAGAAAAAAAATTCACTGAATTTAAAGATAGATCAATAGAAAATATGCATTCTGAAGAGAGAGAAAAATAACTGGAGATTAAAGAAAATAAACAAATACTTAGAGACCCATGAGACAACACACCATTCCAATATACAAAATAACGGGAGTCTGAGAAACAGAAGAGAACAATGGATAAAATATTTTTTAAAAAAATGGCTAAACTTCCCAAATGTAATAAAAATACCATTAATTCACAGATCTAAATAGGATAAACACAAAATAATCCACACCTAGACACATCACGGCCAAACTGTTGAACACCATGGGGGGAAAAAAATCTTGAAAAATGAAAAACGACACATCATTTAGTGGGGAACAAGTAAAAGCTGAGAGGCTCGTAATAATGATGAAGACCAGAGGGCAGAGAGAAGACAAATTCAGAGTGTGTGTGTATGCATGGGTGCATGGTGTAAACACTGTTAACCAAAAATTCTGTATCTAGAAAAAATTGTATTTTAAAAATAAAGGTGAAAACAAAAGACAGTCTCAGAAGGACAAAGCTTGAGAGAATGCTTTGCTAGCTGACTTACATTACTGAAAAAATTAAGTTTTTCAGCTACAAATGAAATCACATGAGATATAAGTTCAATCCACAAAAGTACAAAAATAATAATAGCATTGTATTTTGGGGTTTATATGATAAAGCTATGTGACAATAATACCAAAAAGGAGGGAGGAGGAAAACAAAGCTGTATTCAAGCACTTTCTATATTGTACTAAAATTAAGGTAGTAGTAATCTAAAATAGATTGGAATAAATTTGTTGCATATAATCTGTAGCACAATCACTGAGAAAATAAGTACAAAAACATAGTTGAAAGATTGACAGAGGAATTAAAATGGCTGACAAAAGTATTTATTTAGCACAAAAGAAGTCAGAAAAGGAGGGACAGTACCAACATGAGACATATAGAAAAAATGATATGTGCAAGTTTACTTTTCCTTTGGGTAAGGCTAATTAACAAGCACAAAAAACCTACAATCTTCATGACAGCAGTTAGTTTTATAACTTGGAGCAAGATGTCCACCTAAGTTAGGCTCTTAGTCTTCACAGTGACTGGGATATAGGGGTACTACCTTCCTTAATGATTTCATTTCAAAGGGATAATTCTTTGGTTCTTGAAAAAGAGAGACCTGGGTTGTAAAAAGAGACTTTTAAAACAGATTTATGTCTCATAGGATCATTGAAAGAATTTACATGCGCATGGCACTGTTTCATCTTTTCTTATGACAGAATAGTATCCCATTGTGTATATAGACCACATCTTCTTTATCCATTCATCTACCAAAGGACACTGGTTGTTTCCCTGTTTTGGCCACCTTAAATAAAGCTGCAATGAACATCGGAGCACACATATCTTTATGGATAAATGTTTTCAGATTTTTTGGGTGGTATATACCCAGGAGAGAGATTGCTGGGTTATATGGTAATTCTATTCTTAATTTTTTGAGGAACCTCCACACTGCCTTCCACCAAAGTGTCCTTCAATAGAAGATTGGATAAAGAAGATGTAGCACATATACACAATGGAATATTACTCTACCATAAGTAAAGATGAAATACTGCCACTTGCAACAACATGGATGGATCTTGAGATCATCATGCTAAGTGAAATAAGTCAGAAAAAATTGAGAATCATATGACTTCACTCATATGGGGGATATAAAACTGAAAGCAACAAAGGAACAAAACAAACAAACAAAGAAGCAAAAACTCATAGATATAGACAATAGTTTAGTGGTTACCAGAGGGTAAGGGGGGATGGAGAATGGTAAAAGAGGGTAAATGGGGTCAAATATATAGTGATAGAAGGAGAACTGACTCTGGGCAATGAGCACACAATGTGATAGATAGATGGTGAATTGTATACTTGAAACCGATGTAATTTTACTAACCTTTGTCATCCCAATAAATTTAAGTTTTAAAAAATGTTTGTTCAAGCTGAGAGAAATGTTAAGTCCATTTTGGTCAATAACAAAGAATTAAAAAGGAAAAAAAAAATTATACAGCATTACCAAGAGGGATTTATGCCGGCCATTCAAGGTTGTTTTAATGTCTGAAATTCAATTAAGGTAATACATCATGTTAATAGGATAAAGCAAAAAACTCCCAGTCTCATGAAAACAGACACAAAGGAAGCATTTGACAAAATTCAACATCCATAAAAACTGTTAATAAACTGGAAATAAAAGGGAGCTTTTTCAACCTGATAAATGACATCTGTGAAAAACCGATACTTAAGGAAGAAAGACCAAATGCTTTTGTTCAAAGACTGGGGTAAGGCAATATGTCTGTTATTGCCGCTTCTATTCAACATTGAAATGAAGGTCCTAGTCAGTGAAATAAGGCAACATAAATGTAAATAGATACATACATCTTACATGTAAAATGGTATAGTCAGTTTGGGAGACATTTTGGAAATCTCTTTAAAAATTAAACATACCTGTACCATATGAACGAGTAATTTCACTATTAGGTACATATCCCAAAGCAATGAAAATGTATGTTAACACAGAAACTTGTACCTAAGTGTTCATAGAAACATTATTCATAATAGCTTAAAATTGGCAGCAACCTTAAATTCATCAGTTAGTGAATGGGCAAACCAAATATGGGATATCTATACAATGCAGTAATATTCAGCAAAATAAATATATGCATTGATGAAACATGCTGAAACATAGACAACCTCAAATATGTTGTGCTGATCAAGAGAATCACGGCCAAAAGACTCCATATTGTATGGTTCCATTTTATATGAAAAGCCCAGAATAGACAAAATCATAGATGCAGACAGCAAAAAAGCAATTTCTTAGGCCTGAGAGTGAGAGTAGGGATAGATTGCAAATAGGAATGTAAGAACTTTGGGGGAAGATGGAAATGTTTAGAAATTGGATCGTGGTGGTGATTGCAAAGTACTATAAATGTCTAAAAATCTCTGAATTGTACCTTTACCATGGGTAGATTTAGTGTTATGGAAATTATACCTGAATAAAAGTGTTTACAAAAATCACCAATGAGACCATTATCTAAAGTGTTCTTGGGTATATGGATAAATTGGTTATGGAGTTGGAATGTCATCTTTGGAATTTTACAAAAGATTGCATAGTTGAACAAAAATGGGCAGAGGACATTTATCATTAGGCAGTTAATATATATTTGTTGGTAGGTTGAATATTGAATTATAAACTCAACTATCCATAAGGGCTAGAATTTTCGGTTAAATTTTGGAATACATTTGTGTGTGTGTGTGTGTGTGTGTGTGTGTGTGTGTGTGCAGGGGAGTAGCTATAAATACATATACACTGAATTCTAAAATGTTCTAACATATAAATTAGTTAGTTAATGTGAATAACAATCATTTAAGAAAAAACTAATTTTGTAGATAATTTTTTTCCAATAAAAATTCTGATCATCATATGAATGCCATGAGATATTGATTTGCCCATTCAGATTAAATAATAGTCAATAAGCATTGCTGATTTCAAGATCTTTTTGATCTCAGCATCCACATTTCAGATGCTAGTCAAGACCTTTATAATATACATGCATATATGTATGCATTTGTATAAGTTAAAGATAAACATAATATATAATAAGAGTTAGTAAACCATGATTCATTGCCCAAATCTGGACCACCATCCGTTTCTTAAAAATACAGCTTTATTAGAATATAACTACATCCATTTATTTATATATTGTCTAAAGATTATCTCAAGTTACAGCATCACAATTGAGTAGTTATGATAGAGAGTATATGGTGGACCCCTGCTATATGGCATTCAGTATCTTTTAATGTTCATTAGTGAAATTAGCGTATTAAATTAAAATGAATACACTAAACTCTATTATATTTCAATTATATGATGTTAAAATGTACATGAGTGTTTTGTCTTTTAGTTTTTGAATGAGTATAAAGAAAATTTGTCAAGATTATTTTTAGATAATGGTTTTTATGATTCACATGATTTGAGTTTCTGTTTACTCATTTATTAACCTGCTTTCCATTCATTTGAAAAATATTTTCATGAAGTTGTTTTCAAATACTACAAAGCAACGATGATTGTTCTGATGAGAACAACCACATGTATTTTTAATGATTAGTTTATAAAAGTATATAGTTACAATCTTAAATTAAGCAAAAAAACAAATCAAAACAAAATAAAAAACAAACAACAAAAAACATACCCTAAAACCATAGAAATAAGAATAGAGTGAACTAGAAAAGTGATACTTATTTTAACGGCAGGGAACAGAAATAAGATAAAAGTACTCAGAAAAAAATTAATAATTTAAGAAAGAGTGTATTTTTCATTATGAGGTCCCCTAATAAGTAATGCTTGAAGTAATCTGACTACGTGAGGACTGTTCCAGAAGTCAGGAAGGGCCTTCAAACACCTCAGAAACAAAGTCGGAAGGATGAAACTAAACGCTCATTTTGCCATGGCCCTCGCATTTACAGAATACCTAATAGTTTATTCAAAGGCTCTGAATAGGAGCATTTTATGATGATAGTGCTGCCCACAGGACTAGGAATATATTTCTCCTTGAAACTTAACTGCATGGGAATTTAGTAAATCCCTTTGCACATGGATTTGTTATTTTAATATGTGCTGCCAGGGACCAAACTGACTGATACTTGGTTGTGACTGAACCTTCAAGCATACATCCTAGAATCTCATAATAAAACCATTGATGGAGTTTCTTCCATAGGATCCCTTTCTGACATATTAGGGGTCACTGACAAACTGTGAGATCATTCAACATGTAAGATTAATTAGAGATATATAATACCCCATCCTCTTCTAACAAATGTTATTATTTGGGGAGAGAAATGCTCTCATTTTATAATGTTATTACTTATGTGTATATGGACATGGAATCATATATATATATATATATATTACTATGCCCAGTTCACTTTGTTTAGTAAATTTTGGCTATGCTATTATCATATTAATTAACTATGGCATATTTGTATGAAACTTTATAAAGAGCATACATACACATGTATGCCTGGATATACATTTACATTTTTTCTTTTATGAAAACTGTGTGAAATGGGCAAAACAGGTGGTAGCATAACCAACCTTATACTAGGGGAAAATATGATACAGGGTTTGTCTCTGACTGTCGTGTGTAAGGGTGCGAGAACTGTGATGTGACTCAGACGAGACGAGTTCTCTTACCGTGTTCAGTGAGTGTCATGTGTCTTAAAATCTCCCTTTCTCTTTTTGATACATGTATGCAGTCCCAAAGCTTTGCACTTTCTTTCCCATTTGATCTTGTATTTCCATCTCTATCTTCATTAACAAAAAGCATATTGTAATAAGGTAATAATAGTGTGATTATCTCGAGAATCACGCCTTTCAAATAACAAACATGATGTTTAAATTTTTAAAGTAGTTGTTGAAATCTATAATAAGCTTGGTAAAATAAAAGATATACTTCTTTGATGAATCTTCATAAAACTACTGCTCTAACCTTGTCCTATAGCTGTTCAAACATGTGACATGGACATGGAAGTTAAAACCCCATTCAAAAATTATCCATTATCTCAGTAAAAATGCTATTGATTATAAAAACCAGACTATGTCCTAGAATTCACTATTTATACATTTCACATACCTGCCATTTATATACAATTTAATATCGCCATTGTTTCAATTAGTATTGTGAAATACAGGTTAGCAAAAATGATCTCATATCACCTTATAGTTACTTAAAATTCCTGTTTTAGGTCTAGCACACGATAAGCACAGGAAGTACTGACGTGAGTGTCAGACTCCTTAGTGTTGTCAGGACTTACAGCAGCTCTAGCGAAATGGTTAAAACAGATCAAGGTTTGACATAATCAAAAATTCTGGGAGCAACTAGATAACAGCATCAGGTTTAATACAAAAATCATCCCAGGTTCAAAGATTCCTAAACATGAATACTACTTTGAAGATAATCTCTGGCTTTCTGAGATTTCAGGCAGATCAGTACTCTATTCTGCCCTAAAACAAAACTCTCATGAATGAAAGGTTGCTTGATTTATTTTCAATGGCTTTGGGTGTAGAAATCATTTATGTCACTTTGTATGTTTCTAGTACCCATGTCTGAAACATGAGTGGCTTCTCAGAAAAGATACAGAGAATTCTGGGAAAACTCACATTTTTAGAGTAATACCGAGTAAACAGCATACTGAAAGATTCTGGAATAAGTACAAATTCCAGAATATTCTTCATAGGAGTAAATATTCTAGTCTTGATAGCAGCAAAGAGTTCGAGTTAAGCATTTCCCCTCACAATTAGTGACTAACTAACAACAACAAAAATATTGAGTCTGTATGTTCCTGTTTTTTGTTTTTGTTTTTAAATTAACTTCTGTCTAAATATCTAAACTGGTGAATCATTGAGACGTTTAAAGGCAATGGTGGACACTCTATCAAATTTTAGATTAAATAATAATTCTCTATATTCTTAGAGGCCATTTCTAACAAGAGATTTGCTTATATTATTTTTTGAGTTCATAATTTTTCATTGGACAAACATGGTCAGCAGCATGATTTACTTATTTATTTATCCATCCTGTATTGAAACAAGGGACTCGTTATGCTTTGAACACACAATGCAATATATAGATGATGTATTATTGAGCTGTACACTTGAAACCTATGCAATATTACTAACCAATGTCACCCCAATAAATTAATTAAAAAAAACTGAATTGAGCTTTTCTCTTTTATTCTGAATTATATAACATTAAATTTTATGATGATCTTTCTGCTTTAAGAGATCAAACTAATCTTGAATGTAATTTAAAATGACATTTTATAAAAGGAAACACAAAAGCAGACAGTACATTAGTTATAGTTTTCTTTAGAGTGAAGACACATTTTCTATGCATTTGTTGTTCCTAATCAAACAACTAGCTCACAAGTACAACTACATAGAACAGATGGCAAAACCTTTGTGCATTAGACTTTATATCTGAAACAGAGACACTTTATTTTAAAATTGCCACTTGGGAACATAAAGTGCTCTCATGAGAAAAACACATTTTACACTTTAAAGACAGTCCATAAAATAAAAGCAGATGTTTAAATGACTTCTTAATTAACACAAAACAAATATTTGCCTACACTGTGGGATGAAGCACTGCAATTAAGATGAACCTTTTAAAACAGTCTGGGATATATTTTATGCAAAGCAATACCAAACATTTTATCTTTTAGGATTTTGTTTTTCTTTGAGAAAAATGTAATTATTATTTATCTACAATTCACTAATTTGAAACTGTTATAAAAATAATAGCTGGTATTTTCTAGTTTGATTAAGATGCTTTTTAAAAAAACTGTACTTGAGTCTAAAGCATATTATACTTACAAATACTATTTTCAACTAATTACACAATTATGTTGCCCCTTTAGCACTGAACACTTCTATTACCCAAGGATATTTATTAAGGGATTAGAGAGATGTTGATATATATTTTTTAAATGCCCTCATACAAAAAGTATGCAGAACATATTTTTTGTAATATATAATCACAGATAGTATAAATGATTGAATAATCATGCAGAACAGAGAGAAGAATAAAAAATATTTTTACTCACATAAAATTTATTTTTTAGGGGGGAAAGCACATAGACATACTTAGGTAGGCTTAAGGTGAAAGAATAGTGAGGAACCCAGCCCCACCAATACAAGGTGACAGTGGTCAATTGTGCTTCCTATGTGCACAGTTGTCTTTCTGCTGTTTTAATATCTTAAAATAAAGGTTTACAAGTTGTGTAAGAAATAATAAACCCATAATGCACAAGGCTCACTCCCAAATTCTATTAATGCTTATACATTTTTCCACTTTGTTAAAGGCAAAAAGAGCAAGGAAATGAAAGCACCCTATTCAGAACAGTTGAAATTAATATAAAGAGACCACACAAAGAAAGAAGACCTCCTGTACATTCAGAGGACTTTTCTTCTACAGCAAAAACAATGACTTACTGACTGTAAAAAGATAGAACCAATATTATAAAAAGAGAATTATCATCAAAGGTGTTCAGAAAAATAAAAAGACTAGCATCTAATATACAAAAAGAGGCGTGGTGAAGAAATTAAATTGATTATTGGAGATAAAGAGGACAGTGTACAAAGTAAAACAAAATAAAATTATGCAAAGCCTTATGGGATTGATAGAGCTAGCAAGTCATTAACTAAGAATTATGATCAATACAAGTCTTTTTAAAACTTGAATAATCTTGAGAATTTATATTAAATCTCTAATGGCCGCTTTGTTACAAAAAGTCCAATGAAATATTTTCAATTTGTTGATTCTACTTGTATTATATGCCTTGATTTTAAACAATTAGCAAAAATGATTTTGAAATCCAGCTGATAAACATAAAAAATTATAGAAAAAGGAAAATGTCAGACAATTATATATTGAGTAATAATTTCTTAATTTTCTAGAAGTGACAAAATGTGAGTTATAGACAAATGTTTTGTGATCACAAGAAGGTTCTAGAATATTCATTTTACAAAAATATTTACAAATATTTATCAAATTTTTACTATCTACCAGTTACTACCTTAGGACTATGAATCAAGATAAATATTCTTCCATTTTAGGAAAGCACAATCAGATAGGGGAGAAGAAGTATATTACTAAGCATGCTATATTGAATGCATTTAATTAAAATCTGTAGAAAATATTATGTTATCAAATGGTTGAATTAGAAAGCTTCTTTGCAGGAATCAGTAATAACAACAAAATTATCTACATTTGGTCTTAAAAAACCAGTGGGCATAAATTTTATATTGATTATGTGAGCGTTTTAAAAAGATATAAGTAAATATAAAAAACCAAGGCATTTTTAAAGTAAATTGTGCTTCCTTTTTTAAAGATAATTTTGTAAAATTACATATCCTTATATACATTTTATGAATGTATTTAGAAAAATATTTCATGATTTACTTATAGCCTAAATATAAAAATGTGGACTGGAAAATGTTACATGTAGATTTTATAACTGGTTTTATAACTATACTTAAAATGTTAATTAATAGATCTCTTGTCAAACCTATAGTTATTGAAAAAATGCATAACAAACTTCACAATGTATACTTTATAACTGTTATGTCATATTATGAATAATAATTTGGAAAATATAGGAAATGTTGCAGAACTAAAGGCAAAGTTTGGCTCAAATATTGGCTGGGGAAAAAAAAGATTCAAAGTGACTTGCATTTTGATAGACTTATATAGAGTTACAGTCCCCAAATATAAAATACGTTTTAGAATGATAAATGTAAAATAATGCATTTGAGCTAAAAATAATTAATTATAGAAGTATAGTTTCAAATATAATGGATGTACAGATTGTAGTAAATAATAATTAATATATCTTAGTTGATCAGAAATATTCTATGCCATAAGATGGATTCAGCTTCTTTAAAAATTAATTGAATCTTAAAGACATTTATTTTTACTTTTACATAACTAAATTTTAAAGTAAGCTAATGTAAATGTAGGGCCAAGATCTAGAAATATATTAGTCCTATCACATTTCATAAATTCATATTAGTTCTAGACTTTTGATTTCACTTCTGGATATCACAGTACATGAGGGGCAATGTATTGTCAATAATTCAAGAGCAGATGGCTAGAGAAATAACTCAAAGTAAATTGAACTTTTAAACCTTTTAAAGAAAAACATGAAGTGGAAAAATTAATGGTGGCTTCAAAGGTTTCAAAGTGTCATGACGAATGTTTATTATTATGCTGCTTTCAAAGACAGAAGTAGAATCAAAAAGTGAAATCAAGGAGAAAGTTTGAGTTTTAGAGAAAACACAGAAACATTCCTACAGTTAGGTCTCTAAAATGGTCTGATTTTTAAAGTTTAATTTTCCCAGTGTCAAAATTGCTCAAGCAAAGACTGAATGACATATACATAATATAAATTTCACACCATGCACAACTGTAAGATGAGAATTTAAACTATCATCAAGGATAAGATATGTAAAGCTAACAAATCAGCCAAGAATCTGACCTGGGACCAATAAAACACTTAAAAGCTTATCAAAGGTAAACACAATGTTTTTCATTTTTGTTTTGTATAAACAAATGACAAAACGTCTATCATCATTAATCATTAGGGAAATGCAAATTAAAGCCATAGGGAGACACCAGCACACATCAATATAATCTTTAGAATTAAAAATACTAACCACAGTCAGTGTTGATAAAGATCCACTACCACTTTAATACACTGCTAATTGGAACATAAAATTTAAAACCTGTCAGTTTCTTATATAGTTCATTGTATACCCACCACATGACACAACCATTCCATTCCTAGGTATCTGCCCAAGAGAAATGCAAGCAAGTGACTATACAAAGCCTAGTGCATGAATATTCATAATAGCTTAATGTCTAATAGTTAAAAACTGGACACAATCCAAAGCTCCACCAACAAATAAATGGATAAACAAATTGTGGTGTACACATATAATGGAGTATTACTTAGTGATATAAAGAAGTGTACTATTAATTATGCTCACAATAGCATGAATAACTCTCAAACTACTCATGCTGATATAAGACAGATTACATAATATATGATTCAATTTATGTAATATTTAGAAAATATCTGTTAATCTATATGACGGGCAATAAATGAGTTGTTGTCTGGGGATAGAGGCAAGAGAGGAGCAAGAGGCAGGGTGAAAGGGCATAAGCAAACTTTAGGTTATGATAGATAAGTTAAATCCTCTTGATTGTGGTAATTGTTTTTCATCAAGTTGTATGCTTTAAATATTTACAGTTTATATCAATTATCCCAAAATAAAGGGTAATTTAAAGACAAATTATAGTCATAATTCATCTAAGCTGTGCATGAGTGCATGTGTGCATTTATGCATGTGTGTATGTAGCTATGTACATGTAGGTATATCTATGTGAATATATATATGCAAAATCAGAATTCACCCACACCTTCAATCCACTTAAACCTCTGTCAATTCCTGTAGTTAAGAGGCTATTTGGCAGCATAGAGGAAATATATTTTTAACTGGAGACCTCCTAGGCCTTCAGGGTTTTGAATCAAGCATCCCCAGAGTGATCTCTGAGATGTTCCCTCTTGTTCACGTTCCTCCTTTCTTTCTGCAAGAGGAGAGAAGGAAACAGCAACATGGAGCTCTTTTCTTTCCTTTCACATAGCTGATTTTTTTAATTATTAAATTTATTGGGATGACATTGGTTAATAAAATTACAGGTTTCAAATGTACAATTGTATAATACATCATCTATACATTGCATTGTGTGTTCACCACCCAAAGTCAAATCTCCTTCTATCAGCATCTATTTGACCCCTTTCATACTCTTCCACCACCTCCCTCCTCCTTTACCCTCTGGTAGTTACTAAACTGTTGTCTGTGTTTATGAGTTTTTGCTTGTTTGTTTGTCTTATTTGTTTGTTGCTTTCAGATTTATATCCCACATAAAAGTGAAATTATATGGTTCTCAACTTTTTCTGACTTATTTCGCTTAGCATGATAATCTCAAGATCCATCCAGGTTGTTGCAAATGGCAGTATTTTATCTTTTCTTATGGCTGAGTAATAATATTCCATTGTGTATATGTATCACATCTTCTTTATCCAATCATCTATCGAAGGACACTTTGGTTGTTTTCATGTCTTGGTCACCATGAATAATGCTGCAATGAATTTAGGGGTACATATATCTTTGCAGATAAATGTTTTCAGATTTTTTTGGTAGACACCCAGAAGAGGGATTCCTCGGTCATATAGTAACTCTAGTCTTAATTTTTTGAGGAACCTCCATACTGTTTTCCATAGTGGTTGTAGCAATTCACATTCCCACCAGTAGTATATGAAGGTCCTTTTTTCTCCACAACTTTTCCAACACCTGTTACTTGTTTTGTTGATGATAGCCATTCTAACAGGTATGACATTGTGGTTTTGATTTGCAGTTTCTCAATAGCTAGTGAAGTTGAGCATCTTTTCATGTATCTGTTGGCTGTATATATGTCTTCTCGGGAGAAGTGTCTGTTCAGGTCCTCTGCCCATTTTTAAATTGGATTGTTTATAATTTTGCTGTTGAGTTGGATGAGTTCTTTATAGATTTTGGTTGATTGATTAAACAGTTACTTATTGAGCCACTATATTGTGTCAGGTATTGGCAAAGTTGAGTCAGATTGGGGAATACTATATCACATATTTGAATATGGGCAATTAAATCAAGGAATAGAAACATCTTAAAAGCAGGAACAGTTTAGTGTGTTGGCCTAAAGATGGTCCCATGGGTAAAGAGGAGGGATGTTTCCTCCTCAGAATTCTTACTCCTTTTCCATTCCATAACATTCTCCTAGTATTGCTACCCTATCCTTTTCCTCTACGTGGCATTAGAGGTTTTCCACAGCATGGGGAATTACTAGGTACAAGAGTGTAGGGTTAGTGTTCTCAACTGGCCCTAGCATTTGCTTCTAGGCCTGTAACTGGCAGGATGTGTGCGCTGGGAAACAGTGTGTCTTCTTCCTTTACCAGCAAAGCCATTGGCTCCTGACCTGTTTTAGAACATAAGATTGAACCAGAGAATCATCTTGGATGTTTGGTTGTCCTTGGTTTCTAAATAGTTCTGACAACAGTGTTTGATATTTCCTATTAATTCCTTCCTGTTTACTGGAACTGGTTTAACCTAATAAAATACTGCATTCCCAACTGATGGAAATAGCTTTTAGTGATTGGGCCTTTGGAAGGGCAGTTTTCTCTCACAGATAAGATTGATTAGTCATTCCTCAGGTAGGAAAGTATGATTATTAGATTCTATATTTGCTTCTGTTTCTTGAATTGATAATTAAACAAATTAAACTAAATAACTAATTTTCCAAGACATGCAATATCAAATTCTGTAAACAATTAAACAGCTAGAAAAAATAACCAATTCAGTCTTCTAGGAAAATATATATTTCTGCTTAAAAATGAAAATATTTTAATTTGTATATTGTGAAATAACTCCCCTCTCTCACTAGAGAATATTTAAAATAAGTGGCTGTGAATGTCATTCTTAAAAATAAATTGTTTTTCCTTTCTCATTTCTTCAATCCTCTACTTAGACCTTTTTAGAAATAGAATATTGTTCAATGGATGCAATGCTTTCATTTAGTTGCCATGGTAACAGAAATCAGGACTGAATTAAGACCCTAGGCAGTCAAATTAGTGAGTTTTACAAAAGGCAAGTCTCCTTATTCTATTTTGCTTAGGCTTCCCTCTAAACCTGGGTGAACTCAGCACATTGGTGAGCTCCCTCCAGACCCGTTTTCTCTGGGACGTTATAGAACAAGATGTTCTCATAGAGAAGAGCACTATTAGACACACTGAGAAGCTTGGCAAAATAAAGGCAGAGTTGAAAGTTGTCATAAACCTCCTGGTAAGACTAAATCTAGCCTTCTTGGGGAAGTATATGCTATATTGAGATTTTCAGCATTTGGATGGATGAATAATGGATGAATGGGTGGATGAATGGATAGATGATTGATTGATTGATTGATTGATTGATAGGTAGATAGATAGGTAGGTAGATAGATAGATAGATAGATAGATAGATAGATAGATAGATAGATAGATAGAGAGAAAGAGATTTCCCTTCCTTGAGGACATGGATAGGATACTACCTGTCATAACATTTTTTGATGGGAATAACTTGGGAATTGAACAACAGCTTCACATTTTAAATAGGTGCAAGTGTGCATTTGAAAAAGTTCTACTCAAATCAGGTGGCAGTATAAAAATTTTATTGTAACACACACATTACCTGTTTCTGAAATATATATCACAAATGCATATATGCTAATGGTCATTCAGCCATAATTCTTTCTGAGGATGTGTGGCCCAATTCATAATTATTACTCATGAAGTCGTACAGATTACCTCATGGGCTAGAAGACCGAACGTTGTTGGTTTTCTTGCTCGAAGGATGATAAACAAACACTCTCATAGTATTAAAATACTGGTAGAACACATACATTATCCTCATATACATTTTATAATACTTAAATGGAATAATATATTAAAAGCAATTTCTATTTGAAAATAAGGATGAAATTGAGTCTTGTAACTTAAAAATTGTCAGACAAGATTTAATTCAAAGCATATTGGTTCAGTTTATAATGTAGTACACTGGTAACTTTTGTTTGTTTTGGGGGGATACTTCATGTTTTTTGACATCAGGAAATAACCTCTGATAAACTGTCATTCCCTTATCTTTTAATTGTCTCAAAATAACATCATTTCATCATCATAGAATCTAGAATATAAAAGGTATATTAAGTTATCTTTGAATAGGTCCAATTTTAAAATATTTTTCAATAAATTTGCTTGTCCCTCAAATGTTTAAGGAGTACTAAAATAATTTCTAAATTATTGTAAGATTGTTTTCCCTGAATTCATAGAACTGAGAGTACCATATCACAAAGTACGTGTTAAAAATATCAATCACAGCTGAGGCTGTAATGTGAATTAGTCAGAAATTATATTTTTCTAGAGATGGAACTTTTGTAAAAAGAATAAAGGTTTAAATCAGTTTGGAAACATTTCTTTTTTAGGACACATAGGCAATGACATTTTATTAATTAGAATATTTAAATGCCTATAACATGTTAATTAAAATTAACTTTGATAAGTCTTTATATAGTAAATTATCCTCTATAAAATACTTTTTTAGATTTTCAAAGTTTAATGTTGAATGTTTAAGAAATAATGGAAAACTTTATTTTTTCTGAGAATGAGATTTTTATAGAGAATTTAATAAGATTTATTAAAGTGCCAAAATTGAGATAAACAAGATGTTTTCATTATTTGTCTATCAACGCATATTTTATTTGTAGATGTTCATTGCAATAGATTTTTCTAATGTCTCATTTATTCCCTGGTTATCCCTGTGTCTTAGAATTCAGCAGTAAATTATAATAGAACCATGCTGAGTATAATTTTGTTGAGTCTATAACCATAGAATGAATACATGGAAGCATTATTGGCACCATAATTCGAGGATTCAGGCAAGTCTCCTAAGTAGAGAGGTCACACTGAAGAAGATTTCACATATACCTTACAATGTTTTTCTGCAGTTAATGTGGATCCCATAAACTGAGCATGTCAGGTAGGTGTTTTAATGTGCTCAGTATCCCTACATTCCAGATAGCATCTTTATATGCCATTTTGCTATTTTGATTATTCACTGCCTTACAGAACTCTCCTTCTGTATCAAGGTGACATAATTTCTTTTCTTGGTTACAAGTTGTGAACTAGACAGAGGAATTTATGGTTTCTGCTTATCTGAACACCCCTGAACACTAGATAGAGTGCCTAGAGAATTCTTGCTTACCTGACTTCCTTTAATTTCGGAGGCTTTTTTAATGGTGTAGAGAGTGACCTCAATTATACTAGTAAAATATTTTTAGGATTGTAGGAGACTTAAATTTTATGGAGATGCTTCTGAGTAGAAAATGTATAAGGAACTCTGAACTTTAGATCTTGGGCATTGATACGCATAATAAAATAAAGATTGACTAAGATGCTAATGGTAGCAAAATTAAGTCCATGTCATGGGATAATAAGCAGGAGAATATTGGCGATCCTGGTTGTATCAAAGACAATATTTTTCTAAGCCATTTTTGTTATCTAGAACACTTGCTAATACATCTGTCTCTTGTAATATTTCTGTATTTTAGGGAAGCTAGTAACCACCAATCCGTTATCTGTTTATATGAGTTTAGAGTTTTTAGATTCTACATATATGTGAGATCTTAGAGTAATTGCCTTTCTCTGTCTGACTTATTTCACTTAGCATAATGACTTCGTTTTATATACATTGTCACGAATAGCAGGATTTCCTATTTTTTTTTATGGATGAATAATGATCCATTGTATGTATGTCTTTTAGGTCCATTTAATCTATATTGTTGTTCAAAGCCATGGTTTCCTTGATGGTTCTCTGTCTGGATGATCTATCCATTGTTGACTGTGGGGTATTAGAGTCCCTAACTATCCTGTTTCCCTGAAAATAAGACTTAGCTGGATAATCAGCTCTAACATGTCTCTTTTGGAGCAAAAATTAATATAAGACCCGGTATTATGTTATATTATATTATATTATATTATATTATATTATATTATATTAAAGACTGGGTCTTATAGTAAAATAAGACTGGTTCTTATATTAATTTTTGCTCCAAAAGATGCATTAGAGCTGATTGTCCGGGAAGGTCTTATTTTTGGGTAAACATGGTATTATTGCATTGCAGTTTATTTTGCCTTTTAATTCTGTCAGTATTTGTTTTATATATTTAATAGCACTCTGATGTTGTGTACATAATTATTTATAATTGATAAAGATTCATCTCTTTATCATTATATAATGGACTCATTTGTCTCTTTTGACCATTTTTAGCTTCAAGTCTATTTTGTCTGATATAAGTACAGTTACCCTGATTTCTTTTGGTTACCATTTGCTTGAAATATTCATTTTCATATCTTCACTCAGATTGTGTCTGTAAAGCTGAAATGAGTCTCTTATAGTCAATGTATAGTTGGATCTTATTTTTATTCATTCAAACATTCTATGTATTTTGATTGGAGAATTTAATTCATTTACATTTAAAACAATTATTGATAGGTAAGAACTTAGTATTGCCATTTTGTTAACTCTTTTCTGACTGCTTTGTAGATACTTTGTCTCTTCTTACCTTGCTGTCTTCTTTTGTGATTTGATGACTTTTTGTACTAGTATGTTTTGACTCCTTTCTCATAATCTATTGTGTAATTACTATAGGTTTTTCCTTTGTGTTTACAATTTAACTTCAATAGTATACATAAACTGTATAGACTGAGTTCATTAAAATAAAATAAAATAAACTATAATCTTAAGAGTTGTGGAAACAACAGGCTATCTTCATGGATGTCAAAAGCTCTGGTTGAAAGATTTACTTCATGTTAATTGTTCATATAACCTTGAGTGACATGTCTGGTTAAGACTGTATTCTCCTATTCTGTCTCTACTCCATATTCATTTTAATCAAAGGACAAAAAGTATGATCTCATCAGATAAAGAGTAATCATTCTTTGGTCAAAGGTACATGACTCAATTTTGTTATAAGTAACAAAGAGGCATAAAGTAAGGAAGTTTGATAATTATTTAAAATTAACTGGGAGTATTACTGTGTGAGTCAGGTTAGAGTACTACCATGTTTCCCCGAAAATAAGACCTAGCCAGACAATCAGCTCTAATGCACCTTTTGGAGCAAATATTAATATAAGAACCCATCTTATTTTACTATGATATAACACTGGGTCTTATGTAATATAATTTAAAACTGGATCTTATATTAATTTTTGCTCCAAAAGGCACATTAGAGCTGATTGTCTGGCTAGGTCTTATATTCGGGAAAGCAGGGTAATAGATGGAGAAAGGATTGCTATTTGCTTTTTATATTAATACATACATTGAATCTAATATTTAAATTTAAATAGAAAGTTAAAAATGTGTTAGTTGTTGCTACTATTATTATGTAGTCATTGAATTTTGCATTTTCTGGTAAAACAATGTCCTGTCCCAATTTAGTTTTGGAGGAAAAAATATGAGAAGCACAGAACATCTGTACTATAAACTGTTCTAACTTTCAAAATCACCATTCATCACATGACCAGTAAAGCAAAATGAAGATAAATGTAAAAAGGAATATACAATTCATCTCAAATAAGTATTTACCTTAAGTTTAATAAGCTAGTCTCTATACATTTAACAAGTTAACTGGTACATATTAATTAAATCTCTATTGTTTGTTTAAAATCTCTTGGAAGATTGCAGGCCATCTGGTTTATTTACTTTAAATGACAAAAGCAATAATTACTTAATGGCATTCCTATTAATGCACTGTTGTTTCTAAACATGTGAGGTTTTTAATGAGCACTTCACAAGGCTTATTGAAAGAATATTATTTACATAAGATTAAATGCTTTGTTAACTCCTTTGCTATTAAGGTGTAAAATAGTGCAAAAATGTCATTAAAAGTGATTCACATTATTTTAAAATAAATTATCACACTTGAGAAGTAAGTGAATTTCTAAAAATGTCTTCCTGCAGCATTTTATTTTATTTCCTGCAGTGTATCCACAGATGTTAGATTTAACTTTCTCTGTGTTTTCTATGCCCCAGAAAAGAAATGTTGTGAGCAGAGACATACACAATTGTTTAATCTTAGTGTCACACTAAATAGAGAAGTTAAAGCTTCTGTTTTGAGTTATTCTCCAAGTATGAGTAATGTGGAAAGCTAGAGAACTATGGTTATGCATCATTAAAAAATGGGCATTTTGAAGAAATTATAGCCAGACCACAATTCATGAATAAACTAAGTTGTGCAAGTTGTTTGCCAGTTGATTGTTTAGAACTTGTAAACTATTTTATTTCCCATAGAGATCATGATCTGCAGATATGTTTCCTTGGCCAGTTTGAAAATAGAGCTGACCCATACCATACCAGAAGCAGATTTTAAAGTAGTGCTTTTCAGGTTGTAGGGCATGAATCCACAGTGGGTTTTGAATCAGTGACCATTTTTTTTCTAAATGAAAACAATAGACTATATCAAATCAATCCTACTCTTTGAGAATGACAACACATTTGTGACATCTTTGTTTTATTTTTATAAATGTGTCTATGTTATGTATGTGTCTAAGTGCTTAAAGTTTTGCCTTATACTATGAGTTGTGAAATTAAATGAGCTTTACTGTAGGTCGCCACGAGAAAGTTTGAAAATGACTGGTTTAAGCATTCTATAAAAGCCAATGACTATCTCTGTCCAAATTCTCTTCCTGACACAGTTCAAAAAAACTGGTGTATATCAAACTATTTCTAAACATTTGAGTCTGTGGCTTTGCTAGATAAGCAACATAAACTGCATTGGAGTGACAGTCCAAGAATAACTTCAACAAAGTTAAGTCTGTATGTGTATGTCTAGAAATAGTTGTCATTTTGCTCTGTGGTAATTACACATCAATGGCAAGTAGTTCAAATAAACGGATATGATAAAATTTCTGGAAAACAACTAAAGCAAGCATTTCTAAGGTTCGGTGATGTTTTGGGGAATGAAGCTGTTCTAGGTCACTGTCAGTTTAGGGACTCAGTTGTGTGAACCCTCTATTTCTCCCTAAGGGGTGAAACTTACTGCAACTTCCATCCTGGCTAGTAGGTCACACCTGTACATTTCTCCACGTGATCAGAATTAAGAATATTCTCTGGCTCTGTCTGTGTTTGCCAGTGTAGCTACACATTATCCTAAGAAGGCTAGACCTTAGGAAAGGAAGTTGTAAGCAGGCACAAAAGGGGCCACTACAGAAAAAAAACACCTGGGTTACTTAGGGTGTATAGAAGAAAAAAAACATTTATGAATCTTTTTTGTCCACCCAAGTGGGAAATATGGATAAAAGGTACAACTTAAGTCAAGATGAGGCTGAGAGAGACCAGCACAGAGGAAATGCTGCATTATTATTATTATTATTATTATTATTATTATTATTATTATAATATTAGTAATAGGGATGTTGTGAGTAAATGTAAAAACATGAAAGATGTTTTGTAGATGTCTTTACATTTTGTTTCCTTACCATTATATGAGCTACACTTAGAACATACGTTTTGAAAGACTGAGGGGAAGGAAAGGTGGAAAGTTAAAATGAAATCATGAATAATTACAGGAAAAGACAGAACTAGATAAGATGCTCTGGCTGGAGAGAAACCAAAAGCCACATTAGTGTTTATTTTGTTCCTGAGCAAGTCCAGTCTTTACCATTGAGGGTTTTTAATAACAAGAGGTGGGATTTACTCTTGTTAATTAAACAGAAAATGATATTGGGCTCACAGATTGTTACAAGGGCTGTAGATATAGGATCAGATCTAAGCTTTGAAAAATAATACTAAAAATCTTGCCAGAGAGCTGAGATAATAAGAAAACTACAACTGATTTTGCCATTTGCGTTGCTGTCAGAAATTGGACTATAGTCTAGCTACTACTGTGGCCTGTGCTGGTAACACTTTTACAGCATACACTCCAGCTGGCGACTAACAGTGGCCTCCAAACTGGACAGTTCAGGCACAAACCTGGCAGCAAAATGAAGACCCCAGGCAGAGCCTGTTTCCTCATCTTGAACCCTTCTGAACTGAAGCCTCCTGTGCATGTACCGGTGGTTGGGATGGTGGAGCCTCAGTCACTTGCTTGTGTTTGGATGCAAAGATGGCTGAGAAAGCCAGTTTTCTGGGTTACTTTTTAAGAAGGCTGAATTTATTAGTCTGAAATTCCCGATCTCCAAGAGTCTCCAAAATATGCCAGAAAGCCTAAAAATATTACTCAATATCATAGGCCTTTGCATGTGCTGTTGCTTCCTTTTGGAAATCTTTCCTACAAGATCTTGAGATGGTTGTCTCTGAAAATCAAGACTGAAATTCAATACAATCTCTTCATAAAGGTCTACTTAAACAACCCTGCTAAGGCAGTCTTCCAACTCTCCATTACTCTCTATCACCTGAATTTATCTCACAGAACTTTATCAATATATGAAAAGTTTAATCACTTCCTTCCTTCCTACCCTCTTCCCTCCTGACCTCCCTACCTTCTTTTCCTTCTTTCTTTCTCTCTCTCTCTCTCTCTCTTTCTTTCATCCATCTGTATCTCTTTAATAGAAAAACAGCACAAGAGCGGGATTCTGTTTGTCTCATTCAAAAGCTACTTCATAGACTATATAGATGCCTGACCAATAGGCTGTACAATTGAAGCTGAAGTAGAATAATATTGAATGTCAACTATAGTTTTATATATAAAATCTCCATGGGAGGTGGAGTACAACATAGGAAAGATAGTCAATAGTATTGTAACAGCTATCTAAGATGTCAGAGGGGTAGTAGATTGGGGGGGTAGTAGATTTTGAGGGGTATAAATGTCCATCACATTGCTTTGTACACCTGAAACTATTTTTTTTACAGCTATTGTGATCACCCACAGCAGGGCCTGGCACATGGCAGTGGTGCAACAGATACTTCTTGACTGGATATTTGAAGAGCAAGGAGTAATAGAAAAGTAGTAATGGGCTTCTAGAAATCCCAGAGAAATACATACAGGGTTGGGGAGTCTAGCGTATAGGCAGGAAGAATATAAATGGATGTAAATGGAAAGAACCACTGAAAGTAACCTCTGTCCCATTCCACAGCCTGGTCTCCAGACACGCAAGTGTATGATTCTCTGAGGTTCTGCTTCTCAGTATTGGTTCTCATGGGGTAACAATCCCCATGAGATTAGGAACAGTTAGGAATGAGAGAGATAGCCATGACCTTATTCCAAGATCCAATCTGATTACTTTTTCATTCATTATTGGTTCAACAGATAATTACTATTTATTTTATAGCAGCCACTGTGTTGTTTACACAATTACATTTTCCTTGTGTTTATGCTCTCAATCCCATATATATATATATATATATATACATACATACATACATGTATGTATGTATATATACATACATGTATGTATGTATGTATGTATATATATATATATATATATATATATATATATATATATATATTCTTTTTGAGGTTCCTTATTGCTAATTATTTGTCTGATTATGTTTTCCTCTATATTAATGTCTATGCTGATTTTGATCAGGCCCCTTATGGGAGGCAACGTTGTATAGTGGATAAGCCCCAGGGCTCTAATGCCAGTCTGTGTGCATTCACATACTAATTCTCTCATTTATTCTGTGTGTGAGTTGTTTAACTACTCTACTATTTATCTTACTTATAAAATGGGGGTGAAAATAATAGCCTTATCACAGGGCAATATGAGTATTAAATAAATTAATATATGTAAAACAGTTAGAATTGGTGGCAAGTAATAAGACATTTGAAAGCATTTGGTATTATTATTACTTAGAATGGGTTTCTGATAATTTTCTGATTTCTCCGTGGCCTCAGTCTTACTTCCTAGACACTTAAATGACCAATTATGTGCCATTTTCTCTATACAGCATCATTTCTGGTTTCTTCCACTGAACTTTTCCTTTGACCCAGCACTGGCCTGAGAAGAAGAAGGGAAAGATGAGGAGGTCAATTAGCAACAGATGGAGAAGGACACCAAGAACAATCTTTCTCTACTTCATGACGGGAGCAAGTCCCGGCCTTTAATTTAATTTTCCCTCTTCCAAGAGACAAAATGAAGAGTTCACCAGACGTGGTCAGACAGATATCGTGATTATTTTATTCCCTTTGAGCAAAAGGAATGCTTGAGGGAAAGATAAGGTAGAATAATTCAACTACCACTAAGTCACAATACAATGCTCCCTTTTCATTTACCAAACACAAAAGACTCAAATCATCAAAAGTCCATCAAACAGATCTGTAGCCAGCATCCCCTTAAGTCACTTACACGATATCTTCCTATCAGTTGCAGAGGGCCATATCTATAGCAACGAACTAATACAATTGAATTTATTTTTATAAAAAGGATGGTGCCTCGAGTCTGCTATAGACTAGATGTGTATGTATATGTTTGGTCATATGTGCTTGAGGTTGTGTTTGCACTTATTTTAGAGCATTCAGTCTCATGTAGGCAAGTACTTTAGTGAGAAATATGGGCATATACATGAGTGAAGTTTGGTATAACTATCTTCTTTTCAGAGCAGAACAACGAAGAGGAAAAAGAGGAAGAAGCTCAGGTATGGCAATGTGTGAGCCATTTGAAATATTAAACTCCTTTGATTATTCATCTCAATTTTAATAGAAAGTTAATATATTTTGTAAGTTTCAAATCAGCATTTCTTATTGAAGTAATTTCTAGCTTTACCGTTATTTTAAATATAGGGAAAGACTTTATTTTATTTAATATGGCAACAATAGGTTGTTTACTGAAGTGTTTACACATATTTTACATAGAAAATGTGAATGTTTAAGTATTTGGCCCTACTGACCTTGTGCTTGAATTGTAAGTGGGATTACAGGTTGCAGATATATGGTAGGTACTCATCTTTTATTGCTGCATAGATATTTACAGCTACTTAGTGGTAACTCACCACTGCAAAGCTCTAACTCTAACATGAATAACAACAACAGGATATAGCCTGTTTATTTTGTCCACATCTTTTTCAAGGAAGCCTCCCACAAATTTAGAAAAATGTCTACCTTGCTTAACTCAAGTTATTTCAGTGACATGAAGGTACTTTGGCATTGTAACGAAACAACTGGAAAGTCTTTTGAGTGCATTTGAAGTAGACATTTTTCAATAGTTTCTAATATAAATCCCCTTCTTCTAGTGGAAGTGTGAAGGTATGCTGAGTCTCAATAAAGACTTCAGAGACTCATAAGCACTCTGTGAAGAATTTCTTTTCCTCTGTTCCAGAACAAAATGTTTCAGCCTGACAACAAAGATGTGGCTGTGTATCAAAGACCTATTGATAGCTAAGACAAAATCACCACGTACAATGTTTTTCCTTTGGAGAACTGAATTGCAAAAAGATAACTAGTGCCCATTTGGGACTTGAAATGGAAAACAATCATTTAAAAATAAGGCACTGCTTCAAGATAACACAAGCAGAAGAGCAGACATTATGAAACTCATACTTAAGCTTCATATTTGCTAATATGTACAATTACCTCTTCAAGGGAAACATGCGTGCGGCTCACATGATAATGTTACAATGAATCAACACGTAGTGAGAGTCGATGAGAACAAGGCTAATAAGGAGGCTCAGCTGGAGATCTACCCTCAGGAAGTAGTTCAAAATATCAGCCATTTGGTACCATCTGTTGAATTCCATACACTAAAAAGAATCCTGTGCAGAAATACATTTTTGTGAGCCCGGAATGAAGGATGTTTGTTACAGGGATCATTTAACAGAACTCATTGAACAGGAGGAAGACCGTCAGAGGGACAGTGAATCTCCCCTGACCGCTCCACACCACATTAATTTGAAATGGACTGAGCAAATACAAGCATTAATGCACTCCTGCACACACATGGTCCTCATATTTACTCAGTAAGTAGAGAGGTCCATCACATCATGTGTAATCAGTAAGCAAGAAAAAAATAGCAATATGGACAGATCATTTGTTCAATAACATAGAGGTCCTTATGAAAGTTCGTACAATGTCACTACAGCAGTGAGAGAAATCCTATTGTTCTGGACTATACTAAATTTAGAGATTCTATTATCATCTTTAAAATGACCATCACTATATTATTCACCTCCCTTCTTTAACTTACCAATAGCCCTTTTATGCAATGAAAAAGCCAATGATTATACAGATGATGTACTACAGAACTGTACATTTGAAACCTATGTAATGTTTTGAACCATTGTCACCCCAATGAATTTTAGTTAAAAAAATAAAAAGAAGTCAAAGACAGCAAACATAATATAGGAGTCAACATTAGTTTAGAAATTTGGAATTGTTTAGTTTTTATTGGAGGATTTCATTTATTTTTGTTGGTCTTCTTTCTCCTTTTGTTTCTTAGGAAAGTATATGTATGAAACTGATAATTAAATACACGTATTCAATTAAGTGACTTGCACAGTGCATGGTGCATATTAAATGTTCAATACATATTTGGTGACTGAAAAAGTGAACACCCCAAACCCAAGCATTTTCCTGATATGAGAATAAAAGGAATTATATGGTAAAATTATTACTCAGTTTTAGGGGAAATGATGGGAGTATGATGTTGTTATCTACCTATATTTGCCTGAAGGAGAAGACAGATGAAAATTGTATTCATCCTACTTTCGATTTTTAAAGGAAACTGCAAATTTAAAATTAACTTACTTCTCAGGAATTTACTTCTAATATCAATGCATGACTTTATTTATACTCTAGGGCAACAAAAATTGACATTTGTTAAAACATTAGTCAGTACTGACTAGCTGATCATTGTCCTGTATTTTTCCATCAATTACTAGGTAAAACTCTACATGAGTGAAAATTCTAAATGATTGTCACCATGTTGAGGTGACATAAGATACTCATAAGATACTCTTCTATCCAAAGAATATAACTCTCTGAATTATACATATGCAGCAATGTCTGATTCCAACACTGATCCTATGACCAACAGAAAATTATTTTCATCATCATTAAGAGAAGAAAAAAAATGTATCATAAAATATTTTCTCTTTGTCTTTCTTGAAAAGGCATATTTTAAACTTTTGATTGAATTAGCATTTACCTGTTTTCAGAGAATATTGAAAAATGTATCAGGACATTATGTTAAGAAATGTGCTCAATGTGACACAGATGAGTCTTGGGACTCATCTATAATTATGCTTGTTCCTCCTCTCTTCACCAGCTTGCCTTCCTATATTTTCTATTGTCCTTGAAGAGTTGTATGTTCTTTCCAAATGAACAAGTTAGTATTAATGAACTAGAATATGACTAAGAATTGGGTCCTGGTTTCATGTTTGATGACTGAACTTAATTTTAACTTCATCATCTCCGTGTCTTGCTCCTCTCCTCTTAACCTGAATGCAAGTCAACTGTATTTCTACAGGAAATAGAAGAGGATGTGATGGAAATAAAGAGGACAAAATTGCAATATAGAAGAAAAATAATGATAGCAGGTTTATGATTTGCTTTCCATACTGAGAATACATTCACACTCCTTCTTTCTTTTACATTCTATTGTCAATTGTCTTCCCCAAGGCAATGTTAATTAAACTATATAATAATGGCTTTCTCTGAAATTGAAAATAAGAAATGTGTGACTACCAGGTATTTTATGTTACCACTTCAATTTCAATCCATAGTCACTCTTAGATTTATAGTTGCACATAATAGACTATAATCAAAAGTATGGCTGACAGTGAATGAAGTCCCCTTCTTCATAGAGGAAATGTTTCTAGGTGATTCAGCAGAACACAGGACATGTGGTTGATCCAACAAATGCAGAGAAATTTGCCTCCGCTTGAGTGCTCTATGATGATTACCATAGAATTATCATCCAGACAAAGGCACTTTTGAGAACGAAAGAAGTGGCAATAATTATTCACAGTGACTGTTGTAAACTGAAAATGTCCTGCATAAACTGGATATGGTCACTTTGGTCATAAAAAAAAAAAGAGAGAACAGAAACCCAAACAACATGGCATGTTTGAGACTATATCATTATCATGTCAATAATGACTAGCCTCTATATTGTGGAGCCCCACTCCCCCTCAATCTCACTCATTCCTGATCTTAGGGGCTGTTAGATGGGAGCCATTATTAGCTTAAAAATCAATATGAGTGAAAAGAGTGATTTCTCTATTAAATAATGTGATTCACCAATTTGTGGTTGTTTAGAGAACACATCGATAGTACACTGGTTTGCAGTGTTTATAGCAAGAGTAAGATATGTGCATATCTACAAGAAATTAGAAATTCAAACTAGAATTTAATACAAAAAATGGGATAATTCTATGGAAAACAAAATTTTTAAAATCACTTTAGATCTGAATTCTTATTGGAAGACAGAGGTGTAGACTGCCCATTAAAACACTATGTAAAAGATAATTGGAATTAAGGATTACCCAAGGTTCAAAACAAGATGACACTTTGAAATTAATCTCTAAAGAAAGTCTCCGAGTCTTAGGGCAGGATCAGATTTACACTGATCATCTCTGAAAGAGAGACATTCTAAACAAACAGAAAGCATGTTCAGGGAGACATAAAGACAGATTGAGCTCCCAAGTGAACATGGAAGAACTGGAAAACAGAGCTGGCAAAAACAGGAAGCTCTTCAAAGGACTGTGGTATAATGCATAGATCCCAAAAAGGTGAAACAAGGCCAAAAGTGATAAATATGTGATGGTACCTTGTTTTACCTCCAAATCTGGTTTACAGAATAACTGTCTGTCAAGTACACCAGCTGCCGTGCAAAATCCTAATAATAACCAGGGATTTGTTCCCTTTCATGTTAGGCTGTGATCTCTTCTTGTGGTATCTCTACCTATTTTATATCTTCATTTTCATAACAGTATTCTTGTTGTATTGAAGCTGCTGTATTTGTTTTGAGCTTTACAATGAGGCACACTCTAAACTCTGAAACCAATAAACAATATCCACCCCACTGTCAATAAACAATCACTTGACACAATTCAATCAGGTACCTCTGAGGATAAACTGAACATCTATGATTCCCCAAATGACTTGTTTTCAGAGTATAGATCAAAAGTCACGAGTCCAATACCATTCAGATACTCATAACATTTTAGAGCTGAAAAAGAACTTAGAGTTCAATTATGGACATATTTATGAAATACTAGCTAATGTCCGTAGGCTTGTGATGGCAAAGCTGGGTAATATAAAACGGATATGGTCTTCAAGATAAAATATTACAACATTTGACAGACAATAATCAACAGTATGGTTAGGTTTTAGTTATTTAAAAAGGAAGTGAATGATAACAAAAATGATATTTCCCTATTGTGCCAGGTAGAATGCTAAACTTTACATGCATTTTCTCATGGCGTGCTCAGAGTACTTCCCCACACACCCCTGTAATAAATATGTCCATGCATGCACATTAGAATGTAAGCTAAACTAGAGCAGGGACTTTGATGGTCTGTATCACTTGCGAGTATGCCTGTCAAAAATTAGGCATTCAAGATAGATTCAGCGAACGAATAAATGAGTGAGTGATTAATAAATGATGAATCCCACAAGTAAATGTAAATCTTATTAGTATTTGCTCTAAAATTGATCATTATGTTACAAAGTAATTTATTATTAAAATTATGATAGCTATTTTCCCTAAAGCGTATAAACAGCATTAGATTTACTAATATTTGATGAAAAAAATGCATCTTAGGTACTTATAAATTCATAAAGTTAACATTTATTTCCTCCAATCTTAAATTAAACAATAAACAACAAAATCTTATTTTCTTGCAATCTAAAACACTAAAATTGATAATCATAGAAAACTACATTGTGTATTTAGAAAATAAAATTAATATTTTAAAAGTACACAAAAATGAGAGCCTTAATTTTAATTCATTAATATTTGAATACTTTATGGCTACATATATAGGGATATATATTTTGTGTGTACTTGTGTGGGCTTAGTGAGTATAAGGAGCATTGCCCTTAGTGAGAGAATTTTACAGCAAGTTTTATGATTTAAAGTTATGATTTTTTAAAACTTTCAATATTAATACTATAATTAATATCTTCACTGATTTTTGTCAAATCTTGATTAATTTTTTGGACAGATAGCTTCAAATTGCAGTGCTGTGCAAAATGCTATAAGCATATTTTCAGAGCGCTTATTACCTCTTCCTGGACATTTCTGAGAAATATTTTACACTCTTACCAACAAAATGTGATATTGTCCCTCTTATTACTTACTGACATGTAAAATAAATTTACTTTTGATAATTCAAATGTTATTGCTTAAAAATACTCTTATATTAGCCTAATAGAAATAATTTTTAGACTTGTATTAGCTCTGTTTATTTTTATCTAAATTTTATTTTTTATATACTTATTACTCCTTTGTTCCTGTTGTTTCTCTCCTTTGCCCAGTTTTTAAAATTATTTGTTTTTCAGTTTTCTCTTATTGATTTAAAAAAAACTATTTAGCATATTAAACGCTTCTCTTTATATTTTGCAATTATTTTCCCAGTTTGTTATTTGTCTTACAATATGTTAATAATGACTTTTACGTACAGGAATCACTAACACATATTAATACCATATATAAGTCTTGTATGAAAGCATTTTTCATGAAACACAGTGTTTCCCACATAGGGCATGCTGGAATATTTAAGAGACCTTTCTTACAGATAACCATGGTTAAAGAATGTAATGCTGATTCCTGTAACCCATATTAAAAATTAAGGAAGTATATGACTTGTTCTACTAGATTCTGGAAGTCCAAGGATAAGGGGCTTGAATCATATTCCTGGCAGCCTATGATCAGGCTGTCCTATCCTTCTTTCCATCCCAAACATGAACTATCTGCCAGGAACAGATAGTTTCTGAGGCCTAAAGCATCATTTAAAACAAATCACCAAAAGAAGAAAAAAAAAGCTCGAATAAAAATCAATAAATTACAACCCTGAGATTGGAATTCAAAGTATTTTTCTGTAAAAGTGTTTCCTTTGATTTTGCCACACACTTATACACTGGAGAAAGTTTGCTGAGCTTCAGATAAAATACATTAACTTTCTCAAGTAATAACTACAGTGTCTGCAACGTCTGCCACGTGTCTGTGCTGCTATGGATTAATGAGACCTGTTGGGTTCTTTACTCATCATCCTGTGTTACTGCCACACACATTTTCTCTGTACTAGTTTCTCCTTGTCCTTTTATGTGAAATGCTTTCCAATTTCCATTTCCAGGGTAATGCTTTTATGATTTTTCCCCAATGCCTGACTTTCGTGGTATATTCGGCTTGTGATTAGCCCATTATTTGTATGTTTATTTAACAATCATGCCTTACTACTGTTATTAGTTTTACTAATATCTCTCTCCCTCCCTCTGTTTTTCCTCCTCCTTCTCTTCCTCTGCCTCTTCCTATTCCTTATCCTTCTACCTCTCTTCCTCCATCTCCTCCTTATTTCCTTTTGTTCTACATTTATGTGTGTTGTGTCTGTATTTTGACCTTCCATTCTGGGATATTAGTTATATTAGTTCATTGACAACATGCACCATGCCTTAGACTTCAAATTATAGTCACATTCATTTCTCTGTATATTAAACACTCTTCATATGAATTGACAGATGGAAACCTGTAGCGTTTCTTCTGTTGTACTGATGGGATACATGTGGAATTTTTTATCCCTCTAATGGCAGGATCAATGGCTACTTGACCCTGGTTAAAAATGCCAGTAACAAATCAAAGGACTTTTTGCAAAGATTTCAGCTTTATATAAATTTGCATGCAAAGGGTAATGTGTTAATTTCTCTGTTACATACAATTCTACAAAAATAATTTAACTGGACATTAAATACAAAGCATCATAATTTTGTTTTTATTAGAAGAAAAGGAAAATTGATATTCATTGAATATCTACAGTGTATAAGGACGGCCTTGTGTTAGGTAGTTTTTCTTTACATTTTCTCCACTAGTTTTCAAAACTAACCTCTTAGGGGAATTGACACCTCTGTTTTATACTTGCAGCTTTAGCTCTCAGATATCTAATTTTGGTATACTGTTTTTGTTGTTGTTGTTGTTTTTTTCTATTAAAAACCTAGGATGTTAATGTTCAGATATTCTCACTAATTAAACTGTTGATTTTTGTCATCCACATGCCTCAATATTCAAATGGGTCACATGGAAATGTTGCCATCGAACTACATTCTGCTTATGCACATACATACATATTTCCCAATAATAAAATAAATGATACATACTGTGTGTGTGTGTGTGTGTGTGTGTGTGTGTGTATACATTTCACACTGGTGCCTCAATAGTGGACTCTACCCATGGGTTGACTCTCCCTATAGCTGATAATACTTAATATAATGGGTCTGCTTTATCTATTTTAGAAATACCTGAATGCTAGGCATATAGGATAAATAAAAAGTAATTTAGCTATTCTTGCAGTGTTTACACCAGGGTTTGGCAAAGCTACTGCTCCTGGATCAAACCACATCAACTACTTTTCTATTGCTATATGTGGAAAAATGTTTTTTACATTTTTAAAGAATTGTTTTAAAAAATGAATGTGTGACAGGGACTACGTATGGCTCCCAAAGTCTAAAATACTTATTATGTGTCCTGTACAGAAAAAAAAAAAAAAAGAAAAACCAACACCTGCTAATCTCCTGTTTAGACACATATAAAGTGAGACAGAAGAAAAATAAAATTAACTATATATAAATTATTTTAATTCTATTGTAAAACAGCAGTAATGGTTTAAATTGAAAGATTGACTTTCCTCAGTTCATCATTAAATAATATAATCACATACTTTCTACAGATTATTTGTATGTTTTATGCAATGACACTATCATAGAAGAGTAAGTCCTTAGTTTTGATTAAAAAAAAATCACTAATAAGGTATTCATGACAATTAATTGCAGAGAATTATAACCTATATTAAAACAACTGGCATGATATCAAAAAGCTATTCTGTGTACACAAAAGACAAGGGTCTTAGTTGCATAGAGACCAACACACCAATATTTATAAAACTGTAATAGTTAGGGACATAAAGCATATCTTTCATAGCTTGTATTTGTAATATTTGTCTCTATAAGAAAATAATACATAAAGTCTTTGACTATATTAAATTGAGTAATTATGTAGGTGAGCTTGTTAGTGTTAATACAAAATTTATAGTATTAGCTTTTACACAACTTAAGACACCTAGAAGAACAAAAATTGTCCTAAATAATAAAAGAGGAAATACTTCATGAGAAAAAGTTGGCTAGGCCAATGGGGGATGGGGTGCATTTAAGAAAGCATGAACTAAATTATTAGTGTAGAACTACTTTCATAACAAAAATAGAAATATCTAGAACACTACATCCAACTAAGAAAGATATTTGCTAGGCTTGATTGCACTGACAATGGTAAGATTAAAATGTTTGAAAATATATAACCTGAACAGCAATCTAAAAAGATTATATCTGAACACTTTCTATAATAAAGATGTTTTGCAATAAAAATGAGTGACAGTTGTAAGTAGAATAATTTTAGCTATTAAAAATAATGATACCGTCCATGTCCATAAACTGTTGTTATGATCACAAACTGTAACAAATTTCACGAATGAGGATTTTCAATTATTTACTTAATGTAGTGCAATGTTATCATGTTTTGTAAAATGATTATAATTACCCCATAAATTATTGTTTTGTTGAATTGATGACTATATTTATAATTTAGAATTGCTACACTAAAACAGCCAACTGCTTTTTTATAATCAAACCATTAGATGAGTGGAGGAAAATATTCTGCACAAATCAGAACTGACTATTCTACACAGATATTGAGTGGGAACTTAATTCTATGTGCTCAGTGACATCTAAATGTAAAAGAAGGTCTGATTTTAGAGTTCAATCAATCGAAAAATATGAGCTCTATAATTAAGTTCGCGAACTTGCTACCTTGTGCTTACATTGGCAGCACTGTACAAACAGCTCAGTAAGGTTTCATAATCTTGGTATATAAGTGTCTCACAGCTGTGTTCATGTCAATGTGTGGTGGTATCTTGCTGAGTGTCATTCTTTATTGTTGTTGCGTGTTTTTGTGTGCCATCGTGAGACTGTCTGAGCTTGAATTAGAGCAACGAACAAACATTACAGTTCTTGTTCAAATCGGCAAGAGTGGAAGTAAAATCAGGGACATGTTAGTCCAAGTTTATGGGGATAATACCATGAAGAAAATGGCAGTGTACAAATGGATTAAACGTTTTTCTGAGGGGAGAGAATGCATCACTGATGAAGAGAGGTCAGGGCGGCCAGTAACGAGCAGAACTGATGACAACATAGCAAAAATATGTTGAATTGTGCGTCAAAATCATCAGCTGACTGTGAGAAGCATAGTACACCAAGTAAACATTGATAAACAGAAAACTCTTAACTGAAAATCATGACATGAGAAATGTGTGTGCAAAAATGGTCCCAAAGGAGCTCACCGATGAACAAAAGCCAAGGAAAGTTGAAGTTTGCCAAGACCTTTTGGAGAGGCAAGATGATATTTTGGGTCATGTTATCACTGCTGATGAAAATGGGTGTACCAATGCGACCCTGAAACAAAGCCTCAAAGTGCCCAATGGAAGTCAGCCAATTCTCCACAACCAAAAAGATCTGTGAGTCTAAATCAAGAGTCAAAATGACGTTGCTAAACTTTTTTGATATCAGAGGGATTATCCATTATGAATTTGTACCAACTGGACAAACAGTTAACCAAGTTTACAATTTGGAAATGCTGAAAAGTTTGCATGAAAAAATTAGATGAAACGACCTGAACTTTTCATGAAAAGCTAACATCTCTTACATCACGACAATGCACCAGCTCTTACAACACTTTCTGTGAGGGAGTTTTTAGCCACTTAACAATTAAGTGTATTGAAACAACCTCCCTACTCACTTTATTTGGCCCTCCATGACTTTCTTTACCCCAAAATAAAGGAAATACTGAACGGAAGATATTTTGATGACAGTCAAGTTTCATCAAGGGTAATACGATGACAGCTTTGATGGCCATTCCAGAAAAAGAATTCCAAAATTGCTTTGAATGGTGGACTAGGCACTGGTGTCAGTGCATAGCTTCCCAAGGAGAGTACTTCGAAGGTAACTATAGTGATATTCAGCAGTGAGTTAAGTAGCACTTTTTCTAGGATGAGTTTGTGAACCCAATTTTCAGAATTTGTATGTCCTGGTATGAAGAACCAACAAGATTTACCAAATAAGAACAAAATTCTCATATTAAAGTGAAATTCATGGAGTTCAATGGATAAACATATATTGAATGTATAGTGAGGGTTTTTAGATTTATGTTACATGGTTATTACCAATCTCATTGAGATTTTAGTTTTTTTGTTTTGTTTTGCTTTGTTTTTGCATCATAATATAGAGAAAGAAATAAAGAAAATCTGCCAAAAATCTGCCAATGAAAGTCTTTGAAAACATCTGAAATTTGTATTATTTTTGGAAGGACAAGGAAAAATGCAATATTTACCTCTATGCTTTCTAGCAGGAAAACTGAGATTTTAACTTAAAAAAATAAGCCCTGATTAATTTATGGTTGTACAAGAAATTCCTTCAGCACCAAAGAGACTCAAAGCATATATAAATGGTTAAAAATAAAATAGACATCAAAGTTTGGAAACACAATTTAGAGTACTGAATTATATACTACCTAATTGTACAAGGAAAGTTGAATTTTGAAACAGCTGCTCTCAGTTGAAATTTCCTCTAAATAGTTGAAGCTGTTTTGAAACTATTTCTTGTCTTAGAAAGACAGTCTATGAATGAAAAGAAACCTCAAGTGTTTGAAAACGTAAATGAGTAGTCAAAATATTTCTGGCTTACATCTTAAAGCTTTTCATATTCATGAATATTTATGTTCTATATCTTAATCACAGGTTTTCTTTCTCTGCTTTTTCCTTCTGTCTGTCATTCCTTTTCTTGTTGCTGGGATTATTTAACAATTCAATACTAAAATAAGAGGTCATATTATTAATAAAAATCTATTAATAAAATTAGTTTTTATTCCCATGGTGGATTGGCAGTCTTTCTCATGTCTTTTCATATCAGCTTATTGTCAGAGTTTGAACAATTAAGACTACACTTTCCATCTGAAAGTGCATTTGTCTTTTCATATCAGCTTATTGTCAAAGTTTGAACAATTAAGACTACACTTTCCATCTGAAAGTGCATTTGTGGTTTAACCATATTTGTTTTTATACTGTGTTTATCTTTATTTGATTTTGTAACCAGGTTTAGTTTTACTTATGTAAGAATTAACAAGATCATTTCATGGCAATAAAGGGTCAATTATTTAAGGAGAACTAACAATCCTAAATATCCATGTACCTAATTACAAGCTTTAAAATACACAAAGCAAAAGCTGATAAAATTGAAGGAAGAAATAGCCAAATCCATAAATACAGGTTGATATTTAACATTTCTCTCACAATAACAGATAGAACAAGTTTACAGAAAATTATTAGGGATAGAGAAGACTCAACATTGCAAACCAGATCAAAATGACATTTATGAAATACTTCACCCTGTAAGAGCAGACCACCCATTCATTTTAATGCACAGGAACACTGACCAAAATACATTATGATCTGATACAATTAAAAGAAAACAGAAGTCACAGTTACCAATATCAAGAGAGAAAGAAAGGACATAGCAACAGATCCTGCAGATATTAAAAGGATAAAAAAGAAAATATTATAAATGACTTTATACCAATAAATTGAATGCAACTTAAATTAGATGAAATTTGCAAATTCTTGAAATGTGAAAACTACCAAAGCTCAATCAAGCAGAATTAGTAACCTGAATACACACACACACACACACACACACACACACACACAGAGGGTGGTAAAGACATGCATACACATTTTTAAGAAAGAAAAAAGCTGTATTAAAATTATAATACTCAATATATACCAATAACAAAAGATGAATACAAATCATGTGTATACATTATTTTTGGCACTTAAAACTTTGTAACTTAAAACTTTCCAACAGGCCAAGTTTACTTCACTAATGAATTTAAAAATATTTAGGATGAAACAATACCAATTTTACATAAAATATTCTAGAAAATAAAAGAGAATATTTCTTACTACATTTTATTAAGGTAATACTCCCTAGATATCAAAACTAGAAAAAATAATGATAAGGGAGGAGGAAAATAACTACAAACTAAATAGACATCAGGAACTTAAATGCAAAAATTCTTAGAAAAATGTTAGCAAACTCAATATAATATAAAAAGTATAATATATCATAACCCAATGTTTTGTATCTCAGGCATGCAAGGTTAGTTTAACATTTGAAAATCGATACATGTATTTCATCATATTAATACATTAAATTTTAAAAATATTATATTCTCAATAACAATGAAATATATATAACATTTAATAGTAATGAAAGCAGTTGACAAATTCACTACTCTTTCAAAATCCATTCATGGGAAAAAATGGAAGTTTCTCTGTTTAAACACATCTATGAATAATGTACCTCTGTACTTTATAATGTACTTTACATGTACATGAATTATAATGTACTTTATTATAAAAGACTAAATGCTTTACCCCTAAGATCAGGAATCAAGGTAAAGATGTTTCCTCTCTCATCGATGGCACATTATGTTACAGGTCTTAGCCAATTGAATGAGTCAATAAGAAGGGAAAAAAAACTATCATCATTCACAGACATCATAAAAATCTATGTATAAAACTTCTAGGGAATCTGAGAAAATATTACTAGAACTAAAAATATAAGAAAATCTTCTACACACTAGGAGAAAATATTTGTAAAACATCTAGTAGAAAAAGACTTCCATTCAGAAAACACAAATAACCTTTTCAACTAAATAATAATAAGAACCCCCCCCAAAAAAAAAAAACACACAAAGATTTAGTGGAATACTTAAGCAAGGAAGATATATAGATAGCAAATAATCACATGAAAACATGCTGGCCATCATTAGTAATTAAGGAAATACAAATACAAGTAAAACCATAGTTGGTTACCATTGAACATTGCCAGAATGGCTAAAACTAGAAGACTGACCATACTGAGTGTTGGTGAGAATGCAGAGCAACTAGAACTGTTACACACAGTTGGTACAAATGTAGAATGGTATATAAGCACTTTGGAAATTGGTTTGGCAGTTTCATAAATAACCATTACCATAGGACTCAACCACCCCAGTTCTACGAATTTATCCAGGAGAAATAAAAGCATTTCTAAGAATTCATCCAGGAAAAATGAAAGCATGTGTCTATACCAAGTCTTGCACATGAACATTTACAGCATCTTTTTTTGCAGTAGCTCCAATCCTGGAAACAATCCAAGTAGTTAAGTGGATTAAATAAATAGTTCTACAAGGTTGAGCAATTAATTTCATGAACTCATCCTAGAAAAAGTGCTACATATCTCATTGCTGAATATAACTACGGTCACCTTCGAAGTACTCCTCTTGGGAAGCTATGCACTGATGCCAGCGCCTAGTCCACTCTTCAAAGCAATTGTGGAACTCTTTTTCTGGAATGGCCATCAGAGCAGTCATCATATTACCCTTGATGTCCTGAATGTCATCAAAATGTCTTCCTTTCAGTATCTCCTTTCTCTTCAGGTAAAGAAAGAATCACTGGGGGCCAGATCAGGTGAGTAGGGAGGGTGTTCCAATACAATTATTTGTTTATTGGCTAAAAACTCCCTCACAGACAGTGCCGTGTGAGCTGGTGCATTGTCGTAATGCCCGAGGCATGAATTGTTGTGGAAAAGTTCAGGTCGTCTAACTTTTCCACACAGCCTTTTCAGCACTTCTAAATAGTAAACTTGGTTAACTGTTTGTCCAGTCGGTACAAATTCATAATGAATAATCCCTCTGATATTAAAACAGGTTAGCAACATCGTTGCAACAAGTTCGCAAACTTAATTGTCAGACTTTACATAGTCATGTAGTTTAGTGGTTACCAGAGGGTAAAGGGGGAGGGGGGTGGGAGATGAGGGTAAGGGGGATCAAATATATGGTGATGCTTGGAAAACTGACTCTGGGTGGTGAAGACACAATGGGATTTATAGATGATGTAATACAGAATTGTACACCTGAAATCTTTACTAACAATTGTCGCCCCAATAAACTTAAAAAAAATACTATTCAATAACATAAGTAAACTATTGCTACATGGTAATAGCATGAATAAATCTCAAAATCATTGTGGTGAGTATAAGAAACCAGGCAAAAGACAATATTTGTAATGGCTCCACTTATATAAAACTCTAGAAAATTCATACTATTTTATTGTGACAAAAAGCAGACCATTGATTCCCTAGGCACTAGGGTGGTGTTAGAAATGTATTGTAAAGAAATACAGAGAAACTCTGGGGGTGATTTGTTATCCTGATTTTATGAGAGTTTTCTGACTATATTCATATGTCTAAATATTACTATTTAACCGAGGAAAGATTATTGTAAGTCAGTTAACCGCCCATCTGAACTGCATAAAAGAATAGTTAATTAAAAAATAATAACCATTCAGTGGTCTGCTGGTCTTCCTCAGGACCTACTTCCATCCCTTCTCATTACTTCTAGATCTACAACCAAATTCAAGGTCTTGCATACTCCGGTTGGTAAAAGTGTGACATCTGTGGAGTGGCAATGCACACCAAAAAAGAAAAAAAAAAAAAAAAAAAAAAGCAAGCTTGACTGAAACTTAAAGAATGTGTGTGGTATGGATCCTAAGGATGTTGTATCAATGTAGAAAACATATGATTTTAGATAAGTCCAAATCTAAGTGAATAGACACAGTAGCAGAAATTACAGATGTAATTTCTTGTATGGAGTGGGTGGATTAGTTCTAACAGTTTCCTTTGTTGGTGAACTGATACTTGAACTCAGGAGTGCAATACACTGAATGAAACTGAAATGCCAGAATCTCCCTGGTGTATTTTAAATTAAGGCATCAAAAGGTTTATAGAGATCAGAATGATTAACGACATAATGCCTGTTTGCTTATGCCTAAACTCTGTTTTTCAGGAGAGTCCAGAAGACATTCCCTTTACCAAGCTTTACCAATGGACACCACAGGGGTACATATATATTTATGGATAAATGTTTTCAGATTTGTGGGTAGATACCCAGAAGAAGGATTGCTGGGTCATATAGTAATTCTATTCTAATTTTTTTTTATTCAAGTTTTTTAATTCAATTTATTGGTGACTCAGCCATGAGAAAAGATGAAATACTGCCATTTGCAACAACATGGATGGGTTTTGAGATTATTATGCTAAGTAAAATAAATCAGACAGAAGAATTCAAGAACCATATGACTTCACTAATATGTGCGATATAAAACTGAAAGAAACAAGTGAAAAAGACAAAGAAAGAAACAAAAACTCATAGACACAGACAATAGTTCACTGGTTACCACGGGGTAAGGGAGGAGAGGAGGTTGTAGAAGACGGAAAAGGGGGTCAAATAGATGGTGATAGAAGGGGTCAAATATCCATGTGAGCACATAATGCAATACATGGATAATGTATTATAAATATGTACACTTGAAACCTACATACTTTTACTAATCAATGGCACCCAATAAAGTTAATAAAAATTAAAAAAAACAAAGCTAAGAACTGTCATGTACATATAACTTTATAGTTTTAGCTTTGAAATATATTTATGTCTACATATACATAGTGTCTTAGTTTTATTGATTACGTAGGATGCATTTTCCTAAAATTCCCTTGATGGAAAGCTGACTGTAAATACCAGTGAGATTGTTATAACAGTACATATATATTGAGTGCCTACTGTGTGCCGTGGACTGTTTTATCATTAGGAATGCAGAATAAAGCAAAACACATTCTCATCTATCAAAGGACTTGTACTCCAAAATCTACTAACTAATAAAATACATTAAATACGCATATTGTTCTGTCATGACTACTATAGACTCAAAATTAATATAACGTCCTGTCTAGCAAAGAATGAGGAGATTATAACTTTAAACTTTAATTTAATTCAGTAAACAGAAAAATTAGCCACTGTTTTTTTGATGTTGTTGTTATTGTTTTTTATTTTTTTTCTGAGAGGGAATTGAGTTGCCTAATTTCCAAAATGATAAAACAACATTTATTGAACACCATGTAATTTATTCAAGCATAAAACTAAATTATGGCTGTCTTTCAAAAGCCAGGTTGTAATTATGAATTTCTAAGTATCAAGTGGTATGATCTGCACAAACACTTCCCTTTCACCTTTGAACTGATTAATTCATGAAAAACTTGAAAAGAGAAGAACTACACAAATTATACTCATGTATTAATATATAATAAGTTGGGAGAATGAGAAATGACAAATTCTATTTTGGCATATTCCAGGAAATCATGTTATATTGTATTGAGATCACAAAGATAACTTTTTTTTTGCATTTTAGTTAATGTTTCAGTAGCAAATGAGTGAAACAAAATGGTCTCTGATAATTAATATCTACCTTTTTAATTAAGTAAAATAAAGAAATTATCTATGAAGAAGTCTAAGTGAATATATTTATTTAGTAATTTTCAAATGATTTACAAATTCTTTAAGTATCTGCATAGAGACCCATGCTCTACAATAGCTAACATTTATTGAACACTTCCTACCATATAGACAGCCTTCCTTATGCATTATAGCATTTAATGAACTGTGTAGTAAGATGAACTCTGTTTTTTTATTTATATTTAATAGAGGAGGACACTGAGACTTAGAAAATGGATGTATCATAAACATAATAAGCATTTTACCTCTTTTCTGAGATTACATATAAATAATAGTCTATCTATCTATCTATCTATCTATCTATCTATCTATCTATCTATCTATCTATAGTACTATAATCCTTCTTCAACAAGAAAATGGGAGAGATTGGTCAACTTCAGATTTTGAAAATTTTCTGGAGAAGAGAATGTGGATGGATGACCATGAAGAAGAAGGCTACAGTTACACAATGTACTTGAGTGGAGCGCACTGACAAGAAAACTGACCTACATGGCAGAACACATGAGTAGCTTCAGTCTCCACAACGGCAGGTGCAACTTAAAGCATAATTGAGAGAAAAGGCTGAGAAGAATGAGATAAATGGAAGTATATATGAACATGTCAACCACTCCACTCTTTATGCCTAAATCATGATAACAAGAATATTTCTCACCAAACCCCAGATCAAAAAATGAGCTTTCCTCTATTGAAAAGGAGAATACTTAACTATCTTAACATAATCCAATTGTCTTTGAGAGGATTAATGTATATTGCTTGTAGTAGGTTCAGTGGTGGCCCCAAAAGATATACCTCCTCAGAATCCGTGATTTTGTCCTTATTTGGAAAAAGGACCTTTGCAGATTTAATTAAGCATGTTGTGATCAGATCATCCTAGATTTTCCAGGAGGGCCTTGAGTCCAGTGAAAAGTTTCCCTATAAGAAGAGAAGACGGACGCAGAGGAGAAAGCCATGTGAGGAGGCAGAGGTTGGAGATAGTATGTCCAAGCCAAGTAATTCCAAAGATTGCTTGCAGGTATCAGAACCTGGAAGAGGTGAGAAGTGATTCTTCTCAAGGCAGTGTGACCCTGACAACACCTTCATTCTGGACATCTGGCCTCTAGAACTGTGAGAGAATACATCTCTGTTATTTTAAGCTATCAAGTTGGTGATAATTTATTATGGCACTCTTAGAAATTAATCCACTGTTACATTATAGAAAACCCTTCTAATTCCTTGCAATATAAATTTTGAAAGAATAACAACCAGCTCCTTTCTATAAACTAACCAGATGCACACACAGAAAAGTCTCTCAGACAGGTGCCTCTGCTTAATTCTAAAATCTGAGTGAATTATTAATAATTAACTAGTTATGTGAGGAAAGTCTATTGTTTCAGAGAAAGTCTAAGATAAACCAGGATGCAAACTTCTCCTGGCAAAAAAAGTATTTCAGAAAAAAACAAGGTAACTTCAACAACAAAAATAACAATCCAACCAGTATCATTGTGAGCATTTAGGTTGATAAGAGATAGTAAGTCGGCAAAACAAAAACAAGGTGATTTTAAAAAGGAAAATTGAGAAAAATAATAGTGCTTTCAAAAAATTTAAAAATATGATAAGCAAAGTAAAATATTGACTGGATAGAGCGAAAGATTAATAATAAATAAAATTAGAGACTGCTCTAAAAATTCAAAGACAGAGCAATGTCATGGGTAGTATGTGATGCTCAACGGGCAATTAGAACTGATATAAGGGAAGAGAGAGCACAGGGTAGAGGATATTATCAAGTAAATAGTATACGAGGTCTGACAATTAAGTTCATGAACTCATCCTAGAAAAAGTGCTACATACTTCACTGCTGAATATCACTATAGTCACCTTCGAAGTACTCCCCTTGGGAAGCTATACACTGATGCCAGCACCTAGTCCCCCCTTTAAAGCAATTTTGGAACTGTTTTTCTGGAATGGCCATCAGAGCTGTCATCGTATTATCTTTGATGTACTGAATTCCATCCAAATGTCTTCCTTTCAATATTTCCTTTTTCTTCAGGTAAAGAAAGAAGTCATTGGGGCCAGATCAGGTGACTAGAGAGGGTGGTCCAACACACTTATTATTTTTTTTTTTGGCTAAAAACTCCCTCACAGACAGTGCCGTGTGAGCTGATGCATTGTCGTGATGCAAGAGCCATGAATTTTTGGCGAAAAGTTCAGGTCGTCTAACTTTTCCACACAGCCTTTTCAGCCCTTCCAAATAGTAAACTTGGTTGGTACAAATTCATAATGAGTAATCCCTCTGATATCAAAACTAGTTAGCAACATTGATGCAACACGTTCATGAACTTATCTGTCAGACCTTGTATTGATGGTCTACTGGATGCTGAAAGATATGAAGTATAAAGACCAAATATTACATTATGTGAAATTCAATAATGCAGAAGAAGACCTGAAGCACTTGCAGAGAAAAAGAAAAAGGCAGGTGTTATACTAAAGGAATAACAATGAGATCAAGTTCAGACATCTCATCAGCTTTAGATGTATTAGAAGATGAGAGAGGAAGTCTTCAAAATGGAGACAATAAACATGAATAATGTAGACTAATTATATTCCCACAAATATTAAATCCATGCATAGATCAGAATAAAAACATTTTTTCACATGCTGTGCCTCCTTAACGTTTTCTCCCATAATCTCCCTTTAAAAGTAACTTGAGAACAGATTTTTATTATATGAGAAAGTGAACTAGAAAAAGGAATAAATAAATGGCATGCAAACCATTGGATATAATCAAGAAAACATTGAACAGAATCCCCAGATTCCACAATGCTACAAGCCAAGAGTGAAATCAGTCCAATAAAAATGGGAAACAGAGTTCCAAGAGGGTGTTATTGAGACAAAGTGGGCTTTTGTTAGAATATGTAATATACTAAGAGTTTCAAATTGATGTCTCTGCAAATAAGATCAAGAATGAAAAACTTGCAAGTAGTGAATATAAACGAAAATAAAATATATCAAGAAATTTGAGAATGAACTCCACGTGTTTATGTGTTTTTAAAAATATTACTTGATTTCACTGGCTAAATTTACATTTTTTCCTAACTTTTAAAATTGAAAATAATTTAAGATTCACAGGAAGTTGCAAGGATAGTACAAAAAGCTCCATGCACCTTTCATCTCATTGCCCCCAATTGATTGTATTTTACCTAGTTACAGTACAATATCAAAAACTAGAAAATTGATACTAGTTACAATTTTTCACACCGGTAGATTTATGTAAGCATCATAATACAAATATGAAATATTTTAACTCTTTAATGTTACCTCTTTATAGCCACACTCAACGCCCTCCCCAACACCATTCCTAAACCCAGGTGACTAAAAATTTGTTCTCAACAGCGATTTTGCCATTTCAAGAAAGTTATATAAATGGAATCATAGATTATGTAAACTTTTTTCACTCACCATAATATTCTTGAGATCTATTCATGTTAGGCTTATTAGTAGTTCATTCCTTTTTACTGTTGAGTAATAGTCTGTGGTATAGATGTACCAGCGTTTATTTAAGCATTCTCCTATTTCAAAACATTTCAGTTGTTTGCAATTTTTAGGTACTACAAATAAAGCAGCTGTGAAAAATTAGGTAGTAGTATTTGTGTGGACGTAAGTTTATTTCTCTGGAATAAATGCCCAAGATAAATTCTGGGTAATATAGTAAGTATATGATTAGTGTTTTATGAATGTGTCAAACTGTTTTCCAGAAAAGCTGTATCGTTTTACTTTTCAACAAGTAATATATAAGTGATTCAATGTCCTTGCAGCCTTGCTGGCATTTGGTATTATCACTATTTTTTTATCTTTATTAAATTTATTGGATGACATTGGTTAGTAAAATTATATAGGTTTCAAGTGTACATTTCTATAATAAATCATCTATATATTGCATTGTGTGTTCACCACCCAGAGTCTGTTTTTGCACTTTGATATATATATAGTGAATTTCAGTGGTCTCAATTTGCATTTCCCAGATATCTAGTGATGTTTAACATGTTTTATATGCTTAGTTGATATCTGTATGTCTGATTCAGTCAGATGTCTCTTTATGTCTTTTGTCCTCTTCCAATTGGAATATTTTAGTTTTTTTCTTACTGTTGAATTTTGAGATCTCTTATATATTTCAGAATCAAGTCCTTTGACAGATATGTGTTATGCAATTTTTTTCTTCTACTCTGTAACTTATTTTTCATCTTCTTAAGAAAATTTTTTGCACCACAAAAGTTTTTAATTTTAGTGAAGTCCAATTTGTCAAATTTTCCTTTTTTGGCTCATTCTTTTGGGGTCATGGCAAGATTTCTTCATGAAGATCCAGGACCCAAAGATGATTTCTTATATTTCTTATAAAAGTTTTATAGTTTTACATTCTACTTTTAAATCTATGGTCCATTTAGAGATAGGTGTTCTGAAAAATCTCAAGTTTAGGTCAAGGTTTTCTATTTGTTCCAGCATCATTTATTGAAAAGACTATCCATCCCCCATTTTAATTTCTCTTGCATCTTTGTCAAACATCAATTGTGCATATTTATGTCAGACTATTTCGGGGTTCTATATTATTTTCCAGTCATCTGTAGGTCTCTCTCCACCAATACTGCAGTCTTAATTACTGTAGCTACATAAGTTTTAAAATTGATAAAGTGATTCCTCAGATTATATTACTCTTCAAAATGTATAGTTATTCTAGTTCATTCACTTTCCATTTACATTTGAGAATAATCTTTCCTATATCTACAAGAATGGTAAGGTTTTGATAGAAATTGTATTAAACCTATATGTCAATCTGAGGAAAATTTATATATTACTATATTGAGTCTTCCAATCCATTAACCTGTTATGACTCCTGTTATCAGTAATTATAAATGTCACTCTATCTCTTTCTTTTGATTTTCCTGCATTGATTTCTTACATATAGAAATACAATGGATTTTTGTATGTCAGCCTTGTGTCCTGCAACCTTGCTGAAAACACTGTTAGTTCTAGTTATTATTAATGTGTTACCTGGTATTTTCTCTGTAGATGATCATGTCATCTGCTTTTGGGAACAGTTTCATTTCTTATTTTTCGATGTACATGTCTTTATTTTCTTTTCTTGACTTATTGCTATCATTATAACTTCCAGTCTTGCATTGAATTGCCAAGATGAGACAGGACATTGTTGGTTTGCTCCTGACTTAGGAAGAAAGCATTCCAAATCTTTAACCATTGAATAGGATGTCAACTGTAGCTTTTTAAAGATGTTAATTACCAAGTTGCTAAGATACATTTCTATTTCTAGTTTTCTGAGAATTTTTCTTTTTCTTTTTTTCAACATGAATGAGTAGTGCATTTTGTTGAATGCTTTTTCTTCATCAATTTACATGACCATATTTTTATGCTTAAGCCTATAGATGTGCTAGACTACTGTTTGAAAAGTTAATCAGTCTTCTTGCATCAAAGGAATAAATCCCAGTTGGCCATATGTATAATATTTTATATCTGCTAAAATATTGTGAAAAGTTTTTGCATCAGAATTTATTAGGGATGTGCTGTCATCTTATTCTTTTCCTCTGGTTTTTGTATCAGGACAATATTGGCTTTATAAATTGAGTTGAAAAATGTTCTATCCTCTGTTTTTAACTTTATAAAATTGGCATTCATTAATCTATAACCATATGATAAAATCCTCCATTGAAACAATCTGGTCCTAGAGATTTTTTTCAAAATTTTTTGTATTAGGAGTTCACTTTCTCTAACAGCTATATTGCTTCATTTTGGGTGAAATGTGGTAGTTTGTGCAGGTTGTGGAATTATTCCATTTCATATAATACTCAAATTTATGCATGAAGAGTTTGTTGCTGTATTCCCTTATTATTCATTTTATATCTTCAGGGCTTGTGATATTCCTTGTTTTTCTTGGTGTTGGTAACTTGCGTTTTCTCTTTTTTACTTCATTTTTGCAAAGGTATGTTAATTGTATTGATGTTTCCAAACAATTTGCTTTCTATTTCATTGATTTTTGACATTTTGTTTTTAATTCCATTGATTTTTGTTCTTATCTTTATTATTTCTTTGGTTCTTGCTTTTGGTTAATTTTTATCATTTTTTCCCCAGGCACTTGAGGTGAGCATAGCTTATTGATTATAGCCTTTTTTTCCTTTCTCTAATGTACACATTTACAGTTACATAAACATATATATTTAAATTCCTCTCCACATTTGTCTCATGGATTATTTAGAAGTCTGTTGTTTAGTTTCCAAGTGTTCAAAGATTGTTTCACTTATCTTTCTGTTATGGTTTCTAGCTTGATTTCATTGAAAACAGATAGCATACTCTATGTGATTTCAAATGTTTTAAGTTTTATTGAGAGTTGTATTGTGGCCCAGAGTATGGTTATCTTGCTATATGTATTGTGAGCACTTGAAAAGTAAGTACACTCTGCTGTTGGTAAGGCAAATGTCCTAACTATCTACTAGTCCTCGTATGACATCATATATAGAAGCAGTGCCAAGTGAAGGTGGAAATCCCTGTGTGGTTTCCACTGACATTATGGGCTGGGAGTTGCCCTCTTAACATCTGTGGGCATGAACTTCCCCACTACCCAACAGGCGAATGTCTCAGACACTGCCCTTTTGCAGGGGCGGGGGTGACTTATTATAGTGGATCAAGAATGGAAGTCTAGGTTTCCCACTTGTTCTTTGCTGGGGCAGGTCAAGGTTGAATTGCAGGTCCCCTCCCCCTAACTCAATGAGTTTAACTGCAGTAGTGTGCTTAACGACCAAACATTTTTTTCTTGCTAGTGTGATCTCTTCCTGCTCATTTGGTTAGAGAAACCAGGCTTTTTGGAGAAGACCATATATATATATATAATATATGTGTGTATTATATATATAATATATAATATATGTGTATTATATATATGTAATATATATACATATATCTTTTATATCTTTGCCTATTGGTTTATTGGTGTTTCTGAAATGTTAGCTTTCCCAGAACCCTGCTTGGATTATATAAGGGAAATAGATAACCAAGGGGTGGTAGATGAGGGTAAACAGGATCAAATATATGGTGACAGAAGAACTGACTCTGGGTGGTGAACACACAATGGGATTTATAGATGATATTCTACAGAATTGTGCACTTTACTAACTATTGTCACTCCAATAAACTTAAATTAAAAAAACAAACAAAACCAAGGGAATTTACCATCATGCTGTTACTTGTGTCCCTGGCTAATTTATCTTTTCTCTGCCTTTCAGTGTCTTCTTATGTTTGTTTTATATATAATTTGACAATTTTCAGTAGTGTTTAGAAAGAGGAAAAAGGAAAAATATATCCATTACATCTTTTGGATGCAAAGCCTTTCTCTTATTCTGAACACATTTGTTATAGGTATCCTTTCTTTAGGGTCTTCTGGAAACCTTAATACATACTTCACTATAGCAACAGATTTATCTATGTAACAAATCAGTAAGATATATTGTTTCAAAACTAAATGGCCAAAAGTATCTTCCTATTACCCCCAATCTAAACAACACAGCCTGATGGTTATCTTACGATAAGTAACTGTTATTCTATGATAAGACATAAATTATCACATTCAAATGTGAGGAGTAAGAGGCTAAGTTCATGATTTGCCTTCTCATTACATACCTTTAGTCTAATTCAGGTTTAGCTAACATTACAAAATATTACCTTTATCTCATTTAAATGCATTTTATATATACATATTTACATATGAAGATCTGCATTTATCTACTTTGAAATGCACATCTATTATCTAATTACCACATGGAATAAGTTGGATATTTTTCTTACAATAAACTTATTTATATATGCCTTATATACATGCAGTACCTCTTGAAAAATATCCTTCACAGTGGTCTGAAAAAGTACTGCAAACAGATGTATACCAAACAAGGGAAGATAGATTATATAAATGACATTGAATTTTTATTAGGTGGGTTGATTAAAATAAGTTGGAAGAAATTTGGCATCAATTTCCAAACCTAAAGAAAAACTTTCAAAGCAGAAGTCCAGCTGTTAAAAGTAATATTTTCAGGAAAGCCAGAACTGTTTCAACTATCATTGTTATAGCTCATTGCTAGGGGAAAAAAAATGACAATATCAAGTACCCATATATTAAAAATAGGCGATATCAAAATAGCAGAGTTTGTCTAATCTCAGAAAGATGAAATGAAGATGAATGAAAGTTAGTTGCACTGGGATTGTCTCTAGGAGATAATGAATGATCGGATAAGAGCTAAATGGCTTTTACAATGAACTAAAGGAGGATAATCACAAGATGGGAAGAGGAGAGCTTTACAGAAAAGCGGAGGCACATGTTGAAGTTGGCAAAATTATATCTGACAGGGAATGCTGTCACATGGACATCTGTGAGGGAGTAACTTAGATCTCACTAAATGAAAAGTGTCTCTGGGTGACTGGAAGTAATATTTGCATGCAGTCATCACCTACATAGTTACAATAGAAAGATAAGTTGTGAAAGCCTCAAATTAATCATCTTATAATATGAATTAACAACCTCTCATTTAGGGTGATATCTTCATTTCTTAAAATAACCATTTCTTTTCCTAACACAACCAAACTAAAACAAAAAATATACTAAATAGCCTGGGAATCCAAAGGCCTGCTTTTCAGACTATGTCTAACATTAATTTAATGGTTGTTTATTTATTTAGCCTCGGTGGGCTTTAATTTTCTCATCTGTAAATAGACAATAACCATTCTATTCCAGCCAACACCACAGAAATTGTTGTAATCTCATTATCATTCATACCAGCAAAGGCCAACTAGGAAACCTACACTTCCACCCTCACCAGGTTATGACAAGATAGCCCAACCCCACAGGCAAGGTGGTGTCAGAGAATGCTGAATAGGGAATCAGGAGTATCATCTTTCCAGGGTGGTAATGAGTCCTCTCTCTGATGGTCCCTAAGACCATTAAGGAGCTGGATCCCCCCATTAGCAGTAACAAGGAACACCCATCTTCTAGCAATACTTGGCAATAATGAGGTTACCTCTCCTTCCTCTGCCAGACCAAGAAAGCCAGCTAAAACAAAAGTTTAAATAAGATCCAAAGCCTCATAAGATACACCCGAAACTCCCAGAAAACTACTCATAATAACAGAGCCAGGAAGAGTTCAAACAAACAAAACATAACCATTTAAAAATGACAAAATAGAGATGATAGACATCTTTTGTCTAAATTACTAGACAAAAATGTTAAAGCAGACATCCTTAAAATGAGCAATTATAAGTATGTTTGAAGCAAATGAGACATAGAAAGTCTCAGCAAAGAAACAGAAAATATAAAGATCCTAATGGAGATTTTATAACTGAAGTATACATTTATCAAATGAAAACTTTGATAGGCTTAATAGCAGAATGGAGGAAAACAGAAAAAGAATCAGTGAACCAGATGATTGAAAAGTAGAAATCACCTAACCTGAACGACTGGGGGTGAAAAAAAAAAATGTACAGAGCCTCAGAGGAATGTCGCATTCTCAAAATATTTACCATTAATGTCACTGGAAGTGGATCCCATTAAGGAAAGGGGAAAGTAGACAGGGCTGAAAAGTACTTGAAAAAAGTAATGAATGTAAACTTCCCAAATTTGACAATAAGTATAATACTACAGATTTTAAAAGCTGAGTAACATCTTAGAATAAACCTGAGGATATTGACACCAAGATACATACTCAAATTTCTGAAACCTAGAGAAAAATAAAAAAAAAAACCTTGAAAGTAGTAAGAGAGAAACAATACCTGACCAACAGTGAATACTGTGGTTTTTTTTTTTTGAATGACAGTGGATTTTTATTGTTCCTTTATCACATACACATTTACGTTTCTATTCATAAGGCCAAAAGGAAGTAGTTCAACACTTCAGATGCAAAAAGAAAAGAACTGTCAACCTAGAATTCTATATCTTGAAAAAATATAATCCACCAAGGAAGATAAATCAAAACATAATTAACCAAAAGAAAACTAAGCAAATTGTCACTGGCAGACCCATCTTAAAAGAATGTTTACAAATAGCTCTCTAAAGACAAAGGACATAATAAAAGAAGGAACACTGAAACATCAGGTGGAAGAAAGAATATGGCAAGCAAAAGTATGGGAATACAATGTTTTCCTTCTCCTCTTGACTTTTCCAACACATAACATGTTCATAGATTGTAAGTCTGAATATTACTAAGATGTCAATTCTGCCCCCATTGTGCTTAGAGTCAGCATGATCCCAAGCAAAATTTGATTATTTCTGTTTTTTTTTTAATAGATATTGATAAGCTAATTCTAATAATTATATTTTTAAAAAGATAATAGGTTTGTAATAGCCAGAACAATTGTGAAAAGAACAGTTTGGAGAAATTCTACTACCTGGTTTTAAGAGAGAGTAATTAGGACATTTTTGTATTGAGAACATATGTCCAGTTTATCAATTTTCTTTTATGATTCATGCTTCTAGTGTACTATATAAGAAGATTTTGCTCTTTGAAAAAAAACTCTTAAGAAAATGAAAACATATACTAAGATAAAATATTTTTAAAACGCGTATAATTGTTACCCAGAACATCTTGAGCAACTCAATAAGAAAAAACAAATTTTTAAAAAAGCAAAATATTTGTACCTATACTTCTTAAAGGAAAGATATGGATGGCAAATGACTACATGAAAACGTGTTTAACATCATTAGTCATTAGAGAAATTCAAATTAAAGCCACAAAGAGATAGCGTTACACAACAATTAGAATGGCTTACAAAAATGAAAGGCAGTTTCAAATGTTGGTGAGTATGTCAAGCAAATGGAGCTCTCATCCAAGATTTGTGGGAATGCAAACTGGTACAACCACTTTGGAAAACAGTTTCTTATAGTGTTAGCATACCATTAACATATTACCCAGCAATCCCACTCCTAGAGAAATGAAGACAGGTCGGACAATTAAGTTTGCAAACTTGTTGCAATTAGGTTACTAACCTTTTTTGATATCAGAGGGATTACTCATTATGAATTTGTACCAACTGGACAAACAGTTAACCAAGTTTACTATTTGGAAGTGCCGAAAAGGTTGAGTGGAAAAGTTAGACAACCTGAACTTTTCGCCAACAATTAATTCATGGCTCTTGCATAACAACAATGCACCAGCTCACATGATACTGTCTGTGAAGAAGTTTTTAGCCAGTAAACAAATAACCGTATTAGCACACCCTCCCTACTCACCTGATCTGTCCCCCAATGACTTCTTTTTTTACCCAAAAATAAAGGAAATATCAAAAGGAAGACATTTTGATGGCATTCAGGACATCAAGAGTAATACAATGACAGCTCTGACGGCCATTCCAGAAAAAAAGTTCCAAAATTGCTTTGAAGGGGAGACTAGGCGCTGGCGTCAGTGCATAGCTTCCCAAGGGGAGTACTTCTAAGGTGATCATAATGATATTCAGCAATGAGGTATGTAACACTTTTTCTAGGATGAGTTTACGAACTTAATAGTCAGACCTCGTATGTCCACATGGAAAGCTTTTTGCAATTGTTTTATTCAAATTTAGCTTTTATTCAAAATTACCAAAAATTGTAAATAACTGAAATGTCTATTAATTGGTTAATGAATGAACAAGCTGTGGTGCCTCCATACAATAGAATACTACTCAACAATAAAAGGAATGGGCTACTGGCACATGGAACAACATGGATGAATCACCAAAGCATCATACTAAGTGTAAAAATCCAGATTAAAAAAGCTATGAACTGTATGGCATTTCAGTTATACAACATTCTGGAAAAAGCAAGTAACATCAAAGTGATTCGCAGTTGCCATTGGTCAGAAATGAAGGGAGGTGACTATAAAGGAGTACAGGGAAATTTTTTTGAGTGACAGGAATATTCTGCATCTTGATGTGGTGGTGATTACATAACGGTACATATATCATTGTGAATGGCTTCACTTTTTTCTTAAATATTATTTTATCCCACACACCTTCACATTTCTTTTCTGGTTTTGGTTTTGGTTTGGCTTGTGCATGGAAGACTAATTTGATACATCTTAATTCATGAGTCTGAGACATCCTTAAAATTATTACCATAAATTGCTGGCATTAATTTTGTATCTACTATTTAAGTACTTCTAATACTTTTTTATTAAAAAAAGTTCTTATTTGAAATATAGAGTTTCGGATGTTCAAATTTTCATCTAACTTATAGACAACAAAAAATATCTGTTTTAGTGTTCAACATGTGCTTTGAAAAATGTCTTATGACACATCTCAGTCCATGGATCACATACTAAGTCTTTAAATTAAGCAAGAATTTGGGTCCAAGGGAACAGAATGGTCATCTTTGCACATTATACAGTATAGTTATATTTTATCTTTTAATAAATCATGAAATATGGGCTGATCTTACTTCAAAGCTCATTGTTTTTGCTGTTTGCAAATTACAATTGCTTCTGTGTTCATATGAAATAATTATTTCCACAGTTTGACAATATGATTTAATGTAAAACTTTCCAGAACTTAATACAAATTTAAATAAATTTTCAACACAATATCGATAATCTGTTTTTGTACAGAATGGAAATATACAATGGTATGTGTCCTTCCTTTTCTGTTAAAATCCTTAACAGAATTTAGTGAATGCTTAATAATTGATAGATATGCTAATGTTATGAACTTTAAAATTTTTAATTGATAAGTGTAGTTTTCTTCTTGAGTGTTATTGCTACATAGTACTGGTAATTAAAGGTATAATCCAATAGTCTGATAATTTTAACTTGTAAACTATAATCATGTCTCAACATCGACTAGTAGATTTGATGATTTTTGCCAAGATAACATAAAATGCTATATATTCCTCTCTGTTTCTTTCAATCAAAAACAACCTTCCTTTAAATAACTAATCAATGGTAGAATCCATCTATTTCCATTTTCACCATTTTGCTTAACCAAAACTATTTCTAAAGTAAATTACTACTGTTTCATTGGTAGGTATTATCAGCTTTCTATTAGTATTTTTAGAGACTTTAGATCATTTTTCACTTAGAGTTTTTTATTCTGGGAAGAATTCTCACATTTAATGAATATTGAACAAGTCATGTTTCCAGTTAATTAGTTAGATAACAATTGCATTAATTTGAATTAATGAGTAAGAATATAGTACTCTCAATTAAATTGCATTTCTCTTACCTTACCAATCTCTGTACTCAGCAAAGAGGCAATATTTGCATTTGAACTTTCTGGATAAAAGATTGCTACATAATTATATTCTAATATATTCTGATTAATTTTGTGAAGCTTCAATATTGAAACTCAAGTAGAAGATTTCAAAGTTCTCAGAGGTGTGGAATTTCATTTTGACCCTAGTTCTATGCGTGATTACAGATAACTCTATTCACATCACATAATAAGATTGAATATTTTTAAAATCTAAAGTGATATTAATACTTATTCTAACAATTCAAGTAATAAATTATTCCTTTATGCCAACTGAGTCATCTCAATTCTTATAAAGTATGTAACTTACATAGATTATCTTTGAAACATATATATACACAACTTGAAGAGGCTTTAATCCACCTTGTCTATACTTTGGCAAATATACATTCATGGATATAGTGCTAAGTATTGGACATAATCCCAACAAGCCATTACTGATATAGAATTAGATATAAAACCGGAATTAAGTGTATGAGACTAAGGCCACATCATGTTGAATAAACTGTATCACGCTAGAACAACTCAGGAGAACTGAGGAAGTCCAGTCCAATCGACATTAGGTTATGCCCCTCAAGTGGACAGTGCACCTGTCCAGATCACTCACTAAGAAGACCATTAGCCAACTGGAGTAATTGGCTTGACTGTTTTGCCTCTCTTTGCTTGGCTACATAGAAATGCTTGATTTCCTCTTACAACTGGTCCTTTTAATTGTGTTTCCCGGTCTGACATTTATTTTCACATTGCTAACAGTATAAATCAAGAAAATTGTATATATTACCCAAGAAAAATATTGTCTAAGTCAAAATTTATCAACTTTTCAAAACATTCATAAATACTCAGTAGGTACTTAGTTTGAAACTTGACTAACATTTTTTACCTTCAGTCTAATGTTTTGAGTTATTTAACTAATGGCTGCTGCTCAAATTACCAGCTGGCCCATCAAAACAAAATAAAAATAGATCTGAAAGGAAAAGAGTAGTGTTTCATTTTGATTTACAAACAGCTCTTACTAAAAGGACAAATGAAAACAGTGACTAGATGAGCCAGGTATGTAAGAAGTGGTACTGGCATCTTTGATTCTGGCAACCCAGAATCTTTTCAGACAATGTATTTGCTTGTTTTGCTTTGTAGAGGAAATACCACTTTGAATAATGGATAATAAACTTATGGAACACATTAGAATAAGCTATGCCCTGGTAGGATATATAATGAATTCTAAAATCATTTGGGATGATTTATAAAAGGCTGAGCCATTCTCCTTTATTGGAATATTCTAACTGCAAAGGCCTCTATCTTGCCAGTTAGAATCCCAGTTAACAAGTGAACACTCTACTGGGTAGACTGTGGGTATAATCTAATATAGCCATTCCTATATTTCCATGAATAGAATTTTCACTCTCATTTCTCAACATTAGCAATATATCGGTTCTTAAGAATGTGTTCCAAAAGCCTCTCCCTGGATATTGAGCTACACTGTTGTTTCTAATGGTTTCTTATCCAGGTCTTACCATCCCACATTGTAGGTCCCTCAGAAGACTTCTTTTACTACCTGATTCACTGTACTCATTATGTAGAATGAATGAAATAAATGGTAAGGAGGAAAACATGCTCACTTTGGGCAGTGCTTTATACTTTTATGATATTAGTACAATAGGAAATGAAACTTGCCAAGTCTGGAACATATAATTCACATAAAATTAACAAATGGAAGCACACATAGGCACACACACACGCGCACACACACACACACTCACACACACTCACACACACACACAAAAGTGAATATAAATTACTATAGTATATTCAAGGTCATCCTTTAATTTCAGCCTTGACACACTCTCTGAAAAACAACACATCATTTTATAATGAAAGTTTTAAAACTCCATTTCTTTTCCTGGATATTATATTTGTTATCTATTGTGGATATTGATTTATATGGTATAATTCTTATCCTCATGGTAGTTATAATCTGTTTGGGAAGACTAATATAAGAAAACTTAAAAACAAAAAAAAAGTGACTTTTATTTGTCAGTTAAATGATAGAGTATATGCTTTCTTCAGTAGTTTTATAGGAGAATGTAACCAGTACAGTAAGTGAAGTTTCAATGGATGGGGCAACATCTGACATGGGCTTAAGGCAAAGCAGAATAATAGAAGTATCAGTTAACAGACAGAGCTTAGAGAGCACTTAGTGTTAGGAGAAGTGGTATGAGTAAAAAGTTAAGTTGGGCTTAAATGGTGAAATAACTTAAATATCCATGTGCCCATTCTGGTCATGTCTGCCTCAGATCCATTCCTTTTCTTTGCTCTGTTGTGTATAGCAAGGAAGATAATTGGCTCTATCTACATTGGTTTCAATTAGAGACATGCCAGTAGGAGAGGAAGCATTGGAAGAAAACAGGAGGATGGGAGGAAGAAAAAAGCCAGGGATATTCTCTCACTTAATCTCTGCCTCTGGTGGCTTCCCTGGCCATGACTGTAGGTCCCCAGAACTCCAAATCCCAGTAAACCACATTCTCCATTTTGTCCTATGAGAGGAGAATTAAAGTTGGCTTTCTACTAATGTCTGGGCTGCCTCACCCTCCCCTCTGACTTATCAACTCTTCTTTCACCAGTATAAAATTTCTTGATTTAAATTGCACAAAATCGTTTCTCAGAATATTATTTAAGCAATCCTGGCTAGACTCCAATGAACACAACTAAAGTAAGGTGTTGGGACTTCCTATTCTGGTGCCTTTTATGATTGTAGAATGATGATTGTTTTCACTTCTCTGCTAACAAGTTGTACTGAAATTACTTTGTAGGATGAATTTTTAAGGCATATCAGTTGAGGTATAATTCACATATTATAAAACGCACTCATTTAAGTGTTTAATTTGATGATTATTTGAAATTTTTTAGTTAACTTGTAGAGTGTGTAACTATCACCACAATCAAATTTTAGAACACTTTTATCATCCCACAAAGAAACCTCATGACTAGTTCAGTCACTCCCTGTTCCTAACCCCAGTCCCTCCAGGAATAATGGGCTATACCTTCCCCATCGAAGGTCTTGTTGCACACATTAAGAAACAAGCAAAATGCTTGCTAGACGTCTTTGTATTATATTGGGAATATGTTCCATATTTGGGACATATATCCCTGACTCATTTGCCAAATGATTCAAAAGGCTCCTAGCTCCGAGTGGGCCCCAGAGCAGGAGGAGGCTCTCTATGAGGTCCAGACCCCCTGGGAAGGTGGGTGTACCAATTGGTCCCCTGGTCTAGTGGATTCAGTGAGCCTGATACATCCTGAAGCAGATGAGGACCCATCAGGCACTACTTGGCCTGTGAATCACAGACAAGTTTAGAAAATTTTGTAGCAAAACAATGCTTTCTTTGGTGAATAGCTACTCTTTGAGGATTTTCCCATTGCTTGAAAATGGGTTCTGACAGATGCTATGACAAGCCCTAATAGACAGACCAAGAGGAGACTCCCAGAATTTACATTGGTAAACAGTTATCCTCATTTTTTTGAGACAGCTCCTGGCTTCCTCTAGATTTGTGAGGGAACCCAATTTCCTCAATGGACACTAGAAAAACTTTGACTTATGCAGCACGTCATCATTTAGGTCCATAAATGTAGTTGTGCTCTACACAACTCCATCAATGAATAAAAATAACATTGGTAATACAATGGGTGGCAGACAAAATGAAAAATTTTACTCTGTGTTTCAGACGTCCTTTGAAGATGAAAGTGAGATATTATCAGGACTAATACATTGGAGAAAGAAAACAAAAGCTAACTAATTTTCTATGGAACTTAACAAAACAGAAACTTCAAGTGCATAATTGCATTCCGTTTGTTGAACATTAAACTAGGGTTTGAATGAATTTCTGGCTGGTTGTGTGCATTTTTGGTCACTGCTTTAGATTTCACAAAGTTTTAAAAATTAAAAAGAGATTTGTGTTTTAAAACTATAGCTGTGTTAGTCACATCCATGAAGGTCCGCAAGGCAAGAGTTTTTATTTGAGGAGTGCTTCATCATCTTCAAATGCCAGATGTGCTGCTGTTTTAAAGTGCTGCCAGAGAAATAAGTCAAGAGTTTATAAATTATACCAATGAAAACAGCTTCTGTTTACAATAATCTCCCCTCCTAGAGTTAAGTGAAAAGAAGTAATATTTGTTAAAACAGCAGGGGTTAGCCCTTTGATTAAAAAACAGTATTTTCTTCCAAAAAATCTGGCTGAATAATTGGTAGAAGAGTAGTTTTAACATTGTCGAAGTAGAAAGTAGCTTCCTGAAAGGTCTGAAGCGAAGAATAACTCGTACTAGGGGGTTCACAGATGGAGAAATTTCAAATGTGAACGACAAACTTGCTTCATATGACACAGCAATTAGCTGGTAGAAAAAGTAATATGGATTTTAAATACCATGGTAACTTCTTAAGTATTTTAACAATAACAATGTTTTGAACATAGCTCTCCCTGGTTTCCCAAGATATTCAAATCATGTTTTTAAGTCTTAGGTCATGAATTTTAGTTTAAAATTATATGCATTAACTAGAAAACATATAATACAGTTTCCTTCAAAGAGAGGCAAGGTGAGTTCAAATACTTTAACCAGTGTACCAGGAAAGTCATCAACCAAATCCATTATAGAAACTCATTTCAGGCATGTGTACTTTCCTGAAAATAAGTCACCTCGTCAGGGACGCACTGTAAATACCATTTAGATACTCTTACTACAGCATTTTAATTCATTAATTTCTGATTTTGCATTCAACATGGTGTTCATAATTTATATCCATGGTCACATTTAAAAACATTCATACAAAAACTTTAAAAGAATGCCTTAGAAGTTTACATTTTATTTTGGGGAATGCCTTATTATATTCACATGAAAAATGGTCTGCTGCTTTTAAACAAAAACAAATTATGAACTTGCAAAATACTCTATAAGTCTGTGACCACCTTTATATGTCAAATAATTATAATAATAATACTAGGTTTCAAGGGGGATGGTAAGCTTTTTGTCATGACTGGAATAGTATTGATCAGGAGTGGTTTCTGATGGTTTCTGATTTGCTAGAATAATGATGACACAAGGGTATAACTTTCAAACTTTTCTTTCAGTTTGTTGGAAAGTGAGCACACTTGATACAGGCAGCTACAAATACAAATAGACCTATATATTGGCTGTGGTGTCTATGAAAGAAAGAAGAGGGAGGGATTCTAATTTTTCATCTAACTTCCCAAAGATGATACCAAGGCAGACTATACTTACAACTAAAGTATTAGACTTCCAAAGGGATGTAATGATAGATGTGATCTCTTTAGAACCATAGCAAGATTCCTTGCTTTCAGTGTCCTTTGTATATCTGTATTATTATTACTTTTTAATACAGAGGAAGGCATGAGAATCTAGTTGGGTTTCAAAGTAGCACCTAATCAAGCAATCATATATCTTAACTTTCCAGCTTCTGATCTGAATTCAATATATCTATGATAATCCCTGCATCACATTTCCTATCTATCGGGGCAGGATCTTGACCTCATGCGTTGTTTTCTTACATAAGCGAGGGAGCTTGTTTCTTATTGTCTTTCTACCCACTATATAATGCATAATAAATTTCTACTCAAAGAACTGGAAGTTGAATTATTGACTCAATTGCTTTGCATTGCTTCAGAAACAAGTTATAGTAGCAGCAATAGAAACAATATTAATTCCATTCACTAGACTGGTAAAACTTTATGCTAGATTTTATTTTATATATTCTATCATTAAAAAAAAAAAACCTCACAATGGGTAAAACTAAATATATTCAGTACATTGCTTAATTCACCCCCCCCCACACACACACCCAGGGCAAACTGATTAAAAAATATGTTGTAGAAAATGTCCCATATACAAGATTACACTCCCTCTCCTTCCCACACATCCAAAATGAGGCCATCACAAACAGAAATTTAAGGTACTACTCTGTAGTGAATAAATTAATGATGCTTTAAATTCCTTCTATGACTTGAGCGAGTGGCTAAAGATCAATGAACTGTTTCGATGCATTGGTAGCACTTTGGAATGCTTTAAGGATCCAATTTTGAAAAAGCACACTAAGGGAATAAAGAGGTTGCCTTCTTTGAGCTTGATCACATAGCATATTTGTTTCAATAAACAAGAAGTCTCTAGATATTTGGAATTGAACCTAAGTGCTTTGGACAGTATCAGAAGTGGCAAGTCTGGGATCATTTCACAAGCACTACCGAAGTCCTCTCACTTCTAGCTGTGAACATCCTAGCTGTGAAATTAGTATATTACATCAGTTTAATTCCACCATGGGAATTAAATTCAGAAACTTTGAAGGACAAATATGCATAGAGACCTATCTTGAGGAAATAGAAGTTTTGATGGTGGAGAGAAGGGAGGAGTCATTATTAGAACCCGGGTCTTTTTCTAGGGACACATCAGCACTTATTGGGATTCGCAGCAGAAAGGGGCAATTGAAGTCTCGATCCTCTCTCACTCTAACAATATATCAGGAGCCCTATCAGGAGCCCAGAATCTCCTCTAAAATGAAGATATCTTCCTACTTATTGATACCAACTGCAAGTAGATGGAAGTACAATTTAAAATCAAAAGAAAAAGGAAACGCTGAGAAAGCAACATATAGATTGTATATATGTATACTGTCATATACATTGACATGAATTTTTTTGTTTGAGGTGAGCTGGTGGACTTTAAGGACTTATTGAAGAGGACATAACAGTACACATGCTACCTGACAGTTGGGCATCATGGTAGCATCATGGGAGACTGATTACATAAATGGTCCCAGTTACCATGTAACCTGTCCCTTCTACTCGGTGGGCCCAGTCATATAACTTGTTTTGGCTAATATGAGGCTAGCACACATGATGCAGAGGTTTGTAAAAACACCTGTGTGTTTCCGCTTATTCATGCCCTCTGCCATCATGAATGAGACCACATCCATGTTAGCTTTCTGGATGATAAGGAACAAATAGCAAAGAGTAAGTCATTATAGTCACCTCAGCTGAAACCATACTAGAACAGCTGAGACCAGAAAAATCACCAAGTTGATCTCAGAGTAAAGTGCTGACATACACACTGTTAATAAATGGGTATCATTTTAAGCAATCGAATTTTGGGGATGGTTTGCTATGCAGCAGTCTGGTTGCACTGGAGAACTGGTGTAAGCATTAAGCAGAGGAGAAAAGAGAGGGCACAAATAATAAACCAAGATAAAGGATCTCAAAGCACTGATGTCTCTTTTCAATAGGGACTATTTTCATGTTCAAAATTCCATAAGAGGTCTGTTCCTATCACTCAAAAGACACCGGTTACAATATAGCAGTTCTCAATAAAACACACAAGCAATGAACTAAGTATTAAAAAATGAACAGAAAGGTTTTGGAATCCTTCCTCTTGCAGCGAAACATCCTAAACAACAGAAAAACCAAACATAAGAAGGTTCTGAAAGTTGCTGTAGTTGATGGAACGGTGTCCCTCAAAAAGATGTCTAAGTTCTAACTGCCAGAACCTGCAGATTTAACTTTGTTTAGAAAAATAGTCTTTGCAGATATAAATAAAGGATATCTAGTTAAGATCATCCTGGAGTAGGGTAGGCCCAAAAATCTAATAATGAGGGTCCTTAAAGGAGACACAGACAGAAGAAATCCATGTGAACATGGAGCAGAAATTGCAATTATGTTGCCAAAAGCCAAGGAACACCAGGAGATGCCAGAAGCTGGAAGAGTCATGAAAGGATCCGCAAGAAAGGATTCTCTCCCAGAATCTTTTCAGGGAGCATGAATCTGCCAACACCTTAATTTTTGACATTTAAGCTCCAGAGCTGTAAAATAATATTTTAAAAAGTATTTTTTAAAACACTACGCTAGTGTGTATGTGTGGTGACAAGCCTAGGAAATTAATACAGGTGGAAAGAAAAAGGATGACCACACAGACACCTTGGCGCTTGAGGAAAATCATGGTATGAGTTCTCTGGGTTTCCTTAATGTCTCCCTGACAGGGAGCTACACAAAAGCCTCCAGCCTAGAACTGAAAACAGCTACAGACAAAAACCATAACAAATCAAGAAAAATCTGCTCCCCCAGCCAAAAGGACCTGGAAAGAGGAGTGTAATAGGATACACAATCTTTTGACAGCATGTCCCCTACTTCACTCAAACACCAATGGAAAAACTGATCCCCTCACCCTTGCAGTTTCAGTGGGACTAAGTGAGGAGCTGGTTTTCCACCCGCTGTCTGGTGGAAGCAAGCTACAGTGCTCAAATTTCCTTACCAGGATGGTGTTGGTGGGGCCAAGTGGGGAGTTGAATTTTAACAGTTGATGGAAGCAGGCAGCAATGCACCCATTCCTCTGACCCAGTTTCTGTGCCCAGGTAGTATTAGTGGGAATCAAACCGAGGCTGAGTCTATCACCATCTACTAGTAGCATCAAGAGTGAAGGAGGTAGAACAAGTCATTTGTCTTCAGGACACCCAGATCTGCCCCCCTGTCATCAGAGCAGGGAGCTGAAACTCCACCCTGCCCCCCAACCAGGCATCAATAAGACGAGAAGAGGTGATATGATATGAGAGAAGCACTTCATTCCAGCCCCTGCTTTCAGTGAAGACCAGAGGAAACTGAGCTGACATCCCCACTCAATAGCAACAGGCAGTGCTAGGTGACAATTGGCTTTTGCTGGAAAAGTGTTAATGAGCCTGGGAGAGGGCTGCACTTCCATCCTGATCACCTTCAATGAGGCACTGTGAATCAGCGCTCCACTTTTTTTGGGGTGGTTTTAGTGGGGTCTAGAGCAGGGATGCACCCCCCCTCCACCTGTACCTGCACACCACACCAAAACAGAGTGCTAGAAATCAGAATATGTAAGATCCAAAGTCTTACCACCACTCAGAACAGTCCACGTGATAGAAATGAACCCCCTGAAAATAATTCTGAATGGGAAATTTGAATTTTTAATGAAGAATATTCCCAGAACCTTAAGAAAAAAAAGGAGGACAAGGGTTACAAGGGATGAGTATTAATTTGTATGATCCCTCATATCTGGTCAAGATGAAGACTTGGCATATTTTAAGCTATCGCAGGCCCACATTTTCAAAGGGTATCAAGGTTAACCTTTCTTTCTCTCTTATTCCACAACTAAAGGGTCTGCAAATCATGTTCTCTCTTCCTTCAAGATTCATTTAGCTACCATCCTGACATAAGCTGCAATCAGCTCTCCCCAGAATAACCCCCATGGCCGTCTAAGTGGTTTCCCTCCTTTGCCCCTACATGCTGTTCTCAACAGAGAATAACAAGGATATTTTATAATGTGAGTCAGATCTTGTTATTCCTCTGCTCAGAACCTTCTAACGATTTACCTTCTCACTTAGAGTAAAAGCCACATTCTTACAATGTCCTACAGTGTGTGTCCCAGGGTCCACTACCTGTCAGACCACCTCACCTCCTACACCTCTCTCTTGATCATTCCATTCAGCCACATCAGCCTCCTGACTGTCATTTAGGACAAGAATGGTCCTGACTGGGGACACTTGCCATTGCTATGTGTTCTGCTTGGAACATACTTCCTACAAATAAACGCATGGCTCTGCCCTTAGTCTCCTTCCAGTCTCTACTCAAAAGTCAATTAATCATTGAGGCCTTCCCTGACCATCCTATTTAAAATAGCTCTATCTCTCTTACACTGTTAGTTTTTGAAAATTTGTGACTTCTAACACAATCCAACACATCTTGGTTATTTGTTTATTGAATGTCTCCTATATTCTGTAACATCAGCTCCATCGGGTGGTAAATTTTATCTGCCTTTTTTTTTTCTCCATTGTCACCCTGAATTTATAAGAGTCCCTGACACATTGTATGTTCTCATACTTAACTGATGAGTAAATGAGCTGCTGAGTCTCTACAGTGGCAATTTCTTACTTTAATGAAAATACAAGCTCTGAGCCAAAGCAATCCCTTGGAAATAGATTTCTAAAAGTGTTTGCTCTTTGCCTGATGACTGACAGCAATTAACATGCCTATGAAACACGTGGAAATCCACCTAAAATGCAGATTTGAATATAGTAGATCTTGTGTGGAAAGGTTATTCTTCATTCATAAAAAATTTCCAGTGAAAACAATGTTGTCATTCTTCAGATGACACTTTGAGTATCAATAGCCCACAACAAAGTACAGAAGCAGTGAGTCATGGCCAAGTTTCCTGTAAAGTACTGGATTGATTAGAGGGCTTAAGAGAAAGACTTTAATTTCCTGAGTCGATGTCATAGAATTGCCATTTCATATTTTGTTATAAATTTTTAAAATACAAAATAATGTGCTAAATTGGTTTTAATTCAGCAAAATATAGAGTAAGGGAAAAGTACCTCTGAAGTTGCTTTCCTTTCTATATTCTTGATGTTAAACACACACACCGAAAAATCAGTATCTTCCTAAATAGTCACATCACTTCCTGTAGCATTATGCTTCTTAGTTGGATCAAAATTGAGTAGAAAGACATCAGTCCCATTAAATTTGTCTAGAAAGGAACAGTCATCATGAAACAAGCTCTACCAAGAAGGATTTTTATCAAGCACAACTTCCCTTTAAACTTCTGTCTTTTTCTTCTCCTTCACCCACACTTATTTCAGAAAATTGGGATATATTGCAGACAGAACCAACATCAATTATTTATTTAAAGATTTTGTAAATTGAACACCCCCAACTGTAATAAAACAATCAGGATTCATTTGAAGACATAAACCCAATATACAATTCTCAGAAAAAATTGACAAATTTTTAAATAAAATATGTCTCTATATACTGAAATTCATATTTGTTTAGGGATTTATCATATTGAGATACACGGAAATCACAAAGATTATAGACTATTATCACCATTTTAAAGATCAGCAATATGATGGCTCAGAGTTGATGTCATATAAGTATCAGAGCTGAAATTTGAACCCCAAGTCTTTCTGTATCCAAAGCATTTGCCTTTTGCATTATTCTATGCTGCCCTTTAACAATAATTATTGGAAATTGGGGGCGGTGAGAACAATTCCATAACGCATCATCATAAAAAAGAAAATAAGCCATTTTATTATTGTTCACAACTGAAACATTAGCGAAAGCAAATAAACATAAAGCTGCTCAGTCTCAATGATCAAAATAATTCAAATTTAAGACACTGGATACATTTTTAATGATAATATTCAGTGTTTGCAAGACTGCAGTAAAAAGATAGGTTCTTCTGCTGCCAGAAGGTATAAAAAGTACTATTTCTCCAGAGGATAAATTGGCAAAGTACAGAAGGAGTATTTTAAATGTTACTATTTTTGACTTAGTAAATCAACTGTTGGGAATTTATCCTAAGGATAAGCACAAAGATCTACAAGAAACGTGTTTACTACATTTGAAAAAACTAAATATTGGTGACATCTTCAAAGCAAATGAATAAAAAATCACCCTTGCTGAAATTCCATACAAATAAATGGTGTTCAGCCTTAAAGTCATAATTTGCAAGAATTTAATGACATAAAAATGTTTTGCTATAATATCAGGCAATAATAACGATTGAAATGATATCTTCTCCTTTTTGTTGCTACCCCTATTCCTTTTGCTCCATGTAATTGGAAGTCACAAGTCAGTTTTACAATCTCTGTGTTGATGATGCTTATCTCTGTTGTTGCATCTAAGCAGTGATGACTTCACCTAGCAACAGGGTAGGCAGGGAGAGTGGAAGTTGATGACACTCATCTTTGTCCCCACCAGAGACCCCATAAGAAGACTGAGGAGTAATTATTGTTCCAGGATAAGCAACTCTCCCAGGATAGATACTACAGGGAAGTATCCAAGTTCTTTACCAAAAATCTGGTTGATCTCAAAACAGCAGTAGAGTATACAAGGATCAGGAGGTGTAACGTCACTTAAAAGCTTAAGGCTATTCTTTAGTTTCACTCTATCTTCTTAATGTCACTTACCCCCTTCCACGGAGCCCTATCTTTGAGGTCTCTACATCTACAGGAATTCTCATGTCCTGTTTGAGATTAGACTGTGAAAGTTACCTCACAATAACTTTTCGTTGTTGTTTTGCCAAGGTAATCATGATTTTGTTATTCTTTGGTGACATCACAGTCTAATTTCAAATGAGAGAGAGAGAGTGTGTGTGTCTCTCTGTGTGTGTGTGTGTGTGCATTTAACCTTTTCTCGTGAGATTAAAAAAAAAAAGAAAAAAAAAACTAACTAGTATTATCAGGCTAAGATTTCCTGACTCTTATCATGCTTTTAACAAAAGCCACTTAAATATTTATAAATGGCTGTATCTGTCATCCAACAGAGACTGAGCCAGTTCTTACTGGTCTCTCTTATATCATTGCCATGTAATGTACAGTCATGTTTGAAACAATTGCCTACAATTCATTTAATGTCTACACAGGACATCTTCCCAAATATCTACTGACTTTACTGATAGTGGATGTAATAAAAATAACATGAGTTTAGGAGTGATATGCATTATAATCTCAATCCAACAATTTGAAATCTCTGTGACCTGAACCCGTCACTTGACCTTGGAGAATTTCTGCACCTTCAAAGCCCAGATTATTAATATCTACCTTCCAGGATTTAGGTGAGGTTTAAATAAAATATGTTAATATGAGAAATATAATGCACAGTATTTAGTTCACATTAAATGAGTAAAAGAAAATTCAGAAACTCCAAAATATTTTTTCTTTTGAAAAGTAGCTGATTCACCAGAGTTCATTCTTTCTTGTGTTTGGCATGAAATATCAAATTCTTGCAGGCAGACTATTGAATTTTAGTATTTTCGGCTCTGTCCCTGCCAACCCCCTATCATCCACTTCCTTCCAAAAATTGGTTTTACTGTGGCATAGATGTAACTGAAGAGTTGTAAAGTATGCCCTAAATTCCTGGCAACCTGCAGGGCTCAGGCTGCTTGAGTATTTTAAAGCTTTTTTTTTTTTTTTCATAAATTCCTTGAAGCATAATAAAACTGTGATTCCTGGCCTAACTGGTGAGCCAAGCAATTGAATCACTGTTCTGAATGTCACTGCGGTGGCAGACTTTCTTCTAAGGTACCTGCCCTAAACAGTTAGTTTAAAAGGCTAATTGAAATGTTCTTGTAGGAAGGGAAGCTGTCAATAGCAGAAAATCACTGAACATATTGTACCTAAATATGAAATCATATAAAAAGTAGTTGAGATTCCATCTGGTTCTAATGATACTTAAGAAGTAGATGTGGCTCCTGAGTGAGCTGCTGCTCAGTATTTGAACAATTTCCGTGTTCAAGTCTCTGAGCAAATATGGCATGGAAACTGGGATAGAAGGAAACAATCCTGAACAGTTGAAAGCATGGCTCCCATTCCTGGAAGAAGACAATCTAGTAAAGTAAATCCCTGTCAACATGACTAAAGAAGATTTTAAACAACTTACAAGTGACAACCAGCACACACATACACACATACACATGCACACACACTATAAAACCTTTCATAACATATTCTCTCTCTGAACTAGTGGGGTGGAAGCCAGACTGGAAACAGCAGATAGAATTGTAAAGCTGTCCACTCTATAAGCTAAGAAGAGCAGAACTGCCAATAAGAAATAAAAGGGCTACCGACCAAGGATAGTCACAGGCCCTCCTGAAAGCTATTCAAACCACCGGGACTTAATTTGGTTTTGTTTGAAAAGACGGAATGTAGTTTGTATGAACCACTGTACTGTACGGGAACCCACTGTAGGGTTTTTAACATGATTTTCCTGAAATCACTGTCCTAATTATATCTACATATATATTAGAATCAGTCGATATGGAAAAGAAGAAGATTGGAATATAAAGAGATTTAATTAAAAGGAATAGTGAGACAACCAAAAGTTAAATGCATAATTCCAGGTTTATAAGGACCCATATTTGTAAAAGCCCTCTCTTAAAAACAATCACAGAAAAAAAAATTTATACAAATAAAAAAGTCAGTAATTTCTGACCACTTGAAACCCAAAGCAGCTTTTGAGGGAAAAAACATAGATATAGTGGTTTTAGGTTTTTAATGCATAAATGTGGGGAAAAATGTGATTAAATAATAATTTAACTAGATTTATCAAAGCATCATTAAAGTGTTTATCCTATTATGCATTGATGTGCTGAATTTTTTACAATACTTTTGGGGAGATTTTTTTTTTTTAACGTAAAAATACATAACAAAAAAACAAAAATACAGAATTCTACCACCCATAAAAAAGAAAAGAAAAAAACGTTGCAGAAATATCTCAGAACATTATGTGCATATTAGCACAAATTGAGAAAATCTGCATGTTAATGTTCTTTTATATGTAACATGACATTATATCATAAACATGTTTATGCCATTAACATTTTGCAGTAATTTATTAACTATTTCATATTTCTCATTGTATGACTATTCCATAATTAATTTATTCATTCTGAATTTTCATACCATAATGAAAATTCAACCAACATCTTATACATAAATATTTACCTGAATTTTTAAAAAATGTTTATTTCCAGTTTTAAAAAAAATCAACGTCTCTAAGGTTTTGAATTATTTTGAATTTCTAGATTTAAATTGTCAAAATGCCAAAATGAAAAATTGTGTAGATTTGCACTCCCACCAGTAGGAGTATTTTCTTTCTACCACACACTAATTAATGCTGGATATTACATTTTTTTTCTTTTTTAAAAAAATTATTTAAAGTTCATTGGGGTGACAATTGTTAGTGGAGTTACATAGGTTTCAGGTGTACAACATGTGGATATTATAGTTTTTTAAAAAAAATTATGTTCCATTAGATAAGATATTTTTCTCATAATCACTTAATTTGGAAGTTCTTCATTAGTGAGACCGAGCTTGTATTTTTCATATGTTTATCAACCATGTATTATCAAGGCAAGCATTCAGTTCAAAGAGATCAAGGTGACCGCCGAGTTAACCACACAGGGCAAGGTCTGACAGGTTGGCATCACACAACTAATCATGTTTGTATTGGCACAGAATATTTGGTTAGGATCCCTTCAGACTGAGGTGTGACTTCATCCAAATGACTAGAAGAAGACTGAGATTGCCAGGTGAGCGTTTATGGTCTTTGTTATAGGAAGATATGGGAAGAAGAGTCTGTGGAACCAGGCAGACACTGGCAAGATGCCAAAAATGCACTGATGTTTGCATTTATTCTAATTATTGAATCATCTAATCACCAGTCATAAGTTTTTATTTTCAGTATGAACGCAAACTATAAGCTGATCTAACTGATAAACATGCCAGATCTTGGCACTTGAGCAGGGTAGAACATACACAAAATAATAATTCATAGAAAATTGTCCTCTTTGAAAAAAAGAAACCTATTTTCACATTGTTTTAAGAAATGCCACAAATATATTTACATTGCTTAAAGTATTAAACATTCTAATAAATCTTATAGTAAGGCAACCTGTTTAATTTTAACCTAACATTTATACAATTTTTTGTCACTTTGTGGGGTAATACAGTTGCTCTTTGATATCTATTTGTTTCAACTTCTGATATGCTTCACAAAACACTCAGAAAAGGGTGATCAAACAAAATATCACACTTTGGAGCCATTTAAAAATAGGTTTAAATCTTGATGCTGCTAACCATGAACTTTATAACATACATACCTAAAATCTCTTGGGCAAATTGCTTAATTTTTCTAAGAATACATTTTCTTATCTGCAAAACTAAAATTAAATAACAGTTGATTTTCAGGTTCTTGCTAGATTAGCAATAACATATCTATATATTATGAGATACAGTAGAGATATAATAGATTTTAGCTATTATTGTGGATGTAAATACCTTTTAAGATATTCAAATTTTACAGGAAAATATAAAGTCATAATTTTTCACAGAAATGACTGTTTTGTACTAATGCATACACTTAGTCATGCCTATGGAAAGCCTGGATGTTTGACGTAAACAGTCAGTCAGGCATAATCTCTTCCTTTATACTGCTGTATAAATTAAAGGTATTGGCTTATAAGTAGATATGTAAGTTTTAACATTATTGTAAATGAATTCAATAATCCACATATTTTTCACACATTACAAAACTGACAATTACCTAACAATCCTTAAGATGTAGGTAAATCTACATCACTAGGATGCCCAGGTTTTCTCCTACAAAGCTGAAAAAAAACATATGAATTCTATATACATAATATTTACTATATGGTGCTTCAGCTTCTTTACCTTTAAAATATATGAATAAAAGATGATTTACTTGTGACTATGTATATGTTCTGCATTACAGATATAGCCTTTGGATTTATAAACTTTTATACACGTTAGTACTAATACCAACTCAGTCCTGTGTGCATATTCTTCTGGAAAATGACCAAAGGACTACTATAGTTTAAAAGAAAAAAAAAGAAAGCATAGGTACCATCTATTATTCATGCACACACACATTTTTGTTTTGAATTACATGCACTCATATTTCATTACTGTGCATCATGTTACAAATTCAAATTGATCGTGATGTCTTTCACCTGCTCTTGATGACAACAAAATTCCCTGGACATTTCTCTCCCTTGAGGTAAAAGAAGGTGAAGCTCATTTGCATTCAAGCACAACATTACCTCTAAGATTTTATATTGCTTTTAACTCTCTCCAGCTCTTGGGTGCTTAGCCATGAAATTATGCCTGCTTTATAACTGTCTAACCTCAGACTATAATGAAAATTGATTATAGAGTAGCCAAAGACTGATACAGTAAGTATCTCAGAACTTACTGTTTTATAAAATTTGTATTAAATTAGTTACAGAATATACCAGGGAAATTCCCTTTTTCCTTAATACTAGATAACACCTGTTTTCATTAAGTGTATTTAAATATTTTTTTCACTTCTACTGGTACTATGTATAGACAATTGTGATTGGTATTTGATTGTGATGAAAGAGATAAACTTGAGTTGTTATGGAATTACTTCATAACATAGAATATGTAGATAAAAATGTCAAATTTTAGGAATTAAAAGTACCTCTCAATGTCCCTATCTTAGGATATTTAATAATAGAAAACCCTTCATTCTAACAGACTGAGAGGAAAAATCCCAGATGTATAACTCAGAACAGAATAAATGATTAATTAAATATTTGATTTTGCCAAGAATATTATTTCTTATGATAAAACATCATAACTGCTTATATTGAGGAATTCCCTAGATACTTTACTCATTGTTTCACCTCCCTACATTATTTGCATCAAGCAAACTTCTTAAAATCCCCGCCTTTGTCACAGGTTTCAAATCTGTATATTCACCTTCACTGGACATGTCCTCTTGAGCATGTTTCAAACCAGACTCCTTATTTTCCTCCTACTGAATCCTATCTATGACTTCCAGTTCCCTTAATAATATCCCCTTGGCCATTTTTCAATAAATACATTATAAACAACATGTAAAGATCTATTTACACAGATGGTTTAAAAAGTAAAGCAATAAGTCCTATTTCAAACTATCAAACAAGATTTTTTTGTGTGACTGTGACTGTCAGAATCTGCCTTCTAAACAAGTCCCTATGTTATTCTTTTGCACAGAAAATTTGAAAACCATTACGTCACTCTATAAGTTACTAAACAAGAACTGGCTACACACCAGCATCATATATCAAAATATCAAAATTGTAAAAGAGAAAACAATTGTATATATGCACATATATATACAAATTCTCCAGAGAGATGGATATATATATACATATATATGCTGTTTATATATATAAACTGTTCAATTTCAGACTATATTGAAAAATGATTATAGAGTAGCCAAAGGCTGATACAGTTTCTCTCAGTAAGTTCATTTAGACAGTAATCGTGACATATATCATATATGCATATATATGTATAAAATATATAATAATAATAATTATATATATATATATATATATATATGATGCCAAGAAATGTATAGACATTTTATGAAAGAAAAATACTGTATTAAAATTGTAATACTCAAATATACCGATAACAAAAGCTGAATACAAGTCATGTGTATACTTTTTTTGGCACCCCTGGAATGTATGTATACACACAAACACACACACACACACACACACACACACACACACACACACACACACACCCTGAGCTGCATTCTTAAAGGTACCATCTCAGTATGCTAGGAAACCACTATCTAGACTATAAGATTATAAAATAACAGAAATGTTACTTGGCTAAATTAATGCTCACAGAATTTAGACATTTCCACAAATAATTCAGAACTGTTTCCCCAAATGTGACTCAAATCTGTATAATTTCATGCAGAATAATCTGAAACCCCTATATGAGGGTGAGATAAAAGTATTCCATACCTGTGGATTGCCTGCCAAAAGAGTGTCAACAGTACTTCCAGAATTAATAAGATTTATTACAATATATGAACACCATTATCTTTAAAATTCAATTTAATAATTTGGTCATTTTATTTAAACTGCAGCTCTTTATAACAAGATATGAACTGCATGTTTATTACTTCCTTGCTATCCTTGATAAGAAGTTTAGTTGATGTCTGGTATCCTATTTCCTATGATTTAAAATTACTTAACATGTACTTTCTTTATTATCTTTTACAAAGTATTAAAAAATTATCATTGCCAGGCTTCCTATCTAGGGTGTCAGAATCGAAGAGAAAGAACATGTAAAGCATACAAAAGCCTTCACCACCGGCTATTCATTTACACAGTAACTGTGACATATCCCGTGTTGACGAAAACATGCTTTCCATGGAGAAAAGACTGTCCTACTCCCCTCTCTCCTCAGCCGTCTTGCTTTTCAAATATCATATCAGTGAAATTGAAGAAAGGGGAAAAACATCTTCCTCTATACTAATCTCTAGAAAGTATGGTTCCTCTCAGCTGTTCATTTGGCCAAAGAGATTAACCTTGCACCACTAATAGCAATAAAGTGTTTTATGTGGAAGGAAGAACTATTTTGTTGAATAGTTTGAGACCTAGATTTTCTATTTATGAAGTTGAGTTACCTGTATGTACCTCATGCAATGTTTTTTATTTATTTTTGTTGAACAAGCAATGGCTATTTAACGAATGTCTTGTGTTTCATGTAATACATTGAAATAATACATCCTATAAGTGAGAATTAAATGAGTCCTTTGAGTTAATGTCATTCAGCTCTTTTTAAGTTACAAATGAAAAACATCATACCATAGGAGATCTTGGTCTTAAAGCATGCTGGACTCTTTAGCAGGATGCTGGGGTGGGAGAAGCTGGAGTTTAAATCAAGTAACGGCTTGTCAAACTCTAGAGCTTCACTTAAGAACATTAGACAGTTAGATTGATACTTGATAATGGCTCTTATCCTTTTGTTGCTATAGAATATCACCCTTGTTAATGACCAGGGCAAGAAAGGAGACTTCTCAGATAGTGACAGTGCTTGAGTACAGATGTGTGGCAGCATCTTGGTTCCACATGACCAATTCTCTCTTGGAAAAGGACTCTCATTAGGGTCTGTGATATCAGGAAGGATTATAGTAAGATCATGGAGGAACAAAAATAAAAATAGCAGAACTCCAGTAAAATTCCTTAGAGTAGTTGACATAGGAATCAAGAACATGGAGTAGACATTCAATTACATGAAGTACCCCAAAACAGTAGGGATGAGAAGGAAATAGGGATTAATAAGTACCTAGAACACAAAGCCTAATCCAGATTCACTGGATATCTGACTTTATTAATTCCAGTCTACAATTATTGATAGGAATTAACCTTTGAGAATTTAGACATGGCTGAGATTATAGAACAAAAGTGTCGGTGTCTACAGATGAAAAAAGATGGCAAGACCTAGCAAGGAAGTGAAACTCACAGAGGGAAAAGAATGCCTACAAGGACATGATTTTGGTCAGTGACAGATATAGAGATAAATCCCAGATCTTTAAATTCCAGGGCAGTGATTATTACACTTTATCCTCAGTCACTTAATAGAACCTAAGAGAACTTTCAATTTAGTTGAAAAAATAGAAAATAAACACAAACGTTAGATATGGAGGTAAACAGAAAGAAGAATCAGGTCACATTGTCTGTACAAAAAGCATTAGAGAAGGAAGATACATGGTAACCATTTCTATGGCTTCCCTTTAACCTCCCTGCTCTATCTTATTTTGGGGACAGAAAAATCTAGAATGCACTGTCAGGGAGACTCATCCTACATATTTGTTCAATTAACTCAACATTTTTATTTTTCTCAGAAATCATTTTTAAAAGTATTTCTTTAGAATCCTGCTGCTACTGAAAATTTTGGCAACCAACATCTTAGGAAGATTAAAACAACAAAATGGGCATTTATATGAATATAAATAATAAACTATGTGCAGTTTTACAAGACAGGCTAAAATTACAATGGTCATCAATCATTGTGTTTCAAAGCATAAAGTGATAACCAGCCAGAATTAGGAAAAAAAATTTTCCCTGTGGTATAATATTGAACAATTGAACAGGTGCTTTATGAAAGGTAATTTTTTTCTGGCCTTCTGCTGAAGCATCCAGTATAGGTCTCTATAAAATGCCAGTCTAATGGGCCATTGATCTTTTCAGCTAATGCAATTTGTAGGATTCTTGCTTTTCCAAAAGTAATCAATAGGAATCTTAAGCCCATATTCAAAAAACAAAACCATACTACTGATTTACTACAGGACCTATTAGAAAAGCGATAGGCTATATTGAAAAAGAAATGATATTATAGTCACCAAAAAAGCAATAAAAGAATGATCATGGTATATATTAAAACACATTTGCAGTGATAACAGTGAAAACATTTATACCTCTGTGTATAACATCAGTCAGAGGAGAAATGAATGTACTTGGAGGTACAGATATAGAAATGTGCCTAGGTCAAAATTCCATCATGTTTGACATAGATTACCCCTATTCAAAATGAAAACAAAGAGCTTATAAGTTTATGGCTTTAGAATCATTCTGTTTTTTATATTCTTTTTAAAAATTTTTTATTAAATTTATTTGGGTGACAATGGTTAGTACAATTACACAGGTTTCAAGTATACATTTCTATAATGCATCATCTGTATACTGCGTTGTTTGTTCACCACCCAGAGTCAATTCTCCTTTCATCACCACATATTTGATCCCCTTTACCCTCTTCTACCACCACCCTCCCCCCTTACCCTCTGGTAACCACTAAACTATTGTCTGTGTCTGTGAGTTTTTGTCTGGTTGTTTGTCTTGTTCATTTGTTGCTTTCAGCTTTATATCCCATATATGAGTAAAATTATATGGTCCTTGACTTTTTTGTCTGCCATATTTCGCTTAGTGTGTTAACCTCAAGATCCATCCATGTTGTCACAAATGGCAGTATTTCATCTTTTCTTATAATTCTAATTTAGTTGTACTTGGATGTATTGTAGCCTTTCCAGCATCTGTCGAACTTGAAATATAGCAGGGGATTTTTCTCCAAACCTCATAATGCTCTACCAGTCAGGGTCCTGGCAAGTTTTAATGCTCTGCTCAGGCTACCAGCAACATCAATAATGATATAGGCCTCACTAAAGGACTGGGCACCCGCCCAAGAATCCATGAACATTCAGACTAAAAGAAACATGCTCACTTTGCCACTATGGAGTGGCCATCTTATCTAAGCACAGTGCAGGCTGGAGATGGGGAAGCCCTGTTAGAGAGGTCCCGTCTCCACCCCTCCAAGGGAGGGCTCAGGGAATCTTGTCATCTCGCACGTGTTCTTCAAGTTATTTCTCTGTATTTGTACCTGCAGAATTGGAAACAAACCTGGCAACTTCGTTATCAGTCCTTCTGCTCTAACCTATTTTCTCAGCACTAGACTCTGCTTCTCATTTAGTTCCTCCAAACAGCTTCTATAACTGAATGGGGGCAGTACCTGAATCCTGAATGAGGGAGAATGGCCTAGGCCTAGACTTGATCTGTGGTCTTCCATTCTGCCCCTCTCTTATCAGACACCTACAAGGCTGATACTTGCAGATTAAACACATATTTCCTAGGTATCCCTTACATATATGACAAGATGGAGCCAGTTCCCATTTTGCAGTTAAGACTTTGTCACTGTCCCTTTTGTAGATTTTGCCAATTCACCTATTTCTGCATTCCAGCATACCATGTTTCTGGGCTGTGATGTTTGTGATAGGAGGTATGAAACAGAATTGCAGAGCAGGCTCAGAGGGAAGCTGCTCTATTTTAGAAAACTGCCTTACCTTAGTTTGAGAGATAACTTAGTTTCTGCAATTCTGAGAGAATAAAAGCTTTGGTGCAGAATAGGTAATTTAGATGATTTTTTAAAAATCCTCTTGTTCCAAATCTTTACATGATGGCTTGTTTCATTTGCTCATATTCTGATAATCACAACTACGATAGAACACAAATATAAGTTTATCAAAACCTTATAAGACAGGATACAAATCTTATGGTTTAGAGTTATACATTAACATTTGTTTCCTACATTAGTATGAATGCAATATAATTCATGTGTATGTTCTGTTTCCTCTGGGCATTGATGAGTGGTTAATGTTATATATGTTCTGCCATTAACACTACTATGTTATGAGTGTTTAAATATGGTGAGATTGAGTAAGTATGAACCTTGAAATAACCTTGAAATAACTAATAGGTCATATCCTCTCAGCTGAGGTACTGTCCCCTAATTGCTTATAAGCCATTTCTGCTTGAATGTACTGCTCTCATATTAAACTCCCCACCATAATAATACATTCATGATTTTTATCCCTGACCAATTCTCCTTCCATTTAATGTTCAACCTTTCTGTGAATCACTTGACCTAAGGCCCATGCATTTATCTGTTATTCATAATTTCTCCATTTTGCCTTGGTTTTATTTGTATCCCAACACTCTAATCCATGAAACCATGGCCCATTCATGAAATATTGTGATGTTCTCTGAATTGATTTTCATAACATGTGTTGACTAAATAATATTCCTAAAATATGATTTTTGAGCCTATTGAAAATGGAGAATGGGCATACATATATAGATAACTTACAGAATAATAGCTATTACATGATAAATAAGTATATACAGAAAACTTAAACCTCAAAATAATCAAACAAATGCAATCAAATAAGATTCATATTCATCTATTACAGTGGTATACATTTAATAAAAATCTATAATGCCCTGGATTGGCAAGTGTGGAGGACAACTGAGTCTCCTACCATGATGATGGATGTTTGTGTGTGTCTGTACGTGTGTGTGTGTGTGTGTGTGTAATTATGCATTTCTACAACTCTTCTGAGAAGTACTTTTAAACGACAGCTATGATCCTCAAATATTGTACTTCCGGAATTTTCCATAAAGATAAAAATAAGAGCTATATTTACAAGGGTTTATTTTAGCATTATTTTAAATTTTGCAAAATCTAAAACTACTATACATCCCTCAGTAGGAATTTGGTCAATTTTATTATGATATTCTTGTAATAAAATAACATGCAACCATTTAAAATTTTTCTGTAGAAAAACACAGACAGTTAAGCCACCAACTTATATGACACATCAAGAGACTGAAGAATGAAGGTAAATGACTCTTTTGATCCAGCTTCTTTGTTAAGAGATTTGGGTATAAAAATGTACACATACGTAAAGAGGGAGAAGAATAATGCTAAGTTCCTCATGAATTGGAGGCTAAGAAAGAAAAAAACTTGGAGGGAGGAGAGTAGCAAATAGTTATGAGACAGAAAAGCTGAAGGAGAAAACTAATAATAAAAGTTGAGCAATAGTTACTTGCACACATTTTACTTTAAAAATACAAATACTAAAATGAAAATATTTATAAAATGTATTTCAGAGATGTTTTCTTATAATTTAAAGGAATGAGGGTGAAAATAATTTGAGATATTGCATTAATGAAGGGAGCATTTCACCAGTTATTCTTTAAGTTTTCCATTTCACCTAAGGTAAGTCCCAATGTGACATCACCTTGAAACTAAATTAAGCAGATATATTGCAATGAATCAGCAGTGACTATCTAAAATATACTCAGCGTAAAAGCGGTGCAGTAAAAAGGGTTTTGAAATAACATGCTATATAAGGGTTTATGGAAACAATTAATAAAATGAAATTGATGTAACATTTTATGTACTATTGCATTTTACATATTCTAAGGCAATGTGAAGGCATTACTACATGAAATTCATCAACATTTTACAATGAAAATAATTGCTGAAGTTACTCATATTGTCACAAGAATACTAGCAAAATGAATTACCTTTAATTGGTCATTATATCATCATTATTGGAATTATTTAGTTTACTAATATATTTCATTTTGAAATGGTCATGTAGTTATTACAGGGAGTAGTGCTATCATAAAAAAAACACCTGTTTCTCGAATTAGCTATAAAATCTCTTAGCTCAGCAATTTAAAATAAGCTGATGTTGCTTTTTCAGTAGCATTTGCAATTTTCTGAGTGACTTCTTCACAATTGCAAAAACAATATCCTATGTGGGGGTTGTAGGAACTGAAAAACAGTTTTTTTCCTTTTATTGTTATATCAGCATGAGTAGATAAATCTAGTTGAGGCTTAATTTATTTAATTGTTTCTCTTCTGTTGCACTCTTATAATGTTTACTAAATTGGTAAAATCACAAATATTGTCAATATAAAAATGAATATACATAGATGTAAATATAGATAAATAGTTTTAGGTATAGATAATGGTTATAGTTGTATAATAAGGTGAATAGTTAATGACACAAAATTGTACCCTTATGAATGGTTAAAATGATAAATATTATGCTATGTATATTTTAATAAAATAATAAGTAAAAATAATAATAAAGCAAAATTCTAAAAAGCAAATCAAATAAATAAATAATAATACAAGGTCTGACAATTAAGTTTGCAAACTTGTTGCAATGATGTTGCTAACCTTTCTTGATATCTGAGGGATTAATCATTATGAATTTGTATCAACTGTACAAAGAGTTAACCAAGTTTACTATTTGGAAGAGCTAAAAAGGCTGCATGAAAAAGTTAGACGACCTGAACTTTTCACCAACAATGCATGGCTCTTGCATCACGACAATGCACCAGCTCACATGGCACTGTCTGTGAGGGAGTTTTAGCCAATAAACAATTAACTGTATTGGAACACCCTCCCTACTCACCTGATTTGGCCCCCAATGACTTCTTTCTTTCCTTGAAGAAGAAGGCAATACTGAAAGGAAGGAATTTTGATGACATTCAGGACATCAAGGGTAATACAACAACAGCTGTGATGGGCATTCCAGAAAAAGAGTGCCAAAATTGTTTTGAAGGGTGTACTAGACACTGGCGCTGGTGCATAGCTACCCAAGGGGAGTACTTCAAAGGTGACCATAGTGATACTCAGCAATGAGGTATGTAGCGTTTTTTCTAGGATGAGTCCGCGAACTTAATTGTCCGGCCTCATAGACCTTATCCATACTACCATACTATGGAACGGAATACTGAGTGAACATGTCAGTTTTGAGGTTTATCTACACTGAAGTACAAACCTCCAGAGGTAACCATGTGCTTAGGTAGAAAATAATACAGTATTGTGATAAATATTGTAGTGTAACAAAACTGTCAATAGAAATTACATGGGGTGGGGAATGCACTGGTTGGGACTTCCACATTTCAATCTGTATACAATTAAATTGCTATATTTTCACTCTGAAAATAAATTTATTTTATACTTGTATAAAATTTTCAAATATAAAATGTTTTCATATTCATTATGGAAAACATTAAAAATTGATTTGGAAAGATATTTTCCCTCAGCAGCAAGGTGTACAATTATTACAATGTGCTCTTCCCACTTTGGATTTATATTCATGCCACAATAATTTTTGTCACTTCTCAAATACTGCATAAAGTGCCACATGAGAATTAATAGAGTTGTTTCTAATGACCAGAGATGTATATTTTCAGAGTTAACTGATAAGCTCTAGTTTCCATTTAGAAAATTAAAAAAAAACAAAACAAAAAAACAATGAATTGATCTACGCAGTCTTTTGTAAGTGCACAGCTTTAAATTGTTAAGAAAGATAAGAGTTAAAGTGATGCATTTGGTCTTACTATTGGTTCTGAGATGGTTAATGAAGTCAGCCAACTCATTTCAGTCTCATTTTCACCAAAAGAAATAATGGCAAATAAATAAATAAAAATACACATAGATGGTGATAATACTGTTATGAGTACTGAGGTGTGAACCATTAGGTAATGAGGAGGAGGAAGAGAGAAAAATGGGAAGAGGAAGGATTTTACATAAAGTTTTAAAAGAACTTTTTACTGAAAGAAAAATTTATGTTTGCAATTTGTAAAATATCACAATTCCCCAAATCTATAAAAATGTCATTATATATTATTCCCAGAATCAATATTTCTACATAGAATTAAGATCTACATGAAAGTTTTTTTCTTGATAACCTTTGCAATGTTTACTTTTTCTTTAGCTTACATCACTTCTTCCTATTGAGTTTAATATAAATGAGAAAATAATGTCCTCATCTTCTCTTCACTAATCCATTCCATGGATACATAGAGAAACATACACCCAGCTGCTGATTTGCATGTAGTATCTACTCATTTCTACATTTCTAATGTGTTCAAGCACTGGAAGTATCAGGATTGGTTGTCTTTATAAGGGTGTGATTTTGTTCTTCGGTTTTACCCAGGGGTTGTAATTTTTAAACAACGTCAGGTTCTTAATAGCAAATCTTGTGCTACTTACGTCTCATTAATAATTAGCAAAGCGCCTGGCACATTCTAAATCATTGTATTTATAGATTAAATGCTAACATTTGAGCAAGTTTCTCTACTACACAAAATGATAAGCATCTTCATTTAAAATATCAGGTCTAGACCATGTGAAGTTCTGAGCTTCAGAAGCATGAAACGTCACATCTCATTAATGAGGCCAAAAAAAAAAAAAATGGAGTGAACATTGATGTCTACCATTTTCTTACACTTCACATCTAGTCTTTCAACAAATTCTAAAGGCATCACATTCAAAATATATTCAAAATCCACCCACCTATCTGATGTCAACTGCTACCAGTGGTGTCAGGTGTCATTGCCGCATGCCTAACTTATTGGCTAGCCTCCTAAACTGTTTCTACCCTCTTCCTTTTATTGTCTCTTCTATACAGCAACCTGAGGGGTATTTTTTTAAACAAATAAGAGTTCATATCACTCCTCTTCTCAAACCTCTCCAAGGCTTCCCTTTCACCAGTTAAAGAGCCAAGACTATAAAATGCTGAGCAGGATCTAGGCCTTGCACTCCACCCTCCTTCCTTCTTTTATCACTGTAATTCCCACCACTTTCCTTTCACTCACGCTGCTCTAGCTACACTACACTCCGTGTTGTTTCTGAAACACACCAGGCATGATGCCATCTTAGAACGTTTGTACCTACTGTTCTAAATTCCTGATTATCCACAACTCCAGATATTGAAACGCCTAATTCTCTCTTTTCCTCAAATTTTTATTCAAACGTTGCCTTCTCAGGTATGTTTACCCTGTCACCCTCTCTACAATTTCTATACCAGACTCCCATTTTTTAAAATCCCTTTCTCGACTCACTTCTTTTGTCTCTTTGATATGAATGTGGGGAGGGGCAGGGATAGTATAACCTACTTATTTTGTTTATTTTCTCTCTCTAGCACTAGAATGTAAACATCACGAGGGCAGACCATTTTGTCTCATTTGTTCACTGTGCAGTCCCAGAGCCAAAATTCTTGCTAGCAATTAGAACTTACTCAATATGTATTTTATGATGACTTTGTTTGAAAAATGCTATACTACTGGGGAAAAAATAACTTCATTCTTCTCAGGTGACTCCTCCCTAGCATATGTGTCCTTCTAGATGGAAGCAAGGTATAGGGAGAGCAGAGAAGGCATCAAGCAGCTACAATTTCTGATCAATAAATCAACTCCCCCAATGTGGTCAGAAACTAAGCTCCTTTGGCCACCTCAGGATTCCTTCCACATATCACGGGCATCAGATCAAATAGATAGACAGCACATTGAGTTTATTTGCACAAACCTGAGATAAATACAAAGTTTGGCAGAACTCAAGAGATTCTGAAACTCCTGGGCTCAGAAAAATCTTCCTTTTTTACCAAAAGATACTAATCTATCCTCTTGCAACAGCTTTTTTTCCTTAGAGGTATCACAAATCTATTTCAAAATCTCCCCAGAATGTCTATGGCTAATTACTTCATTTGCATGTAGTTGTTTTTGCTATTATTATTTGTATATTTAGCTAACTAGAGAAGAAAGCCCTGTAACCACAGCAACCAGGAGAGTTTCCTGTGTGCTTCAACATTAGCCCTCTGCTCCATTTACTTGAACTCTAAATGTGTTCTTGGCTTTTCTTATTTCTGGGGTTGCTAGCACCTACAAGCTCTCTAGTCTTTTCTTTCTTTACATACCAGTTTCTCTTAATAGTCTCCCCCAATTCACTTATTTAACTAACATACTCTATTTGCATTTATGAAACTTAATACATTCCGGTTCCGCAATGCAGCTTCTATTCTATGCAGTATTCTTTTTATTTGATATCCTAAGTCTCAGTTTCCTTATATCTCTAAAATCAATGTTTAAACCAGGATAATCTTTCAGATCCCTTCAATATCCGAAAGTCTATGATATTTCTAAAATATAATCCCCAATGATGCTAGTCATACACAAACAAAAATACTGCACTTTAGTTTTTCCATTTTCATTTGAAGATATGGGGAGATCGGTGTTTCTCCTATGTAAGAAGTATATGATGAATGTGAATTATGCTCTGCTGCACTCTATATTTTTTCCTATTATATTTCACGGCCATTCTGACTGTACACTATAGAGAAATTACAGGTAACAAACTGAAGGTAAAACATTGTATGATTCATTCTAACATGAAAATATTAATAAAGTAGTTGTAGTTTTCCAAATCCAAAATAAAGATTCAATATTTAAGCCCTGACTAGACCCATTGATGCATCGGGAATTCAAATGAGCTTAAATAGATGACAGTGAAGCCAACACAAGTGTGTTCCTTGCTGCCAACACTGCAGTCATAGGAGGGGTGATGCCTCAGCAGTGATAGAGGTAATGGTGGTGATTGGTGATGGAAGTGCGGTGATGGCCATGGTGCTGATGGTGCTAGTGATAGTATTTACTGAGAATGTATGAGAGATCAGGCTCTTTGCTGGGTGCTCGACGTGCAGTGTATTCCTTAATATGCAACCTAATCCTATAAAGCAGAAATTAATACTATTTCTGTTCTGTAGAAAAGCACATTGAAACTGAAAATGTTAGTAACTTGCTCAGGAGACAGCAGTTGAATGGGCTTCTATGACTCAAAGTTAAATCAGCCTGACACCAAAACCCAGCCTTGTAACCACTGTAAAACAGCAGAACTGACGGACCTAAAATAGATTTATTTTGTAGAGAACATTACAAAGACTAGAGCAAGTGCTATTCTGCTAAATAATGGCACTCCTTTTTACTTCCCCATGAAGAAAAGAAAAGGTTCTTGCAGGTGATTTTAGAGCTGTTGCTACCAAAACATCGGCTGTTTTCTCCTATATTCTGGGAGGGAAAGACACTGAAATTGCTATTTTGAAAATTTCAGCATCAGTATAATCTCATAATTCCTTTATTCAATACTTCTTTGTAAAATTCTCAGCACAGGCTATACACAATTCCCCAAGAATCTTGTAGGTTTCTTAACTGAACTGTAGTTAGACAATTCTGTATAAAAGTGAAAACTTTTTGCATAGCACTTTTTCATCCTACATTCCAGGCGAAATGCTTCAAATTCTTACATTAAATGTCTGATATTGTGTGTGTATGCATGTGTGTGTGTGTGTGTGTGTGTGTGTGTATGTGTGCGTGTATGTTTTCCATTGTAAAAACTCAAAACTGGATTTTATAGATAGAAATATTATAGAGAGAATAGATAATAAAGATATAGTTGTAAAAATACGGAATAGTTGGATTGCCTTTTTGTACCCTATATTTTTTAATTTCATGATAACTAAAACATCCATATTTATTTCAATACTTATTAATGTGATTTTATATATATGTATATTAGATACATTTTAGCAATTCTGTTTCTAAAACACACTTACACTTGCCGCTTTCTTTACTGTAGCTCATAAATTCTTTTTACATGGAATGACCATCTTTCTGTTCACATAGCAATTTATGTCTACTTCTGCTGTAGTACTAAAACACATAAACAGCTAACAATAATATAGTTTAATATCACTCATGTTAGATTGCATTTGAGGTAAGAAACCATAATTTAGTTCATCCTTATAAACACAAGCTCTATGTAAGTACCTTGTAGATGGAGTAGATGCTCAGTAAATAAATAAATTTAAAACAAATCCTTTAAAAAGATAATTGGGGTGTAATTAGAAACATACACGTACATCTTTCCCTACTGAAAATAATTCAGTTTAACTTCCAATTCAGTAAAACTGAAATTTACAAAATAAGTAAAGGGAATATAAAGAGTATAATGCTTATGCTTGGTAAACAGAAAAATATTTGCCTAATTCTTGGTTGTAAATATTATATACAAAAGGTGTTTCATTTCAAACAATATTCATTGGCAAAATAGAGTTAGGTCATTTTTATATGGTGAATAATTTATATTGGAAATACACTATTAAAATTTTTCAATTGTGTTCAATGAGTACATACTGTACTCCATTTAAAAATATGTTCAGTGAACACAAAATCTACTCCAGATCCGATTCAGAAGTAAATAAAACAGGTGAACTTCTTGCTCTCATGAAGCCTTAATATTACAGCACAAACCTAATTATAATACAACTTTAGGAAACACTAAAGAGATCCCAAAGTGAAACCTGTTGTAATGGTGGTTGGTGTGTGTGTGTGTGGGTATCTGTGTGTGTGTGTGTGTGTGTGTGTTTGTGCGCGCATGCACGCGCGTGCATGTTTTCCATTGTAAAAACTTGAAACTGGATGTTATAGATAGAAATATTATAGAGACAATAGATAATATAGATATAGTTGTAAAAATACAGAATAACTGGGATTGCATTTTTGTATCTACATTTTCAATTTTCATGATAACCACAATACCATATTTCTTTTTAATACTTATTATGATCATTTCCCCATTCTTTATGCATGCTTAAAATGATTGCTTTCATGGCTGTATAATAATCTACAACCTGAAGTTGCTGATATTTTTACTCATTTTCCTATTGTTTGACATTTTAGTTGTTGTGAAATATTCAGTATTACATATAATAAAGGGATAAATATGATTAAACAGTCAAAAAGATAGAGCAATACATTCCTATTTTTTAGCTAACAAGTATTCTAAGCTTTTCTGAACAAAAAGAGAGTCATATGTAATTCTACTGAAGACAAAATAGATTCATGGAATGAAAATTGAAAACAATTTGATTGGAAAAGAATTAAAACCCAGAAATGTTAATAACCATTAAAGCAATTGCAAAAGTTACCAAACTATTCAAAAGTGGCCCCCAGGAGCCAGACGACTTTCTGACAATGATTTAATGATATTAAGATTCATGAAAAAATATAAGGCAAAATGTCACTACTTAAAAATATGAAATTATTGTATACCCCAAAGACTCATAAATAAAATACAAAATATAAAAAAAAATGTTATGAATTACTAGACACTGATATAGTAGATGAGTGATTGAATGCTAGTACAGTTTACAAAATGTTTCTTTCCTCACCTTTACAAGCACTCTTATCCCCATAATTTTGTTTTTCATTCCAACTCTGCCATTGTGTCACCATAGGCAAGTCCTTAATTTTGTAGTTAGTTGCAAACAATTGAAGCCATTCTGACTGGTTTAAGTTGAAAGGGGTTTATTAAAGTTTATTAGATAGCTCACCAAATTTGGGAACAGTTGAAGAAACAGAATTAAGCTGCAGGAGAGATCTAATTAGATGATTGTTCCCTCTAGGGCCACTGCTATTCCTGAGTAAGAAACTAGACCATGCATCCTTGTTGACCCTCAAAGATGAATGTCTCTGCCTCCACAAATACCAGTAAAATGAAAGTTCTGCACAGTTCCCTTCCTATGCATCTTACTTCAAATAGAAGTCTCTTAGTGTGCATTTTATTGGAAGGGCCTAGCAGCAAGGGAGTATGGTAATATAAGTTCCAATATATGTCAAGAAGACAAGACATGTAATAATGGATATTTCCCTAAACACAGTAGGATTATTAAAATAAATTATGGACAGTTATGGAAAAGACCAGGATTCATGATAAGGACTTAGTGATCTAATATGATAAAAGTATATATCCTACCTCATAGGGTTGTTTAAAATGCCAACTAAAATAACTGATGGAAAAGTACTTTGACAAGGTTAATACTGTACAAAATTGTAACTTAATCTCCCAGACAATAAGAAAGAAAGGGATGGAGAAAGGGAAGGAATAACAGTAATTTTTGGCATTTATATCTTCCAAAAACTTTGACACTGATTGTTTAGTTTTGTTTAAAAAAACAATTTCCAGAAACCTGGAGACTTATGTTCTAGCTTAATGACTCACCAGCACTGTGACCTTCACAATGTTATTTTTATTTTCTGAGATTTAACATTTTTGTATATAAAATGAAAGTGTGTAATCATATATATTTAAGAGAAATTTTAGCTTTATAATCTTGTAAGATCAGGTTATTCAGCTGGACAATATCTAAACCTTTCCCTTTTATAAATTTACTTAACAGGGAACTCCTCAAGATGCTCCATCCTACTCTTCTAGATGCAAGGACTCTGGCACCTAAAAGAAATGTATCCCACTTGGCAATAATTTTGGCGCTTGGGTTGAGTGTAATCCATATTGTCTTCCCCTTCAGACTGCACTGACTTCATTCATCACAAAAAATTGTGCTCCTGCCATTAGTACATGATTTACTAGTACCAGATTATCTTAGCAAAGAGAAACTCTGTATTTCTTATTTAAAAAAATAATTCCTCAAAAAATATGTTAAATATTAAAATATAACCTTTAGTTAATATTCTATAATTTAGGAATAGATGTAATTTCTTTAAGCTTCTTTCCATATTAACCTAGGTTATGCAAATGAATACAGATACATTTTTATAGAAATAAGCAAACAATAGTTTCTCTTATTCCATGTACAATGCAGAAGGAATTATCTAGAAAGAAAAACTTGAAAACAATGGATTGGATCTATATCTCCATAGTATATAAGAAAAACAAAACATGGAAATGTACTTATAAGCGAGAAAATATATAAGAACCCTTTTTAAAGTGTTTGTCAGTCTTGGGGCTACAGCAAAATCATTTGAAATCTTGTAAATACATTGGCTATGGCTTTTAAATATGTTATTTTCATATAGTTTAAATAAAAAATAACAAAGCATATCTTAAATTTACTGAAATATTTGAAGCCATGTTACTTTCTTCTTTGCTTTCCCTTGCCTTTTAAAATTAATGATCATAGATGCTCTTAATAATCAGGAAACTACATTTTCCCATTAAAGACACACAAAACAAAGTATATATGATAAAGATTCAAAGACAGAACTAATATGTCACTATGTAAATTCTAAATTAGCTCTTCCTAAAGTAAATTAGAATATTGTACACATAAGAATGTTATTTAAAGTGAGAAAGCATGCAAAAATGTAATTTAGAAAAAACATGAACAAATTTCCCCTACATTTCTTTTGGACTCACTGTGACTTATCTGAGAAAAAGAAAATGGTTTAAATGTCCAACCAGAATTGAGGACTGAGATCTCATGGACAATTTCATGAAATAAAATAATCAAAGTTATGCTTGTCACTATGATGAAGTAATTGGTACAAAAATACCCCTCCTACAAGAATCAGTTAGAAAATTAGACAAAATATATGAAATAACTGTTTTTAAATATTAAACAACAGGCAGCACAGTATTCAATGATAAAAGGAAAATATGAGGTAAGTGTTATGATCCATATGCCTTCCTACCTGAAGGAACTTATCAGACTATGGAATAGTAAATGGTTTAACTGATCTGATAAGTGCAAGATTGGAACTCAAAAAAAAGTGAGGCAGAAGGAATTGGAGAAATGTAAACAAAAGTCTCCAAAAATCTTCATAGGAGCCTCCTTAAGTCTTAATTGAATACTGCATATATTTAAGAAGACGAAACTCCATGAAGCTAGACAAAGAAAAAAATGAGAAAATTACAAATACCAAGAGCTCACACTGAATTAGGATACTTTAAAATTCTTTACGAAAGGAGAACAATAGTTTTGTGAAAAACCAGATCATTCCAAACAGGCACCAAAAAATAATTACCACCCAAAAACAGGTGAAAAAAAGCCTAGAAGACTACTCTAAACATCTGATTAAGTTTAAAAATAGGTCTCAAAAGGATTAAGCTAGAGCAAATCTCAACACTATTAAAAAAAAGATATAAAATCTAGATGCTCAATAATGTAACCTCATAAAATTCAGCATATAATAAAAAAATAACTAGACATGAAAAGAAGAATTATAACTCATATGTAGGAGACATAGTAATCAACAGAAACACTCCCACTAATGACATAATAGAATTAGCACAAAACTTTATGAAAGCTACTATAAATATATTGAAATACTACAATAAATATGAAAATAATAAAGGTAGAAGTGAAAGCTATAAAAGGAAACAAATGGAACTTCTAGATATAAAAATATCACGGGGTAAAAAAATTCACAGGAGTTTAATATAAATTTAGATATTACAGAAGACAAGATTGGTGAACTTGACCATGTGCCATAGCAACTATGCAAATTAAAGTACAAAAGTAAAGAGAGATAAAAATAAGCAGATTAAACACCTACAAAAAAAAGTAAAGCAGTCTAATGAAATTGTAATTGGAATCCCAGGAAGGAGAGAAGGCTACAAAATATTTGAAGAAATAGCAAATAATTTTTTCAAAAATATTTTTCAAATATTTTTTTTCAAATGAAACTACAAAACTACTAATCTAATAAGTTCAATGAACCCAAAGCAAGATAAATAAACAAGAATCAAATATAATAATACCCTGTTATAAAGAGGTTTAAAAGCAAGTAGTGTAAAAGAGCCACATTACATACAAAGGTACAAAGAAACATCACTGACTTCTCACCAAAAATAAAGCAAGATGCAGTCAACGTAGACATATTTTAAGTGGGGCAAAAAGTCAACACAGATTTCCATACCTAGCAAAAATGTCTTTCAGGAATATATTTTCAGGCAATAAATAAATATAAAGAAATCTTAAATAACTCATCACCAGTGGATTTGCAGTTCAAAATTTATTGTAAAAAATTTTATTTGATGCTCATGGAAAATTATTCTAGATGGAAAATTTAGTCTATAGGAATTTATGAACAATTATGATAATGGTAAACATGAGTTAATACAAAAAATTACTTATTCTTAAATTTTGTTAATAAATAACTGCTTAAGCAAGAATAATACCATATATTACAGGATTTATAAAATCTTTAAATGTAAAAATGTATGACAAAAATAGTAGAAAGGATAGAGGTTAGTAAAATTGGAATACTTTTTATAAATTCTTATTTTATGTGTAAAAAGCTATAGTACTGTTTGAAGGTAGAATGTGATAAATTAATGATACATATGGTAAACTCTAGAGTAAGCCCTAAAAAAAATAAAACAAGAGGTCCAGCTGCTAAGACAATGCAGAAGGTAAAATGAAATACTAATGTATTATTAATCCAGGTCAGTTAAGATGGAAAATAACATATATATGGGATAATTTAAAATAATAATAATAAAAAAAGAATAGGGAGATGGTAGCCTTAAGCCTTAAACACAAACATATTGATAATCATGTGAAATATAAATGGTTTACACAATGTGAATTAAAAAGCAGAGATTAGAGAAGCTATATTAATATAAAAAGGTAGACATTAGGCCAAGGAATATATAGAATTAGAATTCCCCTTATTAAAGTAGTGGAGGTCAGCTGAAACATCACTACCTCTACATACGTTATTCCCTCCTGCCTACCATCACAGTTCAAAAAAATTTTAGATGCTTCTATGTGTATAAATACGCACACACACGTGCACACAAACACTATGACCAACACCACCACTATCATAAATACATGTTTTATAAGGAGTTTGTTTTACTTTAGAAAATACTAATTGACATTTAATTTCTACCTGTTGTCAGCCAGTGCTACTTTTTACTAAATAAGAATCATCACTGACAATGATAACTCATGTGAATAACCTGATGAGTTCTCAAATTTAGAATAACCTGATGAGTTTTTAAAAATACTTATGTCTGGGTTCATTCCATAGAGATTGTGAATTAATGAGTATTATTTTTATCATAGGCATTGATGTTTTTAAAAGCTCGCCAGATGTAATGCATTTTGATAAAACACTGAGCTAACCTACCTGCAGATTGATGAATACTATTAGTTAATTTATCCTAGAAGAATCTTATAAATCTTTACCCCACTTAAGGATGTAAAATTCGGTAAATAAATATTTAACTTAAAATGTCTGAATAGTCCCTTTTACTCAACATGTATTCAGTGGATTCAGATGAATCAGGTTATTAGACTACATTATCTCTAAGAACTACATGCATTCTGAGCTAGATTAATTCATTTGTGCAAAAACACACGAGAAATTAATGGTAGATCTGGGCAAGAAACCCAGGCCTTCTGGATACAAGTCCAGTGCTCTCTTCACTATACCTCTTTCTCAGTTAATTGAGTATAACTGACAATGAAACTTGCTTGTGCTAAGCTGCCTATGCCTGGCATTTTCATATAATCTTCACACTTCAGAATTTTTATTACTTAGCAGTACATTTGATTTTGAGTTCTAAATCATTATCCGCTTACTGTGAACTCAATATAGTGAAACATTTCTTCACAATCATCTATTATACATCTGGAAAAATATATTATGCCATTCAAACTTTCCAATTGCTTTCAGACAACTGTAAATTACAATGATGAATTGAAATTGGTCATCGAAATTTCCTTTTTCAGCATAAAGTATTATTTATCAAAGATTGTTAGGCATAGAACTATTTCCAAGACAGGTCTAATATACATAGTCATGCGCCTTACAAAGTATGCTCTTCAGAACATTAATTTTAAAAATATTCTACAAAGGGAAGTTCCATGTTGTAATATATTCAGCAAATCCTTCTTGAGATTCAACATGAGCAAAATTAAAGACTCTGAGAAGCCCTGCAGTAAAGAATCCCACTCTTCTGCACAGTTTCCCAAATTTAGTTGAACACAGAACCTATTTTTCAGGCACGACCTATTATATTTAATGCATATAGTGTTCTGTGGAAGATAATTGGATTATGGCTTTCTAGATTTGCTATGGAAATCTGGCAATTATTAAGGTTCGAAGTTACCATACATCCAGGGATTGTCCCATCTGTCAAAGTCACATTAGCATCTTACTTCTCTCTCCTACCTAACTCGGGTCTATTCCTGAGATTATCTTTAGTGTCATTGTCAGTCCCATTAATAATACACAGGGAATGCATATATACACCACCTTTGAATTCGACAAACTTGCTTCTTGCCACTATTCACCTCCACTATTTATCTCCACCACGTGATCCAATGATGCACTACCATCAATTTTACTTAAAATTATTGCATTTATCTCTATTGCACTGTAATCTCCATTTCTCTCTAGTCATCGGCATTTTCTTATAACCTTCGATTGTTTCTATTATATATTTTGTAATTACTATTTGCAGTATCCTTAGAGGAAGATGGCTTAAAGATAGGAATTGCATCTCTTTCATTTTTGTAACCCCACTATCCTTGACACAACTTCTAAACATAGTAGTTCCTTCATACACATTATTTTTATATGTATTATTCTCCATACGTATTATTAAATGCATATGTGCTGTCCTAAATAAAAAGATAATAAAATAATTTTAAATGGGAAAATCGCATTAAAAGGTAGACATGAAATACTTGTTATGCACTGACTTTAGGACCTTCTTAAGAAACGTCAGTGAACATATCTCATAAATATACTCAAGGCCCATTCCATTCTTTGACATCCCTGTCATGTTGCATTTCCTAGGGGACACTTGACCCTGTAGCTTCTACTCCACCCAAACCAAAGACTCCACCACCTGTTTTGATTGTTTTCTAGGCTACATTAGAATTGACCATTCTTCTGTTGTTGTTATATTAGTAAATTTAATTTAAACTAATGTGTTATTGGAATATACTCTGTAACTCAGTCTAGATGAACAACATTAGCAATTCAACATAAGGCATTAAGAATATAATGAAAAGTCAAGTTTGAGTATGGAATTTCAGATGGTCTGCAAAGCAACTTCTAGGTTAAAGATTTCATGTGAACTAATTGCTTCCTAGAACTTGATATATACTGAAACAAACAAACTCCTTGCTCTTAATAATTGTGAAATATGTTCAGGTCAATCTTCAAGCTGTTTTTAATACCTACATCCTCCAATCTGCTCTCTTAGAGACATAATTCAGCAAAAGAAGCCAAACCACCCAGACAATGGTTGTCATTTCACCCTAAGTAAGACAATAAATGCTGTTTCAGGGCTCCAGCCAATATTATTAAAGCCCCTGCTATATTAAAGATAGTTTACTAGGTTATGTAGGAGGTACGGTGATAACAGAAAAATAATCCTTAATTTCAAGAAAATAATTCTCTCTACTACCAGTTTCTGCCGGAAAAAGCAAAACATATTTGAAGTACAGTGTGATAGGCTCTACCCAAACCAACATTTTATATTTGGAATATTTCCAAATTGAGAAGTTATAACTTATCCAAACATTATGTATATTTTCCCTCATAAAATGGCCCTGTATGCATTACCCCACATTCTCAATAATGTAGGCTCCATTACATTGAAAAACAAATGTATTTAATATTTTACATTTTTAAGTGCCAATGTTTTTGGAACTAATGAATTATTGTTTCTTATCAGTTATTAAAATATTAGAATAAAACACCTTTTTAAAAAATTTCAGACTATGCTGAAAGCATTGTATCAGCTATATTTTTCCTTTTCCCTTAAATTCTTGGATTTATTGAGTTCTTCATAGCTCATTTTTCCATTTCCTTTATTTTTCTATTAATTCATGATGTATATGATGTATTTTAATTATTTGATTAATTATTCAGTGTTAATATACTTGATTTATGAGGTTTAAAGTGTTTAATGATCCTCACAAGTATAAGGAACATTGATCACCAACAGGTGCCATTCTCCAAGATATTTTCATAGTATTTAAGTTTTTACCTCATTTTACTCAATCCTCACAATTAGTCATCATTTATATTATCTTAAAAGTCAACTGTAATTTAGATTTATCATACATGGATTAGCAATGTATTTGCTCCCCACTATTTTACCTCACTTTATTCTGGATGATTATTAGTCTTAATAAATGTATCATAGTGTTTCTTTGTTTTTTTTGGAAAAGGTTTAACTTTGCTTTTGCTCCTCAGTGATAATTTAGGGTGTGAAGAATTTTTGGACGGGAATGATTTCCTGTCAATACTTTGTGCTTTTTTCTTACAGTACTTGATGGGCAAGAAGTCCACTGTCATCTCAATTATTGCAGTATTTGTTTTTCTCCAATTATTTTTAAGATTATTCTTTTTCTTTGGTGTTCTGCACTTCTATTAAAAGTTTCCAGGTATGTACTTTGTACAAGTTTTCAATTCTTTGAGATCATCTAACATTGTCTCTTTGATTATTGTCTCCTGAAGCAATTCTAATACATTCTGTAACTCCCATTAGTTATCTTTTGGAATATCTTATTCAATTCCCCATGTCTTCTAATCTCATTTCCACAGGTCTCTGTGCCTCATTCCTCAGATCTATTTTCCATGTCATTAATTAGCTCTTCATCTGTGTATAATCCAATGTTTAACTCATCTGTCATAATTTTAATTTCACAGAATTTTTCATTTCTAGAAATACATCCATTTTAAAAATATTTATGTTTATTTTTTCATCCTGTGAGTCTTCTTATAGGTTATACTTTTTATTGTCAATTCTCCACCCTGATCTGGTATGTGCAAATTTCTTCAAAAAGTCGGTTTACATTAGCTTCTAATTACCACCCTCGTGTTTTCATCAGTATAGTATCAGTGTTTCATTTCTCAGTTTCAGACTACTCAATCACTAGGACGGAGTAAATTTGGATGCCACATGCATGAGAGGCAAGCATTTCAATTTTGCAGAAGCCACTTCCACCATGTATAAAAGCCTAAGAAGAGATAATCTTTCTTGCTGCATTCGTGGGCTAAGGAGTGAAACTTTTACAGCCATTTACATGGACAGGGCAACTCTTCCATAGCCCCAGTTTCATGAGAAGCTGCCATTCCAATTCTTTGAGTAGATTGTTTAATATATCTTCAACTAAGTATAGGAAATAATAATAATAACTTATTTTATAGAGCTAATTGACCAATATTATTTAAGGTTAATTTCTTGTAATATACTTGTAAGAAGCAGTTTGTAAATTATACAGCACTATATTTATATTAGAGTTTTTGTTAAGCTCCATAAAACAAAGCATTTAGGAAAATGTTAATGATGTCCTTTCTGCCCTGTTAAAATACTAAGATATTCAAGTATTATTACATTATTGGTATGCTATTATTAATGCTCATTATATTATAAAGGCAGTATTAGAAAAAAATTACCAAAGAAATAACCAGTTCATTTTATAAAGTGGTCTATACAAAATAACTTGAGTAATAATAACCTAGTTTTATTATTGATATCACAAAATGTAAGAAATACTTTTAAAAATCAAATAGTTTTCTTCTAATTTTCTTGCTTCTATTTTTTATTTTAATTGCAACGATTACTCATTTAGTGAGCTTTTATTTAGATGTGTCTCATAGTCTGTTTCATAGAAGGCACCATTTTTCAATGAAACATCAACATTGTTCATAATAACACGTTAAGACAAATATTGTTTGTGTAGATTTTATGGAATGTGGTGCCAGAAACCTGAATTTAGGCTCCCATTCACTAACTACTAACTGTGATCTTGGGGTAAAATACTGAAGCACCTTCATTTGCCTAATTTACAGTAGAGGGGATTTAATTATTACTAAGTACCTAAGAAGTGCCCACTAAGTGACAAGTGCTTTCAATACATGGACATAAGTAAGTCTTACAACATCACTATTGAGTTTTATACATATTGTGGCAGAGTTAAGATGAGAAACAGTTGATTTTATGTCCAACTCATATGTTCATTGCTCAGTAACACACTGAATGAAAAAAGTATTAATCATTCTAATATCTCAGTAGATGAACGGGTATAAAATCACTGTAATTTTCTAACTTTTAATTTTCAACGTCAAAAATAAACAATAAAAACAATAGAGTTCTATTTCTGACAAGATACATAAAATATAAGATTTAAGATCTTCTTTATGAAAAATTTAACAGTATACCAAACAATGAGAATAAATTTCACTACAAAGTTTTGGCAGTTATTTTAAGACAAGTTTACTAAGGTCCAATGAACATAAAGCAAAATTCAATTTTATGCACAGATATGAGTAATGAGAAATACACATAGTTTTTCATCCACTGTCATGGTCAGAATAATGAGAAATTCTATCACCCCCACAAACTTCCTTTAATCCTTTTCACAAATCCCAGACACTGAGCTGTCTTCTGTCTCAAAAGTTTTGGCTTTTCCAGAATGTCCCATAAATGGAATCATATACTATATAGTATTCAGTATACAGTATAAATATGTCTTCATTCACTTAGCATAATGCATTTGTGATTCATTCATGACACTGCGTGTATAAGTAGTTGCTTTCTTTTTTATTCTTGGATACTATTTTGTGCTTTGAAGTACCAAAGGTTATTTAGATTTTTACTAGTTGAAGAATATTTAGGTCATTTCCAGTTTGGAGAGATCATATATAAAGCTGCTACGAACAGATGTATATAGGAATTATATGAATATAAATTTTCACTGCTTTCAGGGAGAAATCTAGAAGTGAAGTTATTGGGTAGAATGGTAAATGTATGTTTGACTGTATAAGAAATTGCCAGTCCTAAGTGCCTGAAGGGTATCGTATTCCTATCAGCAAATATGAGCATTCTCTTTTCTGTATGTACATATCAAGACTTTGTAATTTCAGTGCTGTTGGTTTTGTTTTGGATTTTTAATTTTAGCCATTCAAATGCATGTGTTATAATGTCTAATTTAGTTTTAATTTGCATTTTTCTAATAAATGATGATGTTCAACATTTTTCGTGTGGTTGTCATTCATAGTCATAGACATGCACGAATGAGGTGATTAAATGAGTAATCAAAAAACTCCCAACAAAGAAAAGCTCATGGCCAGATGGCCACCTACCCCTCCTTAGCTTCTCCACTAAGAGATGCTCCATTGTGAGATGTTTCTTCTGCTCCTGATATGTGTGGCTATTTTGCTTCTAACAGAAGTGTATGTATTTAGCCTTATGAAGAGCTTAATAATTTTATGTAGATAGTTGCCTATGGTTGCTTCCTGTCAATGTATTACAATTGAAAAGTATAATACTTCTAAATATTGCAAACATTAAAAAAAAAGAAAACCAAAAAAAAACACACAAAAAAACCTGATATTTCTTTAAAGAGTTCACTGAGAAAATAATTTAGAAAGAGATAAATCCTTTAAAGACCATTTTCACATGAGATAAAAAATACTTTTACTTAACCATAATGCTGTAAAGTTATTGAATACATTATTTTATGTACGATAACCATGTCCCTTGAAATATCATATGCTCCAATGTATTTTAAGGTTTTAATTTAAGAAAAAAAGTACAACAGTAAACATGTACTCAATCTAGATTAAATCTCAGCAATTCCAATTTAGGAGAATTGAACTGCTGACTTTTAAGATACAAACTATCGCTACTATTACTAGAAATGTTTGAAAGCAATTATGATTTATAATTCCTTATTTATAGCATTAGTCATTATTACAAAATAATGAAACTACTTTAAAATGTATTAAAACTTGAATATTTCCTAAAGTACTGGTCCATTTCAAACAGTTACCTTTAAACCATGCTATCTTTATGCAGAATAGTTTCATAAGTGCTCTTGGGGATTGCTGTGTCCTTTTTATATCTACAAGGATAACAAGTCTTTATGATTTAAGGATGAATTTAAATTCTGCAAATAGTAAAAAAAAATTTAAGCTGATTAGGCTCCATAAAAATTGTGATCAAGCAAAGTAAAACTGCAGTATTATTGAAAGAGCAATTTTAAAGATGGCACACCATGAATCTGAAAGGTTTTATGGTGATAACGCCAATCAATTAGAGCCCACACAACACCGGGACTAAAAGCTCAAAGCAGGAAGAGAACTAGCAGATTGCAACTCTGGCTGCACTTGAGAATTAAGTGGCATTATTTAAAATAAAGAGCTACTGGGACCATTCTTGGTTTTTTTGAAATATAATCCTAAGTGTCAGCATATTTTTAAAAAATTTGTATTAGTCTGAATAAAGTTGATGCACAGTGATTATATTTGGGAATAGTTTTGTTTGGCTAATTAAACTCAATACCGAATGTGAAATGCTAGGAATTAAATCTCTGCTGACCTGAGATGTCTGAGCACAGCAGTTAATTACTACATGATTCAATTTCAGGTGCAAAGAGGGCCCTGATGCCAACATTTCATCCTACTTGCTTTCCCATTTTCTAGAGGATGCCTAAACAATCCTTAGTATTTTATCATTTTAGACCTTAAGATTTGATCCCGTCTTTAAAAAAAAACAATACTTTGGGGATGAGATGTACTGCCTTTACCTATTATCAGAGTACACATACATACACACATAGCACAAACACATGTGTAAACAAACTATCTGAGAAATGCTATTGCTAGGAGAACATGTTTAGAGATAATCAAATTAAAATGACACTCTGATGAGAAGAAAGTGATAGTTGGAAAATTTAACACCATTAAAAAGGAAGAAAGTGTTATAGAAAGTTGTGGACTTCGACAATAAATATGCTTTAAAATTCTTCCCAATTTTACACTGTGTATATAACTTATTAATTTTCAAAACATTTATTTAAAAATTATTTTGGAATATGATTAGGAAGTACTGGAGAAAGACATCAGAATTCAAAAATTCTCACATGCTTAAGATAGCAGATTGCTCAGAGTACACATTTTACGCCTTTGTCAAAATTTAGCTAATTTATTCTCTATGTATCTTTCTATATAGTTACTATTTTTTCATTCTTATTTTTATCATTAAACCTTCCCTTGCAAAAATGAAAATTCACTATTACTTTAATATTTAATATCTGTATATTTTATTTTCATAACAAAGATGTTTTAAATGTTACAGGACTAATAATATTTTGTTATTTAATTTACAAAAACATTATTAATTATCTAAGTTTCTAACTATGAATTTTTGTGACAATCTATTTCACTATTTTTATCTTATATGAAAATAAAATTTTCACCTTTTTTTCCATTCCTGCCATCTCTGTCTCATATACAGAGTATTTAATTATCTTATGTCTACTGGAATCACAAGAATAAATATTTCAATGGCACTTCGACTTCTACCCGTACCCAAATAGATGGTATCAAACTTGCCCTCCCACCATAAACAATCAGATATCTGAAGAAAATTTGTGAGGCAATTGTTCTCGTACGACAATAGGTAGGAAAGAATGTGAAAACATGCTTATATATGTATAGAACCTGTTTATTTGAATGTTTTAAAGAAAAATCTGATTCCACTTCAATTAAAGTATCCTCTTCTTTCAAACTTTTAAATGTTAAAGAACTTGTAGATACATCTTTTCTTTGGACTATGGACTCTTTCCTAGTTCCATCTTAATGACCTGAAGAGCTTTGGCATTAGTATGGTTTGGGTTGGAATCAGCTCTATAAATATGTGATGCTTCTATGAGATCACTGTTTGTAAATATAATAAATTGCCTTTCTAATCACAAAATTGGAACATTATGTGTTCAGAAACTTTAGCGATTGGTTCACTTACTATCGTGTTTTATTTTAAATATATTAACTATATTTTAGTTAATATATTTTAGTTGTTATATAGTATTTAAATATAGAGTTAAACATATTTTAGCTTTTATACAGGATTTACTCTTCAACAATATACTTATATGAAAATGAAATGAATGCCGTGGTCTGAAACTTGCATGGAAATTAAGTCCGTAAATTATTTGTCTCATTTTAACATATTTTCTCATTTAAATAAAATATGAACAATTTGTTAATATTAAAAGGCAGTTACTCTTCATCATTATTAAGATCCATCCAAAATGAAAAAACAAATCATATAAAAAATATGATGTATACAGGTTTTCCACTTTAAGCTTTTAAGTGTCTATAATGAAAACTATTTCAAGGCAAAACAAAAATGTCAATGGTATTATCTTTAGAAAATTAAGAGAAAAAATATTAAAGTTACATGTTTTTATATCACTATATACATCTTAGGTCTAACATGTAACATATAGGCTAATCTTCTGCATTCTGGAGTAGGGAACCATTACCTTAAAGACAGGATAAATTTGCATACACAAATACAGTTAATATGAAGCATTGATATAATAATGTTTTCAGTTATCCCCCCGAAAAATAATTTGCAGTATATTTTTAGAATGACGTGCATTTTATTTAATGCTAATTCTTTAAAAATATTTAGTTATCTCTCAAATAACTGGGTACTCTGATTAAGTAAAGTACCTAGTATTATTAATTCTTACTAACAGAGTATTCCATAATTTTCAGTACCCTTGTAATTAAAAGTATTATTTAGAGCCTATACACTTATGTAGGGATATTATAATTCATTACTAATGATTATATATAGATATAAATATATAATACATGCATAAGAATATATATGTTTTTACTATTTTTACCTGATTTAAACACATTTATCTTCCCATACATTGATGAAAAATAGGATGTGATATTATTTTCAGTATGCTTTTAGAAACAAGTACATTTTATTGAAACTGATATTTTATTATAGTTTGTATATAAAAATGTAATTCACTGGCAAGAACAGTTTGAAAATCATAAAAATAAACTATAATACTTTGATTTTTATAGAACTATATACTTTACAAAGCCCTTCTACTACATATTTTGTGTCATTTAACCATGTCTTGATATTCATTAAACAAAGAAGATGTAATGTGCATTTCCAATTACTGATGCAATTATTTTTGTGCTTTAGCATTGTTTTGGGAAGAAAAGTGGCACTCTGGGAAACCACATGACATATGTCAGGTAACAAAGAGACCATTTAGCAATTTGAAGCATTTGTTTTTTCAATCTGTGTGATCATCTATTCTGTGACCCAAGAAATAATATAAATGACACAAAATTAGCCGTCTTTTATAGTCTCTACTAATTTTCACATTCAAACCAAACATACGATGATCTAGATTAGTTATACACACATCTCACAAGAGTGCATCACGTGCACTGTGATCACTTCTGAGGTATAGATATTCAAACAGGATTTCTCATGTCCCTATAATTGGCACTTTTATCTTTCTCCAATTATCAACCCTAATCTACTATTCTATTGGTAATTCTAATATTTAAAAATAGTATAAAATAACTAGCACCATCTACATTCCTTCAAAAATTGGATTAGCAATCCATTATGATGGTTCTAGGGTGCCCTTCAGAACATGATGGAAGCCATATATCTTCTCTCCAGGAATATATTACAAACAAAAAGTTGCACAAACTACAAGAAGTTTAAAGATGCTATGAGGCCACTATAACAATGGAGAGGTGCTTTTGCCCACTGAGCTTTCAAGATGTGTGGCAGATGTACCAGCTGAGCTGTATTTATCCAGCCAAGTAATGCATCAAACATATATTCCTCTCACAAACTTTAGTCTTATCTTAAGGGAAAAATAAACTATATCTTTTGAAGACTTTCTATTTTCTTTTCCCACCCATGTTTAAATATAAGGGGAAACCTGTAAAGGAGCAAATATTCACATATGAATGTTTTGCAAGAACTACTTCAATTACTGGAGATAAAAAATGAAAGTGAAAAATAGAAAACTTGGTGAAAATAACTGGTGAGAACTGAAAGTTTAACTACTAGGGGAGAGTTTTATTTGGGGGATAGCAATTTTCGTATTAAATTTCAAAGGCAGATTGTTATTAGAGACCCCAGCAGAAAAAAGGTGATGAAGATTCCCTACATATGCTTCTGGAGTTAGTAAACAGGCAAAATTATTTTTAAAATCTGATAGTGGTTTTCTCTTCAGGTTAGGCAGAGAAATATGATCACAAAGGAACATACGGGAAGACGTAAGCTACTAAGAGTATAATGGTTAATTTTATGTGTCAACTTGAATAGGCCATGGAGTGCTCAGATATTTGGTTAAACATTTTCTTGGTGTGTCTGTGAGGGTGTTTTTAGATGAGATTAACATTTAAATTGGTAGACTCTTATTATTACATTTACAATTGACATCTATAGTATTAATGCATCCAATCCACCAATCCATAAACACAATATATCTGTCCATGTTTTCTATGTTTGCCAAAAATCTTATGCAAATTTTCCTAGGTTTATTCTTGGTACCTCATTATTTTGGTGATTTTATACATTTTTTCTGTGTGATAGTTAATAATATTCAGAAATTAATGATTTCTGTACACTTATTTTCATGGAATAAATTTGACTAACTTTATTATTCTAATGATTTATCTGTTGATTCTTAAGATTTCCTATGTACCACAATCTTATCTACAAGTAATAATGGTTTTATTTATTTCCTCTCGAATCTTTAACTATTTTATTCCTTTTTACATTATTCCCTTTTACTTTTCACTGACAAGTTCTCTGGTTATAATATTGAAGAGATATGAGAGTAACAGTTTTGTTATGTTCAGAATCTCAAAAGAAAATCTCTTGCTATTTCATATTAGTACGTTACTTGGTAAACATGTTACAAAGTATTTTAGCAGTTGGTTCTGGATTGTGGCTTTCTGATGAAATAATAGCTAAGCCTCTGGGGATATGCATTTTTGTTTTTTAGTTTTTTATTTCAAACCTGACTGCCAGTAGAGCATAGCTGAAACAAACACTACAAATTTATATCACACCCTCTAGGCTGAGCATATGCCTTTGGATTTGCCAATCAAATGCCCCTACTCCAGGGTCAAGGGATCTACAAAGAACTCTCACAGTGGCAGGTCAAAATTTGGGGAAAGATTGAGTCCTTAGTAAAGTCTCAGCAGTGTTACACTGGCATACAATGTCTAATTCTACCTCTGTTGATAATGCTTGGTGTTATTTGGAAAGAGCAATACCTCCCCTGGGTCAATTCTGTTATGATAAAGAATCATACAATATGTAGCCCTTACAGACTGGCTTCTTCACTGAGTAACAAGCATTTAAGATTCCTCCAAGTATTTTCATGGCTTGGTAGCTCATTTGCTTTTTAGCTCTGAATAATATGCCATTTTGTCTGGACGTACCACAGTGTATTTATCCATTCATCTATTTACTGAAGGACATCTTCGTTAATTCCAAGTTTTGGCAATTATGAATAAAGTTGCTATAAACATTTACATGCAGGTTTTTGAGTGGACATAAGTAACCCTCTTCTTTGGGTAAATAGCAAGAAGCATGATTGCTGGATTATATGGTAAGAACATGTACAGTTTTATAAGAAACGCCTAAATTGTCTTCCAAAGTAGTTGTACCAATCTACATTCCCACAGCAATGAAGGAATGTTACTGTTGCTCTATAACCTCAACAATATTAGATATTTCAATGTTCCCTAATTAATTTGCCTTGCTTTGTAATAACCATTGTAACAATCATCTCATAGTAGGTAAACTACAATTAGATGAGTTGCCTCGATTTTTACAATCAATTAGAGATATCTTGACTGAAAAATGCCCAATTCTTTGTTTTAGTTAATGAATATTCAGATAAAACAATCATTCTTTATAGAATGTTTCTTTCTAAAATCAAAGGCATATACTTTAACAGCTAGTTCTATGCATAAAAAGTAATGAGAGGCAACCAAGGGGTGTTAGTGATACAAAAATTTCTCTACTGTCAAAAAAGAAACAAACAAACAAAAAACTCCCAAAAGTTTCTCCACAATTCTGACATAGACCACTAAGATTTATTTATATATCTATCTGATTATTAATTCATTCATTTTCAAAATACAACCATTTTCAAAATATATTTTTATATTACATATAAGGAAACATAAGGAAAAATAAGGCAGTTATTAACACGGGTTAGTAGACAGGAGGGCCATGAAAAGGCAAATGGAAAGAAACAACAGATGTATTGACTGTAGAATTAAGCTATAAGGGCGGAAAGCTGAGAGCCAATGATGTAGATGCAAAAGAGATTTGCCTGGCTCCAAGGTTAAGTTGGGGCTGGCTATGTAGGGAGGTGGACTCTCAGAGTTAGAAATCATCTATACAGTCTGAAGACCACTCTCTTTCTGGGATTCAGTGGAAAGGATGTCTCTTTTTCAGAAATTTTTTTCTTGGTTCCATTAAATGTGAAATAGAGAAAATAATACTACTTGCTCAGGGTTGTTCTGAAGATTAAATGAGTTTATAAAGCAGTAAAAGAGTGACTAACATATAATAAGTTCTCAGTAAATGACATTTAGAAGAGTAGCTCTTATTTTGTGTAAATGGTTTCACAGCAATATAGCTGATCATGAGTGTCTCAGGTATACATTCAACATTTGTGAAACAGGGCCCACAAAGGTCAATATGAAGCTTATAGACACCAAAACTTCACATTTGGTTTCTTAAGATCAATTTGGGGTACTGTTCTAAGATCAAACTTAAAATAATATAGGCACATAGTTAGGCACCTTTTACAGGGCAGAGATATTCAAATGAGTATGTGACATTCAAATAAGTATATTTGGTTTTGTCTTGGTGATATGGAAGCAGATCACAATGGCAACCTGCACACTGGGTCTGTGGTTACTGTTCCATAAAGCGTTGGCCCAAATAGTTTTGTTTTTTTTTTCTCTCTCTTTTATATAAAATCTAATTAGATTTTAATACTTAAAATTGGGCAACTTTGTACAAGTCTATTTCCATATCCAAATCTGCAGATCTGGCAATTCTGGGACTGTATTCTTAGATGATTCCAATTTGAATGAGCTGTGTCAGCAGCCTCTTTGAGATGGAGACAGGGATCTCCAAATCTCCAATGAATGACAGGCCTTCCACTGTTGTTTCCACCGCACTGAACAAAGGTGTCAGAGTTCTTTTTATCAAGTTTTCGCTCCTATTTATTTTGTCCATACATGACTTTTAAAAGAACAAAATATGCACCTATTTACATACACACACACATCCCAAGGCTTTCAATTGTAAAGTCATAATCCTAAGGAAAAAAATCTTATTCTCGATTACATTTCTCTGTCTCCTACTTGATTTAGTCAGAAGATCTTTATAAATATCCAATCCTAATACTGATTAATAGGCCATTGTTTCTCAACATTTAATGTGCGTATGAATCTCCTAAAAATCTTATTAAATATTCAATATATCTGGAGAGGGCTTGAGACTATGCATTTCCAATCAGTTCCCAGATGATGCTAATACTGGGGTCTAAGGAGTACAGTTTGTGTGGTAAGTAGCCTACAGGGTCTCTTTCAAAAAGTAGTGTGTTGTTCAAAATAGATCAATTGAGAAAGCTCTCTATCTTGTAAGAGACTTACGAAGACTTAAATATAAGGCAATTTGCTTTTTTCCAGAAGAATAATTTTGGATACAAGAAAAAACCCTTTCCTAATTATTTGCACAAATAGTTATTTCTAGCAGATCCTGATGTATGAACATTGACTGACAGTTCATGGATCTAGAAGAAATTATATATATATTTGAAAGAATCATGAAGGACCTAGAATTTGGTATATCAGTACACGATTCTCCAGTTAGTACATCTGTTTCAACTAATCATTTCCAGATGGAAACTGGCTAAAATAGGAGATATGTGAGGAAACTTAGACTCACATGTCTCTGGATACTGAAATACATCCTTTTCGCTTTAGTCCCTGGGCCTAATTTCCACATCACACTCTTCCTGGGTAAGTCCAGCCATGGGCATATACAGCAATCTTCAGTCTTTGCTGTCACCCCACTCGTACGTCGGCCTGGCCTATGCAACTTAGTGTATGCCTTTGTTTACCTCATCGCCGGTTCTTTTACATATTTCCTGGTGACTTCTATGTTCCAGGTAGTAAGGTTATAAGAGTAAGACAATATTTATCCTCTGACATCTCGCAGCCTGGTTTCCAGATAGGATTTGAGCTCTGCCAGACTCCTGCCTAGAAATAGTAACTTTGCCTCAATCTCACTAGTTCCTTCCCCCAGGGGGCTAGTCTCTTGTATTTCAACTTCCTGGATTCCATTCTACTTAATATGGACCATCTTGAACATTAAGACTCTAACCTTAAATATTTTTACCACCCACCTAGAAGCTTTTGTTCCCACTTACTATCCCCAGGTAGAATTTTTTGAGACAGAAATCCAGACCCTAATCAGGTGCACATTTTAATATCAAATCTGTTTGGAATCTGTTTTGGGCCAACGGCACCATTCTCAGGGATAAGCCTCAAAGTCCAATTAGGCTTGGCCTAGACTATTCCTGACTCATTCTTTACCTCTAGCTATCTCTACCACGGTTAAGCCATGTAGTACAAATTCAGAAGCAAGAATAAGTGATGCATTTCTCAATGATACCAGGGGAAGCAAGTTACATTATACTTTTTTTGCTATTTTACTTTTACAGTATATTTTTAAAAATACTGTGCTTATGTAATAGGATATAAAACAGTCTTTGATTCAATACTCTGATTTGTTTTAGATAATGTATGTGTTTAGATTTAAACTGATTGTTTTATTTTTTTTCTGTTCTGAGAAATGTAAATGGCAGACAGAATTTGAACGAACCAGGTCTGAGTAATTGAGTGATTAATTTATTGGAACATAAAGTTTAATGCAGATATCAAACTATAGATATTATTTTTGAGAAGGACTGGAATTGGGGTCAGGATTGTGTTTTAAATAGTAGTCCCAAGTGATTCTAAAGCAAATGGTCCTAAGCTTACACTTTGACAAGATTTTCTTTTTTTCCCTTCAGGATAAAGTTTAAGCACAGCTTTCCCCAACTCCAGGTACAAAAGACCTCTAACCGTGCCTCTTAACCTAGCTAAGCACATTCTTTACATTAGCTAAGTGATTCTCTTCACTGTCCTCCAGGCACAATACCTTTTGATTCTAAAAATGTTTGCTGTGTTTAGCTACAGTCAGTGTTCTGTCCTCAACTGTTGCCAAACTTCTATTCATCTTTATGGATACAAATCAATCCCTACATCCTCCACAGAAGGCTTTATTGAAATCAGAGACTATGCAGATTTATTCCTTTTACATATGTTTTTTTATATATGTCTTGTATCAGCAGTTTTTATAGTGGTATAGTCTATATACCACTATTTCCTTCACAAATCAGGTGAAGAAAAACTTTCTGAGGGGTATGCAGCAGGAGGGATTTCATGGAGTCGCTGCTTGCATACATAATGTTCTTGAACTTTTTGTGGAAATTGATCTTATAGAGAATGTCTTATTTATTTATTTATTTTGTTCCGCAGTAACTTTTATGTTATTTTATGGAAGTTTGAGTAGGCAGGATGGTAATTGCATATGATTGAACTGCATATTCAAGAATGTCTTTTTACTTAAAATTTGTATGAGTTCTTTTTCCATCTCCTTTCTCATAACTGTCTTCTCTCACTTTAGGAAGAAATGTATGACACTTACTCATCAAGAATTTCCCTGCAATGCATTGAGGGACAAACAAAAAAGTAAGATTAAAGACTGTTGTCTGAGAAACCTTCTTTAACGAAGGCACATCGCTCAGTAAAAAGGCTTCATGACGTTCCCTGACTTATGCATACATCTAATTAGGGTGAGCTATGGCACATGGTGAAATATGTGAAATGCAGTGAGGATGCTTCAAAATCAAGTTCAGGTACACAGTTTTGTACAGTGGAGTAGTGGAAGCACCGACAATTCTATTTTCATTAAGGTAACTATTGCATTCCCCCCAGAAGTTGTAGAAGAATGGCTCATTTATGAGAGAGGGCCTCAAAATTATTATCTATCTAAGCTAATCCCTTTTCTTCTTTGTGATATACAGGTGATGTATTATAGAAATGTACACTTGAAACCTATATAATTTTACTAACCATTGTCACCCCAATAAATTCAATAAGATAAATAACATATTTTGTTAAAGGACTTCCTTTTTTGTTGTTGTTACTATCTACAAAATAAATTAAGTTGTACTCCTGAAAGCGGAAAATCCAACCAAGTCACTTAAAGAAACTCCTCAAGCACCTCTGATTTTATGGGATTGTTTTCAGTGTTTATTTAGGCTCATTTGAACTTCACAGACAAGGTAACTCTAAAAACAGAAAAGTAGTGGATATGACAATATTTAGTTTCAGATATATATATATATATATATATATATATATATATATATATATATGCATATCTCCCAGGAATATTAAAACAAAAACAAAAAAAACAATGAACTTTAATGGCTGGATACAATACCTCTATAAGACACATAGTTTAAAATAACTTTGATTTAAAGAAAATTTAAGGAAAATCCAGATGTGTTTTAAAATGGACTACCACTTTAGATATTTTTTGACTGTAAAATATCAGATGATTTTTGGTATATAATTTGGAAAGGGTACAAAAACTTGAGTGACTTTGCCATATTAAATGGCCTGCCATTTTTATCTACTTGTTTACATATGGGAGAATTTCTAGCATTTCAAATATAAATGCAAAACAAATGAAAAAAAGAAAATAAATCAATGCTGAATTAGTCTCATTCTAGCAGTAAATCATAATCCTATATTGATATAAAATACTGTTGGACATTTTTAACCTCAGAAAGAGAGGCATTGCCAATATTTTATTTCTTATGTTTAGTAATTAACACATTTTCTAATAGTGTTGTCTTTTTGGTCAGCTCTATTTTAAAAGAAATTGTGACAATAACATAATCTTTTTTATATTATTTTAGAACCTTACGGTCATAGCAAATAAGAAGTTAAATTTTATTTACATACACATAAACAAAAAAGTTCAAACCACTTAAGCTTGTAAAAATTTTAGGGAAATTACAAATGTATAAGAAAATGCATCATTATCAAATCTTTTATGGAATATTAAGCAAAATCATTAAAATCACTACCTTATATCTTTAACATTTATTCATATATATATATGACTATTATTTTAACGGTTACTCATATCCATTTTTCTCTATAATGCTCTGTTGCCATAGTGAAATTGTAAACTATTGCTGGGCATGGATTTTCTTTCATATTTTAATTTTTTTCTCTGATAATGAAAAATGTATATTCAATAAATTATTAAATTAGAATAAATATTGAGTATTTCTAAAAGCAAATACAGCTCATCATTATCTACAATGAAGACATAAAATACTGAAAACAGACCCATAATAAAAAAATGATAATAATAATGGTCAGAGAAAAAGCAAAGCTTCTTGTCAGTGGGAGCTAAATTTTGAAGTAAAGTTCCAGGCAAGCAAGTACTATTTCTTTCTTTCTAGCAAATTTTATATTTAAAACTACAGAGAGACTTTTAAATCAAAAGTACTATGAAATAGGAAATAAGAGTTTAAGTCTTAACTCTACCACTTACTTGCTGCAACCTTAAAAAGTTCACTATTTATCTTTTGTCCCCTAAACTAAAATAAATGAATCATTATATGTAATTAATCAAACTTTTCTTAGGTTAAAATACAAACGAGAAGTGTCTTGACAGTAAGGATTTATTATTTCAGTGTGGGGTACAGCACATAGAACCTCCCTGAAGGTGAGTCAGCTTCTTGGGCATCTTTTGAAATATTATTTTTAGGTAGGAAAACTGGGAAATAAATGGGTTAAGATGTATTTATAAAATGCATTATAGAATGGTAGAGGAATCTTATCCATTTCTCCTAACTCTTAAAAATGAATGCATTAAAGACCCAGGTGTATGTCGTGCAAAATAACATGATACTGTATGTTTTCACATTTGATGTGTGACACACCTGGTATGACCAGTGAATTTACATTGAGCGTGAAGATTGCTAAATGAGCAGATCTGCCATGCTTATGTCTATTCTGGAAGCTTCTATTAAAATTTGGAGTCAACACAGGACAAACTCTTCATGACCCTATGCCAAGCTGTAATCAAAAACATGTCAACTTGAACGTGTCACATAGACATTTGTAATCATTCTGGTTAATTGCTATCGGAACTGACATCCTGTTTTCATTTTCCCTGCTGCCACAGTACCAAGCAAGTTCGATCAACCACAAATTCATAACAGCATAGCAAGAGAAAGATTGGTTCCCACATGTTCAATTACCATTTCCTGACTCCTCAGCGAGAAATTAATATCTTTGCCTATAAATTTTTGGCAATATCATCTTTTAAAAGTCAAGCAATTACATAATTCTTATGGCAAAATAAGCAGAGAGGAAACTTTGCAACTTCGATATTATTATCCATTTTCAGTTTAGGGTCTTTTACCCTCTTGATTGGTATCTTGGTAGAATTTTTCTAACAAAGTCCAAAACTAAAGCTTCAATATACTAACTAGGCTTTGAAATAATATTAACCTTTAGTGATATTTACCAATATGGTTAGAAATTTATATTCATTAGAGTGCAGTGAAACCTCATGGCTGAAAGAGGAGACAGACCATGATATCTGTAAGACTAAAAAAAGGAAATTACTCATGATCCAACATTTTTATAGTTGTTAATAGTATGTTCCTGTTTGGAAGAACATCATTTATGGGGAGAATCTCTGAATATTAAGAACAGGAATTTTCAAGAACTAGAGTTCAATCAACTCTACTGGAAAGTCACAAATTTTTAACAGCAGAGGGCAATCTTCTCTAGCAATAGTATATATATATATATATATATATATATATATATATATATATATATATATATATATATGCAAAATCATTAGGGCAAAATCATTGCCTGTAGTTTTCTTCTGATAATAATTTTTTTTTTCTTTTTACTCTCTCTGACATTATATACATGTAATGGATTTGAGCATATAAATTGCCTTCTGCACTAAATCTTTTGTGTTTGAAATATTATTACTATTATTACCATTTTAACTGAACTGTTCCACAGTAAGCCATAAGGGGCAGGATACACAGATCTGTTACCAAATTATCCTAAGGGTAGTACACCATATAATGAAGGTGTAGTGGCTGGGAGACCAAATATGCATGAGCTAGAAGAAAACCACTAATAAGGATATAGTAGCACCAGTATATTCTGTATTCTGATATAAACATATTTATTTAAATTAGAATGAAAGCTGATTCACTGTAATCAGAAGGTAACTGACAATCCAGTAAACTTAAAATAAATCCACTAAGTAGTTGCCTACTATCAATAGCAAGAATCTATCTTCAGTTCATCTTGACTCTAAGTTTTAAAAGTCGAGGTGATGGATACATCAAAAGTAAAAGTAATACAATCAGGAAAGTGCTTGGAAATTCAGGTTGAACCTGTTGATCCGAAGAGGAAGATTTCAATATGTAACTTGAACTGAATTCAAATTCTTTTTGGCAGAGTTTTCAGCAAATAAGAGCGAATTTGTTGCAGTGCAGCTCCACTTACTAAAATATGTGGAGGCTAATACTTTTACTACCTTTATTAGAATTTTCCGTAATGTCAAAAAAAGGAAGAACACTCTCTTCTTGACCATTAATGGTCTAGTAGCTGAGACAGTTTTTTTATGTGACGTATCAAAATATTTTAATTTATTTATTCATATTTCTCTCCCATATTTAAATTTCATACTAGGAAATGGAGAATTTGAGTTTTCATTTGTAACTTATGAGGCAATAAAACCTAACCAGGAGAGCAAGCCTAATTTGAAAGAGGTCAGGAGAGGACTGAGAGCACATAGCTTCTTAAAGCTGCAGAAGGATATCAGGATTAAGGGTCAGTCGCATTTCTGCCAGACACAGACATGAATTACCTCTTGGTATTTCTCAGTGTAGCTCAGCCCGGCACTACAAGTACTAGAGACCCACGGCAAATAGCTACAGTGATTTCTATGCACCCCTGAAGCTACTCTCCCATCTCAGTAAAAGGGGTTTTCTCAGACACTTCATAGAGATTGGTTAATGGGGTCTCTGAGAATAAAGGAAAAAACCTCTTAGGTTCAGGCGGTAGGAAAAGAAAGACCTCATATTCTGTCCATCTCTGGAGGGAGCAATCAGAACCCCTCAAGCCACAGAAAAACTAGAGTCCCTGTGCATTAGTAATTCTAACTGTGACAGGCATTTTTGTGAAAGAAGGACATTCAGAATTAGAGGAAGAAACCAAATTATACTCTTTTTATTTATTACTTTTTATAGAAGCAAAGTCTGTCTTAGTTATAAATTAATTTTGTATAAATATAATTGCATATTCTATAAGGCAGTAGATAAATGGAAGAAATTATAATGTTCCTTATACTACTATATCATATATATATGATCATATATGTGTATATCACATATATCATATATATATCTAATATATATTAGAAAATATTATGTATTATATATATAAATATAAATGAACATCATTTCAGGTATTTTGAAAAATTGAGAAATCAAGAAAAAATAGAAAACATTTTAAAATAAGACTATATTGTGCATTTTATTTATAAAAATATAAATAATACATATAACACATAAAATATAATATTATTCTCTAATATATATGTTATTTATTAGCATTGGCATTTCCACCCTTGCAGTACTTCAGCATTCTCAGGGAACAAAGAAGCAAAAGCCTGCTCTGGACACTGCATCTCAGAAAGGTTTATTGATCTTTCATTGCTACAAGTATTATGGGAGCAGAGGCAGCAATCCCTCAAGCCTGGTTCCAAAAGGATTAAATCTGACCAAGATTTTTATGTCAAAATATCTATATTCTATTGTGATCATATAACAGCATCTTCTCCAGCTTTACCTTACCTCCCATCACCAAACAAAAACTAATGGGGCTATTTATTATCATGCAAAGAAATAAAATGAGGCATGCTTGTCATGCCACTTTTACTCCTAAACTGGGAATAAATTTCCTGGGTTAAAGCCTCACATGGAAATTATTTTTATGGGCTCTCTTATCTATATACAAAGCAACCAGAAAGTTTCCTGATGATATATTTAGTTATTTTTACTCCTTCAACAGCAAGAGTGACATTTGACTTTTCTTCTATGTCCTGTATTGGGGAGCAGATGAATATAAATATGAAACTTAAAATATGGAAAAATATTAAAGAAATTTATTATGATGATGAGAATATGATTTTTCTGGCTCAGAATATCTATCACTGTTATCCTATGCCTGTCCCACCATTGTATTTTGGAAAATTTATTTCTCGAGTTTCACATGTCCACAAATTGTGCTCCAGGATGGTTCATATCCAAACTCTCATGCATACCTGACCTACTTGATTAAGATGTTAAGATATAGGGATACTGAGCTGATGAAATATAGATGAGTTTTTGGACTTTAATTGATACTGCAATAAATTGAGAGTTTTGGAAACCCTGGATGAGATGAATGTAATTTGCACATCATGGTGAACATGAATCTTTGGGGTCCAGAGGGAAGATTGTGGCAGATAAGATAACAGCTTCAAATGATGTCAACGCCCTAATTCTCAGAATCGGAAAATGTGGTAGTTACTAGGCGAAAGAGACCTGCAGATATGATTAAATAAGGACCTTCAATTGGGGAGATTTTCCTGGATTATTTGGGTGGACTCAGTGGGTCCTTAAAATCAGAGAACTTTTCTTGGTTGGAGTCAGAGAAAGAGGCAATTATGGAAGAATGGTCAGAGAGATGCAATGTTGCTGGCTTTGAAGATGGAGGGAGGGGGCCATGAGCCAAGGAATGTGGACAACATCTAGAAGCTGGAAAAACAATGAAGTGGATTACCCCCTAGAGCCTCCAAAAAGGAATGCAGCCCTGATGACGCCTAGGTTTTAACTCACTGAGACCCATGACAGACTTCTAATGTACAGAACTTTCAGAGAATAAATTTTTGTTGTTTTAATCCACAACATATGGGGTAATTTGTCACATCAGCAATTGAAAACAACCACAAACAATATTAACTAGTTGTAGACATTACATGAATAACATATGCAGACATGTCATGAACAATCACTTTTGTTTAGTTATTGACATTCCCTGATTTATTCCTAAAATATATTTATCCATTTTTTCCTAATTCCCTCAGCAGCATATGATTTTACCCTTCCCTATATTCCATCTATTTTTTTTATAATAAATTTTGAACAGGCATTAACTTCCCAATGGCGGAATTAAGGCTTATTTATTTTGTGTCTCCTTTAGCTTCTGGTATGTAATTTATTGTTCACTCAACAAATATTTGACAGAAATCTATTTTGGACTTTATATTATCTTTATAGCCTGTTCATTAAAACACTAAAATATTCAATGAATTAGACTCTATCACTCTGCCTGCATTCATTCTTCATGATAAACCTATAATTTGCTTTCTCAGAGAGAAAACTGCTTAAAATTTTACTGCCAGGTATCACTACTGCCATTGCTGGATATTATTATTATTATTATTATTATTATTATTATTATTATTAGTGCTGCTTTGTTTTAGACTTGAAAATATTATTGGCTCTAAGCTTACTTTGCTCTGATTTTATATATTCTCTTTTAAGAAAAACAGCATTATATTTAGTGGGTAAATATGCATGAACATTGTAAACCATATAACAATATAAAAAATAAATAAAATAATTAAAATCATCGCTATAGCATAATAAAGAAACATCCATCATTACCATTTGGTGAACATAATTTCAGATATCCTGAAACAGAGAAAAATCAAGAAAATATAGATAAAATGATATTACAATGAGATCATACTGTGTATTTTATTTATAAAAATGTTAACATTATAAATATAATATATATTTATATCATTAATTTATACTTGTCATAAGTATGTACTGAATATTATATAAAAACAGGAATATAACTGAGAGGATTATTGTATTTGTTGCCTATGCTTTTGGCTCTTTGACAATTGTTCCTTTTCTGAATCTATATGAATTTGAAGTTTCCAAACATGCCTCTCTGAGATCTTTTGAGACTTCATTGCTTATCTTGCTCCACTCATTTGCTGTCAAGTAAAAGTGTGTAAAACAACTCTTTAACGTTAATCTATTCCTTATCTCCTCACACTGTGTTTGGTTATCAGAAACTTTACTTGTGTAGGCAGAAAAGGTCAACAATGCTGTGATAAGTATACCTGAATTTTTTGCTACTGGAAACAACGTATTGCTGTAACTTCAGCGGCTGCTGGTTAACTCAAAAAGAATGAAGCACTAAAGAAGGATACATGACCTCCATTGAACTGAGGCCACCAGACAATAAGAACCACTATGACTTAGCACAAACTATCTGGAGCACTTGGCTTCGGACGATTAACTCTCTTGCTGATCTGCACCAGTCAGCAAAGCTGACAAATGTCCCTCCATTGTTCTCAGTTCCACGCTTGAGAGAAATATGTCCCTTAAAGTTTCAAGCAATTAGACCGACTTCCTAAAACATATATAATCCCATGTTCATCCATTCACTCATTCAGTTTTTTAAAAAAAATATTGAACACTTAAAACAGTCGGGTATTATTGCAGACAAGTGTCAAACAGTAAGAAAATCAACAAAAGTACCAAAACATTTGTCTTTATGTAGCTTACAATCTAATGGAAAATAAAAATAATCAAGATAAATAAATTGTTTTCTATATGAGATAGTGAGAAATAATAAAAGATCAGTGGACCAAGAAATGAAAATGAAACAAGAAAAAGAGATATATACCTTAGAGGAGGTTGTATCTTTTTAAAAAAAGATAGCTATGAATTAAACTATTTAGTAGAGCCCTGCAAATATGGCCGGTACTAATTTAATTAATTAATCCTAAAACTAGTCCAGACATTAAATGGTTTGCCTCTGGAGAAAATTTTCCAGTATTTTCTCATGATTGTAACTTCAAGCCGTATTTATTTGTTTTCCAGGGATATATTTTCCAAGCTAAACCTTAACAAAGCTTTTTCCCCTCACTTAATCTGAATATATATAGTTTTTAATATATATTCTATTGAGTATAAATTTAATATATGTTATATAGATAAACATGTTTATATATTTAAACATATATATGTATACATATATGTATGTTTGTGTATATATGTGTATGTGTATATATATACACATATATATATATATACATATATATATATATATATATATATATATATATATATATGCCAATAATTTCTTTCCTGTTTTGATCTGCTCATCAATTCAATCAATTCAGGCTGATAGACCACAGAATGTTATTGGACAGCAAGCCAAAATGTCTTTTCTATGCTAGCTGCAATAAACTGAATAAGTTACTTAAACTCACTGGGTTTGAGATCCTTCATCTTTAAAATGGGCAAAATATTGCTTACTTCACACAATTGTGATGGGATTAAATATATAAGAGCATTTGGCTCATAGAACGTAGATCATGTTTGTTGAATCTGAAACTGCAGTTAGCAAACACGTTCTGGACTGCTGAGTATCTACGGAGCTATTCTTAAATAATACTTCCAGGTCTTCTATGGTAGAGACATTGAGTGTAAAATTTGAGATGCATTTACTAAAAAGAGCTTAAAAGTATAATGTATGAGGTCATTTTAATTGGTGAATTCTTTTTTTCTCTCACAAGTTGGAAAAAAAAATTAAGCTGGTTCGGCTACTGATCTCTGACTTTCTTTATATAATAGCTCAGATTGTCAAGATTTACTGAGTTCTGGAGTTACTGCTAGAAGTATGAAGGCAAGAGTAGATTCACCCATTACACTTGAGAAATTTACAACTGAATCTGAGAGAAAAAGCACCACAAGAGAAAAATTAAAAATACAAATATGAGGCGAATAAGATAGTTAATTAAGACACACTTGGTTTCATAGACAAATGTAAGTCCAGTTAGACATCTTGTTAAAACAAGGCATATGTATGGAGTATCTTTTTGTGAACTATATACCAATCATAATTTTATAGCAACTAAAATTTCTAGATCTTTGCTTTCATGTAATGAATGATACATTTAAGAACTGGCAGGGTTTCCTTCATGTTTAGTCTAGACTGTGATCTTGCTTGGTTAATCTGTTTTGCTAAGTACATTTCATCACCTTATTAGTAAGGAGTTGAGATTTTGATTGTCCCTGTGCTTTACTGCAATACTGTAATTTATGTCTGTACTGAGGACTCACAACAAGGTCATGCTGGAGATACTTTATGTTGGGCTAAGGAATTTCCAAAAATTCCAAGCCATGGTGCAGGATGTCAGGGGCAGAGTCCATGGTGGGCAATATAGAAAGCCTTATAGGAAAAAACAAATACATTCCAGAGTAGAAATCAACAAGCAATGTCCCCCTGTAGACCTATAACCCTCATGGAGTTTAGTGTTTTACATTGGAAACACTAGCACCAGCCAAGCCTAAGGTACATTTTACTGGAAATGGAAAACCAGACTGTTAAATAGAATTTTAATAGCACATTAATCAGTTTGGGTAAACAAGAAGCTTCCATTTTATTACTCTGGATGATATAGTAAGTGATATAAGGGTTAGTTTCATTTTCCAAATGTTCATCGCTATCACATAGAAATACAATTGATTTTTTTAGACTGACTTTTTATCCTGCAAGACTGTTACATTCATTTATTCCAGTCAGTTTTTTAAGAAAACATCACGTAGAATTTCCTACATGCACAAGCATTTCACAAATAAAACAACTGTATTCCTTTCCATCTGTATGGACTTTATTTTCTTTTTCTTGACTATTGAACTGGCTAGGATAGCAAGCATTAAACTGATACAAGCAAATGCCTTTGCCTTTTTCTCAATTTCATGAACAAAACCTTCATCATTGCACTGTTGAGTTGTAAGCTGGCTGTAGATATTAATAGATTGCCCATATCACTTGAATACGTTTTATTCTACTTTAGGTTGCTAAGGACTTTTATTGTTAATGGGTCTGAAATTTGTTGAATAGTTGTTTTGCATCCATTGACATAGTCATACGGCTGTAATTCTCATTTCTCTGTTGACCTAATTTGAGTAATATTTCATGTGCTCACTGGCAATTTGTGCATCTTCGTTTTGAAGTGTTTTTTGCCCACTTATTTTCTCATTTTTCTAAGTTGTTTAATTCCATATTATTTAATTGAAAACATTCTTTATACATTCTAGATATAAGCCTCTGTTAGGCTTATATTTTTAAAATAATTTCCTCCCAAGTGTGACTTATCTTTTCATTTTATTAACTGGTTTGAAAAGAATATATTTTTAATTTTTGTGAATTTTATCTATGATTTTAATAATTTCTTTTTTGTGTGCTCTCTTTAAGAAGCCTTTGCTTATCCCAATTACAAAAATATTTCTCCCATATTTTCACATAAAATTTAATAATTTTAGTTAATATGTATAGATCTATAATTCATTTTGAGTTATGATTTATGCAAGGTTTGAAGTAAGGGTTGAGGTTCATTCCCCTGCCCCACCTTCCCAATATGGTATTCTGTTGTCCCCCCACCATTTGTTCACAAGACTTCTTTTCTCTATTGAATTATGTTGGCAATATTGTCAGAGATCAATTGAAAATATAAATATAGGACTCTATTTTCTTCCATTGCCCTATTGCACCAATGCTTCTTCTTGATTACATTGTCTTGATTACTGAACTTTTGAAATGTCTTCTACATTGTGCTGCTTTTAGAAAATTGTTTTCACTTTTCTAGAGCATTTGCTTCTGTATACATTTTTAAAACAGTTTGTTAATTTCTTCCCCAAAGCCTGCTAGAATTTTGAATGGGATTAAATTCCATCTGCAGATCAATTTAAGAGAATTTCCATTTTTAGCAATATTGAATTTTTCAATTCCTAAATGTATCCCTCCATTTACTTTTGTCTCTGTAAATTTCTCTTTGCAATGTTTTGTAGTTTTTAATGTACAGATTTAATACACTTTTGGTTGAATACAGATTTAATACATTTTTGGTTAATATATATTTAATCATATATTCCTAAATATATGATTTTTATATTATTAATATTTAAACCTTTACTTCATTTTCTATTTTATTATAATGAAATATAGTAAAAATTGTGTTTTAAATGCTTATCTTGTATCCTGAAACCTTCCTACTTTCATATATTAGATGTGGCAAATTTTCTTTGTAGATTCCTTATGTTTTCTTCATAACAGTTGTGTTATCAAATAAAATGAATATTACTTCTTTTTTTTCCAATCTGTATGACTTTTCATTTTTTATCTTGCCTTATTACACTGGCCAAGAACTACAATTAAATGGTGAATAAAGGTGAAGACAGAAAATATCCTTGCATTTCCCCCCCAGCTTTCATCATTCAGATTTTAACCATTAGGGATGATTACATACATTTTAATTTTTTTTTTGTAGATACCATTTATCTGTTGACTAAGTTCTCTTTAGTTTCTAGCTTGCTGATGCCTTTTATGAACAGATTTTGGATTATGTCAAATGTTTTTTGGCATCTGTTCAGATGTTCACTTTTTAATACAGCTAAATATAGTTATTTATTTTGTAATGTTAATATAATGTTTTGAATGTCTGACATAGACTGCATCTGGTCAAACTGAATTCGCTTTTTTATGTAATTACTGAAATCAATTTAACTTTTTTTTTTTAAATCTGTTAATTGGGTTTTTCTTTTCGTCAAATGTCTTTGTCTCATTTTGGCATCAGAGTAATGTTAGCCTAACAAAATGAATTGGAAAATGTTCCCTTCAAGTGTATTTTCTAAAGGTTTTTTCAGACTGTATTTATTCTTTAAATGTTTGAAAGAATTCACCACAGAAACCATTTTGGGCCTGAATGTTTGTTTGTTTCTTCACTTGTTTGTTTTAAGAGGTTTTTAATTACATTTTCAACTTATTTCAAGTAGTACAGACCCATTCAGATTGCTATTTTGTATCTCTTCCTGGATCAGTTTTGGTAATGTGTGTCTTTCAATATTTTTTTCTTTTTGTGTAAATTATGGGATTTGTGCATAAGTTAATCATAATCCTTTTTTTTTTTATCCAGCATTTGTTATAATCTTGCAATTCAGGATCTAACCTGTAGATTCTGTTATGATATTATCTTTCATTCCTGATATTGGTAATTTATATCTTAAAGCTATTTGTTATCAATCCAGTTAGAAGCTAATTAATTTTATTGGTCTATTCAAATAATTATCTTCTAATTTCATTGACTTTCTCTATTTTCCAAAGTTCTATCTTTCTATTCTTCTTTACTATTGTTTTCTATTTACTTTGAGTTTAATTTGCTCTCTTGTTTCTTGAGGTATCAATTTGTATTGTAAGTCATTGATTTTCAGATCTTCTTTTCTAGTATACCGCTTTAACATATAAATTTATCTTGAAGAATTTATATTTTTGTATTATTTTTGTCATAAAAATATTGCTAATTTTATTGTGATCTCCTTACTGACCCATGGAATATCTAGAGGTATGGTTTAAATTTTCAAAGTAACTGAGGCTTTCCCAGTTGTCTTATTGCTATTGATTTTGCATTTAATTCTATTGTATTCAGAGAACACACTCTATATGGTTTTTATATTTTCTTTTTTAAAAAAATTTATTTTATTAAATTTATTGGGGTGACAATTGTCAGTAAAATTACATAGATTTCAGGTGTACAATTCTGTATTACATCATCTATAAATCCCATTGTGTGTTCATCACCCAGAGTCAGTTCCCCTTCCATCACCTTTTTATGGGCTACAATATGATCTATCCTGGTAAACATCCCATGTACATCCAAAAAAATAAAATGTATGTTGTAGGTTTTAGAGGTACAAGTTGCATAAATATTAATTAGGTCAGGATGGTTGCTTGTATCTTTCAGACCTTTTATGCCTTTGCAGATTATTTTCTCTAATTGCTCTATTATTTGCTTAGAAAGGGTGTTCAATTACCTTTCTATAGCTGCCGTAAAGAAAAGTCACCACAAATTTAGTTGCTTGAAACAATAACCATTTATTATCTCATAGTTCTGTAGGTCATAAGTCCAGGCACAGCATGGCTCAGCTGTTGCTCTGCTCTGGGTTTCACAAGGCCAAAACAACATGTCTGCAGGGCTGTGCTCCTTTCCAGATGCTCTGGGGATGAACCCTCTATCAAGCTATTTAGGTTGGTAGAATAATTCATTTCCATGCTGTTGTAGAAGTTCTCCCCTTTCCTTACTGACTGTCATTCAAAGGTTTTTTCAGTCATCCCTTGGTTCATTTCTCCCTTCTTCCATCTTGAAAACCAGCGATGACATTTTGAATACTTCTTGCTTTCAGATCTCTATGACCTCACCTCCCCTTCTGTTTATCTCTTCTTTGTCTTTCTTTTCTGATATATTTCTCTGCTTGACTTTCCAGCCTTCCTGTTCTGTTTTTAAGGTCTCATGTAATTTCACTGGGCCACCTGGATAATCTAGGATTATCTCCCTGTTTTAAAGTTAATTAGTGTCTTTAATTATGTCTGCATACATACATCTGCTATCCTTCATAGCAATACTTGAGTTAGTGTTTGATTAGTTAACCAGGGGACAAAAATCTTGAGAAATTTCTAGAATCCTGTCTACCATAGTTGCGAATATCTCTAATCATTACGTGGGTTTGTTCTGTTTCTCCCTTTCATTGTGTTATTTTTGCTGCATGTATCTTGAAGCACTTTTATTAGGCCATATACATTTCTTACTTTCTTAGGAATTAACATTTATCCAAATGAAATTCTGGCTTTGTCTCTAAGTACATTTCATCGTGAAATCCATTTTATGTGATATATATCCATTCTTGCCTTTTTATTTTTTATCCTTCCTTTGTGTATGGTCTACTGTTTTTCCCTCCATTTACTTTTAATATCACTGTGTCTTCTATTTAAAAATGTTTCCCTTATAGAAAGTATACAGTTCGATTGTAATTTTTTAGATCTAATCTCACAGGACAATGAGGTTGCTTGAGGAAAAACTGGCAGATGGTTCTCTTAGGGTTCCAAAAAACAAAATGTTAGCCAGCACTTAAACATTTGTGAAACATCCAGCTTTTTTTGTTTTTAATCCCTATCTATAAGCAGTTCCCACCTTCTCCCACTGGTCCTCTAAAAATAAAAGTAAACTTGGGCCTCTTCTCTATCTGGAGAGGCTAATGGCTTTCTTGAATTCTTTTAGTTTTCTTTAATCCTCAGCTTTTGGACAGGTTGAAAACAAACTTTAATTTATGATGTAACTCAAACTTTAAGTTATGATGTTACTTCATCTTTTAGCAAAGATGAAGTATAAGGGATCAAGTTTACCCTCTAACCTCAAAAAACAGTTTCAATACATTTGGACATCTGACAACAGAAGACAAGAATACCTGAGAGACCTAAACCAATGAGCCCTACAAACTCACAAGCTAAATTCCTGAAGATAGTGTCCAGACAGCAGTGCACTTAAGAAGAATCCAGATGAAGCTCTGTGATACACATAAATTGAGGAGTAAATCATGGTAAAAATTACAATGTAACAAAAGAATAATTATAGTGCCACAGATTACAATTGTAGAACACAGAGAATATAGCATTTTGATAAATGTTTGTAGTCTTATAGACTTATAATTAAAATAATATAGGATAATTAATAAAGTACACTTCCAACTGTGTAACTTAGAAATATAAAAACAGAATAAATCTAGAGAGGTAAAAGTTTGAAAATATAATAAGAATTGCTAAATAAAACATATATAATAGAAAGGTTTAGTGAAAACAGAATTCAGTATTTAAAGGAACTGATAATATAAACAAACTTCTGGAAAATTTGTTCATGAAAAAGAGAAGATTTCAAATAATGAATACTAACTTTAAAAAATAATAGATAAAATTCACATATATTTATGACTTAAAAATGCATAGAAGATGTCATAAAAATGGTGGCGTGAAGTGAGCCTCTTGAAATCTCCCCTGGAATTTACCACAAATTGAACAATTATAACTCCATAAAGGACTCCCTGCATAGCAGACAGGCAAGACTAAGAGACACACTACTGAAATCATCTAAAGGTGGACAAATTGCATGAGCAGGGGAAGAGGGAAGGGAGAAATGCGGAGACAGAATCCCGTGGGGGCAGGATGCAGACCTAGCTCGGTGCTCCAAGCTTGCTGCATCCTGGAACTACCACAGCTGTGGGAGAGGGAAGAACTTGGACTGCTAGGGCTCCGTTTATGGCCCACAGGGCTGAGGGGACAGCATATAACATGGCTGAACCCAACATTCACGGCAGAGACTTCGGAGCAAAGACTCAGGGAAGAAGGTTGAAAATGGTGGTTTAAGCCCTTACTGCTGAGCAGAGAATGCAAGCCTTAGGCACTGAGCCTAGCCTCCCCTTCCGTACCCTCCCAGAGCTCACCCCGCTACCACCTGCCCAGTGCTAGAAGCAGAACAGTAGAAGTCTCAGATCAAAAGAACAGATTATTTGCTGTTCTGAGAACTGTGGTCCCCAGACATGAATTTAAAGCCCAACTAGTTCTGACAAAGGGGAGGGAGCCATGGAAGCAGGACTGGCTGTGGTTGTGGTCACTGCAACTGTTCTGGGCCACCTCTCACAACCCACTCCGCCCCTGTCCCCACCTACCTGGGTGGATCCCTGCAGGAATAAACAGAGCTGCTAGAACATACAAGCTCTGAATCTGGTACAGGAAGAGCTTTGGAACCTCAGAAGCTCTCCACATCCCCCACAGAGGTGGTGCTATATGACCAAGGCCAACTGTTCACAGAGGAGAAGCCTGCCTTCCAGGGAATCCCCCCATTGTGTGAGAATCTGGAATAGTGCAGAGAAAATACAACACTACAGTGTGAGAGAGAATAAAAGGCTGCCGTCGGAGCGAAAATAAAACATTCTACCAATACCTACTGGAAAACAAAAGAAAGACCTCTTTCTATCAACCTGTTGCAGAACACACTCTTGTAGATGTCTAGGAAGAGAAATAATAAATCACTAATTGCCATGAATAACCAAGGTAACAAGACAGCTCAGAAAGAAAGTGAAAAGCCTCCAGAAAATGAAATTAAATAGATGGAAATATGTGACTTAAATGACAGAGAATTCAAGATTGCAGTTCTTAAACTCAAAGTGATGCAAGAAAACACAGACAGGCAATTTAATGAACTCAGAAATACAATCAAAGAACAAAATGAACATTTTACCAAAGAGATTGAAATTTTTAAAAAGAACCAAACAGAATTTCTGGAGATTAAGAACTCAGTAAAAGAAATGGAGGATGAAATAGCCAGCTTAGGTAGTAGGGTTGACCAGATGGAGGAAAGAATCAGTGACATCAAAGATAGAAATCTGGAAATGACACTGATGGAAGAAGAAAGAGACTTGAGATTTAAAAGAAATGAAAGAACTCTACAAGAGCTTTCTGATTCCATCAGAAAGAGCAATATAAAAATAATGGGCATACCATAGGAGAAGAAAGAGAGAATAGTACAGAGAATATATTCAAACAAATATTCGAGGAGAACTTCCCAAACTTGTGGAAAGAACTGGATCCTCGAATCCAAGAAGCAAATAGAACACCTATTTACCTCAACCCCACAGGCCTTCTCCAAGGCACATTGTATTCAAGCTGTCAAAAATTAACAACAAAGAAAGAATCCTCAAGGTAGCCAGGGAAAAGAAGATGGTAACCTACAAAGGAAAGCCCTTAGATTATCATCAGATTTTTCAACAGATACTCTACAAAAAAGGAGGGAGTGGAATCAAATATTCAAACTATTGAAAGAGATAAGTTATGAACCAAGAATAATATTTCCAGCAAAGATATCCTTTAGTTATGAAGAAGGAATAAAGACCTTTCCAGACATACAGAAGCTGAGGGAATTTTCTAACACATGACCGACACTACAAGAACTACTGAAGGAGGTTATTCGACCAGCATAAATAGGGGTAATTTGTGACAATCAAAACATAAAATGGGGAGAGTAAAGGCCTAACTCAGAATATGGGAATGGAGAAAGTAAGCATGCTGAAGAAAATGGAATACTCTAAATATCAAACTTTCTTTTACATAAACTTAATGGTAACCACTGGGGGAAAAAATCCAAAACTGAAATACATAATGTAATAAAAGAAGAAACAGATTGGAAAAAAACATAGAATACCACCACACAGAAATAATAGACAACAACAAAAAGGCAAAGAAACAATGGAGACACAGTCTTACCAGAAAACCAAAGATAGAATGATAGGAAATCCTCCCATATCAATAGTCACCCTAAATGTAAATGGACTGAACTCACCAATGAAAAGGCACAGAGTAGCAGATTGGATCAAAAAACTAAACCTAACCACATGCTACCTCCAAGAGACACATCTCAGCTACAAGGACAAACATAGACTCAAAGCAAAAGGGTGGAAACTGACACTCCAAGCAAATGGTATCCAGAGAAAATCAGGTGTATCCATACTGATATCAGATGAAACAGATTTCAGGATAAAAAAGGTAACAAGAGACAAACATGGACATTTCATAATGATAAAGGGGAATATTTTTCTCCTTAAATATTTGGTAGAATTTACCAGTGACAACAAGAAGACATAATAGTCATCAATATTTACGCCCCTAATCAGGGAGCACCAAATCAGCCAAGCAAACCCTAACAGAATTATAGGGAGAAATTGACCAAAACACAATTATAGTAGGCAACATAAATACATGATTGAAAGCTATGGATAGATCATCCAAACAGAAAATAAATAAATAGCAGTCCTAAATGACACATTAGATGAAATGGACATAATTGACATTTATACAGCACTTCTGCCTAGAACCTCAGACTATACAGTTTTTTCTAGTATACATGGAACATTCTCAAGGATAGCATTCGCTATAAAAACAGAACCACAGTAAGAATTTCCACTATTACAACTGCTATTCAATATTCTGAAAAGCCTTTCCAATGTAGCTAAACAAAAACAAACAAAAAAAGTGAAAAAAATTGGAAGGAAAAAACAAAACTACTTAGAGAAGAATTTCAAAACCATCTACAGGCAGATTATTTGAATTGATGCTACAGTTTTGCTAGGTGGCTGTTTCTACGATTGATTTATGTGTAAAATAATATACACTTTTTTATCTTTTATTTATTTTAAGTGTGTTTTTCCAGGACCCATCAGGTCCAAGTCAAGTAGTTCTTTCAATATAGTTGTGGAGGGTACAGCTCACACTGGCCAATACGGGGATCGAACCGGCAACCCTGGTGTTACGAGCATCACACTCTAACAAACTGAGCTAACTGGCCACCACAAAATAATATATTTTTCAAGAAGAAATTATTTATTGTTACAACAAAAATAAAATGTATTTAGAGATAATTTTAACAAAATATATCCAAGATCTTAATGTACATGATACCGAAACTTATTTTTTTAAAGTTAAAAATACCTAAATAAATGAAGAGATATCTTATTTATAGAAAGACCTTATTATAATAAAATTATCAAGTCTGCTCAAATTGATTTTTAGAGTCATGTAATTCCAATCAAAGTCTCAACAGGATATTTCCAGGAAATTGACCAGGTGATGTGAAAATATATGGGGGGAAAAAAACAACCTAGAAAAATGAAAAGCTCTAGAACAATAAGATGATATATTTTTCCTGACTATTAGCAAGAGTTACTACCAAATTTAGTGATTTTAGTCTGTTCGTGGTAAAGTGATACTAAAAATTTATCAATAAAATGGTCTAACGAGCACAAAAATACTAGAACCATGCATGATTAACACTTTTATAAAGTTATATTGAATATTACTGGGAAAGGATGAACTCAACAATAAATAGTGCTGAGCCAACAGTTACGCATATAGAAAACTAAATAAATATAATTTGATACTAACTTTATTTCATATGCAATAATTATGTCAAGTTTTTAAATCGAAAATATAAAACTTTATGCCCTTAGAGAATAATGTTTTAATAAAATACACAATAACTGAAAAGGAAAATATTGATAAATTGAACTAAAATTAAGGATAGCTATTTATCTAAAAACACCATAAGCTCATGAAAAGGAGTCATAGACTGGCAGATTTTGCAACTGGCATACTAAATTCATAATAATTACATCAGGAAATGAGTAAAAATTGGACTAGAAATAGAATAGAAATTTCACAGAAGAGAAAACACAGCAGAAAATAAATGTAAGAACAGATAATTAGGTAATTATGAATAATCAAGAAAAAAAGTTTAGGTCTAACAGCGAGATACATTTTCATATACATTAGATTGGAAAAATATAAGAAGTCATAGAAAATAGGTCATATATGTGTACATGTAGAACACCTGAAACACTTATACCTTGTTAATGGAAGTGTAAATTGGTACAATTACTTTAAAATTTTAACATGTACTTAGCCTACAACTTGGTATTTCCCCTACTAAGTATATACAATATACAAAATCTTGTCCATTTTATGTAAAAGATCATTCAAACTAACATTGTTACCAAGAGCAATAAACTGAAAACAACTATGACCTTATACAGAAGAATGTATAAATAGTGCTAGATTCACTTGATGGAATATCTACAAATGGAAAAAAATAAATGAACAATGTTATAAACTAAAATAGATGAATATTTTTAAATCAAAGTTTATTGGGGTGACAATGGTTAGTGAAGTTACATAGTTTTCAAGTGTACAATTCTGTAATACATCCTCTATACATCACATTGTGTGTTCACCACCCAGAGACAGTTCTCCTTCCATCACCATATATTGGAGCCCCTTTACCCTCATCTACCACCACCCTTCCCCCCTCACCCGCTGGTAACCACTAAACTATTGTCCGTGTCTATGAGTTTTTGTTTCTGCATTTGTTTGTCTTGTTCTTTTGTTGTTTTCGGTTTTATATACCACGTAACAGTGAAATAATATGGTTCTCGACTTTTTCTGTCTTTCTTATTTCACTTAGCATAATAATCTCAAGATCCATCCATGTTGTTGCAAAATAGATGAATTTTAACAATATAGTTTTGAATCAATGAGGCAAGGTTGGACAAAAAAAGGAATCATACTATGTTAATTTTGAAAAGTCTAAGCAATCCAAATAATATTTAAGAACAATTTTACATGCAATACAAAACTGTCAAAACCAAAAAGTAAAATAATGCTAAACAAAATTCAGGTTAACTGTCACTCTTCTAGGACATACAGAAGTAAATGCGCTAGGTATAGAGCATACATTTCGTTATTTTTGTTTTGTTTTGTTTTTTGTTTGTTTGTGTGTTTGTTTTTTAATTGGGGAAGGGGAACAGGACTTTATTGGGGAACAGTGTGTACTTCCAGGACTTTTTTCCAAGTCAAGTTGTTGTCCTTTCAGTCTTAGTTGTGGAGGGCGCAGCTCAGCTCCAGGTCCAGCTGCCAGTTGCTAGTTGCAGGGGGCGGAGCCCACCATCCCTTGCGGGACTCGAGGAACTGAACTGGCAACCTTGTGGTTGAGAGCCCACTGGCCCATGAACCAGCAGCCTTCAGAGTTAGGAGCATGGAGCTCTAACCACATGAGCCACCGGGCCAGCCCCCACATACATTTGTTTTTAATGAACTTTGTAACATTCTATGTCCTAAAAAAATGGAGGGTGAGTCCATGGGCATTACATCTGACAGTTTTTTAAAAAATTCTAGATAGGTTATTTTTATATTTCAAATTTTACTTAATAAAATATAATATGTTCTAAGTTATAGAGGTAAGAAGTAGAAAAGTTGGAATGAGAAACCAGGTTTCAACTTCAAAACAGTTCTATTTCCTCTATGTCATTTTGCCTCAATACAAAATTTAGAATTTGAAACTATTTATGTAAATTACCAATTTATGTGAATTGATAATCTATGTGAAATGATTTCTCAATTTTTGCTCACATCTAAAGTGTTTGAATATGCATTGTAAGTCAAAATAGTAATTAATATTAAAATTTGAATCAACCATGATTTGAATCAACTTGAAGTCATTTTAAAGAAAAGAGAGCAGCTCCAGAATTTAGAAGTTATTTCTACACTTAACTCAGCCCTACCATAGCTATACTTTCTTTGTCTCTGAGACAAACTTTCAGAAATTGTGCAAAAGGAAATAGATATTTGCTCTTTATATTTTTATATTCAATGGTTCTTATAGAAGTGCTACATTTAATGAAACAGCAATATCATAACCTAGTAGTTTGTAATATGTCTTAACTTGCATTGCTTCACCTACTGGGAATGATTTCAAAAAGCAAAGCAGAGAATCAAGATCAGAGATGTACTTGTTTGACTAATTACTGTAAATTAGAGTGTTCTTAGATTTAAGGCAAAAGATAAAAAACGTTTCAGCATCTTAGTGTGTCAGTTACCAATGTATTGCCTCTCAGCTGAAAGTTCACGCTTCATTGCCTGCTCTAAGAAAATGAATGGATCAATTTGAGCACGTCTTCTTTACAGTGAGAACAATATTAAACTTTGTCAGGAAAAGGTGCTGGAGTTACATTTCAGGAAGAAGGGGTATTATCTTTGTTTCTGGTGTCCTGAATTGTACTTTTTCTTCTTCTGGCTGCATGGTCAGTCAGTGATGCAGGTGGGTGAGGATAACCAGTAAAATCTTGCCCAGCCATATCAACAATGCACAGTTCTTTGGTAACCATGCAACTCTGGCACGGGGTCAGTGAACACCTTTCCACAGGTCTCCCAACACAGACCCCATGTACTCCAGTCTTCATGCCCAAAGTGGCACTCTGAGTCACTCTGTGAGACTACCTCTCAGCTTCAGTCACCTGTATCAGAGGCACGTCTGGAGACTCTACCCCAGATAACCTAGTAAACTTCTCCACTGTCCACTGGGATGCAACCAATTTATCTCTAATGAGATCTGAACCACAGCCATGGGGAGGGGGTTTCCTCTCACGTTTGTTCTTCTGTGGGTACACTTCTTCAGTTCCAGGAAATGCTTTAATATTATCTTTATGTCTTTATAGTTACTCTACCATAGTTTAAGAAGTATTATTAACTTTACTTCACTTAAATTGTGTGATTTATATATCCAAATTGAGCAAAGAATGATACTTTAAGCAACTAAGGAATGATCTCCATTTGACTTCAGTTTCAAAACATTTTTCCTCATTCACACAGCATTTATTAGATTTATTTGATTTAGTTGCTGTTTAGTAACTCATAACAAGAATTGTGAAGGCTAAATAAGTAATAAGATGAAATGCAAAGGCTAACTATAACTGACATATATAGAAGGGATTACTATTGTGGGTAGTTTTTGTAATAATAAAGGCTAACTTTAACATTTGGAATTTAGTAGGTGAAGACAAAAATGTCTCCATAAATGTTTTGAGTAGAAGACAACAATCTACCTAAGACCATGTTTAACAGAAGAAACCATTCCAAAGCATTTGGGGAAGGAAAGAAAGATGCCTTTTATGGCATGCATCTAAAATAAATTGTAATGAATTATACATTGCCAAGTGGGAAAAAGAATGTCTCAACTTTATATGGGCATTTGTGTAAGGAAGAGTTGGTGAAAGATTAAGATATTCAAAGGTCCCTTTGAGGTCATTTCATGATTACCATAACTGGATGGTCTTTTGTGAGGATCCAGCATAGTATGGAATTATCTGAATCACTTTGGAAAAATCCCAGATCAGTTTTTACTTACAATTAACCCTTCTCTATAATAGTAAGATTATAGGAGCTTCTCATTGTAATTTCCCTGTAGGGTTAACATTATTCTTGAAACTCTTATCCTGGCAATCTTTGTCCATTTTCTACCACTTGAAAACCAATTAAAGACTCTTGCATATTTTCTCTTGCAAGTCATTTACAAATGACACTATCTGGGAGGTGCTTTATTTTTTATTTTTATATAAGGATTGGCAATAGACTGTCTTTTATTAAAAAACATAAATTCTCTGAAAAACCCAATATACCTATAAGAAAAAGCCAACGCTTAAACACTAAAAATCCCTGCAGTTGACTAGAAATGACATTTAAAGTAAAAGCCCAAAGGGATTTGACAGTGCTCTCTCGAAAGCATTATGACAGAAACTCCTTTAGTTCTATGAATTTTATATGAACAACATTTTTTTCCCTAAGAATGACAGTTGGAGATAGATTCTGTTATTACAGAAAAGTACAGACATGTCCTTTTAGTTCAAAATGAAAACTGCCATTAGTGATAGATAAATGTTTCTTCATCCCATACCTCATCTGCTTTAAGTTACTAACCCTCAGGGTAAATATATCTAGAATGTAAACAAGGTTTTTTTTCTATAACAAATTTTATTTCTAATAGGATGACTTGTCAGAGATTCACCTAATTCACTGTCAAGTATTTAATCTATTATGCAAATCATTTATCACAGTGCCAACCTAGCTTATAATGAAATAAAACTAGAACTGTCCTGAACTCATCAAATTTTTCATGCACTTCCCTAGTTAACAATCTTTCATGTGACTTGTAGTTCAGAAAGATATAACTGACCAAGCATGATAAAGAAAAATTTGACCAAGAAAACATATTATACTCAGCATAACTAAAATGGGGATCTCAAAGAAATATTTTTAAGTAATATGGATTTCTTTTTCCCCACTCAAAATAACTGGAACAATTTTCTGTTAAATAATGACAGTAGACAAAGTGGCATCCCTTTGTGTGAAATGTCATGAATACATCCCAGTTATTTTTCATTATACAAGTAACGACGGAAAATGAATATTCCAAATAATAAAACAATAGAAACTGCCCCCATTTGGAGAATATTGGTGCATTGCTTGATTTCTCACCATTTCCAATTTAGCCTTTCATGGTGCACACCAGCATCTTTTCCATTTGAGGGCTGATAAACTTACACCAATCAGATTGATAGCGACTATTTTTTTTATAAGTGGAAGCAATTGTTTCCTTTCATACTTTGCATTTTATATCTTCTAAGCTGAGTCTGCATTTTCTGAATTATATGCACCAATTTCTTTTTTTATTTGTAAAACTGTTGAGGCTGTGATGAATTTCAAGGAGCACATTATTGAATATCAATTCCACATATTATCTTCAAGAGAATATATGAATAGAAAAGAAGTTTGAAGAATTTCACTTTCAATAGGTCTGATACTTTTTTTTTAAAGGTTTCTGGTAAAGATATAGTTATCCCACTTGTCAGTAATGTTAAGAAATGGCTTTTGATGATCTTAAAATGTGTTTTAATAGCTAATACATAATAGACATAACTCAAACATTATTAACAACAATTATTACAAAAGTGATTAAATAACAATGATTTAAAAAGCATATTCTTTAAAGCACTCAGTTATTTCCACTTAGTTTTCAATCAAACAAAACGGATGAACCTAAAATTTTCTAATGGTACTGTTGTCAATAGATATAAAAAAATGGAAAGTCTCAGGATTCCAGGTGTTTAATTCTTAGACTTCTTCTCTTTTCTAACTACCTGCAATCACTTTTTTGGCAGTCTCCTGCAAAATTATGTCTTTACGTTATCTGTATGCTGATGACCACAAAACTCATATCACTAGTAGGGACAACTCTCCCAAAATTCAGACTAATAGGCCCAACCTACTAGTCACTATCATCATTTGAATATCTAACTTGTATCTTAAACTAAACATGCTCCAAGTGTTGCTCCTCTCCAAACAGCCCCATCTATACACTTGCATATCTCAATCAATGGTAGCCATCTCTTTAATTTGCTCAAGTAAGAAAAAATTAAGTCATCTTTGACTCCTTTTTTTTATCCTCATTCACATCGTCTAATCCATCAGAAAACACGGGTTCATTTTCAAAATACAACCAAGTTTCACCACTTCTCGTGTTGTTAATCAAATCTCTCCTGGATTACTGAGTTAGCCTCACCTCTACTCCCTTGCTTTTATTCTTGCTCCCGTAAAATATAATGGAATTCAGGTAATTATATTAAAAACATAAGTTAGATGATATCACTCTTCTGCTGAGAATGATCTGCTAACTACCATTTTTTATAATAAAAACTAAAGTCCTTACAATGGTATAACAGGCTCTCACAGTCTAACCCTACTTTATATCTCTGATCTCAACTCCATCCATCTGTTACAACTACCCCAATACCCTCTAGCCTCAGGCTTTTTTACTTTCTGGAACATGTTTTCCTCAAATATCTGTAAGGATCTTTCCCTTTCCTCCTTCAAATCTTTGCATAGGTGCATCTTTCTTGAGAGGCCCATCTGACCACCCTGTTAAAAGCTGCTTGCCGTCTTCAGAATTTCTAGTTCTCTTACTCTGATTTTTGTATACAATGTATCACTTTCTAATATTCAGTATAATTTATTATGTTTATTACTTGTTATCTTAATTCTCCTTCTAATATCCCCCCAACTATAATACAAACTGCAAGAATGCAAAGATATTAGTTTTGAGTCTCCATTATGTACAACAATGGTTGTAAACAATGTTTATTAAATATAGTAGAATCAATAAATAGATACATTGCGAATTATAATTATCAGGACAATAACATATCTAGTTAAGGGTAACAGATCAAAAATAAAATCCAGAATAACTAAAATGACTTACACTAATTAGCAGCATAGGCATTATTAAAGTAAGAAAAAAAGTATTCCAGAATCAAATGAACCATTTACAAGGTCTAAATCTTATTGAACTTCAGTTTTATCATTTGCAAAATATTATACATTATAGCTGATGTAATATCAGTATTACATCAAAGTAATATATTATAGCTGATGATATAGAGTACTGTTGTAATATTAGAACATTTTCCCAGTAACACACAATTTCTAGTTAGTTCCAGATGTGTGGACAGAATACTATTCATCAACCATTGAAAGTACACTAATGGGCTAATATCCAAATATATAAAGAACTCACACAACTTAACAACAACAAAACAAACAACCCAATTAAAAAATGGTCAGAGCACTTGAAGAGATACTTCTCCCTAGAAGACATACAGATGGCCAACAAATATAAAAAATGCTCAACTTTACTAGCAATTAAGGAAGTGAAAATCAAAACAACAATGAGATACCACCTTGAACCTATTAAAATCGCTTTTATCAATAAGGCAAGTAATAAGAAGTGTTGGAGAGGTTGTGAAGGAAAAGGAACGTTTATACACTGTTGGTGGGAATGTAAATTGGTACAGTAATATGGAAAACAGTATGGAGGTTCCTAAAAAAATTAAGAATAAAATTACCATATGACCCAGCAATCCCTTTCCTTGGTATCTACCCCAAAAATCTGAAAACATTTATCCGTAACAATATATGTACCCTTATGTTCATTGTAGTGTTTTTCACAGTGGACAAGACATGGAAACAACCAAAGTGTCCTTCAATAGATGATAGGATAAAGATGTGGTATATACACAGTGCATATTATTCAGCCATAAGAAATAATGCAACAACATGGATGGATCTTGAGATCATCATGTTAAGCAAAATAAGTCAGACAGAAGAAGTTGAGAACTATATGACTTCACTCATATGTGGGACATAAAACTGAAAGCAACAAATGAACAAGACAAACAAAAAAAGAAACAAAAACTCCTAGACACAGACAACAGTTTAATGTTTACCAGAGGGTAAGGGGGGAGGGTGGGTGGTAGAAGAGGTGAAAAGGGAGTCAAATATCGGGTGATGGAAGGAGAACTGATTCTGGATGGTGAAAACACAATACAATATATAGATGATGTATTATAGAAATGTGCACTTGAAACCTATATAATTTTAATAACCAATATCACCCCAATAAATTTAACAAAATTTAAAAAATATAAAAAAGAAAAAAAAGAGTAAATTTAGATCATGTAAAGCATTAAAGACACGATGAGTTACATGCATTTACAAAGGTATGTTACTCTTGCCACCTGTCAGGATGCTAGTAAACATTAAACCACCTCAGATGTCTGATTTTAAATGACTCATGTTTGACTGAGAATTAAAAGGCATGGAGAGTGATCACAGATAGGGATCATGTTAAGCCTGAAGTGGTTATTCTGCTAACTAGCTCTCCTTTCATGTTCTCTATGGAAATCATTGAGACCATCACAGGGGAAATGAAAGCTTTATGGAACTCTCTGCCATAGTAAGTACTATTTGTTTATTAATAAACTTGCATTCAGAATTGAATATTTTAGCCACTTCCTTCATTGTTTATGCAAATGCCTAATCATTACATAGAAGTATTGATTGGGATTGGGCATTCAGGAAGCCTGACCTGGGTGGTGGTCATATAGGTGTGTTTAGTCCAGGACAATCCCTAGAGTTTACATGTATGATTTATATAAAGCAAATTTATGTTATTGGAATTTTGAATAGTACCTACCTTTTCAAATTTAATATAATTGAAATCATTCTTCATCTATTGACGTATGTCTGACTTCTTTCACTAAATATCATGAAATGTATACATATATATCAATATCTTCACTCATTTTCATTGCTGCTTATTATTTCATTGAATGGATATACTAAAATTTATTTACCCATTCTACTCTTGATAGATATTTGGGTTATTACCAATTTAAAATTATGCTTCTGTATATATTTGTTTGTATATATTCTGGTGAATATTTATATGCATTTATTTCTAGAATATACCTAGAAATAGGAGCTTCAAGTTTAAGAGATTCGCAAACAGTATTCTAAAACAGTTGTACATGTATTCCCACTATCAATGCACTAGAATTCAAGTGGATTCTGATCCTTGTAACAATATCATAGATCTTTTTAATTTTAACCCTCTGGTGGGGAGATTGCATTTTTGTCCTAATTTTCACTTCCTGAATATAAGTAACTTTGAAATAAATATTTCTATAAATATTATCTTTTGTAATCCCCTTTTGTGAAAGTATCAGTTCATTTTTGCCCAAAATTGTGTTATCTGCCTTTTTCTTATTGATATGTAGGAGCTCTTTATAACCTGGACCCAAGTTCTTCATAGGATGTTTAAATTTGCAAATATCTCCTCCCGGTCTGTAGCTTACCTCTTCATTCTAATGTGTGTATATGAACACACATCTTTAACTTCAAAGTAGTGTGATTTATTAATATTTCCCATACATTTGGTTCTATTTGTGTCCAGCTTAAAAATGTTTCATGTACCACAAAACCATGAAAATACACTGACCGATATAATATTTTAAAAGTTCTATTATTTTCCCTTTCCTGTTCACCTTAAAATATAAATGTAAGGGCATGGAGTTAGCTAATATAAGCCACTCTTTCAAAGTTTGTTTTTATTTGTTTGTTTGTTTTGCTTTGTTTTGTTACGCCAGAAAGGAAGCAGAGCAATGAGAAAGTAACAGAAGGGCTATAGTATCCAAAGGGTTTATGTTTGTTTATTGGTGTATTAGTTTGACTGACTGGTTTTTGCAGACATCAGAGCTATTGTCAGCTTAAAGGAATGGTGCAGGAAAGAGACGAATTATGACATAAGTAAAAAATGTATGTGTAAGGTTAAAGTCCTTGGAAAGGTGAGGGATGGGAGCTGGGACCCATTACACAAACACAGGGATTCTCCATCAACTGGAGCAGGGTGCTTTCTTGCCAAAGCGTGAAGAGGAGAATAAACGAGTACACATAAACACAGTGGAAAGAGTAGACAGCTTCCATCTGAGTACTTTTATTTTTTCAACAAAGTATGAAGCAAGGTAAGCTGAGAGAGGTTGGTAACACCAGGATTTTAATGGAAAAAAAAATACATATTATATAGCTACTTTAGAAAATGAGGAGGTGAGTTATTGCTTTCACTCACTGTTCATAGCCCCCCATATTTTACACTTTCCTGTGGGTATGTTTGAGAGAGTGTGTGTGTGTGTGTGTGTGTGTGTGTGTGTGTGTGTGTGTAGACTAAATGGGATAAATTTAAAAGAATTTAAATTTGTTTTGATAAGTGATTTCTTATCCACTGTTTATAGCCTCACATGTATCTTTCCAGGATACATTCTATTCTCCAGAGAAGATTTATCAAAGTAAAAATGATGCGTCGAAACATGTATGGACTTGAAGTGAAGGAAAATGGTGCTTTTGACCCAGAACCATGCTGAAGTTCAATGAGAACTGGTTATGAATTACCACTATCATGTAAGTCCTTAAACCATGACCTACTGACCCATCAAGTGCTGTCAAGTGAACCGTGGCAATAAGGTAATTTCCTACCAGTGTGTAAGTCACATACTAAAAAGTTGTGGGCATTCTCTGTATAACTATACTGTAGCACTTTCAAAGTTCTGCAGCAGATGGAAAATATTAAGAAACATAAAAAGTTTTTTTAAAAGACTCGCCCAAGGAAATCTTAAACATAAAAATTACAAACGGCAACTCAAATGTCTTCAGGCTTTCAGATTTTGCTAATTCTTGAGATATATCACAGAGTGCTGCTTTAAATTTGTTTAAATTTGCTTTTCTACTTTAGCATTAGCAAACATCAGGATTATAAAAATTATCCTAAAATCACACAATAGAAGAGAATTTTAAAAGCGTAGTAAGCTTCATACAAGGGAATGAAGGAGAGTTATTTCTCTTCACTTTGAGATGAAACTGACCCCAGAAATTCTTTCCCTATTTTTGTTTGCTTACTTTAAGTTTTCTTTATTTCTCTGTATCTCAATTTTTTCTTATACCCTTCCTTCTTTTTCCTTGAATTCTTGCTGAGTCATTAAGTATAAATCTGTAGGTTAAGTTTTCAAATATATATTGAATCTTGAGAGTTGAAAAATCAATTGCTTTCTTCCCTCTCACTCTTTCTTTCATCTCCTGAATCTTCGTTCCAGTAATTAATGGATCCATAAAGCCTATAATTATCTCTCAGATCACCTAAAAGGTGACAAATGCATTGTTATACGTGGTTGTCCTAACATACGGACATTTTGCTAACTTTAAAACTCATTATTGCTAGTATAAAATATTTACTAAGGGGCAACTTCATGGTAGAAATGACAAGAATAATGATTTTCCTGCAGCCATAGCTGAGGATCATTCAATGGTTTGAGGCAGTAGTATTATACATTCTGATAACCATGAGCTCTTGAGCTGGATTGCCTTGTTTGAATTTTGACTTTGACATTTATTATTGGTATGACAGTACACAAGTTATTGAGACCCTCTGAGATGCAGTTTTCTCATCTGTAAATGGTGATGACACTGGTACTTTCCTTACAAACCTCATGTTATGATTCAATCAAATAATACATGAAAGAACACTGATGACTGATACAGAAAAAGGGTTGAATAATGTTGTCTAATGTTATTATCAATTTGGACTTCTTTCATAAACATTTCCACAAACTAATGACATTATTTTCTCACCTTTTTTTTATCGGCAATATGTTAAATAATCAATAACAGCATTTCTGTTAAATATGTTATGTGAGACTGTACTCGCATATGCAAAGACTCAAATACGGTCATATTCACAGGATTGAGTGGACACGAATTTTGGAGGGATGTTATCCAACCCAGTACATTGATGTATAGGAACCAAATAATTTATGTATATTAACTTTGTATCTGCAGCCTTAGTTTCAGGAGCATTTTTTAAAAAAATCAATTATTTGGGATGTTCTATATCTACAAACATATCATCTGTGAACAAAGATGATTTTGCTTTTTTCTTTCCCAATATGGGACACTTTTTAATTTTTTTTTTAATTAAAGTTTATTGAGGTGACAATTGTTAGTAAAGTTACATAGATTTCAGGTGTACAATTCTGTAATACATCATCTATATATCACATTGTGTGTTCACCACTAAAAGTCAGTTCTCTTTCCGTCACCATATACTGGTAATGTATCTACAACTTTTACACTCATCTAACAACCCCCGCCTTTACCCTCCAGTAACCACTAAACTATTGTCTGTGTCTATGAGTTTTTGTTTCTTCACTTATTTTTCTTGTTCTTTTGTTGTTTTCTGTTTTATATACCACCTATCAGTGAAATCACATGGTTCTCTACTTTTTCTGTCTGATATGTAGCTCAGCTGAATAATATCAAGTTCCATCCATGTTGTTGCAAATAGTACTATTTCATCTTTTCTAAACCTGTTATTTCCATTTCTTATTGGATTAGCTAGGACTTCCAGTAAAACGCTGAATAGTAGTGAGAGGGTGCATCCTGGTTTTGTTCCCAATCTTAGGAGAACCGTATCTAGTTTCTTACTATAAAATATTATGTTATCTGTAAGTTTTTGTAAGTGTTCTTTATCCAGGTGAGGAAGTTTCCCTCTGTCCCTAGTTTGATGAGAGTTTTTATCATGAATACGTGTTAGTTTTGTCAAATGCTTTGTCTGCATCACTTGATCCTATCATATGTTTTTTTCTGCTTTAGCCTATTAATATGATAGATTACATTAATTGATTTTTCAATGTTGAGCCAGCCTTGCATACCTAGAATTAATCCCACTTGTTCGTAGTGTGCAATTCTTTTTTTACACTGTAAGATTTGATGTGCTAATATTTTGGTGAGGATTTTTACACCTGTATTCATGAGAAATATTGGTCTACAGTTTTCCTTTTGTAATATTTATTTGTCTGATTTTGATATTAGAGCAATGCTGGTCTCATAGAATGAGTTAAAAAGGGTCCTCTATGTTTCTATAATATTTTTTGGAACAGATTATAGAAAATTGATATTGTTTTCTCCTTGAATGTTTGATGTGATTACCAGTTAAACCCTCTGGGCCTGGTGATTTCTGTCTTGCAAGATTATTAGTTATTGCTTCAATTCCTTTAACAAGTATAGATGTATTCAGATTATATATTCCCCCTTTTGAGTTTTGATAGTCTGCATCTTTCAAGGAACTGGCCCATTTCATCAGTTACCAAATTTGTGGATACAGTTGTTTATAATATTTCTTTATAATCTTTTAATGTCCATATGATCAGTACTGATGGCATCTCTTTAATTTCTGATATTAGGAATTTGTGTCTTCCCTCTTATGGTTTGCCCTTCTAGAGGTTTATAATTTTATTGAGTTTTTCCACGAAAGAGCTTTGGTTTTGTTGATTTTTCTCTATTGCATTTTCTGTGTTTAATTTTATTTATGCTCAGATTTACTATTTCTTTACTACTGATTATTTTAGACTTAAATTGTTCTTCTTTCTTTAATTTCCTAAAGTATCAGTTTAACTTATTGATTTTAGATCTTTTTTTTTTCTAATATGTGCATTCAGTGATGTAAATTTCCCTCTAAGTATGGGTTTCATTGCATCTTACAAATTTTGATAAGTTGTATTTTCATTTTCATTTACCTCAAAATATTTTAAAAATTTATCTTGAGAATTTTACTTTGAACTGTATTTTATCTAGAATGTGTTGTTTAATCTACAAACATTTTGGGATTTTGCAGTTATCTTTCTGCTATTGGTTTTTAGTTTAATTCCATTTGGTCTGACATCATACTTTGTATGATTTCTATTCTTTAAATTTGTTGAAGTGTTTTTATGGCCCAGAAAGTAATCTACCTTGATGAAGGTTTCATGTGAGCTTGAGAAGACTGAGTAGTCTACTGTTGATGGATGGAGTCCATATATGTCAGTAAGAACCCATATTGTTCAGTTTAACATAGCCTTATTAATTTTCTGCTTGATGGATTTGTAAATAACTGATAGTTTTTAAAGTCTCCTTGTAGTTCTATTAGTTTTTGCCTCACATATTTTGACACTCTTTTGTTAGGTGGATACACGTTCAGGATTGTTATGTCTTCGATGAGAATTTACCCCTTTATTATTATATAATGCCTTTTTTTCCTTCAAATTAAAGTTTATTGGGGTGACAATTATTAGTAAAGTTACATAAATTTCAGGTGTACAATTCTGTAATACATTATCTATAGCTAACATTGTGTGTTCACCACCCAGAGTCAGTTCTCCTTCCATCACCATATATTAGACCCTGTTTACCCTCTTCTAGAGCCCTGCTCCTCCCTCCCCCATTACCCTCTGGTAACCCCTAAACTATTGTCTATGTATATGAGTTTTTGTTCTTTCAGTTGTTTGTCTTGTTCTTTTGTTGTTTTCGGTTTATATACCACATAGATAATGCCTTTTTAAATTCCAATCAATTTTTCGTGCTGTAAAATCTTTTTGGTCTGAAATTAATATAGCTATTCCCACCTTTCTTTTGATTAGTGTTAGCATGGTTTACTTTTCTCCATCTCTTTCCTTTTTCTTTTAATTATTATATAGACCCTTACATCTTGTTTTTTAGCTTTATTGAGGTATAACTGACAAATAAAATTGTAATACATTTAAAGTGTATAATGTGAGGATTTGATAGAAGTATATACTGTGAAATAATTCCCACAATCAAGTTAACACATCCATCACCTCACATAGTTATTTTTATTTATTACTATTACTTTTTTTTTTTAATTTTATTTTATTAAATTTATTGGGGTGACAATTGTTAGTAAAATTACATAGATTTCAGGTGTACAATTCTGTATTACATCATCTATAAATCCCATTGTGTGTTCATCACCCAGAGTCAGTTCTCCTTCCATCACCATATATTCGATCCCCCTTACCCTCATCTCCCACCCCCCAACCCCCGCCCCCCCTTACCCTCTGGCAACCACTAAACTATTGTCTGTGTCTATGAGTTTCTGTTTCTCATTTGTTTGTCTTGTTCTTTTGTTGTTTTTGGTTTATATACCACATATCAGTGAAATCACATGGTTCTTTGCTTTTTCTGTCTGACTTGTTTCGCTCAGCATTACTCTCTCAAGATCCATCCATGTTGTCACAAATGTTCCTATATCATCTTTTCTTACTGCCGAATAGTATTCCATTGTGTATATATACCACAACTTCTTTATTTATTCATCTATCGAAGGACATTTTGGTTGTTTCCATGTCTTGGCCACCGTAAACAAAGCTGCAATGAACATTGGAGCACACGTGTCTTTATCTCTAAATGTTTTCAGATTTTTTGGGTAGATACCCAGGAGAGGGATTGCTGGGTCATATGGCAATTCTATTCGTAATTCTTTGAGGAACCTCCACACTGCCTTCCATAACGGCTGCACCAGTCTGCATTCCCACCAACAGTGTATGAGGGTGCCTTTTTCTCCACAGCCTCTCCAACATTTGTTACTATTTGTCTTGTTGATGACAGCCATTCTGACTGGGGTGAGGTGATATCTTATTGTGGTTTTGATTTGCATTTCTCTGATGATTAGTGATGTTGAGCATTTTTTCATATGTCTATTTGCCATTTGTATGTCCTCTTTGGAGAAATGTCTCTTCAAGTCCTCTGCCCATTTTTCAGTTGGGTTGTTTGTTTTTTTGTTGTTGAGTTGCATGAGTTCCTTGTATATTCTGGATACTAGCCCCTTATCGGAGGCACTGTTTGCAAAAATCTTATCCCATTCAGTTGGTGGCCTCTTTATTTTGTCAATGGTTTCTTTTGCTGTGCAGAAGCTTTTAAGTTTCATATTTTTGGTTGGACCACTTAAGATTTATTCTCTCAGTAAATTTCAAGAATACAAAACAGTATCAATAACTGTAGTCACCATCTGTACATTAGATCCTCAGAATTTACTCTTCTTATAACTGAAAGTTGACCAACCTCTTCTAATTTCCCCCATCTCTTGCTGCTGAGAACCACTATTCTACTCTGTAGTTCTATGATTTGACTTTCTTTCTTTTTTTTTTTTTTTTCAGGATTCCTCACATAACTGACACCATACAGTATCCATCTTTCTCTGTTTGGTTTATCTAACTTAGCATAATGCCCTCTAGGTTCTTCTTCTGTATTGTTACAAATGGCATGATTTCCTTCTATTTTATGGATGAATATATTCATATATATATATATATATATATATATATATATATATATATATATATATATATATATATATATATATATATATATTCTTGATTCATTCATCTGTTGATAGACACTTAGATTGTTTCCATATCTTGGCTATTGTGAATGATGTTGCAACGAACATGTAAATACAGACTTTTTTTTCAAGATAATTTTGTTTCCTTTGGATATATATCCTGACATGGGATTGCTGGATCATATGGTAGATCTATTTGTAATTTTTTGAAGAACTCCCACACTGTTTCCATAATGGCTCTACCAACTTACTTTCCCACTAGCAACGCACAAGGGATCCCTTTCCTCACATCCTTGTCAGCATATGTTCTCTTGTTAGTAACAACAGACATTCTAATTGGTGTGAAGTAATATATCTATGTGACTTTGATTTGCATTTCCCTGATGATTTGTGATATGGAGACTCTTTTCATATACTTATTGGTCATATGTATGTTTACTCTGCGGAAAAAGAAAATATCTATTCAGGTCCTTTGCCCAGTTTTCATTGGGTTATTTGATTATTTTATTTATTTATTTTTGCTATTGAGTTGTATAAATTTCTTATATATTTTGGACATTAACCCCATCAGTGGATGTATGGCTGCAAACATTTTCTCTCATTATGTAAGATGTCTTTAATTTTGTTGATTATTTCTTTTGCTGTACAGTTTTTGTTGTTTTTTTCAAAATTGAAGAAGGAATACTTCCAAACTAATTTTACAAGGGCAACATTTCCCTGATAGCAAAGCAAGACAAAGAACACTACATGAAAATAAAAGTATAGGCTAATATCCCTAATGAATGTAAATGTACAAATCTTCATCAAACTAGTAAACCAAATTCAACAGCACATTAAAAGGAATATATACCATGATCAAGTAGAACTGACCCTTGAAATGGCAGGATGTTCCAAAATACATAAAACTATTAATGTGATACACTACATTAACAAAATGAAGGATAAAAATCATATGATCTTTTCAATAAAGGCAAAAAACTTTTGACAAAATTCAATATCCATTCATGATAAAAACTCTCAATAAACTAGGTATAGCGGGATCGTACCTCAACATAATAGATGCCATATGTGACAAACCCACAGCTAACATAACACACAACAGTGAAAAGCTATAAGATTTTCTTCTAAGATTAGGAACGAGATAAGGGTGCCCAATTTCACCACTTCTATTCAGCATAGCACTGAAAGTCCTAAACAGAACATATTTAGGCAAGACAATGGAAAAAGAAGCTATCCAAATTGGAAAGGAAGAAAGCAAAATTATCTCTGCAGATGATATGTTCGTATACACACATACACACACACACACACGTGTGTGTGTGTGTGTATCCTAAAGTCTCCATCAAGAAAATAACAACAACAAAAACACTTAGAACTGATAAAACAAATTCAGTAAAGTTGAAGAATACAAAATCACCATTCAAAAATTAGTGGTATTTCTATAGACTAAGAAGGAATTATCAGGAAAGGAAATTAAGAAAACAGTCCCATTTACAATAGCATCAAAATAAACAAAATACATAGGAATAAATTTAACCAAGGAGGTGATGTATCTGTACACTGAAAACTATAAAACACCAATGAAAAAAAATTAGAGAAGACAAAAATAAATGGTTAAGATATCCTATGTTCATGAATTGGAAGAATTAATGTTGTGAAAATGCCCATACTGATCAAAGCAGTCTATAGATTTGATGGAATTTAAATGTAAGTCTTGAAACTTTAAAAGTACCAGAGAATACATAGGGGGAAAGCTCCTTGACATTGGTCTTGGCAATGATTTTTTGGATTTGATACCAAAAGCACAAGAGACAAAAGCAAAAATAAACAAGTGAGACTTAATCTTTTTATTTTAATCTGTATTTTTATAGTTAAAGAGGCTTCTTGTAGACAGCATAGAACTGAGTTTTGTTTTTTTTCTTTTTAATCTACTCTAGCAGTCTCTATCCTTCAATTCGTGTATACAGACTATTCAAATTTAAAAGGATTAGTGATATACATGCATTACTATCATATCTGTAAACTGTTTCTATTTATTCTCTTGTTCTTTATTTTTCTCTTCTGCTTTCTCTAGTTTTAATTGAGCATTTTATATGATTCCATTTTCTCTTTTCTGTTAACATACAAATTATTCATTTGAAAATGTTTTCAATGGTTGCCATAGAATCTGCAATATAATTCACAATTAATATTAGTTCACTTTCAAATAACACTATAATGACTCACACGTAGTGTAGGTACCTTATAATAGAGTAGCTTCAATTCCCTCCTTACACTGATTGTAATATTGATATCATATATTTGATTATTCATAAACAACAATCCTCTAATATATTTTAATACTGTTATAAATACAGTAATAAAAAACTACTGTTACTTGTTAGATCAGTTAAGAATGGCATCGTTATCACACTAAATTAAAATCCAGATTTTTTCTTGTTTTCTTATGTTGCAATATGTTAACATCTGTTTAAATATTTTATTCATATGCACTCTGGGTTATATTTTCCTATATTTATATATTTTTATTTTTTGTTTATTTCATCCATATTGGTTAAGAAAGTTCTCACCCTTGAAGAATAGCATATAATAAAAATTTCCCGCAAATGTAAAGGTGGTTGGAAGAAACTTCAGGGCATTACACATATAAAGATTTCATCAAAAAGAAATTCTAAAACAGAATCGGAGCTCAACAAAACATATTTTACAGAGAACAAGCAAATTGATTAAAACCAATTCTTCAGAATACATATTGGGGAAGAATGAATGTGTTTTAAAGTAAAACATGAATTTGAATGTGAGAGAATTATTTCTACTATTCAGATTTGTAAAACATACTGTGCCTATATTTCACATTTAAATGATCTAGTAAAAAATATAAATGATGGTATTAAAGTTCATTTTAGAAAGTTGTTAGGAATGGGAAATGGTAGGCATGTGACTTGAAGAACTTATTGTGTAAACTAAAGTGAACAAACAAGAATATAAAGATGTAAAGAACAGTAAAAATTGTGATTTTTAACAAGACAATGGATTTTAAAAGAAAGCCAATAAATTCAAGCAAAAAAATATACATATACATGTATTTTTTATATATATACCAAAGCAAACATTTGGCTGCTAGCCTCTCTCTAATTAAGCAACTTAAAATTTACTAACATACCAGTTTGTCTGGGTAGAATAATAAATATTGCATGAAATAAGCTACAAATAATGTAATTTATTATAGTATTTGTATCCAAGAGGGCTTAAACCATTACTTCCTTATTTTCAGTTTCTCTATTTTAATGGAAGCATTCATAATTTTATGGGTTTTTTGTTTGTTTGTTTGTTTGTTTTTTGGAGGGAGAAGTGTAGAAAAATAAAGATCCTCTCATTCATAACAATTTTAAATACTTCCCAAAGGGCTCAAACAAGATCATGAAACAAGCCAGGTTAAGTTTTCCAAGAAGAGGAGAAAGTTCACATGACAGTTTTGTACAGCATGTTTGGGGTGGAGTGAAAGATGAGAGTTAAAAGCAAAATAAATTTAAACATTATATTTAGGGAAAGACAATAAAATGATAAAGTTGTAAATGCAAAGTTTTGAAGAGGAGAAACAGTTTTTTCAGGTGCTTTTAATTTCCTGGATGGATTATAATCTAGTATTTTATGAGACTAACCCTGATGAAGAATCTCAATAGATTCCCAAATAACCAATGACAAATAACTAATTAATTCAGTTTAGAAAATGTTAATTATATAATCAGAGGGGAACTGGTAAATTAATTTATCCCTTAAACACTAAAGGAAAATTTACCAAGATTTTATCACAACAGGAAATGTTTCCATGTTGATTGGAAAGATATAATTTCAATAGACAACATCATTATTTATGTAGTAGGTCCCCAACTTGCCTCATCTTGAGATCTAAAGTACTTAATAAATAGATCCTTAGGCCCCTACACCTGGAAATTCTGAAAAACGTGTGGGGGTGGGGGGGAGAGGTCCTGTATCCTGTAGGTGAGGTGTTTGACCACGCATTTCCAGAAAGCACCATCTTATAGGGCAACAAGAATCAGATTCACAGTCCTATATATTTTTCTTGTAATGTCATATTGCTCCATTCATTTTCCCTTCTAAGAAGGGGTCCCTCTCCAGATCTAGGTTCACTTGAATTTCTTATCTTTCTAATGCCTGATCAGACATCAACTCCCCAAGCTCATTTGTTTTGTGATATTTGTGTACCTTACACATAATTTTGTTTTCCATGAACAAAACTTTCTTATAAACTGTTCACATCTGTTTATTTTTATTAACACCAATATCTAATGTTTATTCAAATCTAACAACATGCGATGAATTGCATATTTTAGCTCACTATGGGAGAATGTATCGGTTCATAATGTAATTAGAGAAGAAGAACAACTAGGAGATATAATAAAGGGATTTGTTATAGGATATGTCAGTTATCAATTATTGCCTCACATCTCCAAATGCCCCCTTCAGTATACGCTCTATGATAAACTGAATAGATTATATAAAATGGAAGCATAAACATTCTTAATTGAAACAGAGGAGACAAAAAAAAGAGGATAAGATAAACAGTAAAGAAATGTGATGAAAAGAATTAGCAATATTTTAATCCAAATATATTAGAATCACTTTATTTGTAAATAGTTTGAACAGTTTTTCAAAAGGGAGAGATAGACAGATTGGATTTAAAAAAAAACCCAACTAAATGCTGTCTACATGGAATTGATGATAAGTATTAAAATAGCAGATGGATTAAAAGTAAAGAGATACAATAAGATATAACACACTAATTAAAAAGAAATTTGGAATAGCTATAACTTCACACACAAAGCCAACTTCTAGCCAGGGAAGATTATCAGCAACGAAAAAAGGGTATTCAAATATGATACAGGGGTCAATTCTCCAATAAATACATAGCACTAAATATATATGTACCTATCAACTGTTTTAACCATGTTATTTTGGGTGAGGTATCATAAGGTCAAACCCACATCAAGAGAGAAAATGGGAAAAGTTTTATAATTTGTTATACTTGGTAAGAACACAGTACACCATCTAGGGTCATTCATATTTCTATGAAAGGAAAGGGCAAAGAAAGGCAAGCAAGTTTAGGAATGACTAATTTGAATAACTTTGTCGGGCTTTGGGGATGATGGGCTATCCCTGGTTGTCTGGTACTTGGTCCTGGAGTAATTGGGGTGGGCATATAGTGACTCAGAGTGTGACAACCTGATACCTGATAAAACAGAGTTCGTTGGGAGTGTGGACTTAGCTGCTCAAGAAGAGGAAGTGACTGATCCATAGCCAGGGCCCCAAAACTGGGTCAGGACAGCATTTTAAAAAAGTATATTACACCAACAGAGTGTCTAAATACATGAGACAAAAACTGATAGAAAAAAAGAAGAAATGGACAAATCAACAACTACAGTTGGGAATGTCAACATCTTTGTCTCGATAATTGATAGATCAAGCAGGCAGAAAATCAGTTAAGAATATAGATGACCTGAACAGCACTAGCTATCAAGTTTAACTAAGTGACACATATCGAGCACTCCAAACAACAACAGCAGAATATATAGTCTTCTCATGCTGACATATGACATTCACCAAGATGGACCACAGTTCTGTGCCATAAAACATACCTTAACAAATTTAAAGGGTAGAAATCATACAAAGTACATTTAAGACCATAACAGAATTAAATTTGAAATCGATAACAGAAAGATAGCTGAAAAATTCCCAAGTATTCCGAAACTAAGCAACACAGTTCTGAATAACCCATGGGTAAAAACAAGATGCCCCAAGGGGAATAAAATTATTAGAACTAAATGAAATTGGAAATATAATATCAAAATGGTTGGAATTCTGCTTAATCAGTGTTTAGAGGAGTAAATTTATAGCCTTAAGTGTATATACAGTAAGTCCTCACTTAATGTCATGAATAGGTTCTCGGAAACTGAGCCTTTAAGCAAAATGACGTATAAGCAAACCAATTTTACCATAGGCTAATGAATATAAACAACAGTTAAGTTACTAAGGCATATTTCTGGTCACGAAAACATCACTAAACTTCTAAATAAAGACCCACAACACTGCTAATATTAAACACTGAAATAAATGTGAGCTATACATATATTTAAGAAAGATTAATAAAAACAAGTAAGATAATACTTTTCCAACCTGTTCAGGGTAGTGGGTGGCCTGAGCCCATCGTCACAGCTCAATGTGCTAGAAAAGAAACAACCCTGGACAGGATGCCCTTCTATCACAGGGCACACTCACACATACTTACTCAGGCAGGGAAATTTAGACATGCCAATACACATAAGGTGCACATCTTTGGGATGTGGGAAGAAACTGGGGTACCCAGAGAAAACCCACACACAACAGTGGGAGCACATGGCAACTCCACACAAACAATAGCCCCCACCAAGAATCAAGTTCTTTTTTTTCTTCATCAACATTGTAATGAAGCATTAAACAAAAGGACATTATTCAAACACCTGATATATTAGAAAAGGAGAAGTATATAAAAAAATAACCCAGGTTTCCATCTTAGAACACAGGAGAAAGACGAGTGAATTAAATTTAAAGCAAATAGAAGGACGGTACTAAAAACTAATGTGGAAATCAATGAACTCAAACAAGTCAAACAAAAAATTAGAAAGACAAAAATCTTATTCTTTGAAAATAAACAAAAAGAATTGAGAGATGTCCAACCAGAATAATCAAGAATAAAAGAGAGATGACATATATTATAAATATCAGAAATAAAACAGCTGTCATCACCACTGATCCCATGGAAATTAATAAGATAATAAGGAAAAACCATGAACTATGAATACGATATTATATTCCGATAGTCCATCTACCTGCCAGAAAAACGTCAATACCAGAGAAACATAATATTGTTGAAAGGCTCAAGTTATCACGTCAGTTTCTCATTTACAATGTCTGGTAGTTTGGTATTCAAATCAAAATGCCCCTACTCAAAGAAAAAGAAAGAATGAAAGTATTGAGGAGAGGTGATGGCACAGGGATGCCAAGTATAGAATCACTAGATAGTATACCTCATAGCCTGCTTAGTGAGAAAATAAAAACTTAGAATGATTCTCATTCAACAGTCCATCTTTTGTTTTCTTTACCATATTTCTCTCCAAGGATCTCCCCATGGTGTGGGAGACTAACAAATGAATAAATATAACTCATGGCTGTGATTATAATGACATACATATGTGCAAGTGAAGGGACAGATTCACTTTGCTTTAGATAGTGGTGAATGGAGAGCTTGCGTTATTTGAGTCTGCAATTTCCCTGAAAGCTGACTCTCCAGCACATTCATATATCATACACTGTTAAAGGTTGAATTTTTCCCCAAAAAAATATTTGTTGGAGTCCTAAACCTAGGTACCTGTAAAATGTGACTTCATTTGAAAGTTGGGTCTTTGCATATATTGAGTTAAGGTGACATTGTTAGGATGGATTCTAATGCAATATGACTGGTGTCCTTATAAGAAGAGGAAAATGCCATGTGACAACAGAGGCAGAGACTAAGGGATACAGCTGCAACTCAAGGAATCCTAAGAAATGATGACCACCACCAGAAACTAGGAAGGAGCAAGGATGGATTCTATGCATAGTCTCAGAGGAAGCATGGCGCTGCTGACACCTTGATTTAAGAGTTCTAGCCTCCAGACATGTTAGAGAATAAATTGCTGTTGCTTTAAGCCACCTAGCTTATGGCTATTTGTTACTGCAGCCCTAGGAAACTAATACATAGACTGACCAGGAACCCTAAGCCTCTGAGACAATTTTATAATGTTGCAGAGGAACGAAGTTTCAATAGTGACCAGAATTCTGAGTGGTAGGAACCAACCAAATAGGTTAGTACTGTAGCCTGGCAACCAAAATTTCTGATAGAAGTCAAGTTTAAATTCATGGAGGAGGTCATTTGTTCTGAAGAAGATGGTGTGAATGCCTTAAAGAAGTGCAGAGAGCCAAGTCCTGGACGCAAATCATGTATCCAGCAGTCAGGAATACCTGAAACAGCATTGTTGGTGGAGGGGTCTATCTAAGGCAATAGAGTGGTTTCCAGCAATTTAGAATTCCCCGGAGGGAATAAACTGGTAGAAGAGATCCAAGCAGGCAAGTTTCTTTTTAGTATCCAGGTGAAAAGCAAATATTGCCAATTTTCCCTGAGTGGCATAAATGATTTATTTCTCTTTTCAAAGAGGAAAGACGTCATCACTCTACTTATCTGTCATATATGGAAAAATTGGAATTGATAAGTGTGTCCTAGCAACCTAAGTGATGTGTAGTGACAGGCATCACAAATGTCTGTTTTTTCTTGTGTGTGTGTGTGTGTGTGTGTGTGTGTGTGTATTTGTGTGTGTGTGTTTTGTTGTTGTTGTTTATATGTTTTTTTCCAGTACAAACCAAGCTCCATGTCCCAGTGTCTAGCACAGAGCCTGACACATAGCATCTGCCTGATGAATGTTCACTGACTTAATAAGGACTTCTGCCAACTCTAGCACTCAGCTACTCTACACACATAACAGAAATCTAGTAGAACAACCTATTGATTTATTTACCTTTACTTTGCCATTTTAAATTAAACCCAGTGCATTCACAGAGAAACTACTCTGACCAAAGCTATCTGGTATGTGATTCAAATTAATTGCCACTTCACTCATTCATGAGTTTTGGCACTGTGTGTATTTTGGTAAGCAAAAGTAGGGGAATTTATTTTTGGCCATCTCCATCAATCTCGATTTGGACAACGAAATGAATCACTATAAAACCCCACTGTCAAAATGGTCTCTGTGATTCGGTAACATGCAGAGTCAGTGATTACCTGGCCTTATAGTTCCTCTGGGTTTTCCACTGTTGAGCTATCACTTGCATCTTTTGATTGCAAGTATTTGGGGCAGTGAGCCAGTTCCCATTTCCCTACATAAAGCAGATCTGAGCATGCAGAAACCACACCAATGAGCACTTTTTAGAAAATGAAACCATTTTCAAGGTCCTGAGTGATAGATGGCAATGAGGAAATGCATTGTACTGTGTTTCAAAGTAAAATTTCAGCAATAACTTTGCTTATAAGTATGGGGATCATACATACCTGTTTGCCCTACAGGGTCTGGGTTTGTACCAGATGCCCTGCTAGAACTATTCATAGCCCTCATTTTTGTTCCCCAAATTATCCCTGTCTTATTGCAAATTATCTGGTCACATTTATATGTAACACCTTCTTTGGGGTTTCGTAAGTGGTGAGATTCTAGCAGCCTGGGAGGAATTAGATGCAAATATTTACAGTCTTCTGGAAGTGTGAAGACAGAAGAGATGTAGCATATACAATACAGATTCAGATCAATGAGTCAAGGATAGCGGATGGGTTGATGGAAGGACAAGAACTATAACATATCCAAGCAGAAAGCAGAGTTGAGAGGTCCAAGATTGGAAAGAATAAAAAAGTATTATGGTACCAAAAGGCCTAGCAGAGAACAAAAAATGCAAAATCAGCAAAATTTGGGAGCAACAATTCTCTAAGCTATTGTTTATTGTATATACATGATGTGCCAGAACCTGGGCTTAATGATTTATGTTCACAAATGTATTAAATCCCCATATCAACCTAGAAAATAGATATCTGTCTTTATGCTTTATAAATAAAAATGGAGACTCAGAGAGTTTAAATAATCTGCTTAATGGTTGGACCAGTTTGTGAAACCAGATCCATCTGGCTTTCAGAACCCTGCACATTATGACCTTTGCCAGTCTCTATAAATTGATGACTTCTGATTCCCAGGTCTTACACTTTGTGTTGCATGAAGCTTGGCACAATCTCACAGGATTTTGTGAGAAGTGAGAAAAAAATAGAAACATCAGATAAATAATTTTCTCAAGTCCTCAGTGGGATGAGGCTAAGACCAAATATAAGAAGTTTTAATCCAGTAATGATATATCTACCAATAACTCAGCAATAAAAAAAAGAAATGAAGATTTTTAAATATGTATATTTTTAATCGTGGTTTCAAAATTACACTGAAATTTACATATACCAGTGGAGTCTTTGTCAACAATTTATTCATTAAGTTTCTACTGGGGAAATTCTATTTACTTGTCAGCTTTATATTTAATTTTAAATATTGCTTGAAATAACTTTAAAAATTATGGTTGTGATTAACATTTCTCAATATGCAGAATAAAAATGTAAATCTTTTCATGGTCATTTATCCCTTGATCACTTTCAATGATCTTCAAGTCTCAGTGCCAACTACCTTTGAGGTTGTCTCCAAGTTTTCCCAGGACTCATTTGGGATCTGTCTTACTTAGTTTCTAGTTCATTTAGTGAACGTGTTTTACTCTGTTAAATCCCTAAGTGCCTTCTCAGTGGCTCAGAAATTACCTACCACCGGTATCTGCACTTTAATATTCCCTGTAAATAAGACACAGAATTTTGTCATAATAGGAAAGAATGTGGAAGAAGGTGCATGGCTCTAGGACACTTCTGAGAATGAAAGTGGTTCCCCCGGGGGATAATGACACCACTAGTTACCTTGCAAGTACATTTATTGAATTAGTACCATCTGCAGTGCATGCGCAAGTGATCATAGAATTTACTAGGAGGAAACTCCCTTTCCTCTAAGGAGTTAGACCACGTAGGATCTAAAACTCTCAGCTATTAAGAGGTACCACTAGCCTGTAGTTTCTTTACTTATGGCCAAACCATTCCTTTTTTTCCCCCCTTTTTACAGAGCTCCAATTTTTTAATTCAGCAAATCTTGTCAAGTCAATCTCAGTTAATTAACACCATCATTCAGCCTTGCTGGATGCATCCAGGAAGCATTGCAACAGTCTCTTCATCGGTCTTCCTGCTTCTATTTTCTTTTCTTTACGTCAGCAAACTTTTCCTATAACTGGTCAAATAGTAAATATTTCCGGCTTTTACAGGCACTATCATAGCAACTCAAATCTGCTGCAGTAGCATGAAAACACTCATAATCAATATGTAAATGAATAGGTGTAGCTGTGTTCCAATAGAACTATATTTACGGAAACAGGAAGCAGCCAGGGAGTCATAGTCTGATAACCTACCTGTTATATTAAGCTATGTATCTTCTTAAAAAAAAAAAAAAAAAAAAAAAGCAAGCAAATAGACAATTTCATGGTTTAGCACAAAGTTTTATATTTGGTGCACATGCTCTGCGCAGCCCTTTGAGGCTCATTCCTATATCTTTCCTGTCTCATCTCTTGATATTTCTACCCAGTTCAACCATATCCCAGTTACTCTTCATTTCTCATTACTGTTCAAATATAGATGTTCAGTCTTTTTAAGAACTTTACTAACAATTGTCATCCCAATAAACTTAAAAAAAAAAGGACCTTCATATGCTTCTCCCTTTGTTCTCAAGACTTGATGCTTTTTCACATGTTGGTATTACTGATCAATCAAGTCTCAGTATAAATTGTTCTTTGGGGATCTTCCCAATTTTCACTGGGTTGGTATTCATTTCCTCCATTGAAGGCTCAAAAGACTGTGTGTACTTCTTTATTAGCTGTCATCCGACATTGCAATTATGTGTTTGCATCTAGAGTCCCCACCTAAATGAGTTCCTTCACCAATCAGGAAATCATCATCTTTGACTTCATAACATTAGCATCATATCTGACATGTAACAGGCACTCTGAGATGTAATTAATTTATAAGTTAATCAGCCATTATGCAAATGTACACTGAGCTCCTTGCATATACATTGTTCAAGCCTTTTGAAATACAGCAGTGAACAAAACAAGTAAAACTTCTGGTTTCAGGCAATATGTAACAAGCAAGGAAATCAATAGCATGTCAGGTAATGCTAAAATAATTCAGAAGAAAGTAATAAAGCGTGGAGAAAAATCCTCTTTTTTATCAAAAGTTCAAGAAAGTTTTCATGTATGAGTTGACATATGAGTATACTTGAATGAAGTGGGAAATTAATTCAACACCACTATAATAAGTGTTGAATAAATGAATGAATTACAAGCACAGGTGCGTTTAAGTGCCCCATGGTTTTCTGCATTCATTTGGCTCTTTTTCCCCCAGGTTTCTGTTTCCTCCATGTTGAGATAATAAGCCAGTCACAGTTCATGATTTGGGGGAGGGTCTTAAATATACCTGAGTGATGTGTAACTTACTCCAGTAAGTTACAACAAACCAAAGTGACTATGGGAAGTTATTTTCACTAGTAGAAGTACAGACTCTCTTCCCCACCCTATAAGAGAAGTATCAAGATATCTGGAGCCATAAGGAAAATTTAACCCTTCACTCCTCAAGTGATCCCAATATGATTTTCTGGTTAGATTTTGATCTCCCTACAACATGCCTAATTAATTCTTCAGCTCTAAGAGCATTTTTATAATCTACTATTATAACACTTAGTACATTGTTTTCAAGTTAATTGCTTATACATATATCTTATCCATAAGCATGGGACCTGTTCCAAATCACGGACTCCATTTTTTCATTTAGAAAAATTATCAGGATGTCTGGCACAGAGTCACCATTAAATAAATGTTAGTCAAATTAAATTGATGATTTGCCAGTTCCAAATTTTCTTTACACCTGCCATAATATTGAACATGAATATAAATCCACTGGAGAAAGTTCTTTCAGTTTTCATTCAGGATTTCTTGAATATAACGTTTAGTTAAGGAACATTTTTAAATGATCCCTTTTGTGTTTTTACTAAGAGTCTTAACAATAAAATGAATTTTAAGTATAATTGGCACACAATAATTTACAAGTTTATTTTGAAACTGGGAAGTTTGCAACATTAAAATATTGTCAGGCTTTGGCCACACAGGAAGTAACTCAATATTCTGAGATTACTTAATTGTCCTGTCATTTCTTCTTTTCTAATAACAGGCTTCTTAATCAAAGAAATCAATTGATAATATCCTTTATTCTATTTAATTCTACATGTAATATATTTGGCAGATTGCCAATGAGAATAAAGGGAAATGGTATTAAAGAGAAACAATTTGACAAAATGTCCTCTTTCTCTTTGCCATTATATGACTTCTGGAAATACTTTTCAGACATTGAAAGCTCAGATTCAGGCTGGTATATAGAAAGTTCTCTTGCCCAATAGAAATACACATAGAATTTCTAATAGATAAGTATTCTCTTCACACATTTCACTAAAGCTATTCATTTTGTTCATGCCTTTCTATGAATATATCCTGCTCTTTCCATACTATCCAAGTAAGTGGAGAATAAAGTAGATTTTGAAAAATGTATTTGATATCTCTATGAAACAGTAAAATCATGAGCAATTGCACTGTGTATTCCCATTGTTCATGATAAGTTGTAATTGAATCCTTCTTAGAATTAAAATAACAAAGAAAAAAGCATAAATTCCTATATTAAAAACAAACAGATCTTTTCTCTTGGTGTCAAGAGAAAGATAAATATTGAAGGCTCAAAGACACAGCCATTCACCCAGGAAAGTTTTGGTAATCTGTTCCTAGAGAAGATTTACTGTGAAACACATTTAAATGGAAAAGAATAAACTTCTGACCAAGATGTCAGAATGTCAGACTGAAAAGGATGGAAAATGATTTTCTTGTCCAAATCAGAATATACTTGATGATATACATTAAATATATATATATATCCCTGAGTCCACAGGGGGCACACTAGAAGGGAAATGCTCAAGTGCCCTAAAAACAAAACAATAATAGCAACAACAAAAACCACCTCATTACCATTTTCTAAACCAGGAATCAAAGCTGAGCAACCCATAAGGTAGTATATAACCAGATATAAAACTTGTCAGTTGAAGGTGAAATGTCTACAAAGGAGAGTAAAGGACTGTGTACATAAAGTAGGAAGAGCAGGGATCTACTCTGAAACTGGATCTCAGGAAATAATGGCCTTGTATATAAATGCTGGTCTAGAGTTGTGTTATAGAACTAAGGAGAAATGAAATCATGAATAACTGAAACCGTTAGCATAAAATATGAAGTTCAACTTCATGCAAACCATATAGCAAAGAAACCCTAAGTCTGAAAATCTCACATACAATCTATTTCAGAATTAGTTAATCCAGTAAAAAAAGAGGTAAAGGAGACCAGGAAACTGCTCTGGAAGACATCCATATATACCATCCACATGAGACTTCTGAGATGTAACCCCATGGAATTTGAGTTCTCTGACCACAAATATATGCAACCAATGGACATGTGAAGAAGTTGAATGCAAAAAAAAAAAGACAGCTATAAATTAAATATATAGTTTTTGAAGGAGGATTTATGAACTTGGAATCTGAGTAATCTTAGAGGGACTTTAAAATAACTACTTGATATTTGTAAAGCTATAAAGGGGTTAGTAACATCTATAAAGTAAAAAGGGGAAAACTATGGCATTAGATCAGACAATTTTGTAAATCAACAAAGTAGAAATCTTTAGATTACTCACTGTCTGTGTGACCTTAGGCATTTTACTTAACCCTCTCTCCCTCAGTTTATGAATCTGTAAAAATAGGATAACTCATAGAGTTTATGTGGGAATTAATAAAGTTAAACCACTTAAAATAGTTCCTGGTGCAATATAATTAGTTATTACATATTGGCACTTATTATTATTAGAAATGATGGCACATCACATCTGTAAAATATAAAAAGGCTAAAAAATTAGTAATTAAAAATGTTCTTGCCCAGATTAAAATATTCTAATAGAAAAGCTGAAAATCAGAGAATGAACAAGGCTGAAGGTCAATATAATAATATTATATATAATATATGACTGAGGAAATTTCAGAAAAGTTAAAATAAATAGGCTTAGAATTGAAAAACATCGGAAAAGTTTAAGATACCCAGGATTAGTTCCAGAAATGTCAGCATATTCCTAGTATATATACACAGAACAAAGAAAGAGAAAAAAATTATTAAAGTAATAATTTTTTTCTGATTAAAAAAAATCACACTCAGTCTTAAAGATGATTAATAAAATAAACCCACAATTGAACTGCAGATTATCAAGAATATCCAAAATTGTATGAAATAAAAGAGAGCACTTACAAAGCAACAGACATTAAATTTTCATTAGCAATAATATATGTTAGAGACAACGGGATAATAGCTTCAAATTGCTGAAATAAAAATGTTAATAATTGTTTTTTTAAAAAAACACAATGGATCTAAATGCTATCAGATTTAGTTTTGTAATAATCTAAGCAATGCCTCAACAGCATGGAAATTTGCCTACTCTCACCTGTGGAATTTATTTGGTCTTATACTGAAAATCTGACTAGGCATTGAGAATTACAAGGTTTTGTTATGGTCATTAAGAGGTAAGGGGCCCAGAACATGCCCTGAAAGTGAATATTCCTGGAAATCAGTATTTGATAATCTCCATTTTCTGAAAGTTTAGTGTAATGGTCAGAGACAGACAGTGAACAAATGTTCACATCACTGAGCATAAAATAACAGGTTTGTTAAATACAATGAAGAGAAAAGATGAATTGTTATTAATATATAGGATAGGAAAACCTGTAGTCTGGACATCAGAATAAGGCTGAAACTAGAAGCATGTGTATCTGTGAGCTACGTGAGATTAAAACGTGGACAAGAATTACAACTCCATATGATAAGAGGAATTCCAAATACAGAAAGCGATAACTTCATCATTTATATAAAATATGTTATTAAACAGACATAATATATTAATGCTAAAATTAACTCAATCCACCCATGATATAGGCTGAGTACTATTTTATTCCAATAGTGGCAATTTTATCTTTATGTGTTAGTATTAAATAGGGAATTTATATACTTGAAATAGTCACTTTGCATTATTATTCAAACAAGAAGGAAGATCCTAAGATAAGGCGGGTAGAAAAGATTTTATGAAAATCTTTTTTGATTGAACATCATAGGCTATCCCATTCTTGGTCCCTAATGTCGCATCTCAGATAGACTATCAAAACATCTAAAGATATCTGATATCAATCTCTTCTCCCCAATGATTTCTGCACCTTAACCTTGATGCTATTTGAATAAGTCGTCCCTAAGTTTTCATCATGTACTAATGGTGAGAAGATAGGTGACTTCCCATTTCTCTTAAGTCAAAATGTCTCTTCCACAGGGTAGTAATTAAAGTTTCCTTGGCAAAAGTGAATGGGAAAGAATGATTCCATAGTTCTATAATATAAGCAATATAGTAATTGTATCCAGTTCTGAATGTGTGCAAAAGGGAATAGTCACGAATCCTTTCTTATCTTAGAAACAAATTTCAACAAAATGTCATCACAGATGGCTGAAAGATTCCCTGAGGACAGCAAAGAGTGGAGGAGTAAATAATGGCATGTTTTCAGGATACATCATCTTGGGAACTTCTGAGATAATTTCCTTTTTTACCATTGTTTTATTTGTTTTCTATGTATGTACATAGTTTGTAAAGTAGGTATAACTAGCCAACACAGATTAGAATGGATACTTCTCTCCTTTGAGAGAAAATTCTGTGGGCTTACCACATGTCTTCCTCATCAGAGAAGACAGTCTTGCCCAATATTTTAAATACCAGTTAGGGCTATTCCCAAATAGATCCTGTTATTTTTCCCAGTCACCCACTCACACATTCTATAAGTAAACCTAAAAGAATGAGTTTAAAATATTGGAACTGAAAATTGCTCCCAGGTAGGACAATGATCAATTGCGTCCATGCAATTTTGGTTGAATGAGGTGGGAAGGAATATAATGGAGGAAATCAGAGAATAATTCCCACCTGGTCAATCTCTCATGATGAGTGTGAATAGATACAGTCAAAAAAAGGTGATTCTGAGAATTTTTATGGAGCAATTTTGAAGAGAATTTTTAAAGGTGATAAAATATTGTCTTTTTTTAACTGAAAAGTGTATCTGAAATATACTTCTGGAGCTATCAATTTTACCTACCAATTTCTGAGCACAGTATCTTAACCAGTACCTAAGTAATATTAAATTTGCTATCAGAAAGCGAAGAATTAATTAAAGCTCTCACCTCTGGTGAAATTATAAGAATTTATGACATGGATTTCGTGCTTTAGCCTCATGCTCGTTTCCATTATATATTGCTACCTCTAATTACATTAATGTGCCATTTGTATTTATGTAAGATGCCTTAAGCTCTTTTTGAAAAAGTTGTTTAAAGTCATATATGACATAATGTCTTTAAAAATCCTCACAATAAAATTTATTTGAAGGTGGCTGCATTGCATATGAGATATTTAAGCTGATTTAAAGCAGGGATTGTGTTTTCTTTACCATAACATACTGAATACCTAATAAAATGCCTGGCACAAAGTACATATTCAATTAATATATTCTATTTGCTCAGTTTGGTTATTGACTTGCCACTGGGTAAAATATACTATGAACGAATACTTTAATGTAATAAACACATACTAGAAATATAATACCATGTTTTCCCGAAAATAAGACCTAGCCGGACAATCAGCTCTAATGCATCTTTTGGAGCAAAAATTAATATAAGATCCAGTATTATATTATATTATATTGTATTATATTATATTATACCCGGTCTTACAGTAAAATAAGACAGGGTCTTATATTAATTTTTGCTCCAAAAGACACATTAGAACTTATTGTCTGGCTAGGTCTTATTTTCGAGGAAACAGGGTAACACTTTCAATGTGATGGGAATGATTGACAAACAAGGAATACATGAGCCAAAAAAAGAAAAAATCCATTTGTTTCTTCTCTCTGCACTAAGTTTTCAGGTTTTAATTTTTAAGTATGGTTGAAAAAGTAACCATTTTTATATCAAACCTTGCCACAGAAACATGTTCTAATTTAAATACAATCCACTTGAATTTATATATTTTGTCCCTTTAAGGCTCAGTTCTTTTGAATTATTTAGCAGAATATTCTTAAGGCAATTAAAAGGATCCATTCAGCAGGATTTAAGACAACAAATCAGTCAGCAGTTTTTGGTCACCTCATAAAGCAGCTAAGCATTATATCCAGTCCATGTATTTGATATTTCACATGCCTTCATAATAGAGCTATCAATTTTCTGATTTGCAAGCCAGCTGACAGAGTTAATACCCCAAAGGGCTATTGCAGTGTTAAGCTCCTAAAATTGTTTTAGACTCACCCATAAATTAAACTATAGCCCAATCATGTACAATTTTATCCTTGTGCTCCTTGAAAAAGCATGAGCTCAGTGTTCCAGAAACAACCCTCTCTAGAAGAATAGCCTATTGGATCTATTAATCTTTTTTCAACTTTTGATGCTAACTAAATATTCACGTTCACTGTTATATGCTATAAGTTACACAGGTGACAATAGGACACTGCTTTACCTGTTATTTTTGAAGTTGGTGCCTTAAATATTAGCAGAGCTTAACACAGCTCAAGACACAGATGGATCATTCAAAATATGTAAGCAGAAGGTTGAATAACTGACCTGTCTATGGTCCTTGGCAGTGTTTGACTAAAGTAAGGCCTATCTTTGAAAAACAGATAGGCCTAAAGTATCTTGTTGATTATGCGTGCGCGCGCACGCACACAGTGATATAGGTAGTAGTATTATTCCTGCTTTAAAAGTGAAAAAGTTGTCATTTGTCTAAGGTCATACTCTAAACGGCAGAAACAGAAATCTGACTTCAGAGATACAGAACTTATTCATTATCTTATGCTTCTTGATTTCAAAAGAGCAACTGATTAATCACTTCCTTTAATAAAGTCTTTAAGTGGTTCCCCTTTGCCATTAAAGTAACCTCAAAATTCCTTGACCCAAAAAGCTCTGTGATCTAACTCACACCATCTATCCCTTACACTGTTGACTATTTAGATATCTTACAGTTCACTTTCATTATGGCACCCTGTTCAGTATTGCTTCTGTGGGTTTGCATGTGCTATTCTCTCTTTGAAAATCCTACATGGCTTCTCTGCTTGGGTAATACAGGGAGTTCTTGAAATTCTTGTAGTTAATCCTACCTTCCCTCTACTCTAACCCGTGAGAAATGATTTATCTTATTTTCAAATTCTATAATATGAACACACCACAATTAATAATGAATGGAGTCACTATTTACTTTTTGGTATGTTTGGAAGTAATGCTTAGGCACTAGGTCTGGCTCCCATCTCACTTATACACATACACTCACCCACTCTTTGGTGTTCCCTTTTTTTTATCCTCCTATAACATGTGGCTAGCATAGTAAGACTCTCCCTCTTATTTTCTTCTCTCCCCTCTTTGCTTCCTTCCCCCTTCTCTCTGAACCCACACTGAATTAATTAGTAAAGTCATTTCCATTTGATCAGGCCTGATTAACTTGGGAACCCTCACTTTCCGTATTGTTAAGTTCGGGTACCATTGTTTCCAGCACTGGTCTCTAAAAGTGAAAAGAGAGTTACCTTCAATTCAGTAGACTAGAATTTGAATCATGGCTTTGAAATGTATTAATCATATAGATGTACAAATCATCTAGCTCTATATATTCAGTTTTCTTATTCCAGAAATGTTCACAGAAATAATTCTACCTTATATAGCTATTTTGAGAATTAACTGAGACAGTACACTTAAAAACAACACCTTTACTGGCCAATGAAAGAATCACAATATATGCAAATTGCAACTGAGTATATAAAATACACACATGAGAATACAGTGTTGTACACAAAATGATTCAGTAAGTTACTGAAATAATTAAGAAATTCTCAGTCAAGTTCAATTTGAGGATACATCCCATTATGTTTGTTCTCAAAATATTGAAAATCTAACTGTGATAATGCTTTATGTAATGGACTAATAGTCTAAATGACTTTGACTAGAACAGTGATACTTCATAACTGTGGACATAATTCTTAATAATCATTCTCAAAAAATGCTTTACAGTCTTATTTGGTTTCTGAAGGCAGTAACATATGCAGAAAAAAAGAAAAGTTAAAAATAAGAATTTGTATTTAGATCAGCCTCTCTTTAAACACGTACTGTTAACATTTGGGGCCAGATATTTTGTTGTTTTTGTTGTTGTGAGGGGTTAACCTGTTCATTGCTGGATATTTAGCAGCTTCCCTGGACTCTAGTAAGTGACCCTTGTAGCAGCTGAATCTTCCACTTGCAGTGAGACAATAAAAAATGTCTCCGGATATTGCCAATGTATGGCTGACAACTGCTGATTTAGAGCAACCCAAAATAACTGATAGGTGTCCCTCATAAAGGAATTCGGGGCACTCTTGATAAATATCAAAGTACTGCTGACTTTGAGGTCAAGTTACCAACGTGGTAACTATATCATTGTCAACATACCCAGAAAACTTTGCTATTTTCTATTTCCTTTCTTATGATGTAACCCCCCCCCCCCCCCGCCAATGGCAATATCTCTCATCTTCCAATTTCCTATCAACATATGCTGTACTCTGAGTAGGCTCTGCCTAAACTTAAAGTGATAATGTGAAGCGGATAGAAATGCCTTCTTTATTTCAAGTAACTGAAACATATTAGATCTTAAAGGTCCCTGAATAGGGCACCTCCACTACATTCAGGGGGATTTTCACAAGGCAACTCATGGAAAAGCATCATTGAAAAACAAACAGAATATGTGTTTCTATTTGCAACTAAAAGTCAAAGACTTTTTCAAATAATCAATTGATACTTTCTTTTCTTTCTTTCTTTCTTTCTTTTTTTTTTTTCTATTTTTTTAAATCGTTACATGAATTCAGCATTGGGTATAGCACAGGAAAAGTTTTAACAGTTACCCAGTCAGGCACTACATTGGCAATTTCGCTGACACATATATCTTGGCCCACAGAGCCATTTAGAGGGAAAAATTGCTTTATAATAAAACCATTCCCTATATTTTTCCATGAAAGTAGCACACACATGTGTGCAAAACAACATAAGTATAAAATTCTCTCTCTCTTTTTCTCTCTCTCCTACCCCTCTCCCCTTCCCTCCCTCCCTCTCTCTAGCCCCACATCCTGGTCAGCTGTAAAGCATGTGGATATAACAGGGACTCTATGGGACCATATGAATTTGAGGTTTGCAGTAGAATTAACAAAATAAATTTTAATAAAAATAAACTAAAGCCCACCATCATAAATTAAATAACTGAAAACTGAACTAACAGAAGAGACTTCAATTGGCAATAGTTATGCAATAGTGGTTGAGCCTGTGATTTCTATTTAAGCCATCAGTGTGATGTGGTTGCCTGAAAGACTAATCTAATTGCAGACTGCACTGATAGAAACATGAAGTCCAGTCTAAGGGGAAGGGTATATCTACTACTTGATGGCTGTCAACACAGAGCTGTGTTGAGGAATTTTAAAGAGTAATAATAATAATGACTCATTGAGTTATAATGACCTCTTCCTTTAGTGCCAAATTTGCTCTTTAAAAATGAATCTTTTTATTCTTCGAAATTAGCAATATTTCAGCTCTTTTCCTTATTGTTTTACGTCATGTTAAGCCTCTTTCATTACCATTTATTAAACTGGACCATCCTGTGATAATCTTCATCCCATTATGTTTCAGAATTTAACCTTCTTTTAACTATTATATAAGATTTGTATAATTTTGCTAACTTTAATCTAACCATCCTGAAAATATGGGAGGACTCTAGACAAACCCACAATGTTTATGTTTATAGTGAAGAAAAAGAAAATTATTCAGTGTTGAAGACAGAAATTCAATACCACTTCCTGTTGAACTCGCAGTGATTTTAGAAGACCTTTAAGAATCTCATCCATTATCTGTGGCAACACTCACAATCAATGCTTCTTTTGATAATGATATCCTCCCAACTCATTCCATCACTACCAACTTCTTGTCCATCGAACTTCTCAGGGTCTTAAAAAGTGAAGATGAGAATAAACTTGGGAGAGAGTTGTAAAGTTCTGCACAGCACAATGGCTGCCATAAGACCATATACATTTTTTTATTCATTTCTTTACGGTCTATGAGAAATTGATCTTTTTTTATTTGTTGAGGCTTTCTCTTTGGAAAGTATAAGGTTGATTTTTTAAAAAAATGTTCCATATACTTTAGTTTGGTTAAAATATAGTATTCTAGGATAGCTTCTTCTGGAATTTTTAGATATAGGGTTGTCTAAATATTCATTAGATCAAGTTTGTTTACTGTTCTATTTTCTCTTTCTTTACCAGCTTTTGTCTATCAACTTCAGATAGGTATGTTAAAATTTTATAAATGAAAATGGATTTACCAAATCTACTTGTAATGTCATATTTTGCTTTATATCTTTTGAGTCTGGCATTAGCACCTGTTGTTTGATAATAGCATGGCTATATTAGCACTCTCTTTGGTTATTATGAATTTGTCTGCTATGTATTTTCTTATTCCATTATTTTCAACTGTGCTGAATCATTATGTTTTAAGTTAAAAAGAAAAATATATATATATATATATAAATTTGGACTTACAGTTTCCACTAGAATGTATAAAGAGTTTAGGGGTTATCATTCTTATATCATGAGAATTAAAAAAAGCTTAACAAACTAAATATAAACAGCTTTTCTTAGATCCATCAGCTTACGTCACAGGGAAACTGATAGCTTTTATTTTATCAGAAGATATTTCAATCATTAAATTAGAAAAGATAGCTTTAAAACTGTATAATTAGAAAGAGTTCATGGAAAAAATATGGTTGCCTAAAGGCAAAACAATCCTACTGATATGCAGAATAAGAAAAACAGATACAGAGAAGTTCAAAGTAGGAATGTTAAAAATAAAGGTAAGAAAATTTTCCAGAATTCAGCAAGAATTCAAAGGATCAAAAATGTCAGGATAATATTAATCATGTACAATATTTGTCTAATATGATAAATTCTAATAATGGAAATGAAGAAAGTCAGTCAATACCTCTTCTCAAGACAAAGCAACAACAATGTACTTCTGTAAATTAATGAATTCTTCCAATGTTAGATATATGAAGATGATATTGCCAAGTGTGATTAATGAAAACACACACACACACACACACACACACACACACACACTTTCTTTTCCTTTCCAGACTTCATCCAGTTCAACACAAGTGTCTTTGAAACTCAACAACAAGATGACTGCCAGAGCTCCAGCCACAAAACCCAAGTTCCAACTAACAGGAGAAAAAAAGAAGCACCTATATTTTAAGGAAAAATTCCTTATATCTAATTTTAATGGCCAGTCCTTAGTCTCTTGAATATTTAACAAGAATAATTGAAGGGGGCAGATTTACAAAAAAAATTGGGTTTAAATTTTATACATGTCCTAACTGTAACCATAGAAATTACAAACCTAAAGCCTAGCTCAGCTCCTAATGAGACTGTCAACTAATACCTTCACAAAAAAAAAGAGACACTTTAATTTCTAAATACGAATACTACTTAAAACTGTTTTCCATATGATGTCCAACATTCAATAAAGATTAAAGACACACGAAAATATCAAGGAAAGCAAACTGTTGTCAAAAAACAAAAAAATCAGCAAAACCATACTCTAAGATGTAAGCAAAGGACTTTAAAATAACTATGTTATGATTTGTTAAACCATATAGTGGAAAGGGTAGGTGGCTTGAATTAGCAGATAGAGATTTTCAACAAAGAGATGATGGAATCAAATTGAAATACTAGAAATATAAAATCATGGTATCAGACATGAAGAATTTCATTGATGTATCCATCAGTAGATTTAAGAAGACATCAGTGAGCACAAAAATTAATTCAAAGAAATCAACAAAGTTGAACCTAAAGGAAACAACAACAAAAACACAAAGAAACTAAGAGTTATTGACTCAGGGACAATATCAAATGGCAGAACACAGGATTAATTGGAGCTCCAGAGGAAAAACAGTGGCAGAATAAGGCAGACAAAACATAGTGCACAGGAATTTTCTGAAATAGTAAAAGCTGTCAAACCACAAAACAAAGAAACTCTAAGAACAGCAAAAAGAAAAAATAAAATGCATCTTGATGTGTCATATTTAAATTGCTATAAATCAAAGATAAAGGAAAGATTTTGAAAACTTGCACAGGAGGAAATAAACATGTTATGTAGAGAAGTACTAAACTAAGAATTACAGCAGATGCACCCTCAGAAAATATGTGAACTCCAAGAAAATATATGACACCTGTTAAAACCAGAAAGAAAGAAAAAAACTGTTTACTGGATTCCAAACCCAGTAAAAATATGTTTAAATGAGATCAAATAAACACTTTTTAGAAAACACAAGTGATGAGAGAATTCACGGCCAATAATCATGCTAAAATTATTGTTAAAAGTTCTCAAAAAAAAAAAGCAACCATAAAGTGATAACCAGATCAATATTTGAATCTCCACAAAGAAAAGAGGAAGTTCAGAAATGGATTTAATGAATTCTTCCGATGTTAAATAGAGTAAAAGTTAATATAAATATAAATATATTTTTCACTACTTTCATTACTCTAAAAGATAATCATCAAAACCAGAAAAACTAGCTATCTGTTGCAAGATTTTTAATATGTATAAAAATTAAATATATGACAATAGAATGGAAGAATTTAGATATATTGTAAAGCAATTATATTAATCATGAATTGCTATAGTATTATCTGAAGATAAATTATATTGCAAAGTCCAAGGAAACCACTAAAAACTAGGAAAAGAGGTATAATTAATAAACTAATGTGGAGTTAAATGGAATAACACATAATGTACAATTAATCCAAAGTCAGGCAGAAATATAGGGAAAAGAAGAAAACACAAATAGAACAAAATTATATACATATATATAATTTTTACTCCATGAAATATTGTAGTAAAAGAACTAAACTAATGGATAAGATCTACTTTCCTAAAAAGATCTCTAGTTATTTCATATTTTCCTTATTTTATGAGCTAGAATCAAGTGTATAATTTGATTATTCAATATGTCCTTTTTACTCCAGTAATTTCTCTACTTTCACAGCAGCTAATTTTTGAAGTTAGTACATAGCAAGATCTTAGATCAGTGATTTAAAAACCAATTAATCTTTCTCTTTCCTATCAGACTAGATTCCCAATAATCAGTGTTGATGAATTAGCAAAGTAACAATAGCTATGTGTCAATTTTATTAAAATTCAAGGTAAGTCTCTTGCTTAGAAATTTTTCATACATACAATTTTTGTCTATTTTATATCTGATAAATATAACCTCCATTAAATTTTGTCCTGTCACAGAAAGGTCTTATGAAAATGTTGCCTATAAAATTTGGTAGTAGAGAGTTGTTCTAACCTTGAAGTCTTGCTGTAATTATAACATCCACAGACTTAATAAGATATGCTTTGCAACCTGTTATTGAAATATTTTGAGTAAATTGAGTGTTTATTTTTAAGTGTATTTTTCCCACTAAGATCTAACTACCAAAAAGAAAAAAAAAAAAAGCTTATTACGTGAATGAAAAAAATACATACATTTGATTAAGGTAGGGAAAAGCTCACAATATAAGGAGAAATGTAAGTAAGCGTGAGTTTTTGTACAAAGTGGTTGAATGGAAGAAAACAAGCTTTAGCAATTTTCAAATAATGAGGTGGACTTGCCACAAATATTTCTATTAATAATTTATAATTTATAATGTAGAGGTTTATAAAACCTCTACAGATGACAAAAACATTTAGAATGTTGCAAATAACTTTCATTTTTTCCTTAATGAGAACATTTATATTTGAAATGTAATCAAATCAAATTTAGTGGATAGTATCACAATGCCGAAATAACTGGCATGAAGCTTATAGGCCTTACTAACGTAATCAACAATATTAGATGCTAAAGGGTTGTGTGTTCTACATCTTATATTGAATTTTATTGACTGTCATTGCTGTATTCTATTATTAGAATGTGGTTAATTGTGTTTCTGAATGAAGCATATTTTATCTTAAAGTTATAATTAATTACTATACAAAGTACTGAATTCAGGGAACAATTTTAAATATTTTTATAATAAATAAACTACTAAGTCAAAGCATTTGAGAAGACATTAAATATATAAAATATTTCAAGTTACAATGTTATTTTATAGTAGGACTTTTAATACTTACTAAGGAAGGATCTGTTTTTTACTCAAGTTACACCTATTAAAATAACTTTTTTTTCCGTATGTAGGGTATTTGGAACATAGATATTTTGAAGACAGTGAAAGATCCTGCTCCCTCTAGTGATCTGTCATATATTATTGCACGAAGAATTCAGGGGATTTACGTCTCAAGGCAGATGGTTCCTTTGTTGGATGATTATGACTATGATCAATATCTTCCTTGTAATGGGCTGAGAGCCATGTCCAAGTAGCACGATAATCCTGATGCTGCCCTCAACAGTGACAAAGAATAATTCTATGCTCGTTCTCTGTCCCTTGACAGTGCTTCAAATATTTGAAGACAGCTGTCATATTTCCACTAAGACCTCTTTTCTCTGGAGAGAAAGTTTCTAGGATTCTCTCTCTCTCTCTCTCTCTCTCTCTCTCTCTCTCTCTCCCCCTTGTCTTTTCTCCCACTGTACATCCCTCATACAACATTTCCATAAGTTCACTATTTGGTTGCCCCTCACTATACTCTCTCATTTGTCAATTCCTCTTTTAAAATGTGTCACTCAGAATTTAACACAATACTACTTTATGTAGATTGACTGATGTGAAACACAAAGGTAATAGTTTTATGTTCTGTATGTTCTGTTATCTGTACTTCTACTAAAACAAACTGAGTGCACTCAAGTGATTTACGTACTAGATTACACTGTTGGTTTATTTTAAGTTTCTGTTTTAAAAAAAAATCATATGGCAATGATAGCCACAGATTGATAATATTGGACAAGGTGAAGCAATGATGGAGTTGTTATAGGTTAGGCCAGTACCAGTGTATAAATTGCACTCAATGGCCTATCACAAAAATCATAGCAACATTGAAAATCATCAGTGGCAGAAGCTAGACATGAGATAGTACTAAAAAGGACAAATACTGAAGAGGGCTAAGCCTACTGGAAAGCCAACATTTTGGCAAACAATGAGGAATCAAAAAATCTTCAGATACTGAAGAATCAGAACACTTTCAAGACATTTGGGGAAAGGATGAATCTTGGAGAAATTAATAATTTGTGTTCAAACCCTAAATTTGTAGTGTGAATTTTAACACCTTACTTGGATCCACTTTATTAATGAGAAAATTTGGGATAAGTTAACATAATAACTGATGGTAGATTTTTAACTAGTATAACTATTTTTGTCAGTTTAATGATTGCTACATAAATTGAAGATGTACAAATTTGAACCTGGCAGTTCTCAGTGTTTACCCAAGATTTCTCTCAGATATGTAGACAAGGAGGTGTGTTCAGGCATAATCAGTACTACCTTGTAAATGCAAAATCAATCAATCAATCACTCCGAAGGGGGGAAAATGACAGATTATTAATTGGGGTTAAAACTAACAATAGTGGATGTTCATATATCAATATGGTAAATATGGAAAAAATATTGACCAAGATATGGTAGAAATATATCCATAACCAAAATAAGTACAGAGTGTATCAGCTCATCTATTAAGGAGAGAGGGACTCTCACATTATACAACAAAACAACGATAATACTCAAATGTGTTTTATGAGACATACCTAAAATACAACAATGAAGAGTTTAAAAGTAAATGGAAGGAAAATGTACTAGAAAATAATAAAGAAAATAAAACAAAAACGTAGAGTAGCTGTTTTAATATGAGAAAAATATCCTGAAAATTAAAATCATTAATAAGGACAAAAGGAGCCACTATATATCAATGACAAGCAATTTGCCAAAAATACATACTAATTCTGAATGAATGGGTAACACATGAGAAAAAGCTGCAAAATATTTAAAGCAAAAATGATGAAATTATACACAGAAATTAAGACAACTATATCATATTAGAAGAATTTTAAGGTAGCTATCTCAGTATGTAAATCTTAATTAAGACCAAAAAAAGGTGATGATGAATGATTAAAATAATGACACAGAAGATTAGAACGACACATTCATTTAAATGTACATATATAGAATCCTTCAACCAATGACCTATTTAAAAACCAACTATATACTGGCCATAAAGTAATAAATAACAAAAAATCAATAATATACTATAATTTTCTTTAAATACAAATCAGTAAAATTAAACAATATGACACAAATTATAAAATGTGATTTTGGAAGTTTAAAGAAAACACTGCTAAATAATGAATAAAGTAAGCATAATGCTAATTAGGAAATATTTAGAACTGAACAATCTGTGAAATATATTAGAGCTAGTGGATAGAAAGACTCAATCTCATAAAATGGTCATTTGTTCCCTAATATTTAATTTCAATGTAAACTTGAACACCTTTTCCTAAAACTTTACAAATGGTTTATAAAATTCACATAGAAAAGGCTGAAATCAATGCAATTCTGAAGATAAAGCTTTATCTATCTTGCCTTCCAGATATCAAATTTTGCTATAAAGCTAAACTAATTAAGATGGTGGACTGTTGGCAAAGAAATAATAAATGGAATAGAAAAAAAAAAGGCTCAGAAACAGCCCATTGTCAAAAAATTGGAAATTTGCCTATGATGGAGGAAGCATTCATTGCTTAGCATCATTTACAAAGGAAAAAAGCAGGCATGAAGAGGTTTAGAAACTTGTTCAAGATTCTGTAGCAAGAAAATAGCTGAGTTCACTTTGACCTCAGCCTTTCTCACGTGAGGGTATGAGAGCTCAACCTCTGTGGTTCTGGGAGAGAAAAGAAAGTTTGTATGTGATAGTCACTGGTGCTGATCGTCAAACATTTCTGGAGCTCTGATTTCCCATGCACATTTTCAATTGTAGGTTGCACTTTTCAATTGATTTTGAAGTTAGGCATGGTAATGAGAATTGCTTTGGACAACAAGATGGGAGATTAAAACAGGTATCTCACTTCTGTACAGAGGGTTAAGAGTCAGTGCATGATTTGGATTTACTGCATTTCTTTCCCACTGACTGCTATGATGATTGGGTCTCTGAGTGAATTTGCTGAATCATGGTGTTCATGTAATTTGAGCAAAATATACACTTTAGTTATATCAATCCATTGATATTTGGCACCATAATCTATTCAAACTTGACAAAATAACAATAATTCTGAAAAAAATAAATGAAAAGATAGATGAAATTGAGAGACATATGACCCTACTTCCTACCTAAGTTAAATCATGAGATTTATTTGTATTTCTTTCAACACCACACTTTTAGTCACACAGACCAAAGTTAACCCAGGAGAAGAATTCATTTAACCTAAAATACTAGGAAGTAATACATTTGTCTTCTAGATCGAAAATGTATCAAAGAGAGACTGACTTAGTAGTTAAAGCTCTTAATGGTTAAACTTTGGTTTCAATTCATTCTTTTATAAGACAGACCTTCTCTGTTTAAGAGCCAAATCAGAAGGCAATCAAATGATGTTGGTGTCATTCTTCTTAATTTGTCTGAAAAGCCATACATAAGGTGATGCTAACTTACTGCATTTAGATGATCCCCCGGGAAGAGGATGAATGGAGTGTTTGATTTCTGCACATGATTCAGAACCATGCAGCCAAATCCCAACCTATGTTTTCAGAGTCAAGTGTCAGAACAATTTCTGCTGCGAGCCCTTCATTCTTTTCTGTTAATACAAAAAGTGTATGAACTATTCTTATTAGCTGCCTGGCTTGATGCAAATCACCAATAAACTGCTTAAATTTCTACTATTCTTCCACTACAAAGAAACTGCTTTTGAGCAATTTGCATTTTTTTGTTCACAAAGCATAGACAATTAGGTTGGTGATTTCTCTTATCATAAAAAGCCGTAGGTTTGTCATATATGTAAAGTGTTAACTAGCATTTGTAAATATCTAAGTACACATTAAAGGAAGGAAATATTTTAGGGTAGTGCATGAAAAGACATAAAAATATAAGCTGATGTATGTATATATCAATAAAGATTGTACTCTTTTCCAAGTTAAGAATGGAGAGTCGATGGCTTGAAGAATGCTCATTCATTTATTCATTCAAAAAAAAATTACTAAGTATTAGTGAGAGGTTAGGTGCAAAACTTCATAGGTAGAGAAATGGGTGGCGCCAGTGCCTATCCTCAGAGAGCATAGGTCTTTTGGAAAATATAAAGCTTCAGCTAGAAAGGAAGATAGCAAAGAAGCTATAAACCCAGGAGCAGACTGTCAAGTAAGTTTGAAGACCTGAGTGGTTCTACCACAAATAAAATAAAAACCCTCAATAACATGCTCCTGCTACATTTCCTGAAATCTCAATTTTATTTTCCTATATTTACCATGATTTCAGCTAATAAAACATTTCCTCTTTCAGCTTATTTTAACAGAAAGAGTATAGGATTGGAATTCAGACAGAACTGGGTTTAAATACCTGCTCTAATAGAGACCATCTTAGACTGGTGTTGTGAACTCATGAAGCTTTAGTTTTCTGATCTAAAAAGTAGGATGATATTTACTCCATAAATTTTGCTTTAACTTGTGAAAATTTATATAAAACATCTGAAGTGCCTAGGACATAATAGGTGCTCAACATCTGTCATTCCCCTTAAATCAACTTCTTTATAAAGGAAAAGACAGTTTAAGGCAAGAATCTGTAAAAACATCATTGTTGTTTTTGATATTATTTGAATTTAATGCATATTATTAGATATAGAATTAATAGAAACTATTATCATCTATTAAAAACATTATTGAGTACATGCTAGCTAATATCTAAGTAGTATCCTAAGCAGTAGAAGACAATAAAAAAATAAGAGGATATAATCTCTTCTTTAAAGCAGCTTATATCAAAGAGTCCTTCACAGCCTACTGAAATGAATCTGACCTCTTTCATTCCCTTTGCTGAATTATTCTTCTTAGAAAGACAAAATCTTATGAATAAGGAGGGCAGGAATTTCAAATTGGAGTGGGGAGCATAATGCAGGAGAGTGGGCTGGTACAGGGCAGGCCCAGGCAGTACACAGGGGTCTGGGAAAATGGATTTGAAGAGGTGAGGGTACAATCCTTAAAGGAAGAGAATCAAGTACTCCGTTTCCCCAAAAATAAGACCTAGCCAGACCATCAGCTCTAACGCATCTTTTCAAGCAAAATTAATATAAGACCTGGTCTAATTTTAATATAATATAAGACCAGGTCTATAGTATAATATAATATAATATAATATAATATAATATAATATAATATAATATAATACCAGGTCTTATATTAATTTTTGCTCCAAAAGACGCATTAGAGCTGATGGTCCAACTAGGTCGTATTTTCAGGGAAACATGGTATCAAAATCGCAGTTCTCTGTCTTCAAAATTCTTATTTATTCTAGGTAAAGTTAATCTCTCTCTTTTTTCATTCTCTTATACATATTAATGTCACTGATCCCTGGGTATAGAACTGAAAATCTCATCGGAGAACCACAATTTATTATATCATTGATTATATAGAAAAATTTACTCTAACTTCCAGACAACCAACTTAAGAATGAATTTTCAAGGCTGCCCTTATTGACTTCCATATACTATTTAGACAGAAATTAAACGGGATGTGGAACGAGTTATCAATCCATGCCATATTATCTAACACAGACATTTCTTCAACAGTCACAAAAAAATAAACAAAAGAAATGATAACATGCACTGTGAAAGTGTGAAGAAGTTAGATGTTTCCAAATATTTAATTTAGAAAATAATCAGAAAGTATATTACGTGACTAAGGTCTCAAGTAATAGACTGTGCCTATTTCAGAAGAACCATTTTTGGCTGTGGAATACATACTTTTATAAACCTGTATGACATCCACAGTACTGAATTTGATTTAGAACAAAAGCACTGGATAAATAAACTGTAGAAGTTAAGGATAAATTCACTACATGCCTTCATGTAGGGACATACCATTTCTAATTTATATTCCAGGAACTGCAATGTGTTTGTCAGGGAGGTCTTGCACGTCATTGGTTTGACGGTATGTATGGCCGAAGCTCGGGAAAAGGAAAGAGATGGACTTCAGTTTTCCTCATCTACAAATCTCCTGTTCAGCAAGGAATGCCCATTAAGACAAGGAACCCCAAAGTTAAATCAGAGGGATCTTCTTGCTCTTTTTCCTTTCTACTTCCTTCCTTGACATCCAAGACAGAAAAACCACATCCGCAGATGATTTTATACCTAGAAACAAACATTATCTAAGAAAATCATCTTGGAGCTGATCCATTTGAGAATGAGCCTACTTTTCCTGATTTGATTACTCCTATCACCAAAAAGGAGACTTTTTTTTTTTCCTACTCTGATATTTACATGTGATAAGTCAGAATTTAGCTCAATCTGAACTCTCTGTGTCAGGCCCCTCCTTTCAAATAGAACATAGAAAAGGTTAGGCTGTATTTTAACACAAACACTACCTAGGACATTTAAAACCTATTCGATACAAATGACTGTATCACATGCCGTAGCAGGGCAGAGAATAGCTAGCTATCTAGGCCACAGGTTTAATAAGATGAGGAAAAAATGATTAGGGGCTTTCAAAATGTCAAAACAGTTTAAGAAAGCTGGCCTGTGTAGATACCATTTCAGAGACTAATGGTAATGATTATGGTAAAAACCCACACTTAATAAAATACAATAGACTTCGTGATAACAAAAAAGAGAGGGCTACATGGAATTATTATCTTCCTGTTGAATATGACACTTTTAGCCTGCAAATATTTCTATCATTATTTGACAGTTGATCTGCAATGGAAACATATCCATTGTTTTCAATACCATTGATATGATATGTGAATATGTGTTGTGATTTGTACCAGAAGATCTTTTTGACTGCCATGGGGAGTGTCATTAGAACATGACCTCAACTCAGCAGTGATGAGTGACAGTACTTTAGTCATCAGTATTAACTCTTATTGGCAGAACGGCAACTCATTCATATTCACGATCTGTCAACTTCTTCTGCAGTCACTTAATTCAGGCTCTGTGTGACAGAACTTAATATTAGAGGCACTGACCTTCAGCAATTTTGTATGAACATGGTTGACAGGTATAATGGTCATAGGAAATGCAAATAATTGAATCGAAATGAATTTTACTGTAGAGCAATATACTCTACCCCCTGGTTTCACTTTTGATAAGTTAGATATAAATTTTGTTGGTTTTTAAAGGCGTTTTGCCATCCTGAAATATTATAGACATATTATCCAAAATTCCTCAATGACTGAAAGATGGTTGTTTCATGGTTATTATTTTATTTTAAAAGGAGGCTAATATATACAACAGCAGAGAACTCAGGAAAAAAAAAAAAAACATTTTCAAGTGACAATTTACATAATAAATGAGAGCCCTTAATATTGCAAAGGGAAATACTCTTGAAACAAACAATAATAAAACTTTTGTAAAATACTGTTGTATTTAGAGAAATATTCAACCATATTTTGAACTAGTTTACAATTTATGGGTATTAGTCACTGAATAGTAGAGAAACAATTATCATTACATGATCTTGGAGTCCTCACCTCATTACAGAAAGTTGGATTATTCTCTCTCTCTCTCTCTCTCTCTCTCTCTCTCTCTATATATATATATATATATATATATATATAAATTTGGCACTAGGGGCTGCCAAAAACTGTATACACATTTTAAGCAATGTTATCTATGTATTACTTTTTGAAGTTGAATTGAATTATGGTAGCAATGTGTAGTATGACGTTCTCTCAAAAGATAGCATTAATCAAATGAATGCTAGCATCATTCATTGTATTACAATTTTAATACAGGTTTTCCTTTCTTAAAATGTGTATACGTTTTGTTGGTATCCTCCATATATATCACTAAAATTTCCAGCTGCTTAATTACATATAAATTATGATATTTAATAAATTAGTTATATGTAACCATATACTGAGCTTTTGTTAAATATATATGTATTACTTAACAGTTAAGTGTATAGAGATTATAATTCGACAACATATACTCAAATGCCAGCTCTGCCACTTCCTAGCTATACGACCTTGGAAATGTTCATTAACAACTTTAAGCTTATTTCCTCACCCACAAAATCAGAATAATTAGTTCTGATATTTCAGCATTGCCTAAGGATTAAGTGAGCTCATGCTTGTAAGCAATAAGTACTGTGCCTGTCCCACAGTAACTACTCAATATGTTCTGTTGCCGCTTCTGCCATTGGTGATGATGATGATACTAGTATATGTATCTATCCTTTGGTATTTCAACTTTAAGACTAAGAAATCTGTTATATTAAGGAGGCTGGTCTACACACACTGAGACATTTAGATTTGGTTTTCAGAGTTTTGAGGAAAATAAGTTCTCTTTGGCCAGAACTAATCTTTCACAAGAATGTGAGGTAGTTAGAGCCATCTTTGAAGATGCAGAATGTGTTTATATGGACACTTTTAGCCTTTCAGAGTCCTTCTCCTTTCAGAGGCTTCTGTATTTAAGCTTTCCATTTCTTACATGCTGGATGTTGAGTATCTTGTCTATCACAATTCCTAAGAGTGGAATGGCATAGGATAGGCAAATATCTAGATTTCAATTCCAATTCTTCCAATAAATACCTGGGTTTTCAGTCTAGAAGTTAGTCTTGTTAAACCTATTTCCTTACAAATGCAGATAGTAACCTTTGAAGAATGATTTTAAAATGTTCAAATCATCAGGGCCTGGATTCAGACAGACTTGGGTTTGAACATAGACTCCACCATTTCTTGGCAGGATGACAATGGGTAAACCCTCTAATCATCAATTCCCTCCCCCTATCAATTGGGATAGTAAACATAACTGCTTCATGACTTCGTAAGCTTTTTAAAAATAATTAAATAAATAAAACATGCAAGAATTTAGAAATGGTCTCACAAAGACATATGTTCAATCAACATTTTCTATTACAAATAAGTAGTAGAAAACTCAGCTGGAAGTAATTGATTTTCTTCCTTTCTCTTCACACTTTTTTAAAAATTCATATGCTTTGAAAATACTGAAGTCGAGACTGGTGAAAGTAAATCCTCCAATGGCCAAGATATTCCTAAGAGACACCTCAAACCAGGACCAGAGACAGTTTATAACTCTACTTGTAGGTGAAGACAGTTGATTTGAAACACTGGACAACATACTTATTAAAATTCATTTTCTTTTTGTGGTGTGCCCTTTCCCTATGAAAAGATACTTTCTATGAGTATCATTTATGACAAATGAAATCCTAAAACTATTATCAATAGAGTCATTTCTCATTTTTATTTTTTATCATTATGCCCACATTTGTGAGAAACGGTCCTTCATTTTTTCTTTCTCTCTTTCTTTTAGGTGTTAATGAGGCATTTCAAATGTTCAAGAGTTGATTTTCTATAACTAATTTTAGAAAATAAACTTAAAAAAAACAGGTTTATCTTAACTGGACGTGATTTTTTCTCTTGGTATATATGCTCAAAGAAATACTTACCTGCACATATTAATTTCACAATTGAAGGACTAAAGACTGTATTCAAGCTAGTTTAAGACTTAAAAAGCAGACTCTATGTCACTGAGCAGGTCCAAATCACCCCTTATAGGAATCATTAGTCCCCTTCTGTGACAAGCATCAAGAGGTTCCAAGCTGCTGATATTACCTAAAGAAGGTAAACTTTTTCCTTTTTTCTTAATATAATTTTTATTAAATTTATTGGGATGACATTGGTTAGTAAAATTACATAGGTTTCAAGCATACAGTTCTGTAATACATCATCTACATATTACTTTGTGTGTTCCATTGTCAGTTCTTCCGTCACCATATACTTGACCCCCTTTTCCTTCTTTTGCCACTCCTATTCCCCTTACCCTCTGGTAACCACTAAACTGTTGTCTGTGTCTAGGAGTTGTCATTTGTTTGTCATGTCCATTTGTTACTTTCTGTTTTATATCTCACATATGAGTGAAATCATATGGTTATCAACCTTTTCTGTCTAACTTATTTCTCTTAGCATGTTAATCTCAAGATCTATCCATATTATCACAAATGATAGTATTTCATGGTGAATTTTTCCTTTTGAGTTGCCCCTATAAGCAAGGGTTCTGGGAAATTAGAACATGTTGCAAGCCTGACTTCTTCAATTGGGGTTTGCGTTGCTCAAATTATATGTTAATTTTGGGTAAGAAAACAAACCTGCAATGCCAATTAATTTATCACATAATTTCAAGCATCTGATTTTAAATTTATATTGCTTTACATTCCTAACTACTTAGAGAAGAAACAAATTATACAAGCACATTAAGTAATTCTATTATTACATTAAATAAAATGGATGTACAATTAGTGGTTTAGCATCATAAACTCATATAAGAGACATGATACATTTTTCTGGAATCTTAAACAAGGTATTACTTAATTTGAAATAAAAACTGGAACTATGTACTGACTGATAAATTCATGTACCATTTTGATGCTGACACATTTATTCTTTTGTTTCTTAGTTTTTCTCTAATTAAACAAAACACAGTAGCATTCATCCACAGTATTCTGATTATCTACCTACTTGCCCTCAGATTCATGCCCTTTCCAGCCCTGCTCTATATGACAAAAAAATTATATTTCCCATAATCCACTGTATTCTGGCTTTTAGGAAGTTTCAGCCAATGAGATCCTCTAGCAGAAGATAAAGTTGGAAGATGGGAGAAACAGTGCATTTCTCGTCCTTTCTTTTTCTGAGAGCAGCTGAATCTCTTCCATGGATCTATCTTCCACTAGACAGCTTTACCCTCTATGATCTCAGCCCAACCAGGAAGACGTTATATATTCCCAGTTTCTGCCAGTTGACACCAGCTCCTGGGATTTCCTCTTTACCCCTTTAGTCCTATAGATGGAAACATCCTTTTCCTAATATTTTCATCATCTCATTGTCTTTATTATGGATCCTCTGTACTTATAATATTCAGGTCACCTGTATAACCAGTGTCCTGTATTTGGAAAACCTAGTGTGAATGTGTTTTCTAACTGAATCCTAACTAATACACTTAAATTTAAAGACAATATATCTGACCCCCACCCACAAGAAGCTAGATTCATTCTTTCTGAAATCTGGAATTGAATCATTGTGGATCAATTCCATCATAAAGCTTGTCAGAATGTTTTCCAGGAGAAGAAAGACTTAGATGTATATATTATTAGTTATCTCTCTCATCTAGACCAAAACAATATGCAAGTTATAGGTAAGGAAAGAGGCAGGCTATCAAAGTAGATTACGTATGGATGACATAACAAGTCAAATCACATTTAAGATACTAAAAATTAAACAAAGTAGGTTGTTAGACATATGCAATTAAACTAGAAATCAATAACAGAAAGATAAGAGGAAAATCTCTAAATATTCGGAAATTAAACAACATAAAAGGGAATCATGTCTGAAACTTACTTTAAATGATTCAAAAGTAACAAGTTTGTGTAATGTGTGTATAATTATGTGTGTGTGTGTGTGTGTGTGTGTGTGTGTGTGTGCTCGTGTGTTATATGTGTGTGGAGAGAAAGAGAGAAAGTAAATGTAGTATAATTAAAGTTATCCAGGAATTATTTGTACTATTCTTGAAATCTTGAGTCTGAATTTGGCTAAAATAAAAAAGTGTAGGTGAAATAAAAGTAAGATAAAAATAAACCAGGGAATCTTTATTACAAGCAAATCTTCTCTAAAAGAAATATAAAAGTTCCTCAAGCAGAAGGAAAATGATACCAGAGAAAAACTTAAAATTCAGGAAAGAATAAAGAGCAATGGAAAGGGTAGATATGTGAATAAATATTAGCAAATACTGACACTAGTCACTATACGAATGATATTAATTGTGGGGTGAAAAAATTAATGCAAAAATAACTAGGGGGCTAAATGAAGAAATGTGTTTCTGATGCTCACTCATGTGAGTGGGGAAATGGTAAACATAATATTCTCTTATGCTGTAATAAATTAAGGTAAACTCTAAAAAATACATTAATTAAATACTTCAAGAAAAATAAAAAGCAACCAAGGAAAAATGAACAATTAAAATATTTACCTATTCTACAGAAAGTAGTAAAAGAGAGAAAATTGAACTTGAAACAAATGCCGTTAAGGAAATAAACAAGATATACATGTTTATATGTTTGTGTGTGTGTGTGTGTGTGTATGTGTGTATATAAAATGATAATACATAAGTACTTTAATTAATATTAAACTAAAAACTTCAAGCAGTATTCTACAAAACTCAATTGTGTGCCTCTTACAAGGGATGCACATTATATACAAAGTCATTAAAATGTTGAAAGTATATCATAGTAAATCATAGAAAATGATATATCATGAAAAAACTAAAACAAAACTAATGTAGTTATCCTGACCTCAAAATATGCATATGCTACAGAAAACAAAATTACTAGACATAATGTGAGATAAAATGACAAAAATATTTAAAAATCATTATAATTAGAAATCTGTATGTAATCAATAATATAGTTTTAAATATACAAAGCAAAACTTTATAGACCTAAAAGAAAAATACATAAAACTATAATCGTAATGGAAGACTTTAACATACCTCTATGAGTAGATAGATGAATCCAACAGAAATTTGGAAAGAAAATAGATCACATAATGAACAAATTGGCATAAATAATATGTAAAATAATGATAGAATCAAGATCCTTTAAAAATTTGACAGTTTAACTTGGGTTCAGAGGCCCATGATGGCCAACTGTCTTTGCTTGATATTTTCCATCTGACACCTAGATCTTTCTCCATTTGTTTATAAATGCTTCTCTGTTACCCTGTTAGACCATGCCACCTGTTTCCTGCTAAGACTGTCTAATACAGCACCTCATTCAGACAAGAAACTGAAATTCTTATGATGGCCAACAAAGCCCGCCATAATCTGGATCCTCTATCCCTCTGGCACATCTCCTTCTCACCATGTCACTCACCTAGCTATTGCTTATCTCACCTCACTGCTTTGCACCAAGCATGATGCTTATGCTCCAAACCCAGGTAGACTGTGCTTCCTGCTTTCTCTCATTGGGGCTTGTGTTCTACACATTCATATGTCAACTATTTCATTATCCCTATTTCCTTTCCCTGCTCTATTTTATCACAGAGATATCTGATATATAAATACATACACACCTACGTACTCGTACATATGCACATATGTGTGTTTATTTCAATAGTTCCTTTCTCCACTCATCACATAAGTTCCATGGATCTAATTTTCTTTTCCTTTCTTCTCTTCTGGCCTATAGTCTAGAATCTTTCTTGGCACATAGCAAACACTCGATGAATATGTATAGAATGGATGAATAAGTCAATGACTGAGTGAATTTGAACTTGAAAAGAAAAAAACTGTATCTGAAAATTAAGCTATCCTTCAAATGTATCATGCAATATAAATTACTGCACCAAATAAGTTTCTTAAAGTGTTTCTTATTTAATATTCACACTATATAACAAGCTTGATTATACCCATTAAGAACATACAAATTTATGGAATCTCTGGCTTACGACTGAGTAGAGTTGGTGGCAAACTCAAGAATACAGAGAGGCTTCCATTAGCCTCAAGAATCTAGAGTAGACAAACTGTAAGTCAGAATGTGTCTATGTAGATCTTAGTGAATGAGTCCCAGAGCCATTGCCAGCTAGTACTTCTGTCCAAAGGACATTCATTGTCCAAGAGACGTGCTGCTCTTATCACGCCACCATAGAGAAATAATTATCCTAAATCATATGATCAGAAATTATAGTCTTTTATAATCATTTAGGATTGGAAATTTGGGACAATTGTCAGAATTAATTTAGTCTAATCATCTGATTTTATAAGTGTAGAAACTAAGACCAAGAAAAGTGAGATTTGACCCTGCATACATATTTGAGAGTTGTGCCCTGCACACAGTTTTGAACTCTTGAAAGAAAACACTGCAGATATCCAAATTAATTCCTGAAATCCAAAGTACTTACTTTCTCTTTTTTTATTATTGTTACTATTTTCTTTGAACTTTTAAAGTTGAGCTTTTCCTGAACCTCTTTAAGGATGCAACTTTTGAAGTGAAGTGCTCCCATAATTTATTTGGTATGCTCTGTACACAGATCAATAAAGATTCCCGTTACAAAATAATTTTTTAAAAAACATTGGTTCTTTTAATGTAGAATGTATGAGGAGACTGACCATAAAATCTGGAGACACATATGAATATATTTTTGTTTTATAAATAATATCAGTAACATTAAATTTATACATAGACCTACACTTTGAGATATTAAAGCCAATTAATTGTTAACTTTCCATCCAAAAGCTCAAGCCAAAAACGTAGGAGTGAAACTTGACTCCAAACTTTCCTTTACTCCTATAATCAACTGCAGGACTTTAATTTGGTTTTACCTAATAAATATATTCAATTGTCTATTTTTAAATCTCCTCTGTCAACACTAGTCCAAATTAACAAAATCTCTCACTTGTGTGACTTTCAAAGCCTTACAATTCAAAATCTATTGCTTATCATGCTGCTTCCATCATTTCAATGGCTTCCTAATGCTCTCAGAAGAAAGTCAAAATCCCAAATTCCCCTGAAAATGCTCATTTTGATTTGACCCTAAATAGTTTTTCAGCTTCATCTCATATCATGTTCTCCCTGCTTTCCTGCACACTCCCAAATTTGGCTTAATTTATTTCCTTTCTATTTTCCATGATCTTCCCTATTTAACACACCCTGTGCCTGTGTTAGAATACTCTTCTCTCTTCTTCCACCAGTTAACTTCTAGAAATGATGATATTGTAACTGAAGCACTCTATCTTTTGATAGGACTAAACCTCACATATAGGTACTCTTTTAGTAGCCCTTTGAACAGTTGGAAATTGACGTATGTATCTGCAATACTATGATTCCTAATTATCTACCTAAACAGAAATCGAGCTACATAAAAGCATGGACCATGCCAGTTTTTACTCATAATTTTGTGCACATTGTCTAACTCACAGTAATTACACAGAAAAGAATTTATGGAATAAGTGAGTAATCTCCGCTCTGGTTGAGCTATCATATTGTATCCAAGCCTCCAGTCATTAAAAACAAGCAATGTTTTAGTTAGGCTCAGGGCTCTGGATAACACAGATGCTGTGATAAAGCTGCATCAAGTTTAGGTCTTGAAGTTTAAGTTTTGAGTCAAGTTTAGGTCTGCTGCAAATATCTTCATTCTAGAGTCCACGTAAAGGCTTCCTGGGCATGCATTCTTTATGACCAAGGTCAGCAGCTCCGTGAAGGCTGTAAGACTTTACTAAGCCTCTAAAGATTCATCTTGAAGCTATTTTTGTTCATATTCCATTGTGTAAAGCAATTCACATGACAAAAAACCCAAATTAGATGACAGGAAAGTATACTCCACCCTCAGGGAAGCCATGGCTAAGATGGGGAGAGCAGGAAGAATTGTAGACAAATAAGACAATCTGTACCAGCCAACAACCCAGAATGACATCAAGAATTCTTCTGAATTGATAACATTTTAGAAAGCTGAAATTCTAAATTATTGTTAAGAGAGAGTCATCATAGGCTGAAGACACTTTTTAATAAAACATCCTCCCTGAGGCGGTGCTAGTCATGATTTCCGCATTTACCTGAAAGCCTGACTTCTGCTCTGAAAACACATTTCATCCCAATTCAATCACTTGGATTCCATACATGTAAACATTCCTCTCAACCTCTTTGGTTTGTTATGAAGTGTTTCTCTCCAATATGTTTCTAGCTATGTTAGATGTATCCTGGATTTGATACAGAATGGCATGGCAGTGTCCTTTGCGCCAATATTAGCAGATAATTCTCGCTCCATTTCCTGCTGCTATCACCAGCCCTCATGATAAATCCATTTAAACCACTGGTAAGAACACACTTATCCAGGAATCAGGATATATAGTTAAAAGTGCTCCTACTAAACTAGTAGTCTATTAATTTGGCAGTTAGAAGAGACACTAATATATATATTAATTCTGCCATGGGTTTAGATAAAATTTAGAACATATCCCAGTAGCATTTCCCCAGGTCCTGACAGTAATGAGTTTCCAATTGCCTTACTAGAGTGATATCTGATGTTGAGATATTCTCAATATTCTTGGAACTCCATGCATAAATAAGTCATACTGGACACAAAACAATGGTAATTAATGTTCTTCTTTAAAAAAAATATAATTTGAGTTTCTTAGAGATTAAAATTGCACTTCTTATATAACAAATTGATTTCCCTATATCACTAATTGTACACCTTCTAGGAGTCAGAGAGAAATTAAAATTGTTATTACACAGTATAGTGGTATAGAAATACCAAAACAACAACAAAACCCGTCCATATTAAAAGGAACAAAGCATGTCAATCACAATATTTCAATCTAGCTGCAACATTCCATTCAGCCAGCCGGCCTCTAGGAGAAGGCACAGGAAGGAGCCCAATGCACGCATGGTCGACAGTGGCTTCCAAGGGACATAGCTTCAGCTGCCCAGGGTCCTACATATACTTTCAGAGTCGCCTCCGGGGCTGCAGGCCAGGGCCCAGTGAGACACCAAAGGAAGGTCATGGTCAAGTAAGACCCCAAGGAGCTCGGTAGCACCTCACCCTGGAGGAGTGGATCCTGGAGCAGCACACTCACCTCTATGACTGCCAGAAACAGGAGATCCCGGAGATGGAGAGTGATGTCAGCGCTCATGGATATGGAGAGTGATGAATCCCGGCTGCCAGGACCAAGGAGCTACAAGCTGAGACCCTCACCTCTGGCCTGTTGGATAAGATGTGAGGCATGCAGAAGCTGAGCACACCCCAGAAGAAGTAAGGGTACTTGCTGGACCCAGATGAATGGCGGCTACCACAGGATAATCGCTATACCCAGCCCCCACCTCATAGCACTAATAGTACGGGGGTCCTGTGGCCAGGCCTGGTTCTGTGAGCAATGCTCCCCATGGCCCTCGCCCAGGGGCTTCTTCCCTTCCCTCTAAGTTATCCATTTTGAGGGTTTTTTTTAATTGTTATTAAACTGATGAGACTTTTGTGTTATTATGTTGACTGCAGTGCAGGATCTTTAATAAAGCTAAGATATGCTTTTAGTGCAGCAAAAACAAAACAAACAAACAAAGCAGATTCATTCCCTGCCCTTGAATACAGATTGTATTCTAAAATATTACATTTAGATGGATTTCATATTTGCATCCATAAAAAACTTGTCATGCTTTAAGCTCCATCAATAGACCCTTGTTTCTTAGTCTCGTACATAACTAACTAATCCAGTGGCTCCATGTGACTATTCTTTCATTGTTTGAAAACATTTACTAGACCCTTGTTAAGGTATATTCTATTTTCCATACTAAGTATTTTCACTAATTTATTTTCTTCTACAATGACAGTTTAAGAACCATCCTCCTTTTCCATAATCCTCTACAAATGTATATGCTGGTATGCATTATAAGTTTGTGTCTAAAATGAAATACAGTAATCAAAATGTGGTATTGCCAGGTTGGAGAATGCCTAGAGCTGACTTTATGCCAAAACAACTATTAAAATTCTTTCAATTGTAGATACCTAAAATCTCCCCATGTTTTTTTTCCTAAAGTCAAATTTATATATACTGATGCTCACATATTAAATTGTCCAATTTAATGAGTTTTGATAAATCACACATGCAGACCAGCGCCAGCCTGTTCAAGATTGAGCATTCCCTTCCCCTCAGAATGTTCCCTTCAGGATCCCCCTTTTGGCAGAACCCCACTCCACATAGGTTACAAAAAATTCAGATTTATCTTCCCATTTATTAGCCTTTTATTTGTTAAAAAATTTGTATATACCAAAACGTATAGTAGGTATTCTTTTGTGTCTGGCTTCTTTAGGCAACATATTTCTTTATTAATCTCTGATTTTATAGCTTATATGGCAAGTGTTTGTGATTCCAGTAAAAATAATGCGCTCTTGTAACTTGTTTCATGCTAAGTAGTAGTGAAAGTTTAACCTTCCCATGTTTGCTTCCCACCTGGTTTCTTTTATTTCAACTTGTTTTCAGATAACATTTTTCTCGATTTTTTTTCTTCTGCTCTTGAACTATGGACTTGGTTTCTCTGTATTGACCCTCAACAATCCTTAGGGAACTTAATTTCTATTCGCCTTTGCACCTTTGTATTTTTTCCCCACACTAATACTGGCCCCTTGAGTTCCTATGCTGTTAGCTTTCAATTCTTCTTATGGAAGAATTTTGAATGGTTTCTGAGATCCCATTAGATTTTCATTTGGACACCTCACAGTTTTTATTCATGTTGTGCTTAGTATTGTAAGTCATCTTGAAGGTGAGTTCCAATACCACTCTTAGAAGCAAAATTAGTATTGGTACATTAAATGCTCTTGAATGCTGTTGCTTTGGGCTGTGTGATCGGATATGTTTGCTTATCAAATCTAATCACAACTTTGATGCTGTCTTGTAGGTGAGTGATTTCAGTTAAATCGAGCATCTCTTTTTACATTTCAAACTTAGACCTCAAAATGATATTTGCGCTTTTATCATTGTACTACCAAATACTCTATTTTTTTCTAAGTGAGATATAAAATAAAATTACAGTATTGTTTTTAAAGCACTAAAAATAGTGACTGTGTTACATTGAAAATTAAATCATGCAGAGAAATCACTAGCAAAATCAGGTTTAGAGACAATGTGTTAAGGATGAAAGTTAGATATGCCATGTTTTTCTATTTTACCTAAACCCAGATTGATTTATCATTCTATTTCTAGAAGAGGTAAAATTTTAGATTCATGTTTTTGGAACTATAGCAGTACTTTCATGGTCTTTGGAGAATTTAAAAATGATTAAACACACATAATTTTATTAAATTATTAAACATTCAATGTTAAGGTTTGTTTTATAGCTCTATACTGTATACTTTCTCTAAATTAAAAAAAAAAAGTCTAAGATTTCTCTTTAACCCCTCTTCCTTAGTGAATTCACCATCTTCACTGGGTAGTCATGGGGGGCAATGATGACCTTTCTAAGTCTGTTTCCAATGAATTCTAATGACACCAAAATTAATAGTTATGTATATTTTTTCTACCATTCGGATATACAAGTGAAGAAGGCAGATATAACGTTTATCAAGAGGTGAGGTATGGATGAATAAGGTACCTGTGTATGGCTTTCCTTACCTCTATCTAGTTTGGAGTTCACCAAACCTCTTAGGTCTGTTGGCTTTTTTGAGTCACAATTACAAAATTTTCAATCGATGTTTCTTTGGTTGTCTTTTCTATGTCATTCTCTTTTTCTGAGATTCCAACTCCAATTTTGTTAGCCTCCTTGACACTGTGCCCTAGGTAATGGAGGTTCTGTTCATTTATTTTGGAGTAACCAAGCCAGTTTTATCACAGCTGTTAGATGGCATTAGGAAGAGCTGGATTCCAGGAGCTGAGATGATTCTTGTATCTGAGTTTGCAGAGTACTATATATATATTCGACTAAGGCATATTTGTGTGTGTGTCTGTATTATGTCAATTTTATTGAGGTAAAATTTTAATAAAGTAGGAGACAAGTCCTTTGACAGATATATAGGGCAAATATTTCCTCCCAGTCTGTGGCTTATTTTTATAGTTCCTTAATGGTATATTTTCGAAAACAGTAGATTTTAATTTTTATTAAATCCTATGTTGACTTTTATGTTCAGTGTTCATTCTATCCTCACAAAAAAAAAAGAAAAAAAGCCTTTGCATATTTCAAGTCTGTCACTTTGATTTTAAACTTGTCATTTCCAGGAATGATGTTTCAGTACTTAACTGCTCATTGCTGATGTCTGTTGCCTTAAATCAGCATTGCAGATAGCAACAACCAACCACAGAAGATGCTATGTAATCCTTCCCAATTTTACAGGATCTCAGAAATGCTGTGCCTGACAGTATTGAGCATTTGTGGCCTAGGGGAAGTGCTGAGATTGTTTGGCAAGTCTCATTTTCTGTGTTGATGGTCTTTTTATCTTGCTAAAAGAAGCTATACAAAGAGCGATTAGACAGCAAGACTGTGGATTTCTAATTGACGGCCTGGCCTTTAAATCTGCCTTCACACAAGCTGCTATGTCCTAAAGAAACACTTTACTCAAGGGGCCATTAGGCAGAAATGCTCTTTCTTGATAAATGATGTCCTGCCCTTTCAATCTGTCTTCTCAAGGTGGCTCTTTATTTAAGGGGTGCCTTGAAGAAGGAGGAATGAAGAGGAGTAGAGAAGACCAAAATGTATTCCTTACCATTATGTCATTCCTAATAACCCATTTTTTACACTATTCTTCATCACAGTAGGTACTTAATAAGGAGTCTCTTTGATCATGAGAAATTTTAGACCAGTAATATCTGTACTGTATACATTATCCTGTGTGTTTTCTTTCTAAAGTAGAAGGATGGATTGTCTAATGCTTATCTCAAGCATAGAGAGAACAGCCCCATGGAGGCCCCTCTGTGAACTTGATATATATATCCATCCCCTGGAGCTATTATGGAGAACAGTAGACTAATATTTGACAAGGACCTGAGGAATCTAAAGGTGTGAATGCATAAATGCATGGCAATGAGTGTGAACTGGCAGAGGGAAGGGGAGGGGCTCGGGGAGAATAAGAGTAAAAGTGAGAATGAGAGAGAGAGAGAGAGAGAGAGAGAGAGAGAGAGAGAGAAAGTTGTTGCATTGGGAAAGAGCTACACTTTTGATGGCAGAAGACATATGCGTATTTCACAAAACAGAAGCGCACATGCGGGAGAAAGAGCCTGCCAGAAATCATTTAATATCCTGCTTCGAAGTACCACCTAATAAGGGTATTTGTGATCAATCAGAAAACCTGAGAAAAGAGGAAAATGAAACCAAGGAAAAAGCAAGAGGTTGAATAACAGAGAGAGTTGTCATGAGGAATACAGTTGGATGAGGCAGGGTAAGTTACCTGAGGCAAATATGGAAATCTCCCTCCAGAGAAAATCTCACCTCTGCCCAGAGAGGACACACCCATCTATGGAGTTTCCCAGTTAGGTGTAAACTTCACATTCCCCTTAACTCTTCTCTCTCCTCCCACTTAAGACACTGGTGGGATCGCAAAGTATTTTTTAATCATTTGTAAAGTCACATTATTCACTGTGAGAACCACAAACACAAATGTGTTTCTTATAAAGGTTTTTATGACTTATGGTCCACTTTCAGCTTCTGTTTGGTTTTCAATATTTTGGCTAATTGTCACCCTCAGTTTCAAGTGCCACAATCAGGATTTTTTTTTTTTTTTTTTTTTTTTTTAAGCCTTTGGTGTAAGGAGATACAAAGTGCATGTGAATATTTCATGACACCTGTAAACTGGTAAGGAGAATTCTATCTCTTAATGTTGGAGAAGCCAGTGTTTTATCAATTACTAACTAACCTGTCCTATCATGAAAATAAGTGAGGAGTGCCCAGAAAAAGGTAGGATTTTCCAGGTGAAGCTTAAGAGTAGTTCTAGTCCATGAATTCTCTGCCCATGACTCTTTGTGAAAAGTTTATCTGATCCCTAACATTTTTTTTAGGAGTTGAGATTTTACATTTCATGTTTTATTATGTTAGTTGTGAAATAATTCAAACATTCATATATAAAGAAAACAAAATAATTAACACTCATGTACCCCAAACCCTTCTCTAACAAAACTTATTATTTGGGCATTTAACATCACATATTTGGGTTTGTTTACTTTTAAGAAATATAACATGACAGATAAAGTTTAAAATCCCTGGGAGTACCCTTTATCAAATCCTTAACAAAAGTAGCCAATATCCTCAGGTGAGAGTATATATATATATATATATATATATATATATATATCTCCGTAGGAACTATATATACATATATATATATACATATATATGTATATATATGTATATATATATGTATATATAAATATTTCCTATGATTGCACAAAAAGGTAATTTTATGTGTGTTTCTAAATAAAAATTTAAAAAACGCATGACGAATTATACTGTAATCATTTTTATTTGATCCTATATTATATTTTTGAGATGCATTTGTTCTTCTACATGTCCTCAATTTTATTCATTTCAATTGCATTATAGTGTTTTGTTTTTCATTGTAAATACAGTTTACTTAATCCATATATAAACTGACGGGCCCTTATTTGTAATACACTTAGTGTTGCAAAGGACATCCCTGAACGTCTATATCTCTTTATGACTATATACAAAGCTTTCTCTTGAGCGGTGTTCCTCAAACTTCATCATGGACGTGGATAACCTGGAAAGCTTGTTAAACATAGATTATTGGTCAAGGCCAATGCACATATTTGAATTTCCTTTAAAATATCAAATTGAACTCAATTGTGATTTTACAAATATATGCTCTATTAAATGACATTTTTCTTATCCAGACACATGTCTACAATTAGTATAGTCAGATACTTTTAATCTTACTTTAGTTTTGACAGTTTGCCAATCTGATAGTGTGAAGCAGGACGTTGTTCATTCAATTTGCATTTCACAAAGTACTGGTGCTCTTGAGGCTCTTCTATTAGTCTTTCTGATTTTCTTGCATGTTCATATTCTGGGACGTGTTTCATTCTGACTTGTTTGTCCTTATCATATTGATATCTAGGAGTTCTTTATCCAGTGGGTACTACTCCTATGTTAAATATGTACATTAAGAATATTTTGTACAAAACAGTCTCATTGCATAAATTAAATTGTAATGTATCAACTTTATCAATGTATTGCCTAACAGTACATTTGGTGTTGTGTTTAAGAAACTATTCCTTACTCAAATATCATTAAGATATTTTGCTATATTTTACTGAAATACTTAATGGTTTGAATTTTACAGTGAGGTAATTTATTCATCTGAAATTTACTTTTACGTATGCTATTACTCAGGAAGCTGAACTGTTATACGTGAATATTCAGTTGTTTTGGCACCATTTATTGATAATAATTTAATCTCCAAAGATGTGTAATGTCACTTGTCTCATGTATCAAGTTTTTTGTGGGTATTTTTCTGAATTTCTACTTGATTATATCAGTCTTTACCTGGGCCAATGACATAATTAACAATAATAACAAATAATAAATATCTCATTCATTGTTCCTCAAAATTACCTTATGTCTCCTTGGTAATTTACTTTCATTGAATTCTAAGCTTAGCTTATTTAATTGGATAAAGAAAAAGAAATTCTGCAGATTTTGTATAGGAATTAAACTGAATTTACAGGTTAAAATGAAGGAAATTTATCATAGTAAGTCTCTTCATTGATAAAACTATTATATCTTCTATTTAAGTAGGTTTAATTTTAACAATTCCAATAATAGTTCTATAATTTTCTTTATTGTACTTGTTACAATTCTAAACATTTTAGCTTTATATTAACTAAATGGTGTTTACCACTGTATAGGACTGTCTTTGAATTCTGTAAGCCATTTTCACTTTTCCTAACTTACTAAACTTTATAATAGTTTGGCATTAGGTTATCCGGAATTTTATAGGCAGTTTTATTATGTTGCTTCTATTATTCGAAACCCAATATACTTTTTTTCAGAAGCTTCCATCTCCAGTACAATGCTGAACAGTGGAGATGATAGCAGGCACCCATAACTTCTTTCTGCTAATACTACAAGTTCTTCTAAAGTTTTCCCATTAAGTATATTTGCTATTGAATTTCAATAGATCCTCTTGATGAGGTTTCTTAATAAAGTTTCTATCTAATTCTAGTTTTCTGGAAGTCTTCTTTCCATTGAAAATAAGAATTGAATTTGATTAAATAATTTTCTTCATATAATGAGATGCTTTCATCTGCTTTCTTAATACATTAACCCTATGTGGTTCTAATATATGATAAGAAATTTTATTCACTGAACAGAAATTTTTTAACATTTAATCTATAATTTTTCTTTGTATGATATAGTCAGTTTTGGTATGCTTACTGTCAAGATTATGCTATTCTTATAGAATATAGATTAGTAAGTTAAATATATATGTTAATAATTATTACATATGTATATATGTATATATAATTTGTGTATTATTTTTATGTCTGTGTATATATACACATACATATATATAATATACACTTTTTGGTTTTAGTTTTATGTGCACCATTTCTTTTATTTTATACTTTTCCTTTCGGTGTCCTTTTTTTGTTTAAATAAATTATTTAGCAGTTCATGCTATGAAGGTTTATGTATGATAAATTCTCATAGCCTGTGTATATATAAAACTGTATTTTTAAAAGTTTCTTTCTTTAAAGAAAGTTTTGCTTACTAGAATTTTAGGCTGACAGATATGTTACCTTAGCAATTGAGGATATTTCTCTATTTTTATTCATCAGAGGTCTGTTTTCAATTTAAATTTTATCATTGGCACCTTCTTCTTTGTGATAGTTTTCATATCTACTCTTTATTCTGTATGTTATATATTTCACTATTATGAGTCTAGATATGGATCTATTTCCTTTATCTTGGTAGATATTTGATGGAGTTTTCAATTTCGAATTTCTGATCTTCCCTTCTAGAAAATTCTTTTCACATATTGGTTCTCTACTTTTCCCTCTATTCTTTTGAACTCCTATCTGAAAAATAGAGGGCCTTTTGACATGTCTAGTCTTCATTTCTGAAGCCTCCTGTCACATTTTCCACTTCATTTTTATCCTTCTGCATTAGTTTCTGTGTGATTTCCTCAGTAATGTATCAATTCACTAAATGTTCTTTTGCTTTGTCCAGTCTGGAATCAGTCATACCTACTGAGACTTTGTTTTTAATTTAAATATTTTTACTGTGAACCATTATACGTGGTTCTTCATTATAGCAACTTGTTCTTATATTACCAATGTCTAGCATAGTGGGTATATTTTTTTTTATTGTTCAGTATTTCTAAATTTAATCCCTTTAAAAATAATTTTTAAATGTATTTTATCTTCCATGTTATTTTAATTTTATATATAATGACTTCAAATTATGATTGTTGATATGCAGCTATATTTCTTGTTAATGTAGTTATATTTGTTAGTAGCTCATGTTGAACAGCTGATATGTTTATTTGATTTTTCTCTCTCTGCGTTCATTCAACATAGTCTAATGAATTTGTACTGCTTCCACTAGTATTCTGGCCAATATCCCTGAAATATAAATCTTATATTGATTATTAGGATTTGTGTCCCATTGTTAAATCACTGATACTGTAACATTTACCCCATAGCAGGAGAAAAATATGCTTCGGTTTCTGGTGATTGTTTCTGGTATGTGCTAGCCTACCTCTCTATACCTGAGAATCTTTAAGCCACTGATCCCAACAATGGTTAGTTGTAGCTTTTTAAAACATTCTTTCAGGAGAAGAAAATGCTACTCTAGTCCTTAGCATATAGCAAGGAGTCTGTTCTAGTCCCCAGAGAAGAATGGAGTATGTTGAGGATACTGAATACTTGGTCAGCACTGTGTCCACGGTTCTTACCCTTGGTTTAAAATAGAAATATCCAAGAGCTTCTTAGAAAACTGATGCTCAGACTGTATACCTCCTCCTCCAACTTGTTAATTACATTGGTGTCAAGTGGGGAACTGTCAAGGATATTTGAAAGTTACTAGTCATTCTCATGTACAGCCAGGATGGAAAACAGTGGCCAATCTGATACCTCGAGCACAAAAGATTTTAACTTCAACCTCACCTCACTGTGCATTTCCCTTTTGTATCTGCTTCACAGAGGTGTTTACAGTTAATAACTGTCCAATAAATCCTCCTTTAGTGAGTTCCGAAGACACAGTAGCTATTCATTAAGTACAATTGTCAGGGACTTAAGAAAGCTGCCCATTCTCGCATTCCCTTCCAAAAATGTCCCTAAGATTCTCATCAATGTGACACCATTCACTGACTGTGTTATGTGTGCTAAACACTATATTAGGAGCAATGGACAGAACTGAATAAGCTTTAAAATTAGAAAGGGAGAAAGAGAGGCAAATAGGCAAACACGATGAAGTTGAATAAATACTTAAACACTAGGAGCTGTAGCAAGACAAATGTAAGTGCTTTGTTCATCACGACTTAAGAAAAATTGGAGGAGGAACGTTATTCAGGCATAAAATGAAGAAATTTTGTCAGATGCTATAACATGAATGAACCTTGAGGACATTATAGTAAGTGAAGTAAGCCAGCCATAGAAGAACAAATACTACATGATTCCATTTCTATGAGGTATCTAAGGCAGTGAAACTCATAGAAGCAAGAATGAAGAGTGGTTGGCAGCGTCTGGGGGAAGGAAGAGAAGGAGAGTTGCTGTTTAATACATGTAGAGTTCCAGTCATCCAAGATGAAAAAGTTCTAAGGATCTACTATACAACATCAGACTCCTAGCTAACATTTGTACTTAAACATTGGTGAAGAGGGAATATATACCTCATGTTATGCATTTGTCATTTAAAAAAAAAAAGCTAGGGGAGAAGGAGATAGCAGTGGGAAAAGTCAAAGACAGGATCAGTGCAAGGAAAGAAAGCAAAGTATCTAAAAAATGGAATCTCGGAAGAGCACTGCGAAACGCAGTTTCAATTTGCTAGGAGCTTAGAAAGCAGGCACAGGAGTAAAGAAGCACGTTCCTCAAACCTCGAGAAAGCGTTCAGATGATACTCCTAAACACAAAGCTTCTAGAGGTTTTCAAGGAAAAGTCAATACAGTTAGTATCTGGGTGACTGGTTTTTAACACTATTTTAGCAGTAGAGCTATAGCTATTTTTTAAAAAACCTTATGTAAAATTGAATGTATAAAACAGGCCAAATCTGAGGTGCTCTGCTTTGAACTGGAAAGGACTGCCACTGATTCTTTCCGGGCCAGTGCCTCCTGTGAGGCTACACCAAGGATATTCCACGTTCACACAGAGACCAGACTGAAAAACTGATACAGAGAAACCATGAGCTGATTATTTATTATCCAGTTTGTAATTAAAGTAAATTTTACTTGATTATCTGTAAATCTGCAAATTATCAGCCAACGCTGTCTTATGTATCTCTTTTGTCTTCTGACCCAAGGTTAGTGGTAGCTGATGCATGATAAAGCAATTACTGTAAAATAGTTTCTAATTTTTTATAACATTGACCTTGTTAGTGACTTACTGCACTATTTATAATGTCTTGTCTGATTTATGAGAATAATTAGCCCTCAGTCTATTTATAAATGTTTCTATTTTTATAGATTACATATTAGTTTATTCAAAAAAAATCTCATAGTATTATTTATCAGATTATCATGATCCTTTTCTAGACTTTTTATTTTTATGAATACTTGGTCAATTTTTAAATGTATGCAATATATAAGATATGGAAGCATGAGTGTGTACATATACATGTAAATATATGATACATATTTTTAAAATCAATATGTGTGGGAAGATATGGCATTTAGTTATAGGGACTACTTTTGAAATTAATTGTACATTTGTTTTAAATGTACACAGTGTTGTATCTCTTGCTAATACAGTGGTAGGCACTTCAAAACACTGTACATAAAGCTAATGAGAAATGATCTAGATCAAAAGAAGAGGACAAACAGCATAAAGATACATACAGGGGAACTGTGGGCATTCCACATGTGTTTGCTGTGGGTGTGAATTTTAAAAATTCTCTTATTTTTGAAAATTAGATTAATAAGACATAAATTTAAAATTACTAAAGGTTATTGGGGAAAGTTTTCAAAAGTTTTCTCTCAAATCAAGTAAAATATCTTCTCTATAATGGATTTCAAATCTTTGATTCTGGGTAACTAGAACAAACGCCACCTAAATTCATTGCCAAGGAACGTTCGGAAGTTTCTGAGAGGGGAAGAGAGAGAGAAAGATGAAGAAGGAGGAAGAGGTGGTAGAGGGGAAGGAGGAGAGAAGAAAGGGAGGGAGGAAGAGAGGGAGGGAAGAAGGAAAGGAGGAAGGAAGGAAGGAAGGAAGGAAGGAAGGAAGGAAGGAAGGAAGGAAGGAAGGGAGGGAGGGAGGGTTAAGTGTTCAGCTTCTTAAACCAAATCAACAACAAAAAATATTCAATAGTGTTGCCCCTACATCATCAGACAGCTTTAATACATAAACAATGAAACTTAAAATACTTGTATGAATTTCCCTAGAGAAACAAAATTTCAAACCTAATCTGCCAAAATAATAAAAATAGAACTTTGTCATTCACTCAGCAAAGGCCCCAAAGGAAGTTAAAGCAACAGATGAATGCATTTCTCTTGGCTGAGAACATTTCTAATCGTGCTAATTATCATCTTGAACACAGGCTCGGCTAGGTGGTAAAAGATTGGTGGAAAGCCTGCCTGGCTCCAAGACTGTGTCTATACAGGCCTCTGGAATCTGACATGGTTGAAATGGTTTGCTCCTTCCAATTGCTACGGGCCATTTACATAACTGAATAGCAGTGGAGTCCCAGAATATAGGTAAGTTCTGCCTCTTTATCATAGGATCACAGGAAGCACAATGCTCGTCATTGTTTTCTGTACTCTAAAATTATGCAGTGATTTAGATTTTTTGGATAAAATAAATGCTCTACCTTGGAGTCTTCTGCTTTCACCATCCTTCTTGAATGTATTCTGAAAAACTCTCCAACAAGGTAAAGTGTCTGAATGTGTGCATGCAGGGTGTTGAGGAGTTAGTTCTTAAGGCATAAGGAGGCAAGAGAAGGCAAGTGAAGTAAACTAGTTCTTTACTTACATTTATGTGGGTAAATAGAGACTGGGTGCATGTGTGTGTTACTGGTGTGTTAGTAGCTTTTTTTGTGGGGGGGGGTTGTTTTGTTTTGTTTTTCCTACAGGAAAATAAACAAACATTAAAAATGGCACCAAGAATGAGATATTGGGGGAAAAGCCCTATACCAGAGTCAGGAAGCTTTGACCTCTAGTCCTAATTCTACTACTAACCAATTATGATGCTTCTCATAGGAGCTGAATAATAATAGAACTTGGATTTGACCCTAGATCTTCTGATTACAGGCTATAAAACAGATTTATACTAATTGCTCGATAATTATCCAGCTCTGAAACGAGGACTGAAAGTCTGCGAATAAACCTGTGGGCCTCTGGATTAGGAACAGGTCAGGTCTCTAGCTACTCAACACAATGTCAAATAAATCAGATAGACCTGTTGAGCCCATTTGTTAACCTATGAGACAGTGATGTCAAATACACCACATAGACTTGAGGTTTATGGCTCATATAATTATGATAATGGCTAGACATTGGAACAGCAGTATAACAAGCACCCAGAAGCATTTTGGCTACCATCTTGTCACGTGGGACAGGCTTTGGGGTGGAATTACACACGGTGTCTTGCGAAGTACACTGCAATATTACAGTGTAGAAAGCTGCTTCCTCTCTTTAACCACAAAGTTGGCCTTGCTCATTTGTGACGTGGAAGACTTAACAAAATCGAGTTAGATCACAATGTGTCCATTATTTCTCTTACTATGGACCAGGAACCACTCTAAGAGTTTTACATGTACTAACTAAATTTATCCTCACAATAATATACACTATAGCTATTATTATCAACATCCCCTTTTCTCAGATGAGGAAATTGCAAGAAAGAGAGATGTAACTTGCCCAAGTTACCCACCCGTTAGCAAATAATGGGGTAGGAAATTAAAGTCTGGCTCACAAAAATCAAGACCTGAAACCTCGGAGTAACATTCAATTCTACCTCATGCATTATTATTGTTTGATTACCTGTGCAATGCCTCCTATTTATAAACTGCTTAACCCTGGTGAACACCTTGTCTAACAACCTCTCACACAGCTATCGTCAGTAGCTGTCTACTTTATCTCTCCTCACTTTCATTGTCCCTCCCACAATCAATTTCACATAAAGCAACCAAGATGATCTTTTAAAAATCAGGTCTCCTGTACTCTAAAACCTTTCTGAGTTCCTTTCAATCTTTCAAATAAAGTCTGAACTTTTTAAATCTAGTCCACAAAGCTTCCCTGTATGTACTCAACCTGTATTTTTCCCGTCTGCAATTCAACCAAATTATAGTTCCGAATTGAAGTGCTTAGCAGTCTCTGAAAATGTCCTGAACTTTTGCACATTGTGTCTTTGATCATGCCATAGAAATATCCTCTTTTTCAAACACTGGTTCTGCCACTTGGACCCTATCTCTGATTCAGGATATAATGTCAATGTAATTTTGACCATCCAAATTTCATGATCCCTTCAGCCTAGAAGTTGTTTCCCATTCGATGAAGAAATGTTGGCACAATGCTCATTCTTTTATAATGTGCTTATAATAAAGCCATTATAGTTATATATGTGCATGTGTGTGTATTCCAGTAAGTCTTTTCCCTGATTTTAAGATTTATATCCCACACATTTTTGTGCCATTCATATTGCATATCAAGATACTTGGATCAACTAACTATTGATAAGTATGTGTTGAATGAGTAAATGAATGAATGACTGCATCAACTGTGTTGATACTGCTGGTTTTCTGCCAAGATAATTTAATTGCCTGTCCATTTTACTGATTTCATGAGGATCTGTTAGCACATTGCATAGGTATTAAAAAAGTAAAAAGAAACCTTGTAAAGTGGAATAAAACTAAAGTGACACTCATCATTCATGGTTACCGCCGAAGCCACATATCTGCAGAGACATCCTTATCTAAGGTCTGCCAAAACATATTTGATATATTATTAACAGACTTTAATAAGCCATCAATTCAACAATCAACTCTAATATCTAAAACAGAAATGTGAGGCATAATCCATAAAGACATTGATATTTAAGTGAAATCAGTCATTTGACAAACACTTGTTCAATTTCAAGGAAGTGAAATTCAGAAGTCCATGTCCTTTAAGAAAGTAGAAATCTTTATAAATAAATGTTTTAAGATATTTGGGTAAATACCCAGGAGAGGGATTGATGGGTCATATGATATTTTATTCTTAATTTTTTTGAAGAAACTCCACAACTGCTGTGGTGCTCATTACAGCTTTATTTACAGTGGTCAAGACATGGAAACAACAAAAGTGTCCTTCGATAGATGATTGGATAAAGAAGATGTGGTATATACACACAATGGAATGCTATTCTGACATAAGAAAAGGTGAAATAGTGCCGTTTGCAACAACATGGATGGATCTTGAGATTATTATGCTAAGTGAAATAAGTCAGACAGAAGAAGTTGAGAACTATATGATTTCACTGATATGTGGGTATAAAAGTGAAAACAACAAAAGAACCAGACAAATAAAGAAACAAAAACTCATAGACACAGGCAGTAGTTTAGTGGTTACCAGAGGGTAAGCAGGGAGGGAGGTGGTAGATAAGGGAAAACGGGCTCAAATATATGGTGATGGAAAAAGAACTGACTCTGGGTGGTGAACACACAATGTGACACATAGATCATGTACTACATAATTGTACACCTGAAACCTATGTAAATTTACTAACCATTTTCACCCCAATAAACTTTAATTTAAAAAAAAAAGAAAGTAGAAATCTGAGAGTAATCACGAATCTAATAATTAATTTAGGAACATATTATACTTTATAGAGTCTGTTATGAAGTATGTGTAAATGTGTTCGTATTTTTATACACACAATATTTGTAATCAAAAGTTTTGTACAAATACTGAAAAGTAAACAAACACCCACTCTACTACATACAGACAAGATGAGAACACCTGAGAAATACAAAGGAAAACTCAAGAGGCAGCCCCTAACTGGCATCTGACTCCTTTGTTGTTTTGTTCTGAACTCTTTGTGACAGACACTTTGTCTAAGGATGACAGTATTTCATCACCTTCGTGAGATTAAAGCTCCCTTTCAAATATTGGTTCCAACACTGTTCAAATGTGTCAGCAGAGTAGCAAATTAAATAAAAATCCCTGAGGGTGAGACACCAATTAAGCCTAAAGATGCCAAGATTTACCCAGGGACAATAAGGAGACCACTGGGAGTATTTCAATAGCACAGATTCCCAAAGCACTCATTTATTCTCTAGTCCTAACAATTTTGAGGATTTTTTAAATTTCCTCTTTTTGGAGGGGTATGTGGGTGGGGATTTGTTCATCATGGATGCATAACTTATCCTCCAGCGCACAGACTGTAATTATTCAGATAACTTATGGCTCTGCTTTTATTGAATAATGTGTCAAAATCACAGTCAATCTAAGAAAGTCTATTTCTACTTATTTTATTGGGATGTTAAATTGAAGTATTCAGAACTGAAACTGTCCATTAAACTTTATTTGAGAAACACTGGGGGAATTTCAGCCTATTACCACAGCTCAACAAAAGAAATACATATGGAATGTGTATATACTCATATATATATGTGTGTGTGTGTGTGTATGTATATATATATATATATATATATATATATATATATATATATATATGTCTTCTAAAATACTAAAATTTATTTCATCTTTTATGTCTCTTTTATTTCAAAATGTTACATGGGGGAAGTAATAGAATAATTATTAGCTTTGGTGAATTACATGATAATAGCTATTATCTATTAGCCATGTTTTGATCTAGTTTCACAGATAATATACACAATGATGTAGCAAGAATATGAGGGAACAGAAGCAATGGCAGATCATTTCTCATGGGGAGAAAAATAGGAAAATCTCTGTAGCAAACTATGCTGAAACAGCAAAGCAAATTTACTGAAAACCTGGGAGTATCTCCTGATAGTTCTGAGAACAGCTGAAGTGCAGGATGGGAAATGAAGGGAGGTAAAAGACCAATAGCATCTGTTTCCCTACTGAAAGCAATTAAGACACACACACACACACACACACACACACACACACACACACACACACACACACACAGAATCTCTTGTAGTTTAAGACTGAAGGAAGATAAAACTGAACAAGTCCTCATTTTCAGCCTGACACTGTGTACTAGGTCTTCACATATGTTGTGTAATTTAATACACAAACAGTAAGAGAGAGAGGTATTGCAATCCCCATTTTTATATAATAGACATTCTGAGATATGAAAACAATTCCTAAATTCATATAATTGTTCAGACATTGAGCTAGAATTCTAAATGAGAAAATAATTATTTATCTTTCTCTCACTCTCTCACAAACACACACACGCACACACACACAACTTGCAAAATGGGACAAATATTAGTTGATAAAATCAGAATTTAGCTATTCCATGTCAGATTGATACCATACGTTTAATGATTTAAAATAAAATTTAGTCAATATTAATTAAATATCAACACACAGAATTCCAGCAAACTTAATAGGGATTGGAAGAAGAAAATGTTGTTTTTAGTAGACTATTATAAAAGGACGAAAGGGTTTTAGTTCTCAGGAGCTTAGAAGGACTCAAATGTGTAATCTGACTACACAATGTATGGGAATTTTGGCTGCATTAAGAGTGATACAACTTCTGAAGCAAAAGAGGAGTAAACCTGCTCCACATTTAATCAATCAATCATAACCTAATTTAATCTGTAAAGTTCCATTTGGCTTATTCATTAACACATATAAAAGCTGGGACAGCCTCTAAGGAGAGCAATAGGATATTAGAAGGACTAAAAACAGTAAGGGGGAGCAGATGAAGAAACTGGGAATTTTATACCTAGAAGAAAGAAGACTCAAGGTAATGTGATTATTCTGTATTTGGAAGATTATCACATAGATAGTTATTCAGGGAAAAATTTTTTGTCTATATAAAAAAGAGAAAAATTCTTACTTTAAAATAATATAGGTTAAAAATTGCTGAATAAAGACATGTAAAACATACAATATATGTAAACATTTTTATGATTTTGGAGGAAAACAATTTCTTAAAACAACATAAAAGAAAAGCAGTATATGTAAAGAACAGACAATAAATATGAATACACAAAATTAAAACTAATTAATACTAAAATTTTTACAGTCAAATTCCAAACAAGTGTGAGGTGGCACGATGTTATTTCTACAGTTTATCATTGAGGAAGGGTAAATATCCATATGTAGACAGTACTTCCTTGAATCAATAAGAAAATATCACACAGCCCGATATGAGAAATGTATACATATAAGAAATAACATTTCACATAAGAGGGAAGTCATTTGGAAAATAAACCCATAAAAAGATGCTAACTTCACTACTAATCAGGCAAACAATAGGGAGATGTTTTCCCCCATTCATATGACTGAAAAATTTACAAATTGCCAGTTATCAGTGACAATGTGAGATAACAGGAATTCTCATACACTGTTGAAGGAAATTTAGTTTACTACAGATACTTAATCGGGACTTTGACAATTTCCAATAAAATTGAGAATACTTCTACCAACCCAGCAATTTCATGTCTGGCAGGCTTGAACACCTATGTTCATAGAATCATTGTTAGCTTGAAAAATAATGGAAACCACCTAAGTACACAATGATTGTGAAATGAATAGATAAGACATGCTATATATAACTACACAGTAAACTACCATAGGATGAGAGTTAAAATGAATAAATGAATTAGATCAATGTATGTCAACATCGATAAATACTAAAATAAGAACAAATTGGAGTTATAAAAAGATGCCTATGGTATAAGAAAATTCACATTAATAAAACAAACAAACTGTATTTTATGGATTCATATGTGCATATTAAAGTACATAAATATGGACTAAAATAATACACATCAAATTTATAGCAATTTTTTCTTCTGAGAAATATGTGAAATAAATGGGTTGGAGAGGACTGCAAAGAAAATGTCACCTTTCCCACTGTCTCTTATATTAAAATTAATTTGAAGCAAATACAACAGCCAATTAACATTGGCTAATTCTGAGTGACATGAATACAAGGATGTTTTCCACAGTATTTTGTTGACTTGTTATTGAATTGTGTTCTACAATCAAAATATATATGCACGAGGTGTGATCAAAAAATACGGTGAATGTTTACATTTTAAAAAATCCATTACAGTAAAACACACATTGCCATTAATTTCCCTCAAAATTCTTACCCTCACTTTGAACACTTATCCCATCATTGTTGCCACTTTCTGAAGGAGCTCTGAAAGTCCTCTTCTTTGAGTGTCTTCAGTTGCGCTGTCATGGCTTCCTCAATGTCCTGAGTCGATTCAAAACGTTTACCTTTCATGGTCATTTTGACTTTGGGGAAGAGCCAGAAGTCACACAGTTCCAGATCCGGTGAATAAGGTGGATGAAGACACACTGTAATGTTTTTATTTGCTAGAAATTGCCATACCAAAAGGGATGTGTGACATGGAACCTTTCCCCATTTTGATAAAAAAATATGGCGAATGTTTTTGCCAAGTGCCAGCCAATGGAAAGGCACAGATTTTTAAAATGGGAAGCAGCACGTCAAACCTTAGTAACAGTGTGTGACAAGTTTTAACTTGTTTGGTGCAGTCAGTCAGGTGTGAGCTACGGTTGAGAGAAGGTGTGTTTTGAAGTGTGCCGTAAATCATCCCCCATCATGACAATGATCCATGTCACTTCTAGTACATGGCAATTTATGTCAAATGAAAAACATTAGGGTGTGTCCTCATCCACCTTATTCACCAGATCTGGCATTGTGTGACTTCTGGCTCTTCCCCAAAGTCAAAATGATTCAGGACATTGAGATGAAAAGCAGCCACGACAGTGCAACTAAAGACACTCAGGAAAAAGGACTTCCAGAAATGCTTCAGAAAGTGGCAATGATGGGATAAGTGTGTTTGAAGCGAGAGGGAGTATTTTGAGGGGGATTAATGGCAATGTGTCTTTTATTGTAACAAATTGTTTTTTATTTAAATATTCACTGTATTGTTTGATCACACTTTGTGTGTGTTATTTAGAAGTGATCTGTCTAATCTTGAAGAAATGATGACATTTAATAGCTTTCAGGTCAAAATTTCTTTTTGTAAGAACAGCGAAAAGAGATCATAAATCCATATATTGAAGATTTTCAAGGTAAGTTTGAAAGGGGGTAACTTTATTAGATGGCAGGCTAGACTGAATAAATTTTGAGGTTTGTACTAACTCAGAATATATAACCAAAATATGTGGTGGATTTTAATATATCATTTAAATTAACTATTTAGTGCTTATTTTTATTTTCCAGCATTGATGAACGTAGATAACATTTAACATTTAATTTAGTTTTCTTAAAAAAATAACAATTAGATTTGTACCCCGACATTAGGAAAAGATGAGATTTCAAATTTCAAGCAACTGCAAACTATCTTAGCCTTTTCATTTTCAGCCACACCATGACTCTTAGATTCAGTTTCAATTGCCTCTAAATTTATGGGTCTCAAGGAGGTAACTGCATTGTGGTAGAAGAGAGAATTCTAAATTCCAACATTTAAATATGGGTAAGCAATCAGACTCAGGATTACTTGTCTGTCACTCTTCACTGATTTTATTTGCCTTTTTCTACTCCGAGCTCTTTCAATTCCCCTCTGAACATCTTTGGGAAATACTACTGTAGCATTCAGTCAACCGGGAGAGCTTAACTAACAAAGGGTTGGCCAGTTTTATTCACAGAGATGAAAAGCAGGGAACTGCATCAATGATCATGATGTGAACAGTCTAGCTAGAGTGAGACACTACCCTGGACTCATTTCTCAGCAGGCCCAGGGAGAGCTGTGGGATTTCAGAGGCTTGGTGGAAGAAAGTGTTAGTTCAACTGGAGGGTGAAATGCCGCTAAAGGGAGAAAAAGCCGAATGAGGTATTCTTTCAAATCTTTGAATACCTTTGACACTTTTCATCCCAAATGCAGTCCGTGCAAGCTTTGTCTATCTGGGTCTATATGAGCAGAAATGAACAAAGAACAAATGAGAGAATATGCTGGCAAAAGAGCTGCACTCAAGACCCTGGACACGGAACACAGGGCCTGAAGGTCAGATGCCTCATGCTGCATCAGCACTTGGCCAGCTAGAAAACATAGAAGAGATAGAGGGGGTGACATCCCTTGTTCTAAGGGGCAGTGACACAGGTCTTTGGACTATGCAGGGTATTTCACCTCCTCAGTGAGGCAGATGCAGAACACACTCTACCAGCTCATCTTTAATTCATTTGATGTGCAAACAGTCTGACTGTAAAGTGGAATGTGTGAGCAAAACCGTAAAATCAGCAAAATGAGTAACTTAAGAGAAAAAAAAAAATAGTGGATTCATTTTCTATTTTTCGTACCCTTGCCTTAGTCACCAAATATCATACTGAGTATTTATGCAGGAAGATGGAACTTCATGATATTTGCATTTTATTATATAGAAATATTTCTAGAATTGTGTGAGACTAAGATGGTTTCTATGATTTATGTAGGGCTTCATTGTCACATATCCAATAGTCTGGATATATTGGAAAATGTAGGTGCTATTATTACCATTCTACAGAAGAAGAAGCTGAGACAGTCTTACAAGAAATGCTATTCCCATTGCTGTGGATCAATGTTTGTATGTTTGTGTCTCCCCCCCAAAATTTACATGTTAAAGCTTTCACTCCCAACATGATAGAATTTGGAGATGGGGCCTTTGGGAGGTAATCAGATCATGAGGCTGGAGCCCTGATAAACGGGATTAGTATCTGCTTTGGTCTGAATGTTTCTGTCCCCCCCAAAATTCATATGTTAAAATAGTAAGCCCCAAAGGTATTAGTAGGTGGAGCCTATTGGGAAGTACTTAAGTCATGAGGGTGGAACCCTCATGAATGAGATTACTTCCATATAAAGAGGCCCCCTTTCACTGTTTGAGGACATCATGACAAGGAGGCCCTACAAACCAGGATGACAGTTCTCACCAGGAACATAATTGATCCTGGACTTCCAGCCTCCAAAAATGTGAGAAATAAACATTTGTTGTTGAAGCCATCCAGCTGATGGTATTCTGTCATATCATCTGAACTGACTAAGACACCCAGGGTCAACAAACTAATTAGCTGTGAAGTCTGATCTAGAATCTGGGCTCTAGTATAAGACTTGTTCTTTCTCTTATTATACTGAATTCTTATTACTAATTTAAATGTTAAGCATTTGTCACAAATACTTACAGAACCCAGAGAGGTAACATTTTTTTTTTTTTTTTTTTTTATGCATAGATGGACTTAAATGAACAACTAGAGAGAGGGAGCCCCACATAACTCATTCAAATTATATTTTAACAATACAGAAGCTAAACAAATCATATACACAAAATAGACACACATACATATATGTTTCTTATATAGAAGGCTGAAAAATATATGACTATCATTATGAATTATATTTACTCTTAATATATTGTAGGAAATTAGACCAAAACAACTAAACATTATCATTAACAATGACAACAAAAATATATCATGGACTTGATATACCAAAAATATTTTTGTTGAAAAGATTTGAAGTCTTTCTACATTACAATATCTTAAACATTCTTAACTGAATACATGTTTTTTGAACAAATGCTTATTATTCATTTTGTTTGGCAATATTACCTAGGTAGGTACACACAGAATAATATATGCAATACAGACAAACTATGGGGAAAATGGGAGTATAGGCTGTATTTGGAAATGCCAGTCTCCGAGTACCAAAATGTACAATGACCTTGTTTTTCAAATTGGAACATGTTTGAGAATGAAGGGGTGCTTTTAATAAGTATTTGGGAACCACAGTTGAGATCTGAAAAGTACAGTTCATGCCATCTAAATAGACCATCAGTATTGTCTGGAGTTGGCAACACTTTTCCGTTTAAATTCAGAGGCTAGCAATGTGGAACAGTCTTTTCTGCCTTGATGCTAGAATAATAGGGCAAATAAAGTCCTGTGGGAAGAATGAGTGTTGAATGACACCTTTATTTTTATTTTAATGATTTCACTCAGGTTAGTAGACAAAAAAAATACCATCCTGATTTTTTTTTTTTTTTTTTAGGCTAAAAAGATACTATCCTGATTTTTTTAGGCTGCACGAAAATCAGTCCTAGAATCCAGTATAAAGCATACAAATATTCCTCCTAGCTTATTTTCTTATGTACCTCTTTATTATTCCCTTTATCAAGTGTCCATGTCATTTTGACATCCTACCATTCTATACTGGTGCTGCTCAGTGGCTTGTTACATCCCTTGTTAGACCCAAATCATTTCTATCTCCATTTCATACAATTTTTTGATTCAGTGAGAAACACAGTTCTTACTTTTCTGAGAATTTGAGCTAATACATTTTCTAGATGCCTTATTACACTGTGAATAAGTTTCATCTATCACCTGAAGACAGTCTACCAACACAATGCAAGGTCAAAAAACTCTAACTCCATGATCAGTCTGTATACAATTTCCTGGAAATACATATTAAATATTACTCTTTTATTGTCATAATGAAATTGACAGTTATAGACCATAAATAAAAGTTGAATTATGTATTTTGCAATAGTATTTTATATTTTGAATAGGGCGTCATCTCACAGTGTGACAAAAAGCCTATTATGACCTTTCATAATCCAAACAGCACATCACATTATTGAGAATTACTGAGACTGAATATACTCTTCGGTTTACATTGATACATTTTATTTAAGGATTCACTTTATTTCTTTTTCCATGATACCACATTTAGTAGCTGTGATACCACATTTAGTATCATTATTACAACAGCCTAAACAGATTCGCTCATAGTTCTGCTCCTTTTAAAAAGACGTAATTTCCAGCAATCTAGGTTCACTTTTAGAATGGGACTCGTTACTTGATGCTCTCCGTAACACATGTCTGGCTTATGGCTTTGCCGTTTTGTCAGTATGGGAAAGAAAAAGTTGAAGGCAAGAATGCTCATTTCACTTTCTTGATTTCATTTTTTATATCCCAACAGGAAGTCATCTGAGATATTTTTTCCTGATTAACACATTTCTTCATCAACTATAATTGCAAACCATTAAATTAGATTACCTCCTTTTCATCTTTGCTGGCTTCAATTCTCTTATGAAAGGGAACATTGTAAACTATCAGATCTGAAATATACATGGCATCCTCAGCACTGAGAAAAAAATATTGTTTAATAAATTGCCTTTTCATCATAATGCACCTTAACATTGTGCAAGTATAATTTTAAAACCTTAGACTTGTATATAAAGGGAACATGTTTTCATTAAGGAAGAAAAGCTAAACATCATATTAAAGCAGATGGCATTTTCAAATGCAGCCTATAAGTCTCTATAGATGCTTTAGATTTACAGGAGGCCTGGGGCAAAAATGCTGCAAAGCAAATAGTATCACTTGAAAGGCCAATTTATATTCCAATATAAAGTTTATAGAGATAGATTTCAAAAGTAGGTAGTAGAATAACCATGAATAGATTGTATCATTTGAAAAATAATGTACATTATGACCAATCTTGATCTAAACCAAAAAAAGAGGAAAAAGTGAGTAGTATTCGAAAATCTTACAATTTGGGTGGATTCTGTTTCTGTCTTGATTTACTATGGTAAGAAATTGGTAGTGGCTGCTGAATATAAAAAAAACTGTGTCCTCTGTTATTATTTTTATTTATAGTATTTTCCCCTGATAGAACTAACATCTGAACATTTTTTATGTAATAGATAAAATGTTTGGAAATATTATCTAAATTTTTTCCATTTGTTTTGATATTCTGCCTTCGCACAAAGTTAGTACAAGAGACACATCTATAAATCCTTGCTGGCTCTACCGAAAGCCATAGAAGGCCAAGATGAACAAGAAAACTTGTACAAAAGGTGATCATCTCACTGTATTACTTGTAGTTAAATTGTTTACATACATATATCACATAGCCACCATAAAATTTTCCCACACCAGACTACTTCTACATAAGGCCAATTTGTATCATCCTTGGCACACAGTATTATTGCTTTGCAGAATTTTCAATTAGATATGTATGCAACTCAAGCGCCAGCTTGCTTCCCTTCCCACCCCACTCTCTCCTGTCTGGCCAGGATAGTGTTTTTCCAGTGTGTCTAAGAAAGATGAATATTTTCTCACATTTATTACTGAGTCATTACCCAGTTTTTGCCCCTTCCCCTGCCACTGACAGTTCTGCTCTCAGCTCCTTTTCATTTTGATGCTTAGCCTTTACTGAAATGACTGGGCTTCAGCCCTCATATTCGTTCTGGATCCTTACACACTAGTTTCAAGAGTCGAGAGTAAATTAAGGGAATCCATGCAGCATGGATAAAATATAGAACTATATGATTCACATGACAGTTCCCACAGACTAGTTAAAATATATAGACACAAATAGACTGTGCAGGGAATCTGTTTAGGCACACCTCAGGACATACTCTGTGCCTGTACAATTTTTTTTTTTTTTTCCTATGAATGTCTCTTCCAAACCCTTACCAGAGTTCTTTTAGAAAAGTCCACCTCCCACCTTAAGGGCTGGTCACACAAATGATCCCTCCATTTCCTTCAGCTTAAGGCACTTGAAATGCAGTATTCTTCATAACGTATTTTGCAAACCTAAACTGTTCAGTCTAGATTATTATCTGAGAAAACTGGAAGAACAATGCAGCCATCATCACATTAGGCATTTCCTCACAGTGAGGGGTATTGCATATTCTTCTTGGTCAACCAATTGGGAACCTCAGGATTATTTCACAGACACACACACACACACACACACACACACACACACTCTCAAAGACTGAGCACATTATTGTTCAGAGACAGTAAAAAGAAAATATTTTTCAAAACGTAATATCCTCCGCTTAGCACACTACATGCAATGGAAATATTGCTTCAGTATAACTAGTGTCAAAATACTTACTCCTCTGCTCTCAACACAAGGCCAATGTTCATTATAAATCTATTAATGGTTTACTTTGCAAAAACCTGGTAGAATATCTGAAATTAATACTTTTCTGTACCTAAAGCCATATTTCAAGGTTAGGGCAGGTTTATTAGAAGTTAAATTTTGTAATAATGAAGGCAAATGAGGATTTATCAACCTCATATAAAAGCAATCCTCCAGATTTTAATACAGTACGGAAGTTTGGTTTCAATTCCATGAAACACCCTATTTCCTCTATAACACAAACTACGTCGGGGCTTAGACACACCATGCCCATATCTATATCTCTGGTGCTTATTACATAGCTATCATTTGGTAAATGCTTGCTTACATAAATAATGATCACACACACACACACACACACGCACACTCAGTGGTTGGTAACAAAGTACAGAATGACAGACAGTAATTTGTCGGTTATACCCCATTCTACCCCATGAAATAATTCATTTTCTCTTTACTTACCTAGTCAACTCATGTCAAACACCAGCTGAATAAAAGTGTTTGCAGTCTAGTGGAGAAGTCATACAGGTAAACAAATGCTTACATGTTACTGAGAGAGGCTTTACCATAGCACAGAGTGTCAAGTATCAGGGTACAATGGGCAACTCTGCCTGGGACCGGAGGAAATTCCCATACAGATAATGTTTGTGTGGGAATGTTTCTGCTGATCTTTCAATCGTCAAAACATTGTGTCAGGGCTTTTAAGAAATATCTGTTATCCATTTGATGTCTTCTATGGGGTTGACTGACTGCAGTAGATACAGAGACGTTTACAGAACTTTCACTATTGGGCATTCAATTATTAAATGGTTTTTTCTTTGGTTCCATTTTCTGAGGGTCCTTCTCAGAAAATCTCCACTCAGTGACCTCATTTTAGAGAGTTATTTGTTTTTCTTTTTGTGTTACTGTGGTTGGCTTTACAACCAATTAAACTGTTTGAAATCTCCACAGATGACCCTTAAGTAAAACCTATGCTTTCATACACTTTAAGCCTCAGGCTAACTTTTTTTTTTTTTTTTCATAAATTAAATAGTTACTTCTTTACAGTTTATTCATTCAGCATTCTTAAAAAAAAAAAAAAAAATCAAGAGTCTGAGTGCCTTAAGTTGCTTTCCCTGGAGTAGTTTTTCATTGGAACTGTCACATATCTACACATATTAAATACATTATAAATTGAAATATAACAAAATCTAAAACTGAAATAAAATGCACAAACAGAAAATGCTCTCATAGCACAAACTGGTAGAGGCACACCATTGAGGCATCAGTTCAACCCACTGGGTAATTAATTACGTTCATATGCTTAAAACATTCATAATAACAGAGGTGGCAGAAGACCCTTGTGCATAATTATTTAGAAGCTGTCATTCCATGCTAATATTGTGGTTAGATCTCAAACTTCTTATTTTGGTTAATAAATAAAATTAGTTTCTAGATACTGTCTCTTGATGAGGAAATTACAATATGCTAAATAAGACACAATCCTTGTCCCCAGAAGTTTCCCAGGCAATACAGTGACAGGTATGAGTAGATAAATAACTGTATTAGATGGGACAAAAAAAAAGTGCTATAATAGAGGATTAGCAAAATGTTGCAGAGGGAGTCAGAGTAGATTTGACCCAAAAATGGCATTTGACTTGAACCATTAGCTAAATATGGAAATTTTAAAACATACGGCCATTTTGAACACTGAAGGAAAATCCTCTATTTTTTTAGGATGTATAAAATGAGATGAGGCTGAAAACTTGACTAGATATCAGAGGGTGTTGAAGGACAATCAAAATAGTTCAGATTCTATCCTATAGGCAATGAGTGGACCTTGAAGAATCCTGAGGAAGGGAGTAATGTTATCTACCTTATATTGCAGGAAGACAGGGAGAGTTGGCATGTGAAGAATCAACTGAAGAGTAATTAATTGCAGTAGACCAGAATAACGATAAGTAGGGCCTGGGGCAGCGAGGGTGAAATAAGGGGGCGGGAAATAGAGATATTAAACAGAACAGAGTAGGGTAGGACGAGTTACTGAATATAGAAAAAGACAAAAAGAAGTGTCAAAAGTAGTTCTAATGTAATAGTACAGGTATCTGCTAAACCATTCATCAAAGGTTAATCTAGATGAATATCAGTTTTGGGGACAAAATGTCTGGATTTCAATTGGGGTCAGCCGAAATTAAGAATCTAAAATTACATTCAAAGCAAAATGTAGACTTGGTGTTCATAAAAGAGGGATGGGGAGAACATGGAGAGGTGGAAACTATTTACAGAGGAGATTGTTCAAGTGATTAAAATAAATAATCTTGAGCTTAGATAGTCTGTCTTTGTAAATTATCTTCATTTCAGAGTTTAATGAAGATGGAGTCACAGAAATGAAATGTGGAAATGCTACAAGGGTGACCTTTTTAATTCAAAAAATTGTAATGAAATCACTCCTTTATTTTCTTTCATAGAATTCATATTATTTCACCTATTATGTGACAGGTGTATTTCTAGATCCTGGGTATACAGTAGTAATAGAACATACAAAAAAAATTCCTTGCCCTAATGGAAATTACATTCTCCCTTAATGAAACATAGAAGAAATGAAAATATATAACCCTCACATCAAACAAAAGGTAGAAAGAAGCTCATGATCTATTCGATTTTTGTGCTTAGCATGAAAATGTGATATCTTTCCTAATTTCTCATAAATGTGCATTCACTTGTCAGGCAATCCCATTTCCCAGTTCCATTTCTGACAACATCTTAGAAAGTTTTATACATGGAGTACATACACCTCAATTATAGAGCGTACTAGTAGTATCCCTCAATAGATGCTTAGTGTATCATAAGTGAAAGTGACCGGGCAAAGGTTGTAGAGAGGCATTGTGGGCCATTCTGCATATATCCAAAAGCCAGCTCTCCTGGGAGTTTTCCAAGTTACTCCTCTAGTCAAACAAACAAACAAATAAACAGACTATTGTTCTTACTTCCAGTTATTTTCTAAAACTGGTAAACCACATTTCAGCAAACATAAAAGCATAAAATAGATACTTTAGAATAACTGTTGATTTTTAAGCTATTAGTATAATACAGTGAAAATATTCATAATGTGTTTAATTTCATACATGATTTACTACTTAGAGAACACATTCTAATATATTTAAAAATATGAAATTCATGGAAGCATCAAATATGTTTTTATTGTGAATTTGGTTAGAACAACATAAGTTACAGAAATCATGCTTTCATCACCTAGAAATCAAACAGTATTGCCCTAACTACTTTGTAGGGATTTACAGATTGAAAAAAATGCTGGAAATATTTTGCTTTGGTTGCTGAATTAGGTGTGGTTTTCTAAAAGAGGGGATTAGAGTGAGAATAGGAAAAACAAGAAGGATTAAGGTAATTTACTGCTTGATGAAAGACTAATGAATATTTGAAAAGCTCATTTATGGCTTAGTTCAACTTGGATTTAAGCAATTTGTTGAGTGGAAATAGTTAAGCAATTCATTGGAAATAGTCAGATGTTAACCAAATACATACCATGTAGATTTGAAACAAGTCATTTCATTGTTTCCCCAAACATTTATTGAGTGCCCAGTAGGTTTCTGATAAATACTGAATATACACAAGTTAGTAAGGAAAGTGCAAACTACAATGTAAGGGAAGATAGGCAAGCCAACAACCACAAATTACTCTAGCAAAAATGGAGCCACCAACAGCCTGAGGAGCACAAGAGAAAGCATCATAATTAAGGGAAGGCCAAAAAAGATAGATATTTGCATATTTGCATAGTAACTATTGTTCAGTTACTAAATATATAACATTAGCCAAATAACATCTAAGATACATTCCAGCTCTCAAAATCTAGACGTCTAAAGTAATTGCAATGCATTGTTTAAAAAAAAAAAAAAAAAAGTATAAAAGAAATTAGACAAACAAAGCAGAGCAATTATATTTTCTTCAAAGTCTTAGACCATTAATATCCTTCATGAGTAAATTAATAATTCACTTTTTAGCATGAGAATTATTCAGGGGAAATTTCTGAAATCTGCTTGTGGTGCATGCTGGCTAAAAGAGACAAAAAATCTGAAAACGTTTAGAGATAAAGACACGTGTGCTCCAATGTTCATTGCAGCTTTGTTTACGGTGGCCAAGACATGGAAACAACCAAAATGTCCTTCAATAGATGAATGGATAAAGAAGTTGTGGTATATATACACAATGGAATACTATTCGGCAGTAAGAAAAGATGATATAGGAACATTTGTGACAACATGGATGGATCTTGAGAGAGTAATGCTGAGCGAAACAAGTCAGACAGAAAAAGCAGAGAACCATGTGATTTCACTGATATGTGGTATATAAACCAAAAACAACAAAAGAACAAGACAAACAAATGAGAAACAGAAACTCATAGACACAGACAATAGTTTAGTGGTTGCCAGAGGGTAAGGGGGGCGGGGGGTGGGGGGTGGGAGATGAGGGTAAGGGGGACCGAATATATGGTGATGGAAGGGAACTGACTCTGGGTGATGAACACACAATGGGATTTATAGATGATGTAATACAGAATTGTACACCTGAAATCTATGTAATTTTACTAACAATTGTCACCCCAATAAATTTAATTTTAAAAAAAAAGATAAAAGAGACAATAAATAAATAGGAGACAATAAAATTAAGGGGTTCATTGTGCCATTGGCAAGACCCATTCTAGTTACTGAGTTTCATATTAATATCTTATTAGGAAATAGTTAATTTTTTGTTGTTGTTGTTACCATATGGTTTTCTTAGAGGATATCTTCATTCTCCTTAAACCATATTTTGAAAAGAATTAAAGACAAATAACTTCTAAAATGTAATATCCTAAAAAGAACAAAAGTCATTACTTTTGCCCCAATGACTACTAAAAGGGCAAACACAACACAACTGGACAGAAAGAATGAGAGTCAATTCACTTCTGTTCAGCTCATCATATTTTTGATTCATCAACAATATGGTAGCCTTTGTTCTTGTCCCCTTGAAATAGAGAGACATGTAGAATCAGTGTCACTTCCCTAAAAAGCTGATAATCACTTGAGGGAAGCAGGTAAGTGCTGAGGCGACTAAAATCCAAGACGGAATATAATAACAAAGATGCAAATGTGTGGAGAGAGAGGGGGGTTGTTATGTATCCTGAATGATTTGTTGGTAATAAAGGCATTTTGGCTAGATCTTCAAAGGTGAATATGATTTGATAACAGAGAAGGGTAAGAGAGGAGAACAGGAAAGAGCTGGAGCAAAAAGAGCTGAGTGTGTGTCATGTGCTATACTTGATGGAGGGATCATCAAGTAATTATTTTGGAATACATCACGCAAGATGGGGTTGTACTTTGTGATAAGTCTAGAAAGTTAGGTTAGTAGAATCTACATATTCAGTATGTAGATTCTAGTGCTTTCTTTACTACTAATAAAAATAAGCACATTATCATTGATGACATCTGTTTCCTTTTAGTTCATGAGTATTGTTGAACTAAATTTACTTTTGAACTTTTACTTTAAAATTTCTTTAAATGAACTTTTTTTTAAAGATCACATCCCCCCTTTTCTTTCTCATTGTCTGGTTTCTTTAATATGTTAAGAATCATAAGGTGATTAGGAACCATGGGATGATTGTACTCACAACACCATAGTCACTTTGGGTCCAAGAAATTTAGACTGCAATATGTCAGAATTTCAAGGATAACAGAAATAATGTTTTATTGTTCTTTGGGGTACTCTAATGACACAATTTTCTTTAAATCTTTTCAGAAAAAAGCATGTATTTTCCTCTTATTATTTATGAGGTCTGACAATCAAGTTTGAGAACTTGTTGGAAAATGTTGCTAACCTTTTTCGATATCAGAGGGATTATTCATTATGAATTTGTACCAACTGGACAAACAGTTAACCAAGTTTACTATTTGGAAGTGCTGAAAGGGCTGCATGATAACATCAGACGACCTGAACTTTTTGCCAACAATTCATGGCACTTGCATCACGACAATGCACCAGCTCACAGGGCACTGTCTGTGAGGGAGTTTTCAGCCAGTACACAAATAACTGTATTGGAACACCCTCCCTACTCACTTGATCTGGCCCCCAATTTCTTCTTTCTTTACCTGAACTTAAAAGATACATTGAAAGGAAGACATTTTGATGACATTCAGGATATCAAGGGTAATACAACAGCTCTGACGGCCATTCCAGAAAGCATCCCAAAATTGCTTTGCCGGGTGGACTAGGCACTGGCATCAGTGCATAGCTTCCCAAGGGGAGTACTTAGAAGGTGACTGTAGTGATATTCAGCAATAAGCTATGTAGCACTTCTTCTAGGATGAGTTTGCAAACTTAATTGTCCAACCTTGTATTCAATGTGGATTTCACTTCAATGTTCCCTGATTCCACGTTTTACCATCCAATATAGTATACCGGTAAGGGGAAGTCTTAGATCAAATCACTTCTGGAGTAATTGATCTTTTTATTTACAACTAATCTATGATTGCCTTTAGCATTAAATCTAATTTATTGTTACCAGGGAAGGACATAGAAAAAAACAAAAAAAAAGTGGGAGAAATCTATACAGAAATAACTTCCTGTGGTTGATTTTCTCAGAAAAAAAGTGGTAGGTATGGCTAGTATCCAGAATTTAAAAAACACTTTCCATGACAGATAACTAAGTTACATTCTTCTTTCCTGAATTAAAAGTCATATAAAAGCTTATGTCACAAAAACAAGTTAGCAAAGGCCATATTGTATAATTCCCATTGTACAATCAGGATAAAATTTAACTCTGATTTTCTTTGCCTCATTTTATGTGCTCATAATATGTGAAAATAAAAAAAAACACTATGATAAGCTTAAATATTTAAAAAGAAAAAAGAAAAAAACTCCATGCATTCTGTGATTTAATGGTAATTGCCAAAATATGTCTAAGGACAAAAATATCAAATTCCATTACAGCAGCTACATTGGTTTGGTCACCAGTAGCCATTTCTTTCAAACAGACACACACACACACACACACACACACACACACACACACACAATTAGCACTGATTTAAACTTAAAACATAATTTACTAATGACCAGCACTGGAAATTCTAGGAAAGTCTGTACATACAACAGAGAAATTAATCTGCTTAAAAAAATAGACAGTATTAAGATGTATATTTAACTGATTAATTTCATTGATTTAGTTGAGTCTTAAAATCTATGATCATCAAAATGTTGCTTCCATTTGCTCATGCTTGCTATAGACTATTTCCAATCTAGAGGAACACATCAAAAAGTTATGGAAAAGGGGGCTATTCCGAGAACTGACACACAGAGCCACTCTTTGTATAATTCAAGGTGGTTTTTGGAAGAGACCTAATTAGGATGAATTGCCATTCTTTAGATTTCTATTTATTTATTTAGAACTCATTGGATACATATTTTCATATATTTTATAATGCCCGTTCCTGAACAAAGTACTGGTCCAAGGTTAGTTTATGGAGACTAAAGGCAACACCCAGATATGTTACCTGTGGGAAATAAAGAAGGAATTATCATTTTACAAGACTACATTAAGGTTTTCTATGGCAAAAAGAAAGAGTACAATACCGCAAGCTACAATCTGAGTGGTATGTACCACCTTGATAAGTAGAAAATAAAAATTTTGTCCTAGAGAAATGAATTTTCTCACATTGTGTTTTCCCTATAGAGCAGTGTTACTATAAACCACGGTAGTCTAAGGTAATTGGTGAAGTGTACAGATAATTTTAGTGACACATAATTATCTCTTTATTTCTACATCTAAATTAGTGATACTGCAATTAATCATGCCCTGTGGCCATATACTTACAAAATACATAGTTTCATTGTCTGTGAAATGAAAACCATTGATATAAGCTTTCTTGAAGAAACTAGCAACCTCAGTGGGAGCCCAGTGAAGAGAACAGTGGAGAAGGTGCCCTGCGACATGACTTGGACAAATCACTTCTCACATCTAATCTTCAATTTTGTTAGCTGCCATGTGTGAATAATGGTATACATCTCTTTCAGTCAGACTCAGTGAAATCTCACCCAGTTCTTCTAAAAGAGATCTAAAATGGTTGAAATCTTCCTTGGGGATTAATACCCTCTATAGATAGCAGTGTGTCGTTGCCTAAACAGGAATGGGGGAAAAGGTATCTCATCCTCATCTTCCCACTGGATAACAATTTGATTTTGAAAAAAAAAAAATTGCTTTACTTCTCTCTTTCCTCATCTCTAAAATTGACCAAATGTTCTGTAAAATCTTGTCTATCTCCAGAATTATGACTTAAATATAAGTTAGTGGTGTGGTGTTTTTTTTAAAAAAAAATACTTAAATATCTATTTATCTCTTTGCTCCTGAAATTCTTCAGGTGTCAGAAGTATACTTTTGGTACGTGCAAAACTAAGAAAACATTTCATGACCACATGACAGATATAACCACGTTATTTCAATAATCGAAGACATACTGCCTCCCCTACCCTCCACCATTTGTGAGTAAATTAGTGTGGGTTTGTGCTGCAAAAATTTAAAAATAGGCTGACTTTAATCTTACAGATTGGAGGTTCTGGATGCAATGGAAAACATAATGATCCTGAATTCAGTCTGTATGATCCAAAAAGCTGACCACTAATCCTAGAGTGTGCCCCAAGGTGCTTTTTACGATAAGGCTGAACGGGAATGTGCTTTAGAAGAGTATCTTTAGATTAGGTCTTATGGGTGAGTATGCTCTGTCACTATGATTTATAGTAACTCTACCTGTGGGAGAAAATGGGTCTTTTGAGGAGTTGTAGTCTTAGTTTGGAGAAAGAATTAGGGGTTGGTAATTGGAAATTGTCAAAATGTATTGCTTCAGTTCCATGAAAACTTACCAGGCTTACTTTACCAACCTAGCAGTAAATTTGATAAAACCTCTGGTATAACTGTTCATAATTTTCCAAGTGGGTTTTAACTTGGCTGACGATAGTTTGAATATGAGTGACCATCCCTGGTCCAAGTAGCCTAAGGGTAATTATAAATGGTTGATAAATTCACTATAAAAATATCAGATGGTATTAAACCTGAGATAACTTATTCAACAAGTATTTGGAAAAAAACATGCTAAATCTCTGGTCTTGAGCAACTTATACCTTAGTACAAGGGTCTGTAAAGGGCCAGGATAAAAAGAAACATTTTTGGTTTTCTGGGCAATATGGTTTCTGTCACAACTATTCAACTGTGCTATTCTTAACCTAAAAACAGGCAATGGCTATACATAAACAGTTTGGTGTGGTTTTGTTCTAATAAAACATTGTTTTGAAAAATAGGCAGTGAGCCAGATTTAGCCCATGGGTTATAGTTTGTACTAGTAGTTTGCCTTGCTATAAATAGACAGGGAGACTGGCATATGATATGAATATAAATCAAAAACAAAACAAAAAAAGCAAAGCCTGGCACAAAAAAATAAAAAAAATAATTGATATGGAAATATCATAGGAATTCAGAAGAGTAAGATTTCTGTGGGTTGAAGGGATTCCTGAGATGATATAATTTTCAGTATTTCTATAAATTCTCTTTTATCTTATTTCATGATGAGTAACTTGACCATGATCCTGTCAGTTTCTTTTATTATTCTTTATTTTTGCTAAATTATACTACAGTGGTTCATGATTATATGTGATCTGGAATGGGAGTAATTATTTGATGGCTGTGTTAGATAGTTCTCTATATTAAGATCAATCATGAAATCATGAAAAAAAGATTCTCTTACATAAAACTTTTCATGGGCTCCATCATAAGCTACCTTGATAAGATGGTTTAACTCAAAAACTGGGAAGTTAAAATGGTTCAACTTAGGAGATAGGATAAATAGATTCCTAATCCATCTATTTATTGCTTTCAGCTCTAGAAAGGATTTCATCACATTCTGTCTCAACACTCAGGTGTGAATCGCAACAGATGAATGAAAACTATCATGTTCTGGAAAAGAAAACCTTTCGCAGCAATGAAGTCACTTCCATTAAGTTTTTATCTATCTATTAAGCCCAGATATTTCACCACATTGAAATCATATATTTGTCTCAAAATAATATTTTATAATTCAAGAAATCAATTATATTATTAAAATATGCCATTTGAGTAATGTATTAAAATTATACAAATAGTCTTTACTAGCATTACGAACGTCATTAAAAAATTTCACCATCTTTGATGGCCAAAGATGTCATTTGATTAAGGATTTTGACAATAGTTCATTTTGTTTCTCTGCAAGGACACTAACTTTTGTTGGTTATTTCATAAGCTACTGCAAGCAGTTAATTTACTTATTTTTGTCATAAGCAAAAACAACTTCAAATGATGGGTTCGTAGATTTATCTTCTCTACCATTAGTATATCTATCAAAATCATCCTGAATAGCATTACTCCATACTTGTTCAGGAAAGTATGAAGTCCTTGTTCAGGAAAGTATCTATTAACAAAACAAAGAGGTTACTATGTTTTATTTGAAAATATCAGGAAAATAATCAATGGCTTCAAGACACTTTGAACAAATTTTTAAAACACAAGACAGTGGGGACTAGAGGCACAATGGTTGCCTTTACCAAAAAATCTAATTTTCAGATATGTATGTTATATTTCTCATTCACTTTTTGTTTTGAGTATCTGTATAAGGTCACTCACATGTAGATTAGCTTTTTTGAACACACAGATTCATGTTCGATTTTTGGAGTAATAGAATTTGTGAGTTTTCCTTATGTTTATTGCTATATTTCTGCTTTAACGTATCATTTTTGAGTTACTGAACCTCATTATAATTTAGGACGCAAAGTAACAAAAACAATGAAAGTGTCCATTCAGTAAATGAAAACAATAGCACACTCAAAAGATGGAGAATTACTTTGGTTGAGACAAGGAGCAACCAGTAAACTGAATTATGTGAAAGAAATTGCTCCAAGTCGTTCTTCATAAAAACAGGTGCCATTTTGGCGCCACTCACTCTGAGTTCACCCGCACTTCCCTCTCAAGTGCATACTTTCATTTTAATAAATTCTCTGTGCTTTCCTGCATCTATCTTGCTCAAAACAAACAAACAAAAAAACAGGTACCGTTTTTAAACTTATGATGATATATTGGTGGAAACCTGAATCTTACATACCATAAAATTTGTGGAAAAATTACTTCATCAGTTTTCCTCCAAAACAACCAAATTATATATAGACCACACATAAATTTTATAATATTTATAACTATTGTGCGGGAGACCCTGCTCGCTGCACCATGTGTCACGTGGGCAGCCTGCGGGGTCTCTGGTCCGGCTCCCCACATAAGAACGCAGGATATGGTGAGGCCAAAAAGGAACACCCACGGAGCTATAGGTAGGGGAGTCATACCACTATATTCTAGCTGGCAGCTAGGTTCGAGAAATAGGAAACAGGAGCCACACAATTCTCAACCCTCACTGCGCCACTTGCAGGCTCAGCCACCATCTTCTTGTTACCCCCCCATCTTCTGCTAGCATAGCCACAGCAGTTATATTAGTGGCCAATGGCTCACTGGTTACAGTTGACGGCCAACTAGCCACAGCTGATGGCCATCCAATCACAGTTGATGGCCATTTACTACCTGAGCCAGCATCTTTCTATGTGAGGCCGAGAGCCTGGAAACTGCTTTCTGGGGCTCTCTCCCAACAATAACCTACATATAATCTAAAGACTACTAGTAGCTCATAAAAAACACTGTGGTAATCCCTGCTGTATGGCCTTCACCATACCCCAAAACCTAAAAGACTTCAGCAGCTCAAGTTGCTCGACTATCTCTTGCCTGTAGCAAAAATTCCTCTCTCTTAAGTAACCAGGTAGGAATCCTTAATATCTTCTCTTATAGGCTCCCAAATGAGAAAAAGAAAACCGGTATATTGTTTAAAAGCATAACCCGAGACAGATGGAAACACACAAGCCTCGGGGCTCTGGATTATTTGGTGAGGAAGCCCTAAATCCTGTTTTCTACACCTGTGTCTGGTCTCCTTGCAACTTCCTATGGCCCTCTGAAGACGCTTTCATTTTAGCTGAGCGGGGCTTTGGAAGAGGAAGGAAAGGTTGGATCAGTAAATAACAATGCTCACATTTCTCCCTGGGCAGTACTCTTACTGCTTTTTCTTATAATTTGGGCAATTCTACAATCAGCATTAACCATAGTATTTTTAACTAAAAATTTAGAAAAACTGTAATGAAATAATTAAGTGACTAGTGTCAGTCACTGTACCATCACCTGAACTTAGGCATTTTTCCCTTTCTTGGGCCATGCTGTGGGAGAGCTGGTACTTCCTGCAAATGCATCCTGAGAGGGCACACTGTTATTACCTATGCTGGCTTTGTCATTAAGGTGGGTCTGATGAAATGATTTTACTCGCAATTTCTTCCATCAAACAATACCTAAAATACAAAAATCTGTATTTTCTAAGAAACATCCTTAAATTGACAAATTGCCACAAATTCTAAGGTGCATGATTTGTATGTGCCTGTTCACCATGAACGAATGCCCATGACTGAATTTCATGATTTTTATAAGGCCTCGCTGTGCTTCCAACAGGAAAAAGGCCAAGTCATTTAATTTTAATTCTAAGCTAAATAAACTATAAGAGCAGTTTGTTTATTTTGAAAAGGATTTTGTTTCAAAAGTATTTTTAAACAATAAAATCAGTAATGTATCTGAACAACCTATCTAGTTTATGCTGTATTATTGAATTTGCAGGTAGACGATCGGTCTAAATTGATGATTAGGTCGAAATTGCATGAGGGATGATCTGTTGTAACATGTAAAGTTCTTGACTCTCGGTAGTATCTATATGTGCAAGAAATACAGCTTCCCATAGTTGAAAATCATGACTATAGGGTAATTATCTCCTTTCTTATTATTCTTAGTACCTTATATTAAAATTATATCTATAAGAGACAAATAAAATGTCATCCTTCCATGAAATTTATCTACAGCAGCATATCGACCTGCAAACACTGAACTTTTAAACTTCTAGAATAATCATCATTATTTAATCAGCACTTATTCTTCTGCAGGTACAGCACAGTAAAATGACTGGTAAAGTGGTCATCATTAATACCCCACAGGAAAAGATACTGAATCAGAGAAAACTGAGGGCAACAAAGGAACATGACAAACAAACAAACAAATAAACAAAAGCTCATAGACACAGACAACAGTTTAGTGGTTACCAGAGGGTAATGGGGAGGGGAAATGGCAGATGAGGGTAAAGGGGGTCAAATGTGTGGTGATGGAAGGAGAACTGACTCTGGATGGTGAACACACAATGTGATATATAAATGATGTATTATAGAATTGCACACTTGAAATCTATGTAATTTTCCTAACAATTGTCACCTCAAGAAATTTAATTAAAAAGAAAAACAGAAAAAGAACTCACCAAAACTGATACAGAAAAGAAAGCATGTGAGATTTTTTTCTTGAAATAAGGCAAGTCTTACTTTAAACTCTGTGCCAGGTTGTATCACACATATGGACGTGTGCCATGTGGGCACTGGTAATATAGTGTAATTGTTTGGACATGTATTTTATCCCCCTTATTGGACTAGGAAGTTCTAGAAAGCTGTAAGCAAACTTCTTTGGTATCCTTCAGATATACTCACGTGAACTATCTGGTAATCTTGTTAAAACGCAGAATCTGATTGAATAAAGTCTGAGACCAGCACTGATCACCTGCATTTCTAACAAGCTCCTAGATGATGCTGATGCTTTTAGTCCCTGGGAAACATGTTGAGCTGCAAAGCTTTGCAGACTTAGTAACACAGATTTTTCACATAAATATTCATTCAATAAATATGTTTGACTGCAAGAACACATGGCTTCATGAATGAACAAATAGCTTTCTCAAAGCTAAGTAGGAAAATTCTCAACACGTTAGTAACTAGGAAAGTTTGCATGAGCAGCTGAATACAAATACTTCTTCTCATCTTGGTAAAGGTAGAGAGTCACAAGAATACTCCCTCTACTCATTTGCAACATGCATAGGCATACTGTGAGGCAGGCTTGTGCCAAATATAAATACAGTTCTACAATGTAACCCTTTGAGTCTGTGGTCACAACATCCTGAGTCTAAAATGTTATTCCCCTCTGTGCTCCCCACTATCAACTCCAACCATTCTTTCTAGACCAACTTTCAGTAATAAACACTTCTTAAACCTTCTTCTGATCACATAACCATCATTCAAATTTCCACACACACACTTGCATTAAGGAGCTATTATGTGCCTCTATATAAGATAGAACATGTCATTGTACTTACTATTCGTCTTGTCTAGATTTTAGCCTATCAAAGACCAAGATGATGACCTTATAATCTTTGGAACCCTCCTTCTATTATAGTGCCTTACATACAAAAAGTCACACTTGCTGAGTAAAGTATGAGTTAATTCTTTGAAATTTGGTTACCTCAAATATGACATAATTATGATGAAAAAAACAACTAGTATTTTTGATGTTCATGCAAATCTTGACCAGAATCTTAGCCAATCAATAGGTGAGACCACTGGGTACCATTCTTCATGACATCTCCACTCGTTTGGTCTCCATCAACAACATGCTCTTCCAGTGACTCTTTCCATTCTGCCAATCTGTCTACCATCAACATTGCAATCAATTTTTTAAGATACCTTGTGGTATTTTTTTCCTGTCATCTCTGCCAGAGCTCTTATGCATTTCTCACTATGTATTTAAGGGATATGTGCATTCCCAAAGTTTAGGCAAAAGGTCTATTCAATGAGAAAGTGCAGACCTATCTCTGCAGATTAATCATCAGTTGTTCTTTCCATCAGCTTGTGCCAATCACTGACACTTGTGTGAGTGCACAAGATGGGCCAGACATTCAGATAATATGGTTTGATTACTTGAGGGCTTGGAGATTTTGTAGAAGTGTTGTGGGAATTAGCAACAGAATAAAAAGAAAAGAGTTGCATTAAGGAGCAGTGATCTGGTTTAAATCTTATACTTAATTTGTTTTTCTATTCTGATAGCAAGAAGAATTGCAGAACTCATAACCTTTTGATGCAAGTCCAATAACAGAATTTTCCTAAGCTACCTACCTGTCCTTGTCCGGGTGGGGGCAGTGACTTCAAATGAGAAACAATGCCAGGCTTGTCACAGTCTACCAATGAGGAAAAGGCAAACCTAAAGAGTTTGTGATTCCCAAAAATAAGCATCTAAAGAAGGATCCCAAACAGCATTCCACATTACAGTAGATATGTATAACCTCTTTCAGGTACAAGTGACAGTTCCTATTGTTGGAACTTATCAGCACTCCTGCAACTTAGGAGTCCAGTGTGTGTGGGTTGGGGTGTGGTAGTGATTAATTTCTCATAGAGTTTAAAGTGTTTCCATAAGATGTGTCATTTTTCAGTCGGGGAAACCTGAAGGACAGAGTGCTTAATGAGTTACCCTAATCAATGGAGTAAATTACTGCAAAACAGGAACAGGACTGAGATCTGAAGACTCCAAGTCTAGTGGACCTTTTACACTATATCGTCCCACTTTAAGTATAACCACAATCACAACTGTGAAATACCATATGAGTAAAGTAGAATAGCTTCCTGATAAAGGAAGGCAGCGTGTACAGATTGTATTGTTTTTACTTCATGGCCTTTAAAAAAGGCCGGGATAGATATATTAATCAGAGTTTCTTCAGAAGAGAAATTAAGAGATTCTAATAAAATTATTTTCAACTTGGTTGTACATTTATAGAGATATATCTATTAGGAGACCTTTGATAGCAAACAACAGATGACTAACCAAAAGTAGCTTAGAAAATAAGGTAATTTATAATTTCAAACAATACTCCTGGAAGCAATGGGCAATCACAGAATTGGTTTCAGCAACTGAGAAGTGCAGTTAATTACAGAGGAATTTTTATTGTTACATTAGCAACCTTAAACATGGCCATGATTCCTCTCTCATAGTCAGAGGATCGTTGCTCCATGAGCTATATGAGACATGGCCACATCCAGGGAAGATGAAAACAAGTCATTTTTCCATGTGTCTTTTTGGAGAAAAACTTTTTTGAAGTATCACAGGTGGCCTTTCCCTCTGATCCCATTTTCCAGAATTGGATCATCAGAAAAGAGCTATGAAAGAAACAGTCTGTCTTGGTTCTATGGAGGTAGATGGGATCCAACCGAAAACAAGGTAGTACAGTAGCTGGGCCACAGAAAGTGCCTGACATAATGGAAGATCAAGTATTTCAAAAGACATAATGCTATTCATCTTGAGGGCCACCAAAACTTAAATGTTGTCATTGACAATGGTATTTAGAAGATGTGTTAAACTTTTATCAACTCAATAGCAGACTTTTAATTTTTAACTATGAATTTTACTTTTACTATGGTTTTTATATCTTTGTACATGAACCCAGTAGTCTATGGGAAATAAATCAATTTCAAACAAATCAATAACAAGCAATTGGTAGGTAGGTCAAATATATGTGTGTATATATATATGTGTGTGTGTGTGTATATATATATATATATATATATATATACACACACATACATATATATGTAAAGTAGAATATTTTACTCATATATATAATATCAAACATTACTTATATATATAATATCAAACGTGTATATTTTAATATTTAACTTTTTATAGCTAATGTTCTATAAACTGGTTTCTGTAAATACCAAATATACACTACTTGAAAAATAAAATATTCATCTTTCTTCTTAAATAAGCAATTAAAACTGTGATTTCACCCTTATATTGGTTAAGCTTAAAGGTATAAGTTATTAGTTCTTTGAAATGGCTTGTCTTAGCTGATTCTAAAATTTATATGCAAGAATAAAGGAACTGGGATAGCTGTAACAACTTGAAAAAAGGAATAAGGTGGAAGGAATCATGCTACTTGATTTTAAGACTTACTATAAAGCCTCAGTGATCAAGCAGGTGGTATTGGCAAAGAGAGAAAGACATTGATTACTGGAACTGAATAGGTAATACAGGACTAGACACAAATATAGCTTTTTGATATTTAACAAAGGTGAAAAAACTGTTCAATGGAGAAAAGATAGTTTTTGCAATGGATTGTATTGAAACAATTGATCATCCATAGGTAAAAACAATGAACTTTGACATAATTCTCACACCTCATACAAGGGTCGACTCAAAATAGTAACTAAATCTAAACATAAAACTAAAAATTATGAAACTTTCTGAAGAAACTCAGGAGAAAACTATTATGATGTGGATTTAAAACAAGAGTTCTTACAAATTGGCACCAAAAAGATATTTGATGATAAACATAATAAGCAGGACTTCAACAAAATTGAAAACTGTTGCTCTGCCAGTGACACTATCACAAGAATGAAAAGACAAGCTACAGATTGGAAGAAAATGTCTGCAAACCACATATCTACAAAGGATTTTTTGTAAACTACATAAAGAACTCTCAACACCCAACAATATTACAACAAACAACTCAATTTTGCAAAATGAACAAAGGACTTGAACAGACACTTCACCAAAGAGCATATAAAGATGGCAAACAATCACGTGAAAAAATGTCCGACGTCATTAGGTATTAGAAAATCACAAATTTAAACCACAATGACATCCCACTACCCAACTATTAGGATAACTAAAATAAAATTATAGACAATACCAAGTGTAGGCAGGGATGCAGAACAACTAGGACTCTCAGGCATTGCTGTTGGGAATATGCAATGTTAAGTCACTTTGGAAAATTGTTTGGCAATTCATGTAAAGTTAAACATAAACTTACCATTTGATCCAACATTCTTATTCCTGGTATTGTACCTAGAGAAATAAAAATACTTGTTTACACCAAAACACACACATGCATGTTTATAGCATCTTTACTTGTGATTTCTAAAAGCTGGAATTAACCCAATATTCATTCTCTCATGGTCCAGTCTTCAGTCAATCCTATGGTGACATAGTAACAGCCACAGTAGAAAATCATAAAAGCCAAACACTAAGGGAAGGAACCTTTCTCCAGGTTGAGTAAAATTGCCCTTCCAAGAGGGCAGGGCCAACTCTCTGATTTTTTTTTTCTCTTTTTGCATCTCTCCTCTCGCCTTACTTTCCTCTCTCCCTTCCTTCTCTCTCATACTCTCCACCCATCTCATTATTGCTTAGCCTGAGATGCGAAATGGCAATGATGAAAATGAACGGCTTCTGGATGGAGAATCGAAAAAGAGAGTACTAGAGAACCGGAAAGATCCCAGTGGACTACAAAGCAAAGGGGCGGGGGTGGGGGAACCTCTTGGGAAAACAATCCCATAAAGTTTCTTGTGAACTCTGGTTTTACTTCTCTACCTGCACATCTGTGAATTTTATCCTAATTATCATCCCCAAAACTAAGCTGATAGATAAATTAATGAATGAGAACTGAACTAATGGAATTTCCACCCCGTTCCCAGGCTGACCACTGAGTGGGAGATAATAAGACCACTGCAAAAGCTTTGAATGCTTAACTGACTTTGGAACATTGGAACCACAGCACACAGAAGGCAGGTTGAGACTCGTGGCCTGAATCTAAACAGGATAATTGCCCACTAAAACCAAAATAACCAAAATAAAACACTTACTGGATGAGCCCCAGGAAACTGAGATAATAGCAAAATATATAATATTTGCATGTTCAAAATCCCAGAAGGAGAAGAGAAAGAGTGATAGTGTAAATATCACTCATATCATCTGAAGGAATAATGACTAAGAAGTTCCTCAGAAGGAGAGTAAATGACAGTAGAAGAGCCATGAAACATGAGATATAAAGGATGATCAACAGATATGATATATATCTGGGTAAGTATAATAGATCATGTTTCTTCACTTGAGTTCTTTAAAATATGCTTGACAGTTAAATATACACAAAAAAACATTTTATGACGAAGTTTTGGATGTGGAGATAATATTTTCTAAACTCCAGCTACTCTAGAAAATGATTTGACAGTGTCTTATAAAGCTAACCATACAGTCACCAGAGGACCTAGTAACCCTATTCCTAGATATTTATCATTGAGAAATGAAAACATGTCCACAAAGAAAATATGCACATGCATATTTATAGTGTCTGTATTAATAACTGCCCAAAAATAGAAACAATCCAAATATCCTTCAGCGGGTAAGTAGGTAGAAAAGCTACGGTACAACCGTACTACGATGGAAAACCACTCATTAATAAAAAAGAACAAATTATTGATACACAGAAAAACTTGGATGAATCACATAGGCATTAATTATGCTGTGGGAAAGAAGGCAGTCCCAGAAGGTTACACGCTGTGTGATTCTATGTATATACGACATATGGAAAATAAAACTTCAGTGATGGAGAACAGATTGGTTCTCATGTGTAGGTGTAGGATGAACAACCTGTGACTAGATCTGAAGAGCATGGGATAGTGTGTTTAAGTGAAGGAATTGTCCTGATGATGCCGACAATTGTGTGAATCTGTGCATGTTAAAAATCATAGGATTAAAAAAAATAATTATAAATCTCTGCACAAAAAATTAAAAAGTAAACTGAACTGTATAATTTAAATACCCATGCATTATTTACGTGGTGCTTCCAGAAATAGATTTTTTTCTAATGACACATAAATCTTTAAAAATTACATATGAAGCACTAACCTCTTTGCAAGGTGACACTAGAGGCTGAAACATTTGTCATACGTATAATTTTTATATGTCATTTGGACAAAAGTCGAAGCAATTGCAGGTCATCTGCATCCCTTCCCATGCTTACACAACTAATGAGGGTGAGTGAGATGAGAATACCTAGCCATGCGTCGTGGCTATCAAATCAAGATATGTCTCTGTCATTGCATAGCAATGACCAGCCTGCTTTACATGTAACCTGCTTTAAATTTCAATTGAGATCCTTGCTGCTGATCTTAATTTAATTCCTCAGGAAATATTTAAACTGGCATCATCTGATATAGTATTTCTTTATATGCAGGTGATTTATTACGGTTGTTTGCATACTCTGAATTTTCTTCTGATCATTTTTTCAGATCACAAAAAGCTATTTTTAAAACAGGATTTATCGGTTAGTTGGAATAATACTGAACTCCCATTGCACATTGTGTCTCTTTAATGGCTTAAACTTGTCAGCGACTATTACATGTTTCATTGAATTCTTTACTGTTATCAGTTTCTTACCAGTTTGGATTGCTTTGGATCTTCTCTCTCAACATAAAATAAGGATTTGAAAACATCTTTCATTCTCATCTCTGAGTGAGAATATTCAAACACACATGAACAATGGTTTTGGTCATATGATTTTTATTAATCAGTTTTAAGAAAACTTCACTTGGTAACTGAAATACTGCTTAAGTTTACTTTCCTGTAACTACACTTTTTTTCCCCAAAAAATTTATTGTGTATATTCCCCCCTACTAGAATACTCACTGGTCTATTGCAGCTTTAATATTATTGTATCAAATTTATCTCCACACACTTTTCTGTGTATATTTGCTTTCCTTGAACTCCAACCCCTAGAATTTTCAATCATACATTTTTACATTATGGACACTACTTTTGTTGTACTTGTATAGCAGTCATTAGATTACATGCTTGCATCATCTCTAAGATATGTAGAACATTTCCTTTCAGATAGAGCCCAAGATTTTCCATTTTTATATGCCTAGCTCAAAGTAGTGTTAGTTTATATAATTATTTAGTAACTGTGACTTAACTATAAAGATTCGAGGTATTAATGTTTTTGTTTTTGTTTTTCTATTTAGTATTTAATTTTCTTTCTCTTGTAAACATCACAAAGGATTTGCATGTCTTAGGCAGTATTATTATTGTTTTCTTCCATTGTTATATATTACACTTATGAAGATTATTTATAAGACTATATATTTGTGAAGTTTGTAGTACAGAAAAGAGCTTCATGAACTGACCAAATTAATCAGATTTTTGACCAAGGTAAATCCTCAGTGGTAGAATCAATTGAGTATGAAATGATTATAATTCTATCCAGAAACTTCTCAGTACTCTAATTGTGGCCCCAAAACTTTTCCAAACTCTGGGCCTGGGCAATATCCCATGTCTATTCTGCAAATGGTCTACTTCCTGCACATATCTCTGCCCATCTGCTTCTGAACCACTAAATAATAAAGAAGAAATACTTTCTAGTATTCAGACCACCATATATTTACTAAGGCATTGCTTCTGATGCTCGCAGATATTCCACTGGCTCCTGAGTGGTGGCAGACCAAAACGGGCCAACTCTTCTCATTGAGAAGTTGGGTTAATGTCCCCTACCCTTATCTCTTGGCAGACTCTGTAACTGCTTTGGACAACATGGTAGAAGTGACTATCTGCCAGGTTTTGGCTGATGACTTAAGACTATCAGTATCCTTCTTGTCCTTTTAAACACTTACTCTTAGTACCCAGCTGCCATGCTTTAAGAAAGCACAAGCAGTCTCATAAAGAAGTCCACATGGGATTGCAGTCCCTGGTCTGTTTTCCTAGCCACACCCTCAATCAGCATTAAAATGTTGTCAGCAATGTGATAGAGGCCATCTTGAAGTGAATTGTTCATTTTCATTCAAATTTCCCAGCTGAAACACCATATGGAACAGAGGTGAGTCTTTCCTGCCATACCTTATCTACATTGCAAATTTGGGGGCAAAATAAATCATTTTTGGTGGTGTGGATGAAAAAGGTACCGCATACTAAACCTGACAAACTCAGGGGAGGACAGCAGGGGGGCCCTAAAAGCTCAGAGACTCAAATTAACCATATAGGATGGTATGAACATAAAAGTTCCTACTAACTAAAAGCGGGTCATGGAGGGTAGTCACGTCCTAGGCCTGTAGCATCCTTGACAAAGGTCAGTCTTCACCTTAAATGAGCCTATCTGTTGTCATTCTGCATCTAAGATTACATACCCGTGGAATGTCAGAGTAATCCTTTTCCCAGAACCCTCGGGACACAATGTACAGCACCAGAGCATGAGACTACAGAGCCCCTCATTCTTATCTTGTGACCCCACATACCATCTCTATGTGCTGTAAATGTTAATTATTAACTATCCTGTACCCATCAATGTAAAAGAAGTATGTGTCTCTCCGGCTTACTTTTTATCCACTCCCAGAGATTTCCCCACTTTGCTTTCTCCTGCCCCCATAATCTACCACCAATGGATTTTCTGTAACCCTCCTTACGTCTCCTCCTTTGATTCTAATGTATAAAATAAGCTGCAAAACTGCCCTTCTCCAGAGCATTTTCTCAATCCACTGAGATTTTGCTTCCCAGCAATTGTCATCGGTTTGGCTCAAATAAACTCATAAAAATTCTCTACAGGTTTGGGCATTTTTTATGTCAACACTGATATAAGCCACTAAATTTTGAGCTGGTTTGTTATGAAGCAATAGATACATGAAACATGGGCCTGAATATTTTTGCTTATCTCTAACCTTATTTCTCCCTGTGTGTTTAGAGCATAGATATCAGCTCATTTATTGTGATCAGTTCTACCTTTTGGCAACTTAGAGCTTTGTCACCCACATTTTAAGACTCATGCTTGGGCTTGGCTCACTGGCAGCTCCATTATCCCACAGACACTATGGAACTTTTTTCCTAGACCCTGCCACACTATTAAATGTCAGCTCCTTTGATGGTTAACGCCTGAATCTTAATTTTCCCTATTTGTAAACCTATATACCCTCCTATAGTTCTCTTCTGACTAAGGCTTTTTCCAGCTTTTAGCTCATTTGTAAATGAAGAAGATTGACTCAAGTATATTTTAAAGTATTTCCTGGATCAGGTTATCAGCTCTACTTTGTCCCTAAGGCTCTCTCTAGCTCTTTGTTCAAACTCCATGGAAAAGGACAGGCAAGGGATTGCTCAGGCTACCACAAATGCCAGTTAACTTCTTCAAGAGTTTGAGAATTCTGACCCTGTCGTGTACATTGACTTATTTTTATTACGTATTTCTTATTCTTTGCCAATCCTATTAAAAATCACCTTTCTTAACACTTTTTTTCCACATGTTTAAATCTTTAGAGAAACCCACCCTTAATCTCAACATGATCAAAAGCATCTTTTATCAGTGTCAGCTTAAAAATTACATTTTTCTAATAAGCCTACTCAACCATTTATTTTCGCATACATAAAAAGAAAAATATGAACAGACAGCAGTTTCAACAATTTCACTATAAAAAAATCTCCCCTCCCCCCTTAAATATTGCCAGGTGTCAATTTAGCTTTTTTTTTTTTTCATGTTTTTTTTTTGGGGGGAGTTGGTTTTTTTGGGGGGTGGGGATTACAAAGTTTCTTAAAAATCAAAGAATAGAAGAGCTTTGTATAAAAATATGTCCATTTTACTTCTACATTTTTGTCCTGTTTAGGTTTTTTTAATCAACATTTTCAAATAATTTATGCTAAGTAAAACTTTCTAATAATAACCACTAATATTTTAAGTGGTTTTATTTTATATGGTTTAACCCCCTCCCTATCTTAACTACTTCTGAAACATATATTTCAGGTATATATTAAACTTCAGAATGAGCTAAATACTGAAAGGCAAATCAGGAATAAGAATGAAGCTTAAAGGAAAGGAGGCATATGTCAAAATAGACGGCTGACTGGAGATGCCTTTCTTGGGTGGAATTGGCTTTTCTTTTATTAGGCACTTGTTCTTTCTAAGAATTCTACAGAAATCAAAGTTATAATTATGTTCTCACAGAATCAAAATGCACTGCACTCAGTTGATTTCTTGGGCAGCATCTGATATGAGTCTTTGAGACCCTTTCATATATTGTCGTTACTTCCTGACTGTAAATAAAAAAGAGTTCGCTCCTGTTCACCTTGTACTTCATGTGTACAGTTATTTCTCACATTCACATCCAAACCTCAATTAGCCTATTTCTCTTCATAGCACTCCTGGTATATTATGTTAAACAGAATTGTTTGGGGGCAAAGAATTGGGTATCATTCCTCCTGCCACATTGAAGTATCTTTGCTTTGAGGGTTAGATGCTGTTTGGTGAAGGTTGGCTGTTCCTATCCCCACACAGACCTATTTTTGTCACTATAATTATATAGGAGACAGGCAGGGCTGAATGCTGGTAGGGGGTACCATGGGCATTCTGTCTATTTGGAGCTCCTTCAAAGCTATATTTCATAAATATTCAACATTTAAAAACAGCCTGAATGTTGTATAATGAGGAGTAACTATATTCAAGTTGGTGACCTTTGTACCAAATAATTCATCTTTGGATATAATATGTTTATTAAACCTAGAAAAAACAAAACAGAATGAAACAAAAAAACCTCTGCAGTTAATTAGATCCACCTTCATAGAAAACATACACTCACTGTATCTCCAGCCAAAGCCAACACTCACTTCCCTTAGGTGTGACCTTCCTGCTTCTGGTTATGTTTCTCTTCCCACAATACTCTCTGCAAGGCCTGTGATCATACACTTTTCCCCTCCCCAGGTGGTCTTCCTTTCCCCTCCTTTCACTCCTTGCCCCTAGCTGTGACCCTGTCAACACCTGTGCAACAAACATGGCATCCTCACAGAAGGAAGGATGTGGTAGTCTGTAAGGTAAATAAAGCAGGCCATTTATTCCTATTTTATAGATGAGTAATTTGTAGCTCAGAAATATTGATTTTCCTAAACCAATAAAAATGACTTTCTAAGACTAATTTCTCAGGACTCTAGGCTCCTTAAAACCCTGTTCCTCCAAAATAGTGAATTAGCCCTATGATTAAAAAAACCTAGATAGACTGAAAGTTCTTCCAATGCAATGTTTTTCAATAGTTTTTTGTTTGTTTGTTTGTTTGTTTTTGTTTTTTGTTTTTTCATTTAGGCAATATGGAGTTCATAGGCAAGCCTGTTCATGGAAAAATGACACATATATTGTCACATGTCAATTATAATGTTCTTATCCAGTAGTCTTGTGTGTGTGTGTGTGTGTGTGTGTGTGTGTGTGTGTGTGTATGCCTGCATGCACATGCCCAGGTGTGTTAATGAAAATTTGTTATAAGCTAGAAAATGGATAAAAGTTCAAAAGAGCAAAATTAAATTAAATCTTCTTTCTATCCATAGCATACCTGTTATCTACAGAAAGGTGAAAATGTATGTCTGGAGAAACGATGGCTAATATAAATCCACAAAGGGATGACAAGATGAAGTATTTCTCCTGAGAATAATATAGAACAGAGACCAAAGGGAAGTATTCTTCAGATTCCTGTGGCATAGAAAAACTGAGCTCATTTATTCATAAATAAAACTATCGATTACATATTGATCACCTTATAGCTCCATTCCTAATGGTTCCCACCCAAACCTTTCAAGTTTCCCTGCCAAGATAGGGTAGAAAGTCATGTTGGATAATAGCTGAGAGCATTTGTATGAGGAGAAGGGCTTAGACAAGGCAGTGGGCTGGGCTAGTCTGTCACCCTTGGCCACAGACTGTCTATGGGTGTGTTTCTTGGAATGCAATCTAGGATATGAAAGTGTGAACAAAACGTGTTTTTACCTGCATTCATCTTGGAACTGTCCTGCAAACAGACTATACATTTCCATATCCCCCACCCCTCTCCCACTGCAATGACTTCCCTAGTGCCTTTTATTATTCTGCATCCTCAGTGTATATCTCAGAGATTTGCTTAAACCTCACCTCCTCCAGCAAACATTTCCTGACACTCTATTAATAAGACTCTCTCTACTCCTGAGACTTCAAGTTCCGGGTAGGTAGGACACTGCTGGTCTTTGTTTATTACTAATAAGCAATAAGATTGAGGGCACCAATGTATGACATACAAGGTCCCCTCAATTGTAACGCACTGCTGAATCATCGATCCCTCTCCTTTCTTTCAGGTTGTCTTCTCTTTCTTCTTTCACTCCCAAATTTCTTAGAAAAATAAATGTCTGCATTTACTACATTCAGTTCCCACCAACCTACTTCTGAATTCTTGGAAGTCAACTTCGAACCATCTCACCATACCAAACCTATTTTGTAAAACCAAGAATGTGTAGTCAAATGCAAGGGTAAAATAAATATGAATTTCTGTAGGAGAGATCAGAGTTGGCTTATGACTATGTTTGTACCAAATATGCGATTTTTAAGTTATTAATTTTAGATTAGCTTCGGCTCTTTTATTTATAAAAATGAATATAGCAATAACTCCTTGCTGTGAGGACTGGAATCACATATATAGGCTTCTGGTCAGCATGGAATAACTGGAATTAGAAATACCATTTGGACAAACCATGTATGACCAAAAGTTTCAGCTCAAGGCAGTGACCCCTAAATACAAACCAGATGATGCATTGATCGCCTCAACATACTGCCTGAAGATAGTTTTCAGGCCGCAGCACAGCAAGGCAGAACCCAAGGAGAGCCCAGCAGACTCCCTCAATTGAGGAAATACAGTTGAGAATTTAGAAGGACAAGTTGGCCAGCACTTGTGGAATACGGTACAAAGGAGAGACTACTGAATGGAGAGGAAAGAGTCACGTGAAGAGAAAGGTGCTGCAAAGAGAGTTGCATGAAAAGACAGCTCTGGAGATTTGGGGAGGGTTCCCCTTGAGTGTTCAGCTGAGTACTGGTCTGTGCATGTAAAGAAAATATCTGAGGCTGGGAAAGAACTACCAGAAAGGACAAGGGGACACAGTCCTCAGAGCTCACAAAGGGCTGAGAATAATTAGGGTTCCCACAACATAGAATGGACAATCTCATAATACATAGGCCACTGGGGAGAGGATTCAGACGCTTTTTTTCTTATCTCAATAGTGGAGCATAATTAGCCCTAGACTTAAAATTGCTCTGGTCCCACATAACAAAGCTTAAAACCAAGACTTAAAAGGATTAAACTGTTCCCAACTCAGTTAATTGTAACCTAGTCCAAAGCTCACAATTGAAGGAACACAAAATTACCCAGCACTCAAAAGGGTAAAACCTTAATGTCTGGCATCCAGTCAAAAATGACCAGGAACTGAAAGAATCAGGAAAATACAACTCATTATGAGGAGAAGAATCAACCAATAGAAACAAACGGATATATTACACAGATGGGAGAATTAATACACTGGGATCTAAAACAATTTTTTATAACTGTATGATATATATTCAAGAAGGTATAATGAAACATGAGAATGTTAAAACATAGAAGCTGTGGAAAAAGTCCAAAATTGAACTTCTAGTGATGAAATTACATTTATGAAAACTTCTAAGTTAGGTGCCTGTAATTCTCATTCACCTCAAGTTCTCAAAAGCTTAGAACATACTGGCCTTTCTTTAAAATTACGTTCCTCTTCAACATCCACAACACTTCTCTGACCAAAATTGCAAGTTCCTTGGGCACAGGAAGTGAGAGCAAGTTGAACTGGTCTCTGCTTGGAGACGCAAGTCAGATCAGCTTCTAAGTTATTTAATATTTTATATCTAGTATTCAGTACAGCGTCGGCTACATGATAAGTATGCAATAGAAGAAAAGGAAGAAAAAATGGTAGGGATGGGGATAAAGAAAGAAGGGTAAGGAAAAGATGTAAAAAGAGGAGGGAAGATTGCTGGTTTAGCCACAGAGCTGACTACCTTATCCAATGGTTTAAAAAGCTCAAGGGAATTAATTCATCTCATAGAGACCTAATGTAAATGTATAAGTTCATTTGCAAGACCTGATCAAACATGTTTAATTATATCATCTTCCTTAAGTGAAGGCAAATTGAAAGTAATCATTATGCAGTAATTTAAATTCATTGATTTAAATACCAAAGTGATATATAATTTAAGTGTAGAGCACAAGAAAAGTAAACTGTTCCGTGATGGATGGGGCATTTCAATCAACTGAATCACTCCAACGTTAAGATTCAGTACACAAGAGAAACATACCTTCTTAAGCTACCTATCAACATTGTGACTCATGGAGCTGGACCATCTGGAGACTGCAGAGCTGGACATCTAGAGAGGGGGCTCTACTGAAATGAGAGCCCTATCTGTATTATTTGGAATAAATGAAGAACAATCCTGCCAGGAAGCAGAAGCAAGGACTTGAAGCGATCTCTTGAGGCTTGAAAAATCTTTTGGCCAGATTCAAAATAGCATTTGTTCCAATTCTCCCTTCAGTGGAGGAAGAAGCAAAGTATCATAAATCAGAGGAATAAGGAACGGTGGTTCCTCAGGAGGGCTTCAGTGGGAAATAATAAAGGCATAGAGCACACAACACAATTCTCCAAGCTTCTGTGGGCTTTCCTCTGACTCCCCAGAACCTCACATAATGCCTTCTCTGTGAACCCCCCATGGTTACCACTTCTCAGTAAGATTTCTAAATAGCTGGCTGACCTTGCTGCTAATATGAATAAATCCAGACTTGCATGTCACCTTCATCTTAATTTTCCTAGTAGTTTGACATAGATTATGGTTGTGAACAGTAAGTCAACACGTTCTTTCATTTGTAAAATAGAAGGGTTAACAAAATTTGTACAGATCCTGGAAATCGAACAATCATATATTATCAAAGCACAACTCTGTCTTTGAAACCTGTGCCACTATCCTTAGAATTAATGGACCCTAAACTTCTGTTCACTTCTTACAAAATGGTTCTGCAGCATTTTTCTTTTTCCCGATTTATCCCCTATACAATTGTGTTGTTTTGTTAAATCTCAGTAACTCTGGTCTGTTTTCCACTTTTGTGTCTCAGTAAATCTGGTCTGTTTTCCACTTTTGTCAGCAGTCAATAGTTGGAAACTGTAAACCACATAAAGTTTGGGTATATAACTTCCATAACACTTTTAGGGCTTTTTTTTTTTTTCTCAAAAGGTGACAATCTATCCCAAACCTCCCAATGACTCCATACATTGAAAAAAAAATATTTTATTTTTAATTCAGGTTTATTTCAAGCTTTAACAGGGCAATTCTTCCTTCCAAAAACATTTTTAAGAGAAATAATAGCAGGTAAGTGCTTGCTTCAGGAATGTTTGATAGCTTTTATGGAAAATATTTTCAATGTAAATTTTTAAACACAAACAGAATTAGAGAAAATGGTATATTAAACTCACTTGTATACATTACATGAGTACAATATCTATGTTTTGCTAACCTTGTTCCATCTATTTTTTTGCATTTATCCATCACCTGTCCTTCCACCTCTCCTCCCTTCTTCCTTCCTTCTCTCACTCCTCCCTTTCTACCTTCTTTCCTTCCTTCCTCTCTTGTTTTCTTTCTTTGATGAACTATTTTAAATCTGACAAATCTTATCATCCATAAATTATTTCAGGATATCTTATAAAAAATTAAGTATCTTAAAAATCATGACCATAGCTAACATAATCACAATTCCTTAGTATCTAATATCCATATTATGATCAAATTACCATAATTATCTCAGTAGTTAGTTGGATCTAGAGGCTTGCTGGTATCCAGGTTAAATTATTTGTGAAAGACTACAATATAGCTGTTGCTTTGCAATTCCTATTGTATCATACCAGGAGGTACATGATGTCTGGTAATTCCACTTTTAATAATTTAGCTTTAGTCAGTGAACTTAGTTATTGTCAGCCTAATCCATTCACTGTAACTTCATCAACCATTGCTTTACTGGTTTAAACATCGACTGATACCACTGCCTTAATATATTATTTGATTAGGAATTGCAAAACGGTATTTTTCTAACTGCATATTCCTTTTGCATTGATTATTGAGGGACATTGCTCTGTGGGTCTCTTGCATTGCTCCACATCTTGAGAACAGTGACACTGATGGCCTTTGCTCCAGAATATCTCTTGAGGGAACAATGTATAATGAGCAGGTTCAGAAGATTGAAATGGCAACTCCTTCTGGAGCAGAGGGGTGGTCTGTTTGCTGTCCAGTGTGATAATCATAATGAGCTAGCTCCTTTGGAGCAAATATTGAACAAACTTGTTTGAAGTCCATTATAAAAGATCATTGTGTCTCAAGTTTCAGGATGCTTTCCCTTAACATAATCTACTGCGTATGCTGATATCACCTGACCCTCATCATATTACTACATGGGAACTGGAGTTTGGGAAGACAATGCAAGAAAATGGCTATTACTATTGACTTGAGTAATAAAAAAAATGTCCTTTAGCTGTTACCCAGGATTTCACGTGTCAGTCTCATTTCTAAACTAGCAAGTAGGGTAAAAATTCTGATCCTTTAGTTTTTTGATATTTACTAACTAGGACTCCTCTATAAAGAAGAACTTGACCTCAAATTAAAACTTTGATTCAATAAATGTTGGCCAAAATTTAAAATGCCACCTGTATAGGAAAATTACCCCCAAAAAGTATCCACAAAAAAGAGATAAAGATGATTACTCTTAGTAACTCCTAATCAATAGTGATGGGAATTACATCATTGTGTGGGGTGGGAATTGGGCAGAAGAAATTAATTACAAAAGGACACAAGGGAACTTTCTGGAAAGACAAAATGTTCTCCAATTCATTTACTCTCAGGGTTATCACAGGATGTATACATTTGTCCAAAGTCATTGAGTAATCCACTTAATATCTCAATTCTATTATATGCAAATTATACCAAAACATTTCTTATTCTCTACCTAAAGAAGAGATATGGCTAGAATCACCACTGATTTTAAGGCCGATAGTGCAACATAGAAAACAAAACCTCACGCCTATTAGTAAATATAAAGTATATTGTCCTAACTGAAGTGATTTGAATTACCATAAACCCTCCACCATTTTTGAAACTCCTCTAATTATGGGAAGAATAAGAGAGAAAATTCATAACTTGAATGGATTTTGGAATTAATGTAAAAGTCATAAAAACAGACAAAACTCTCACAAAATTGCTTTAAAGTGATATGAAATACAAAATTTTAAACAAGCATGTAAGTAAAATGCATGAAATAAATATTACTTAGTATAATTATGAGTAATAAAATTAGTTAATTATAAAAGAAGCAAAGTTGATGATATGGGAAAATTTAATTCATTCTTAAAAGAAATGGATAATCTGATAACTGAAACTAACAAAATTACCAAAAATTAGAAATGGTATTCTAGGTCATATGATATTCTTGCTAATTGCATTTCAAATGTTTAAAGAGTAATTATTTTTATAAATATTCCTGAGTACAGAAAATAGAGCAAGATTATGTATCCACATTATGATGACAAAATAAGCGTTCCTTATTTCAATGTAGATACAAAATATGAAAAAACACACAATAGTATCAAAATAAACATATAAGCAAAGTTTTGTATGTTTTCTATTAGGAATATGAGGACAGAACTAGGGGCCACATGTTAAACCTGACGAGCTCAGGAGACTGAAAATAACCACGTAGGAGGCATGAATATAAAAATTCCTACCTAAGGTGGGCCATGGAGGGAAGTCACATCTTTAGCCTGAAGCTTCCTTGACAAAGGTCAGTCTTTACCTTAAAGTGAGCCTGTCTGTTATATTTTTGCATCTAAAATAACATCATTGGAATGTCAGTAATCCCTTTTTCTGGACCAGAGCAGGAAACTACAATATCCCTCATTATTATTCTTGTCCCCTGATTATCATCTCTATGTGCTGTAAAAAGTGAGCTATTAACTATCCTGTACCCACTTACATAAAGTAAGTAACTGTCTCTCCAATTTACTTTTATCCAATTCCAGGGGCTTCCCCCTGTCCTTCCACCCCCACCCAATCACCTTTGCTTTTTTGCTTTCTCCCTCCCCCTTCATCTACCACCAATGGATTTCATGTAACCCTCTTCCTTTGATTCTAAGTATAAAATAAGTTGCAAACCGCCATTTTGCAGAGCATTTTCTCAATCCGTTGAGATTTTGCTTCCTGACAATCGTTGTCAGTTTGGCTCAAATAAACTCTTATAAGCTTTCTCATAGGTTGGATTTTTGTTGTTGTTGTTGTTGACAAATGTGACACATTAATCTTAGAAAGTCTATCACTATACCATAGCACACCAATATGTATTTAAGTTTTCAGTAAGCATCCAAAGCCTGTAATTCCAATTCTAAGAAAGGAGAGCCTGGATAATATTGGGTAAAAAATTATTTTCATTTATTTTATTTAAAAATGAGAAGTTTCACTTCTTATAATTGCAGGGTAGCTTGAATAAGATTGATCCTCCCATGAAGAACATTATACACAACGGACAAAATATACAGAGGTAAACACACACACCCCTATTGGAAGGTTTTGGAGAATGAACAAAAGCAAATATAACCTGGAGGGATTTTTGTCCTTTGAAAGAAGGAATTTCAGTGGGGGAGCTATTTACTGGTATACCTTTTCCCCACGGAAACTCTCCTGTTCAAATGAGGCAGCATATTAAGAACTCAGGCAAAAGAAAACTTCAGTCTTACAGCTTCAAACTAAAGAAGACAGAGTCCCACTTTGCTTGAAAAAGTAGAAATTGAGGAGGGGAATCTCAGCAAGGAGAGAATCACACATTTGGAAAGTTTACCTAACTACTTGTAAACTCCCCTACAATTTTTGGCAGTTCCCATGAGTCATGCATGTGAAGGGGAAATTCCAAGAAATCTAGTGTAATGCAGCAGCAGCTGGAAGGCTGGAAAAGCAGAGCAGGAGTTTTAACTGTCACCAATCTCAGAAAAGACAGATACAGAGGTTTGAATGCTGCCAAGTTAGAGTTCCTTGGTTAATATCTTTTACTTTTCATTGAAACATCAGAAGAGCCATGTTGTAGGAGTAAAGACTATCATGTAATTAAATAGACCATCCCTAATGAAGTACAAAATCAAGCCTCTATTAGTTCAAGGTGATAAGACAGTATATTAACTGTCCAACAGGGAAAAAAAACACACAAAAAAACAACAAAACAGCATTGTTTAAAGAAAGATAACAGATTAAAGGATCTAACATATCAGCCATCATACCCAATACGAAATAAAACTTAGAGGACATATGACACAGAAAATAGGAAAATGTGACATGGACAAAATTGTGTATAAAAATAGACACTGAGAAAAGAGGAAAACCAAATATGACATGGACTGACTCCATAAAAAAAGCCACAGGCATGAGTCTATAGGAGCTGAGCAGGGCTGTTGAGGACAGGATACTGTGGATGTGACTCATTCACAGTGTCACTCAGAGTGGAAGGTGACTAAACAACAGGTAATACTTCAATCCTATGCTGACTTTACCTCACCTTTAAGTTTGTTTTAAAATGTTGCATAAAGAAGGCTATAGGTGACTAATAATAAAATGCTTTGTTTTCAACCTCAATCATGGAGACTCAAGAGAAATGTGTGAAAAAAGAAGGGTTGCATAATTCTAAATAAGAAAGTATCTCCAGAACACCCAAGTGCAGAAAAGAGGGACTTGGGGAGGCATTCAAATACTGTCCACTGACATGAGCGTAGATACATCACAGACATCAAACATAAAATGTGAGAAATTAAATCATTTTAACAGGTTAACATGTTTTGAAAAAAGCTAAATAACTGAAAATTGAGAACTCCCGCGGGCTAGATATGCCTTGAAGAATACTGGGTTCTATAATTATGTTATTAAATATTCTTTTTTTAAAAAAGTCAAACCCTCTCTTTTGTTTATATAAGGAGTCATGATAAGTAGTAGAAACTTTTATTAACATGTGTATATAATATTAAGAAACTGTGTAAAAGTAATTTTAAAGGGAAAAATTGAGATATTTTTAAAATTATTTAATGAGTTGTATAGTAATTAGATTGGCTGGGAACATTTCTAAAAATTAAGTAAAATATTAAATTATGTTGCTAAAAAGTAGAAGGAGAGAAAAAACTTAGTCAGAGTTTGAACAAACAGAATTAAAAAAAAACACCAAAAGTGGGTTGAAAAAAAGAAACTCAATAGAAATTAGTGTCTGCTATACAGAGATAATTACTCCTAATTTTTGAAGTAATTTGCTTTTCTATCTTTAAAGTCACTGTTATATCCATTGTATTCCTTTACATTTAAAACAATTAAGAAACCAGGTATTGGCACTGCCTTTCTCTGTCTAAAATACTCAAATCATTGCTAAATTTCTGTAACTATTTTTTATGAGATTTGTTAGAAAGGGAGGATGTCCAAATTGTTAGACAATTATACCTGCTTTATTGGAAAGAAGCAGATATGAGTATATTCAACTTACATCTTTCAGTACTATGGCTAAAACTTAAATTGATTCAGTTTTATATTTTTAAAACATTTCTTATCCATGTGACATTTATTTGTTAATCAGTTTATTTTTTCTAATTTAATATAATTACGCTTTCAACTACAGAAACATTACCATGTATGGGGAGCTCAGAAAAATAATCAAGTACATGTGCTACTTCATGGTTCAATTGTATGCACATTCTCCAGTTACAAAGAATGTGTGCGTGAAATATGGAATAATAAAGTGGATGAAAGCTGCATTGCTCCTGTCAGAGATCTTAGGCCTTGAATTCTGCCTGTGCTACTTATGAACAGTGTGTCTCCAATAAATTCAATGTATTGAGCAACACCTCATCATTTGTAAAATGTGGATATTACTATTTACCTTACTCATTGTCAAGGAATTTATCATAAGACAAATAACACCAATACACACACACTTAGAAAGCATGCTTACTATGATGGAAACTTTAGGGTGTTATGAAGAGTAAAATAAAAATATCTAATTTAGATAGGCTGGTCAGGAAATTTTCTCTGAGGAGGTGACATTTAAATGTTATTTACTCTATGACTGCTATTATTAATGAAAATTAGATCTAGTTACTTGGATGTCACAGTATACATCTCTTAAAAGACTCTAAAATGAAAGAAATTGGAGGAATTTGTGTCAATTTCTTGAAACAAAAAAAATGACTCAATAAGCTGCTTATGATGGGATAGGAAGTTCATTTCTTTATAGTTTTTCTTTCACAGGACATGGGAAACTTTAAACTTCCCAAATAACATTGTTATTTTCGTTGCTAATAATGTTAATATAAAAATATTAATAATCAATTCTGTCTAGAAGACAGAATTCAACAAAGTTCAAGCTCAAGTTATCTATGTCAATATTATTTAAGATAAATCACCAAGTTTCAAACTTGATTGCTTAGAAGTGAATTTTGGTCTATACCTTTCTGACAGCAAATCAGGTGGAGAAGCTAATAACATGGATCAATTTCTTCCCACCTTTCCAACCATCTAACCTCAATCACTCTAATAGTTTAGCTAAAGAAAAAGCATGGAAAACAGACAGGCAAAGAACTAGCTTTTCATTCACATGGAGGAATGCTATTCAATTTGAGGAGACAAGATTTATTAGATATGAGTGTTATCTAATAACACATGAGTGTTATAGAGCGAGAACCCTCAGGGCAGACAATAGGAGATTAAAACTTATAGACAAAGCTTTGGGAAAGTACTTGCAGGAAGATTCATAAGATACTCTATGTTCAAATTAAGAGAATCAGGCAATTTACTCAAAAATTATAAAATGTAGAGAAGTTAACAACAAACTTCCAATTTTTGTAAGTTCTCTTTTACATACAGATATTTGTATGAACAAACTTGTAAATGCACTGTTTTTCTTTATTTTTTTAAAAACATAATTAAAATAGATATTATAACATTGAACTGGTTTGAGGCTGAGTTGAAAATAAAGTCAGACTCTGTCCACATATATTCCAGTAATATGGAGAGTAAAGTCTATCATGTACTTGTATCGCCCTCCCTTCAGCCAGATTCTCACTCTCAAGTGCCATGACACTGGAGGAAATCTTTTGTCTTTTAGATCCTGCATTCCAAACTGCTATATTGCTCAAGCTCTCAGAAAATTTCCCATGGGGTGAAACAGCCATGTGGTTGGGTATACTCTTGATTCTAACCTATCATAATAGCTTAGTCATGAATAGCTCTTTTGTGCTAAAAATTCACAAGGTGTTAACAATTGGGGGGTGGAGACTGGGTAAAGGATGAATGGGATCTCTCTGAATTACTTATTACAACTACATATAAACTTACAATTATCCCATAACAAAAAGTTTAATTTGAAAAATGTATGAGTAATGTATAGATAGAAATTTTTAAATACCAAAACTTATTTATTTGTATATGTATATGTATTTATGTGTATATATTTATATAAATATATATAAATATAGTATAAATAATAATATATATTTATATATATATATATATATAACATACAAGTGATTATATATGTATTCAAACATTACCCTTAAGGTTTTCTCTGAATATCAGTTTTACTGAGCTAATGATTTAAACATTATACATTCCTTTTAGTTAGGCCCCTGTCCCTGCATACAGTTCCTTACACTGGAATAGAGCTAAGTATTTTTAAAAATAAATCGGAGAATACATGAATGAATACAGAGCTCCTATATAGGTAAACATTATGTAAAAATTTAATAAATCATCTTTGCATTATTTTTTTTAAGTTTTTAGAATTATAATGACTATAATCAATTTTCATTGAGAAGATATAATAAGAATACAAGGGTTCATAATACTAAGATTAGAAATTCAAAGTCTAACACAACCATGATCTCTGTGTTTATTGACAATATATTGGAGCTATAGTGTGAACACAGACAACATGGATATCTAGGACAGATATTTTAAACAATTGCAGCTAATCCCAGCTAGAGCCGGCCCAGCTTTAATTGACATATTAATCAATTTGCTTAGTAGTCCCCTCATTTACTTGTCCTTATGACTGTAAGTCCCTTAACTCCTTGCCAGTAAAACCTGGGAGACTTCATTGAATAACTGAAATCCATGCCATCCCCTGATGACCAAGTGCTCCAGAGTCTTCTGCCTTAGCCATCTCATCTTTCTACTAACTTGGTTTCTTCCATATTGTGAATGTCCTCTGTATAATTTGCTTTAGCAATTGCTAAATGGAAAACTATTTCATGACAAATGTTGTTTACTGGTGTTAATAGCTGGTGATTATCAAGGTATTTAAAGACCTGTGTAGGGTACAGGGACTTACTGATATGCATATTGTACATAATGAATAAAGAACCGGTATCCTGTCGATTGGAACCTGTGGCATTAATGGTGTATATCAGCTAATTATCAGCCCTGATAATAATAACATTTATTGAGTATTTACTATTTTCCAGGTTTCAGTGTATTTAAATTATTCTTCCTGACAGTACTTGTATTTCAACAAAGGTTTTCCAAATATGTAGTGTCTTTACCCGGGACAGATTCTATTATTGCCTGATAGTGAGAATTCCTTGGGCAAGAATGCTTTTTAACATGACTCAAATCACTTTCTGTAAATAGTTTCTATTCTATCTAGTTCTAAGTAAGGTCTTAAACAGTGGCCTCACAAAAGAATATTTCTCAGGTATGAGAAGTATTTAAAAATCCTGATGCCTAGACTAGATATTGGAAGCCCTGGGGATGTCATTAAGGCTTTAATATTTTTGAAGCTCCCCCAGGTGAGTCCCAAATGCAACAGATGTTAAAAATACTGTTTAAAACTTTCTCCTGACTCCTAAGCTCATGACTGGATGCATAGAATATCATTGCCTTAGAAATCTGTGATAAAATTATTTTTCAGATATCTTTCTTTTCTCTACATTGATTCCATCTCCCCAGGATTTTTCACATGACCAGAGTTTTGTCTATATTAATTTGCAAGTGTGTGAGTGTTCATGTGTGTATGTCATTAAAATATTCTTATCAGTTTTTTTTGTATGTGATGTATTGTCACTCACATAGCACTGAAATCATAATCTTTTGGTTAAATCATTTCTTCATAATCTTTTGGATCTCTTTCTCTCCTCCTTACAATCTGTTACATATTTCAGAGATTTAGTTGATATCATAAATTTAAAAACCTATCATACTTGTCCTTTACTTATGGATCATACATAAGTCACATGTAAAATTCCAGGGCTTGGCTGAGCACCTTCTTCTATGCCATGCCAGCATTTCCCACAATAGATAAGAAAAGAATTAGAAAACATGACAAAAAGTTCATGAGTGTGATTCAGTAGGAGTCTTCCTCAAAATGGAATCTCTGAAATGATGACACTATGACTATGATTCTCTAATATTTCCTTGTATTTTCCCTCCCTACTTCTTCCTAAACTAAAGTTTTATTACCATTAACTTCACAGAGTTGTCTCATTATACTGATTATTTTCCTCTTAATTCAGATATTCTCAGATGGAATACGCTTAATTCATGATTCCCTTTATTTTATAAAACGGCGACTTCTTTTAGGTCTAATGATGAAGAAAGTACGTTTTATGCAATAATTCTCTTGAATGTTTGAAAGATTACAGATTCCCTAAAGATTCTGATTCAAGTTCAACTAATTCTGAGATTATGTTCAAAGAAATACGACTTCTTGTTTGGAAAAATTTGTGGAGAGTAGCAAAACTTAGAACTGGGAGGGGTGGAAAGGAGCTAATTTCTGACTTCTGTAAAGGACAGGAATTTAATTATTTTAAGTTACCAATCAAATTCCTTTAGTTTCTTCTTCTATAGTCTGTAGATTCATGTTTCTCAATTAAAGCGTTTTCCAAATTTGGCCTTCTCCTGAGTGTTTGGGTGGACATTTGTAGTTTTTCATATGTGCTTCAAAATGTGGTATTCAAAATTGTACAAAATAATCCAATTGATGCAACCAGTACAATGTACTGTCAAATGCTAATTGTCTGAGATCTGGATGCCCGTCTTCTATTTGTATTTTCAAAGCCCTGATGTGAGATACAATTCTCCATGGCACTCTATTTTTGCATGGCTTGCAAGCAAAGGTACTAACTGCCTTTTCTGTCCAGACTGCCTTTTCAAGGATGTTTGTATAGTAAATAGCCTTGGGAGATATTGTGTCTGCCTCCACAGCCGAGGCAGGTTTGTTTATTGTTAGTATAATAAAAATAATGTCTGCCTCTGGGACAAAGGGCAAGTTTGCTTACTGCCCATTATAAACCAGAGTTTCTCTCCTACAATGTAACTTGTTTCATGTGCTGGTGTCATCTGGCCCTCTTTACCTCACCCAATAGGAACTGGAGTTCAGGGAACTTGAAAATGATGACACTTAGGTCATTGTTATTAATGAGTAATAAACTACCCTTGTCTCTGACCCAGTAATCTTTTGTCTTCCGCCAGTGTGCATGAAACTATGGTAGGCTAACTTGGTGGTTGCAAATAGGTTCCAATCTTAGAGAGAGAGAAAAAAAAGTTTTTTTCTCTCAGTATTTGACACTCTTTTAACTTTATACATAGTCTAATTCTAAAACTTTCTATATGAAGAACTATGTAGTGAAGATTCTTTCTACGGTATGCGATGGTCATTGATTTTTTTTAACATCATTTTTTTTTTAACATCAATTTTTTAAACATCAATTTAAACTACTTCTATAAAATCTCATCTTGTTGATTTTATTCCATAGTTTTATTTTACACATTCAGAAAGTGGTTTTGTTTTTGTTTTTGTTTAGTTTATAATATGCTATTGCCTCTCAGATTTCTGGCAAATATAAAATCTATATTCATGTCATTAATAGAAAGGATTGAGACATGACTGGGGAGAAGTTGCCCTAAGGCACGTCAGTCAAGAACTTCCTAAGGGACAAGATATAAATAACTTGATCATCTTCAGACGTGGCTCTTAAACCAGCCAAAAATCCTTCACACAGTGTCATCATCCACTTTTTATCATCTTCTCTGTAAATATGCCATGCAAAACATTTCTACTGAAGTTAAGATACAATATTTCTCATTCATTCCCTTTGCTTAGAAATTCAATAACCCTATCATGAAAGGAAAATGAGGTTACTTTGAAGTGATTTGTTCTTATTGAACTCCTTTTGGCATCAATGTTCACATTATTTACTGCTAAATGATGACAAAATACGTGTTTGACAATTCATCCTAGTTCACTTTTGTACAGTTTTTAGAAAACATGATTTTCCCTTTTAGAGAAAGGAAAAAAGAATATGTCTGTACTATCCTGGGTCCTTTCCTTTTCTCTATGATTTTGCAAGTGGCAAAATGGTAGTCTTCTCTAGTACCCTTGGGTAACAATCACTGATGCTACTGAGAAGTAAAATTACTTAAATTAATGAGGTATTTGCCTCTCCCACTGGATAGCCCATTATTTGGGCCTATAATTCATCCTTTTTTTTTTTTTTTCAGCTTTATTGAGATATAATTGATGTACTATAATATTGTATGAATTTAAGGTATACAATGTGATAAATTGATACACATATGAGTGTATACTGTGAAATGATTTCCATAATAAAGTTAATAGATTTAACAATTCACATAATTACCTATCTTTTTTTCTTTTTTTTTTCCTGTGGTTAGAACATTTAAGATCCACTCTCTTACCAACTTTCAAGTACATAATCCAATATTGTTAAATCTAGTCACCATTATGTACATTAGGTTCTTGTAACTTATTCATATATAAATGGAATTTTGTATGTTTGACAAACATATCCCCATTTTCCCCAAGCCCTAGCCCCTGACAGCCACCATTCTCTCAGTTTGTGTGACTTTTTAAGATTTCACATATGAGTAACATCATGCATTATTTTTATTTCTCTGTCTGACTTATTTACTTAGCACAATGCCCACAGGTTCTTTCCATGTTGTTACAAATGACAGCATGTTCTTCTTTTTTATGGCTGAATAATATTCCATTGTGTATATACGCCACATTTTCTTTATGTATTTACCTGTTAACGGATGAATGTTGCTTCCATATCTTGGCTATTGGGACTAATGCTACAATACTTGGCGTTGCACATATCTCTTCAAGATAGTGATTTCATTTCCATCAAAATCCCACTCAGAAGTGGGATTGCCAAATCATATGATAGTTTAAAAAATTTGGGGTAAAGGATCTCCATTCTGTGTTTTATATTTCTACTGAACCAATTTACATTTCTACCAACAGGTACAAGGGTTCGCTTTTCTCCACTTACTTGCCAGCACTTGCTATCTCTTGTCTTTTTCATTATAGCCGTTGTAGCAGGTATGAGCTCATATCTCATAGTGGTTTTGATTTGTAGTTCCCTGATGATTAGTGATGGGCATCTTTTTATGTACCTGTAGGCCATTTGTATGTCTTCTTTGGAGAAATGTCTATTCAGGTCCTCTTCCCATTTTTAAAATAAGATTTATTTTATTATTATTATTATTATTTTGCTATTGAATTTCTTGTATATTTTCTATATTGACCCCTTACCAGATATATGGCTTGCAAATGTATTTTCCCATTCCATAGATTGCCTTTCCATTTTGCTAACTGTCTCTTCTACTGTGCAGAAGTTTTTAGTTCAATGTATTGCCACTAGTTAATGTTTGCTTTGTATTACTTATGTTTTTGATGCCATACCCAAAAAGTCATTGTCAAGACCAATGTCAAGAAACATTTCCCCCTCTGTTTTCTTCCAATTTCAGGTCTTATGTTTAAGTTTTTAAATCCATTTTAAGTTAATTTTTGTGAATGCTGTGAGACAGGGGTCCGATTTTATCCTTTTTCATATGAATATCAAAGTCTTTGAACACACCTCAGTATTCCTCTTTAATACATTCCATCTGGGATTTAGTTTGCTCTAATGTTGTGATGGAATTTCTCTGCTGGACTCCTTGACTTGCTCACAGACCCTCTTGTCCATTGGTTATTGTTTAAACTGGTGTACTTTGGAGGAAAAACAGTAGAAAACTCTTATTCCACTATGATGATGATATCATTCTGTAACTTTTCCTTTAAGTTGTTTTTTAATCTATAAAAATCTAAAGATCGTTATTCTTGTTAGAGTAGTTGGAATCCAGATTAGATTTGTTAATTTGGTCTTCCACTTGGCATTTGTTAAAAATATGCCATTGTCTTCAGGTAATGAGATCTCTTGTTCTCTTTTTACTTTAGATACAGATTTAAAATACTGAATGCAAAAAGTTTCACAAGGTCCATATTATTATTTCCTATTGATAATCTGTTATAGACTTTTGTGTTTGTTGAAAATGTGTCAATCTTCCAATTATTCATAATCTTGTTTCAAAGTTGACTTTTTTTCAGAGTTCTCTGAATATCCATTCTTCTTCATCATGTACTTTCTTTTTCTAACTCTTTAGCTTTATTCCTAATTATACTCCAAGAATTTCTCTGAGATCTCCCATACTCCTATAATTGCAGCTAATTTAGTGTTCATTATTGTGAAAACATGCCTAACCTTTTTATAAACTCTGTTGTTTTGCATGATTGATAAAAAATGTATATGCAGAGGTGCCAAAAAATGTATACATATTAAGAAAGAAAAACTATACTAAAATTCTAATAATATATTCCAATGCCAATTACAAAAAAATTCTAATACCAATAACAAAAGATGAATACAAGTCACATTTAATTTCTGCGATTACAAGAGGCATTCAAAGTGGTTACCATCAGCGTCCAGACACTTCTGATTACTGCTTGAGCAGCGAACTAGTGCTTGAGCAATGTTGACCAAAGTGTTCACTTGTATAAACTTTCTTGACACCCCAGGGATAGCTAAAAGTGCCATATTTCTGTTTCTCCACTTTTGAAACTTAGAATTATATGCTGTATATAACTATATAAACATGCCTTATTTGTCAGAATAATAAACAGTGTTATTGAAAGAGGCAGAGCTTCGCTTCCGGAAATTTGTTCAATATCACTGGGTAGCAGGAATGTATAAGGCATTCAATTTATTTTCTGGTACACAGTAGATAGTCAACAAATGCTTTTTGTTCTTCTCAGTGTCTTACTTGCCTTATTTATAAAATAGTAATATCAATCTTACATATTTTTATAAAATAATAATGGATCTGACTTTATACAATGAAAAGCACAATAACATGTATTAGATTTTGTTTCTCATATTATCTAGAGAAGAAAGTATGTACAATCAAAGTAATAATTTATCAAATACATTAGGTTTTACAGACTGGTGTCCAGAAAGGAACTGTAGATTTCAAGTCTCATACCAACTACGATGATGTCAATGATGATTATATTAATGATAATAGTTCTCATACATTGACTATAATATTTCAGATATTTTGGCAAGTGATGAGATTTTATCATCACACTAAAACCTAAAAACAACTCAAAGAAATATGTACAGTTAATATTTTTACTTTCCAGATGAGGAAACTGTATTATAGGACAATGGAATAAATTTGTCCTGATCATACAACAATCAAGTGGTTAATCTAGGCTTGGAATAAAAATTGTGACTCAAGAACCCATGCTCTTAACCATACATAATTGTCACCAGTACATTTTGTCCCCTAGCCAGTTATGAGAAGTATAAGTTCGCTCTTTTTGGACCACAGTTATATATATTTTTCTTGTCCTCTGTGTTTTCTTCCTAACCAAATTTCTGGAAAAATCAGATTCAAGGATTTCTTTCTATGACAATTATCTCTTCTATTTGTGAACTCCTATTTCATATGATGAAACATGTAACATAATGTAATGTGCAATATACAATATAATATAGTATAGTTGAAATATAATTATGTATTAGTAATCTCTTAGTGTGACAAATTACCCCCATATTTAGCATCTTAAAACAACAAACATTCACCATGTCACAGTTTTTGTGTATCATGGGTGGGGGTATGGCTTAGCTGAATGCCTCCAGCTCAGGCCTCGCACAAAGCTGAAATTAGGGTATCTGCTGGGGCTGCAGTCATCTCAAGGCTGGCTGGGGAGAACTGACTCTCAAGTTCACTCATGTGGGAGGCTTCAGGTCCCTGATGATTTTTATATGAAGTTTACTCTAAAAATTTCACTCTAATACCTTTATGATTACTATAACAGCCAATGATAAACCATATTAGGTGAATTTAATGGAATAACAACGTATTGGAATATGTCACATATTTTTAAAATGCATTGGATTATACAAAAACATAGGTCTGGCTTCAAAGTACTTATAGTAAAAAACTACTTTGAAATAAATAAAACAGGTACATGGATAATTATAATATGAAGCTGACTTTAAGATACTATACAAGATGTATAACTCATATATAATAGGAATTCAAAGGGAATAGGTTTTTTTATTTTGTTTGTCTGTTTTTTAGGGAAATGAGAAAAGTACATGGATGGTCTACAATGGATAGGCATTGGTCAGATGTTACAAATATTTGTAAGGTACCCAGACATATTTGTCAAAACCCTATCCATTTTTCTTCTGCTCCTCAATAACTTCTTTGCCTTCTTATTCTTTAGATTTCAATATCCAATATGCAATGTTAAGGGTGTAATGTTTGTTATATTAAATAAATGATTTTTCTGGACTTAGGATGTTTGGTGAAACAGAAGACTGACTTAATTCAACTCTAATATATCTTGATTATCAATGTAAAAATGCAGTACTTCTCTTTTTAAAATAGCATGCCCATAGCCATTTAAATTTTGCACTGTAATGAATGGTTATGCTTTTGCCATTGAGATTGTTAATAAACTAAAAGTTGAAAACTATGCTCAGTTAGGGCATTGCCAATTGTTTTTAATGTGGCTTCTATTTTATTGTATGGCATTGTAACTCTGGGATTATAAAAGCTAAAATCTATGTGTACTATATTCACTTTTGTATTCTTGGTATCTAGACTGTGACTAAACCAAGCAGATGCTCAAAAATATTTAAAGGATGCAAGAAATAAAATTATTAAAAATTTTGGGTACATATTTCAGTAAGGAGTTCACTCATTGAAGAATAAAAAAAAGCTTTTAAAATTATTTTGACAAAAATAAACACAAAATTTTGAAATTCTGTTGGGAAATATAAAGCCACAGTTCATCATCTAACTGATTTTTTTTGTGAGTACTTAGCACCCACCTAGTAACACAAAGACAGCTAAACAATAACTGGCTTCCAGGGTCAGGGGCTCTGACTCTATAATAATGACATACTGAAGAGGCACAGTGGTCTACAACAGAGCCAGTGCAGTCTGCTGGAATCTAAACCCATCCCAATGGTTATTTGTTTTGTGGCCTTGGGCAAGTCATATCACCTGTCCAAGCCTCAATTATCTCACCAATAATAAGAACTTACTCATAATGCTACATGAGATAATACATATAAAATTATTTGCAATCTATCTAGGACATAGAAAACACTTATTATATGTTAGGTGCTATAATTAGCCATTAATAAAATATTTTGCATATCTGCCAAACACATGGTCTTTCCCACCATACATACTTACTCACTTCCAAAAGACATTTCAATTTGAAGAGAATAAATTACATATGTGTAATGCTGAAGATTGCCTCACATATAAAATACCATTTTAATAAAAATTATTACTTAAAACAATATATTCAGTTTAGCTATTACTATATTAGCTATAATCCCTGCATTTCCAGTCTTTTATACATACATATGTGTATGATAATTTTTCTTTGATATAAGATATGCATTTAACATGCCTGCAAATATAGAATCATCATTCAGTGGTGTTCCATTCATGGGGAACTCAGTTCACAATTTCTTTTGTACCTCTGCTTTCAATCTTCAGGTGGCTGGCCTTATGGATAATATAGCATACACCATGCAGCCCTATAATTGTTGGATGGCCTGGTTCACCAACAATTCAAATTAAGTTAATGCAATCTAAGAGTTAAGAGAATGAATTGATTTGACAGTGCTCTATTAAATCAATTTAGGCGACCATAAAAGTGGCTGTAAAAGAATTTTCAGTACTTTACGGTTGGTACAATTCTAGGACCAATATCTCTTGAGCAAACTGCAGTTTCCTCTAGATCAATATATAAATCTGTGCGGTATTCCAAATTCTGTTTCTGTCACTTTCAACTTAGAGGGTACAAGCTTGCCTTCAGCTAAAATCCAATAGAATATAAAACTTTCCCTATTGAGGATTCTCAAGGAATGCATCTTCTGGAGAACTGAGGCATTTTGTTCTAGTCTATTTTATTTCAGCAGGAGTTTAATCAAACTTTTCTAAATTATTCTGTTTATATTCCTATTCACAAGTGACTATATTAAACTTTAGATTTAACTAAGAGTCTATATTTTAATAATGTAGATTGAAAACTCAAATGCCAACAGGGTCCAGGCAAATGTTCATGATTAAATCTCCCTCTCTTTTAAATCTAGATGATTTGAAGATTTTTGCCTTATTTGAAGGGTATTTGCTACTCTTCAAGCGTTATCAGACAGGAAAGTGGGCCCTATATTCTCAGACATGACATCTGAAGATATGCTATATGTCCAGATTTTATGGGAAATATTTTAAATATCTAAATGTAAAAAAACAAAAGGATTCAGTTTGTTAAGTATTTTTTCTTTTAATGAATTGTTTTTGCTTGTTTTTGATGTAGACGTATGTATTTGCTAAAACAAATCAGTCCCCCGTCCTGTACAACAGTGCTCATTAATAAGACTTCATTTCAGCAAATTGATGTTCTTATGAGTTTCACAACTGTCATGGCAGATACTGTTTTCCCTGAACCTCCAACCCTTATCCTCCTGGTTAAGACCTTGAGTAACACAATCAGTAAAACATAACTTAAGGAATGATTATACCTTGAAGGTATAGTCTTTTTATATCCTGAAGATTCATTAATAAACCTATGTAAATAGATCACTTAAGGTCATACATGTAAGAAAAAAGTTTACAAATAAGTGGTTGTCAATGAGAATGAATTTTAACATCTTACTGGAAAACAAATTGTAGAAGAAATAAAAAAGAATGCCATATCTTGAACACAAATGTCATAGCCTTCAACAGTCAACCCTTCTAGCACAGGTTAGAGGTTAATCAATAAATGGAAATGATTATAAAAAGATGGCGAAGAAATCAAAACAAGGTTTTCAGCATAGCATAGAAGGTCCATAAGATTTTAGTTGCTTGGCAGCATCTAATTAGCAACCCAAACTGCCACCTAACTCACCATAATAAAATATTGCTTTTCTATGAATGCATTATGATGATAAGCCATCAGAATAAAAGAACATATGGGGCTCATTCACTCATTTAATAAACACATGCTGAATACTTTTCTGTGATAAAAACTAGACTAGATGCTAAAAATATATCAGTGAACTCTATCACTGCCCACCCCCACCCCCTGCCCCAGAAAAGGTCTCTATTCTTGAAATAGCTAATTCTGATAAAAAGTATTAAGGTGGAAGGAAGATGTGAATATTAGTCTTCATGTCTTCTTTATAAAGGCTCAGTTTTGGAGATATGACTGACTTTTTTTTTTATCCTGAGAGATGGCTCACCTTATAGATATCTATAACCAAACAGAGCATTATTTTCCTTCTAAATTTATGCAGGTGGTTCGTTAAATTTAGGAATTTATTAGTGTATTATAAGATGTTTTTGGTTTGAATAATACCCATCAAGAGAAAGAACGTTTCAAGAGGGTAGGAATGGGTGGAAATGACGAAAAGGGCTGCTTCCAGATTCATAGCTCTTCTAGAAACCTGGAAATTCAAGAACTATAAATGGCTAGATAGATGGGTTCATTTTGTGCCTAATAAAATTCTTAATTTAGATCCTCATATAAACAAGTAACAAATAAAACACAGTATGAAACATATCACAGTTTTGTTTGTTTTTTCCTACAGTCAGTCAAAATATAAATCTGAATTCGATTCTTTACAAACTGGTAAAAAGTGACTATCAGTCACGGATGGGGTTCCTCCATCACCACCCCTTGGCCAAGCAAATGTTTTGTGACTCAGACAGAGAATGATGTTCCAGGGTTTTCAAGCAATAGGATCATACCAGTCTCCAAGTGATGTTTTCATTGTTAAAGTCTGTATTGTCCCTTTGAGGCAGGAGGCTATGATACTTCCACATCAAATGTGGACAGGGAAATTTATACTGAAAAGCAATTGAAAATATGTATCTAAAACATCGGTGTATTATCCTCTTGAGTTGGCAGGTTTTTTTGTAGGAGATAGTACCCTACACTATAAAACAGTAGATGCTATAAATAAACCAGTATTTTACTTGATGCAGAGCACATTTATTCACTAACCAATAAGTAGTACACACGTTTTGTCATAGACAGAGAGAGAGAGAGAGAGAGAGGACGAGAGGGAGGGAGGGAAGGAGGCACAAGAGGATTTGTCTATTTAGTCAATAAAAGCAGAAAATAATCAATTAATGCATAATTACATAAGAAAATATATGGCATATAAAAAGGTATGTAAATTATGAATATAAAGAAAAGTAAGGAGAAAATGAGAGCGGGCAGCACGTGCTATTAAACATAGAGTGGAAAGGAAGGTCTCATAAAAGAGATGATATTAGAGCAGATACATGACATGTGAGGGAGTTAAGTCTTGTGGATACCCAGGAGAGAGAATTCTGGCTAGACAGAAAGTAAGAGCGAAACGTCCTGACACAGCTCTGTGTTTGATTTAGTCAAGAAATACCGAGGAAGCAAGTGTCCCTTTGAATGTGGTATGCACAGGGGAGAGCTGTGGGAGAGGAACCCGGAAGTGTTGAGACAGATCACACAGGGCTAAAAGCCCTGGAAAGCACAATGGCTTTTATGCTGAGGAAGATGGAGCTATTGGAGGGTTTTGATGTAAAAAGTAACCTCTTCTGATTTGTTGAAGATTATTACTCTGAGGACTGTGAGGAAAATAAACTATCAGGGCCAAGCATGGATGAAGGAGTCCAGTTAGGTTTTTGCATTAAGCCAGGTAAGATATATTGGTAGCTTCTAAAAGTCTGGTAGCAGCAGAGGTGATTAAAAATGAGGGTGCAGCTGACAGAATGTGCCAATGTATTGAATGTGGAGTGTGAGAAAACGATGAGAGTGAAGGAGGATTCAACATTCTAACCTGAGCAATGTGAAGTTGCAAGAAGAGAAGGGCATATTAGATTGAGATGCTTATTACACTTTTAAATTGAAAGGTCCAATAGGCAGAAGACATACAAGCCTGGATTTGAAGGAAGTGGTCTGGACTGGAGATATACATCTGGCATACAGCCAGGTTTCATATGTTTATAAAATCAGTGAGTTAATATCCATATAGAGATAAGTTGATTTTGTAGTAACTTATCCAGTATTGGATAGTAAATAATAACATAGCTATGTGCAAGCTACTACTGCAGGTTTTATGGTTTCAGATGCTGGCCAAGAATTTGTTTTAACAAAATATAATGGGGACCAGGAAGTGAATCTTTTACATCTCTGATTTTAGCCTTAGGATATATTTTGAGAGATGGCATTAACAAGTAAAAGTGTTTTGAAACACACTGCCAATGTGATTTTCACAGAAGAAATATCAATTTATATTCCCACTAGGTCAGTACTCAAGTTCTATCTGTAGGACTCAGTTTTATTATTCTTATTTTTGCTCATTTATCACTAAATTGACAAGGAAAAAAGTATTCATTAAGTTTATAGGTGATGAAGACACTTCCTTTACTATAAACACTTATAAAATGTGTGATAATATATCTTAGTCATCTCAGGCCACTATAATAAAATACCATAGACTGGATGACTTAAATTAGAAATTTATTGGGAAGTTCAAAATCAAGGTGCCAGCTGATTGAGTTCCTGGTCAGAATTCTCTTCCTCGCTTGTAGATGGCCAACTTCTTACTATGTCCTCACCATGACCTTCAGTGTATACATGTGGAGAGGGGGAAAGCTCTCTTTTTTTCTTCCTCTTTGTATAAGACCACTATTCCCATCGGAGGGCCCACCTTCATGACCCACTTAAACTCTAAGTACTTCCAGAAGGCCTCATTTCTAAATAACATCACACTGAGTATTAGGGCTTCAACATATGAATTTGGGGGTGGACACAAATTGTTGTCTAGTCCATAGAAATATACAAAAGACAAAGAATAAAAAGACAAACAAATTCATTGGTGATAATAGGATAGAAATGCAAAGAGGAAAGATGACTAATGTGTAATCTTGCTGAGCTCTAGACCAGAATTAGGCAGAGAGGGCTGCAATCTGATCAGCAGAAGGGGCATCAGGGATTTAAAGAGCCTCACAGACAGAAGAGAATGGAGTTTTGGCCACTACTTGAAATCAGGTGATCATCTGGAATTTCTCATCCTGAAATTGCTCCCATTCATTGGTAGAAAGGTTGGGAAAAGCCTGTGATTAATTGAAGTCTGAGGCTATGGTTTACGTAAACCTCCTTACCAAAGAAGGTGGGAAGCAGAGTGTCTCTAAACAAGGACAGGAACACAGTATACTGCTCGTTCTCTCACATGTTCCCCTTTTCCCATTTGTTTACTTATTCATTTTTTTTACTATGAGCTGCTCATTTTTTTTTTATAAAACTTTACTTATGGAAAATCTGTGAGGTAAGGGACAAAGTTGGTTTCCTCCAGAAATTTGCATTGCTTCTTCAGAGGATATCAATCCTAGATCATTTAAACTAATTTCTTCCCTTGAGTGTTTTTAGACCATTATGTGATATATCAGTATATTTGGCTTGAAGACTCTTTTGTTCCAGTTTCTCAGGAACTATTTCCCCCCTTACTCTTATTTTTCTTAATAAGTAAATTGGAAATAATAGACCATTCTGTGTTTCCATTTATGATGGAATGGCTTTATCTTTATCTTCCCTCTTATACTAATTTTGTAGACTTTTTATTCCCAGCATCATGGATCCAGACTCTCTTCGGACATTATTCGACTTGTGTGGGCCCTTTTGTTTCCTATGTACTCAGAGACCACAAAGCAAAACTCAAGATCATATTGCTTAGCAAATATCTTTAGGGTGACAAACGTAACACAAGGCTCTGCTTATCTAGCTAGGTTCCCACCTTCACTTAATCTTTTGATCTGAAAATTGCTTTCTTTCTTGCTACCTCATTATTCTTTGGGTTTGAAGACAAATTACCTTTTATTTTGATGTATTTATTATGGGCTTTCTACATAGCAATTAATAAATGAAATAGTTTAAATTCCAGTAACATAACTTTCATTTATTAAACATATCATTAGGTAAGATTGTATTATTGTACAGCTTTTCCCACTATCCAGTCCTGAAATATCTTTTACCTTTTTTCTGTGCCTGCCCCTCTTTCACTCTGCACCTAGTGGCAGCTACTGGAATTGCTGGCATAATACTGGAAGGTCTTACTGTTCTTCCATTCTTATGTCAGACTCTTTATGACACTTCAAAACCTTCTCTGTATTTCTCATAATCACACTACATAGGTTCTCTGATTTCCTCTCTTTCCCATTCCAAAAACACCCATAAAAATAGAAGTCCTCTCCCACTTCCCTCATCCCACGCATAGAGAGCCAATACAAGTATTACTTGCTTTAACCAAGAAAGGGGGTTATTTAAATACAAAAATGCCTGTCTAGAGAAAAAATAAACTGGGGAAAATGAATCCAATAACTAAATCCTTTTTATAAATTCTGTTCTCAAGCTATCAAATAATACACTTTTTTTCCCCCTCTCCATGCTCTCTTTGAGTACCATCAAGCTATCACTCATTTCCCAGGTTTCATCTCCAGTTTACAGGAAAACTTGAAGCACTCCAGTCATTTCTAAATGCATTCTTCCTACTTGTAACCCCAACCCTCACACACAATATAATTCAGGGAGATACACCAAATGGACGTGTGACTTTTACAGATTTCTTTATTTAGTACATGCGAGCTCACTGAGTCACAGCTAACCCTCCTACCTATGAGGCACAATGAGGAGGAAATGAGTCATTATTCAGTGGGAATGACGAAGGTACCTGTGTCACAAGGGATAAAATTCATCTCTTTATGAGTGTTTTGTAATTTGACTTATATAGTAAGTCAAATGTTAAATCTATTTTTTTTTTCCAAAATGACGACTTCACAATACGTATCATTTGGGTAGGAGAAAATGTATCAACCAGCCAAAAATGAGGTGGTGACTTATTTTTTTATTTTGATCTGTCTATCCCCTAAGACATCAAAATAATCATGCCACAATAAAATTATATTTATCTCATTTTGTTTGTGTTTAATTTGACAACATTTCCAGTGGAAGACTTTTCAACTGCCAAGACAATAGATTAGAAATTCCTTTAAAAAAAATTCTCCCATAGAATGAATCATTTCTATTTTCCAGTGGATAGCATTCTCCTTGCCAATAATCCTAAAGTATTGCCAAACTAGACAAATAAAAGTGCTTCAACAACAGCTAATATTTCTATAGAAAATGTTCTCTGAAAACTGCTTTTGTCCACATGCTAACTAAAATGAATAAAAACTACTACGTACTTCTTAAGGAAAATAATTTTCAGAAAGAACAGAAGAATAAAAGGGTCAGTTATTTAAGAAATGCTATATTGTACCTGAAATGGTAACAGCCTGTGAAATTCAAATTTTAACTTTCAATATATTTTAGTTTTCAAAAATAGGCAACAGTAGTTTATTATGCACAGCATTCTGGCTTCAATTCCTCATTTTAAGAGCTGAGCAAAATCATAATGGAGCTTTAGAAAATATCTGTCACTTACTACTTTCTCTGTCAGTCCTTTCCTTGGCACAAAGTATAATCTTTGTCAAGGGAGAGAAAATAGAAAATGCTAAGATTCAGGTTCTAAAGAACATATGCACAAGTCTTCTTAATTTCCTTTACTTTATTGTTGTTGTTTTCACAAAGGGCACAGCAAGATTTTGCAGAATATTGTTCAATTCAGCATTAACAGAACACCTGTTGACAAGTTTAAAACATTAAATCTGAGACTTTGAGGTATTATAAGTAATTATGAGCAATATAAAATTTTCTTTTCTTTCATGTTTAGTCCAATGTGTATGCAAGTGTGTGTATGTGTGTACGTGTGTGTGTTAGTTGCATATTTTCACTCAGTCTAAGAACACTGAGTAGTCTCCTGCTTTTGTTATCATAGATATAAAAGTCATTTACTAAGCAATTGAAACCATAGAGAGTTCTGAACAGCTGTATTACTTAATTCGATGTTAACATAAACTGAACAGTACCCATACCCTATCCTTAGATAGTCACAAATCAGCAAACACAGAAGGGCACCTTCTGGAGGACAGCTTCCTGTGAACTTTTGACTCTGCCATGTGACTCAGCAAAAAATACTATTCATTCAGGTAGTCTATTTTTTTTTCCCTGAGAGCCTAGGACATGACAGCCCTAGGCTGTCCCAAAGCAGAGCACGTGGGATAACAGATAAATGCACTATGAACAAAGGAGCTTAAAACTAGATAGATGTGAGATGCCCATTGTTTGAGGAAGGACATAAAAGTTTCATGATAGAGAATTCCTTTGTTATTGCAATGCTAATTCTTCCCAGTAACTCTTCAAAATCTAAACCAAATGTCTCACAATGAAAGAGCAAGACAAGAGCAAGAGAGAGAAAACCAGGTGGCTCAAACTATATACCGTTAGTATGGACCTCCGATTGGTTACAGGCCAATCTATATTTACGTTTGGTAAATCTACTTCATTTTATTTATTGTTCATGAAACAAGTAATTATCAATATTTGTTGAAGTCTAATTTTGTGCCTATCAGGAGTGGTGTAAAATTTTTCTCATGGAGATTTTACATATGTCTTTTAATATGGGTTCCCAATACCTCAACAAAGCTGTAAAAAACAATAATTTATTGCTTAGTATTTCAACATTTTTTGTGACTATTATAGCAGGAGTTTTCTATAGTTTGTCTACCCCATCCTTTAATTGTTTATTATTTGGGTACATGAAGGATATACATTTTTGTATGCTAATTTTATTTCCTGTCACTTCACTGAATTATTTTATTGTTTGAATTTGTTTTATAGTTATTCCTTTGGTGTTTTCCAGGTATACTATGATGTGGTCTTCAAAACCATTCTTATGTCCTCGACTTACCTAACTGGATTGACAAAAATCTCTTGTACAATGGTGAATAGTAGTGGAGATAGTAGGCATCTATGCATGTTCCTTATTTTCATGAAAAGGTCTTCCTAATTAATAAGATACTGGCTTTGGGAATAAAGTATACATTGAGAAATGACCCCCAAAAAGTCACGAACTCCTTCTGCCACATCATTGAACAGTAAAAATAATGGATGAGGGAAAGCATTCAGAGGGTGGGTAGAGTCGAAGATCACAAGAAACGATGACCAGGGGACTTCTTCCCAGACAGCAGAATTCCACAGAGTGAAGGAGACTTTACAAAAGCTTCCTAGCAAGATCTCACATTTACAACAGAGGAATGACTGCTATGTCTCCCATTCTCTCTCTTTTGTTCAGAACTACCATTATGTGTTTTATGTATATGCTCCACCACTGTGAACTGGTTGTACGTTGCAGGGTCACTAGGCCAGTAGGAGGCACATCAGGGTCTTATGGGGAGAACGTGCTCCTTGCCTGCACTTCCTGTATTTGGAGATGAGCATACTGACTTTGGTGAGCCTTAGAGGGACACGAGCGTGTGTGTTTTCCATGTACACACACAGCTAGACTACATTTCCACTTTCCTTGTTGTCGCTGATTTGACCAATATGTTACAGATGAAAATGATATATGGCTGGCCCTTCCACCTCTACCACCCGTCCCACAAAACCACCAGTTTGTTTGATTTCAAGAAATAAGCAAATGTAGTTGCAAAAGTAATTTTTATTTAGAATAGGACAGAAAGTCGGTGTTTCAGAGAAGGAAAGAAAAGAGTGAGATTACGTAGATTTTTGTGGAATTGGAAACCAAAGAACTTTCGCTACATCCAAGTATCTTTGGAAGTATTATGCTAGGTGTGCTAACACGTTTACTTGCTTTTCAAAAAATATTATCTCCATGCTTTATGGCTGTTCACCTATATGTACGGCAGCAGAGGGGTCGAGGAGGGGTGATAGAGAGAGGAAGAAAGAGGGCTGCCCTATTGGCTGGACTTACAGTGCCAGAGGAATAAAAAAGTACCTGCATATGGTTAGACTGATTTTCATCTCTGTCCCTTCTGTCCATCTCTCAGATAAATGGAAGCAACTTAAATGACATCAGGTCCTACTATTTATTACGTGAATTTTATAGAATATCCTGAAAATGAATGACTTATTTAAGGTCACTCAGCTGGTATGTGACAGAGTATAGATTCCATTTGGGTCTTTTGAGGCCAAAGCTCCTGCCCCTTCTGAATATCACTGTACTGAATATTTAATAAGTTTGTGTTCAGAGAGCTAAAGGTCTGTCACAACCTGCTGAGTTTAAAATATAAAGAGAAATGTCAGGCAGATACTAGAAAATTTTTTTTTACCCTGAATCAACTTAGTTATGGTATCTTATGCTATATCTATCTATGGCATCAAATCATCAGTTTTCCAGTTGATGCTTTTCTCGCTGCTATCAACACTCTGCCAATCAAACTTAGTAAACAGTAGGGCTAAAATAGCTCCCATTGACCATTTTTTCCCCATCTGCTTTGCAGAGAAAGAGATTAACTTTGTAACAACTTAATCATAATTTTGCAATCAATCCCAATGATACATATAAATATGTCAAGGAAAGGAGCTTGGGCTCCTTTTTCAAAGCCACTAGGGTAGCGGAGAGTAAGTCAGGACATAGTTCAGAATCAGAAAAGCTGGTGTAAAACTGTGGAACAAATGGAGCGCCCATCAGCCAGGGTCTGAGCATGGACAAGAGTCCAAATCAATAGCATGGGAGCCCCTGTAGCAGAAAGGGAACAAGGAGAGGCAGTGACGCTGAAGTCTAGAGATGAGAATGAGTGAAGAAAGGTAGAACAAAGAAATACCACAGTGACGAGGAGCATCAGAAGCAATGTCTGGTGGCTTAAAACCCTCCCTGTTCCCCCATGACTTTTATCCCCCAAACTGCCAGTTAATCTCTAAGTGCTAAGAAACCCAGACCTAGGTAAGAGGTTTCTAAAATAAAAAAGTACAAATAATAACATCAGTATCATAAATTTTTCACATTTACATTTCTAAAGATTTTTAGAAAGCAGCAGTTTCTATTTTATTAATATAAATCTTTATATTCATTTTATTTTCCAAATGATCTGCTGTTTCAACCCACCTTAAATAAATGCATAAAGGAATAAATGTTTATAAAGAGCATCCAGATGCCTAAAACCACAACCGGCATTACGGAGACTATAAAAAAGGATTAAGATAAAATTCCTACTGTTGGAGACCCACAGACTTTAGAAAACAACTTAACGACGTAATACCAATTATGAAATGCAGTAGGAAATAATAGAGAGATTTGATTCATTTGGGTATAATCGTTTTTGTCAGTGGTTTAGAACTACTAGGGCTCAGCATGGATTAGACAGGCAATAAAGAGAAGGCAAGTCAAATGAAAGGATGAATGCATCCAAAACAACATTCTCCTAAAACTGGAACATGGAAACTTTATTGCCCCATATTATGATAAAATGGATCTTTTGGGGCTTCTTTGACGGTTCATAGATGTGAATCTGAGTGAGGAATGGTTTTCCTCTATCTGGAGGGTTTTTTTTTTCAAAAGAGAGATGGATAGGGAGCGGTGAAATAGGAAGCTCACCACTGCCTAGCAGCCACTGAGGCAGACTCTACCCTGGCACAACTCACACGAAGAAAGACACTGCCCTCACTTAGAGTGTAACATTAGAACAGTTAGAACAATTCCTCAGTGCTGAAGAGATAGGAAGGGGTCAAACTTCTCTGGAATTACATAGGAAATGTTTGAATAGAGTAATGAGCATGTTCAAGGTCAGGCAAAGGAGTTAGAATGTGGTGCAATTAAATCCCTCCTCCATCCTGAAACAAACAAACCCTAAACCCTCAAACCTAAGCTTCTGAAGAAGAAAGCCTAGATTTGCATCAGGAGTGGTGGCAGAGGGATAGCTGTTGTTGACTCCATCATACCCTTTACTTAAATGGATCTATTTATTTTTCAGTGTTTAGCAAGGAAGAATCTCAGGGTTTAATATATTATAGCCTCCTGTTTTCATTTCAAGCTCTGTTTTTTAGAAGATATAGCCACCAAAGACTTCTATTATCATCTTTACGAAGATTTGCAAAACCTCTCTCCTGGGTAGGAGATGTACAGCAGCCCTACATCTCTAGCTACAGCTGAATAACTCCTTTTAAATAGCTGACATGTCTTCAAACTAATAAATCCATACTGTGGAAACCCAAACATAGCATTTTTAACTATACAAGAGAGCCCTATCAATGTTTCCTTCTTTTTTCTTTCATTTTCTTTCTTACTATTTCTTAATTTCCCAATGTGAAAAGTTTGAGGTCCTTTTAAAATTTGCCTTTGCTCTCATCAAATCTGGAATTTTCTATATTAATGTCACTTATATATTCCCCTTTAATTCAAACTGCTGTTACCCTAGAGTGAGTTTGTCATTTAACTCTTGGACTAATGATGTCTCATAAAGATGGTAAATCAATGATTGATAAATGTTGAACATTGGTAATAATCTTCAAGTTCATTTATTTGTAATGAGCTCCTTTCATTTAAATATGCCCTCTGCTGTCCTAATGGATTTATTTCTCTTACCGACATATTGCTCTGTATTTATTCTACATCCTTCTTTCCAGATTTCTGCCCATTCAACAGAGCTTTCTGCACCTCTTTTAACAAAGCAAAAGTTCACATGAAATCTTACACAGGGTTTTTATAGACAAACAAATGAAAACAGTTGCTGTAAACAAGGTGGAGAATAAGGTATGGGGGAATGTGAGTAGGATGCACCTGTTAGGCGCTCCCTCATTTACAGCCCTCCTTTCCACTATGGTCAGCCAGGGGTGTAGGTGAGAGAGTGGCTATGTAGTATACCCATGGAGCAGAATTTGAAAACAACTGAAGTTACAGCTCCAGTCAAATCAGTCCCACCTCTTCTTATCTATACATGCAATGTTCTTATCCACCTGAAAATTTTGTTCATCATTCATTTTATTCCTTTCTTTTATCCTCCTCCTTATTCTCTGCCTTACCCTTTCCCCAAGACTCATGACTCTCCCCCTCGATGAAAGTGACTGAGGCCATAGAAACCTAATGACCACTTTGTCCTCTCAAACCTGTATTTGCTGCATGTGATTCATCTGGAGCAAGTGCTAATTTGCACTGATACATGTGAAGAGGATGGAGAAATGGTAGCTACATAGATAGATAGATAGATGATAGATAGATAGATGATAGATAGATAGATAGATAGATAGATAGATAGATAGATAGATAGATAGATAATAGATAGATAGACCCTATCTCTACAGTTATTTCCCCATTGCTTTGAATACTGGCACTGCATTTCTTAGTTATTTGTAACCCTAAGATTCAAGATGACATCAACATAAGAAGTGTTTGTCAATTATGATAGTGAAGTTTTAACTAAAATTAGACTAGCAGGAGTGGGCACGGTTTTTGAAATGGAAAATACAAGTAAGGGAGATTGGATAGATGTAATATTTATCTTGTAACGAATGCCTGAGAGCAAAGGGTACAGTCTGATTGTACCTACTATACATGATCAGCTGATCATAAACAAAGCATTAAAGTGAAGAAGTCACATGCAGTTGAAAGTAAAACATAGGAAAGTATGAGAAATCATCAAATACTATACATTTAAGACGGTATTATTTTATATTTCTCTAATTAAGTGTTTTAATTAATAAGTAGTGCTGGAAAGAGTGCTTTGAAAACAGGTAATCCCACGTTCTGACGGTGAGTGAGAAAAATCCTCACATACTGACGGTGAGAATGAAAAATTATTGGAAAGACTCTTGACAATAAGCATGTAGAACAGTAGAAACATTGCCATTTCTAAAACCTGTAATTCTATTTCTAAAAGTCTATGGAATGAAAATAAGAGACACAGACAAATGTTTAAGCACACCGATGGTAGGCTGACATTATTTATATCAGTAACAAAATGTTTTAAATATGTAACAATACAGAAATTGTAAATTACGGTGCATCCACTTAATAAAATATGAGACTAATAAATATCTATTAGGGATTTTTAATGACTTGGGAATAAGGTCATAAAAATGGTAAGCTGAATAATAAATATTTGTTATTTAAGACAAATAAATATTTGTTATAATATATATTTGTATGTTCATGACTATGTAAAATGGACAGAAGGAAAACTGGAAGGAAATAAATGAAACTATAAACTGTGATTGCCTCCAAGCTAATAAATAGTATCCAGTTTCTCTATATTTTCTATACTTTAAATTTTTCATATAATGACTATACATTTATTTATATCGAGACACTTTAAATTAAGTCAATGCTTATAAGACCAAAGCCTAAGGTAGATTTGAGATTTTTCCTTCACTAACCTCTCACCCCACAAATGATAATGAAATTATACCAATAAAGGACCAGCTAACTACAACTTGGCACTGGTATAAAACAGAGAACCTGAAGAAAGCTCTGCTCTGTCCCCTTGCTGGAAGGGGGTCGAACTCCAACCCAAGCTTCTTGGCCAAACTGGACCAGCTGCTGCATTAGGAATTATGGGGTCTGGTCAAACAGGCAAAGGTCTGGGCTATAATTCCCAGAAAGCTTCTTGACTCCTAAGAAGTATTCCGTAAGCAAAAAACTGCTCAAAAAGTAATGTGTGTGGCCTTACCTATAAACAGATGTAGGGCTGAAAAACATTTTTCTAAACAAGTAGCAATAAAAAATATATATTTTTTGCCACCAAAGGAAAGACTGAATTAACTGCTAATCCCAGATAAAAGTTTACAAAATATTTCCTTATGAAAAAATGACCATTAAGATGCACCAAAAAATACAGAAAAAAAAATATGTGGAAGGATACCAAGCAGTTAATTAATTCATAATAATTTTTATTTGTGACGTTTGTGGTATTTATCACCTTTCAACAGGTATAATTTGTTCAGTTTCTTTTCTCATTATAAATACACACTCATTTGCATACTTCATTTGGTATCTATAATTTTAAATTCTTTTCATAAAGAAGACCCTCCAAAGAGTATAAACAACAGAGCCCATAAATCCTGAAGCCATTCAGATAGCAGAAAGAGAAATTATAGGACTGAGGTCAGAGACCTTGGACTCACTCATATACATGTACACAAATACAGTCTGCAAAGGTGTCAAGGTTGGGACAGATATAAGGTTAGGCATTGGGTGGTGTCAAAGATGTCAAGACTTTCGCTCTCTTTGAATTGCGTATTACACTTTAAAAGAGTGGAAAAAAAAACACACACATGCAACGATATCACTGGAAACTGTCAACACTCAGTGGGAGCCAAGTGGTATCTGAAGCAGGAACATTCAGAGCCTTTTAAACCATGGTATGATGTTCACACATTCTTTTGTGCTTACATGGAGTCTTGACGTTAATGGACTTATTTAATTTAATGGCTCTTAAATCTTTTAAACTTTGTTTGTTTTCCTATGGAAAAGTCAAAGATGATATTCACAAATGTAACAATTGGGTTGGGAGTCAGGGTTAGACCCAGTTTTTAGAGCAACTCCTGTAATTCTACCCATTTCTCTTCTACTCCAAAAGAAAGAAAGAAAATCACACTGAATGATAAAGATAAAATCTTGGCCTCTTCTTTTCCAGTGGTTATGTGAACTATATTCGTTTGTTTTATTGTTTCAATTTGACATCAAATTGGGTGGGAATCTACATACGTGTAAATTATTTGTAACTTTAAAATAAAGAAGATCTGTTTCTTCTCCTACATTAATTTATCTACCCAACCATTTATTTACATCATATGGGACTCATGTTATAGTTATTTTATACTTGAGGTTATAATCCCATATTATTTTGTTGCTCAAATTGTCCACCTTTGGTCACTAGGACCTCTTCCAGGATGAATCTTGTGTCTTGTATCCCTTTTACATACTCCCATCCTTTTTTTTTTTTGAAAACTTCCTTACTTTCTGACATGATCTCATCTGTGAAATGGGCTATTAAAAGTAGTAAACCTACAGCTGGATTATAGGAACAAATGAATTAATACATGTGAAGTACAGAGAAGAGTCCTTGGCACAGAGTAATACCTTATTAAACATTAGCTATTATTAACAACACGTCTACTTCATATTTCTTATCTGTTGAATCATCACTTTCATCTTTATAGTTTTTAATTTTCGGGTACTTTCTCTAGTGTATCATATAGACACTATTTAGATATTCCACAGGTGAATGCTACTCCTTTACCTCTCCGATGTAGATTTTAATTGTATCCCTGCATGATGTATTCCATTGCATTTCTGTCATTTGTTCACCCATATTCCTTTTGGTCTTTTTTGATGCTATTCTCCTGTTTCATAAAAATATTGTCTTCTGATATTCTTTCGAAGATGCCAAAAAGTTTCTATATATTTTTGCTCATAGCTGAACAAATAATGTTCAGGTTTTGCTATTCTACCACGCTGTCAGCATGATGATATATTTCCTTTATCCTGGACTATTTTCTTTCCATGGGTCCCACTATATTTTCATTGCTGCTTAATTATCCTAGACTTATTATCAGTCAGGATGTATAGTTTTCCTTTGGCTTTACTTACTGATAATACGGATTTTGTTTTTTCCTCTTACCGGATTAACACCTTCATGGCCAGTAGACATACACTGGTTCTAACTCAATTTCTTGTGCCTCGCAAAGATTTGTCTCCTATGGCTGTCCTATGTTACAGTGGGCTAAATTTAACTGGAAGCATTAAACAGTATTAAAAACTACAATTTCCAATGGCATTACTTGGGAAAACCTTTCAATCTCCACTGCTGCCTTTATTACTTTAACACACATAATACAATAAATCATCCCCTTCATTCTTCCCTAATTGCCTGCTCCTAATTTACCGACTTTGCACTTTCAGAATGGAGATAGAATGGAGAGTATGAATGAACTGCAGGGATTGAGGCAGAGGGGAGAATGAGTGATAATAGTCTATGAGTCTCAAAACACTGTACTTATGGTATTAAAGGGATCATGCTTGCTCTTCTGTTGAGTCCACTGGGAATGTGGGCAGCAGGGATGGTGTGTGACAAAAGTGTCCTTGTATCCAAGTTTAGGCCTCAAGTTGGCCCTATTTAACAACTTAAATACTAGACATCAATACAGCTCAAGCTTCTTAGCTTACTGCTATTTGGCATATGAAGAATTATTGATACTGTAGTGTTGTTGCTGGAGAACCAATGTTTCTATTTCATACTTGAAAATGTTAGTAGTTGCAAAATAATAGGAAAAGTTCAACTAAAAAGCACTAAAGACCATGTTAGGCCTTGGCCGGCATCTGGGACATAACATTTGGGGATGATCAAGAATACAGCATAGAGAAGAGATATCAATAATACAAATACATGATGGTATTAAAATTTTCAAATACATAGTGGCAGAAGTTCTAGCATGGGGCTTCAAGAGTTATGCCATGACCCAAGGTTCCTTCACGGCTTTTCAATGATGTTTATGTGGAATACAGAATATGAACGGATAGTTTAATGCAGAGAGTCAGTAAAGCCAGAGACATTTATATAAACGCAACACCATTTTACCTTAAGCCATCTGGTCTCATCACATCTCAAATATATTACAGATAGTGAGTTGTATTTTTTCTGCCTTGTATATACTGTCACCATGTGTCTGAAGTGCAACAAACTTGGGAGAATCTATATATGTAAAAACTGCTAAGTCATAATTAGGTTTTCTATCAATCAGTAATTACTTAATTAAATTCTTAACATCTAGATGCGTATATCCAGTTTTTTACAATAGTTTGCTACCATTGAATTGCCAGCATCCTCAGAACCCTACTCGATGAATTCACCAATCTTTCAAATGAATTCAGAATGAGCGATTAATAACTATGATAATACTACTACTGTGTCATGTAAGGATGAAATGAGTTAACATATTTCAAATTCTTAGTTTCCTGCCTGATATGTAGTTGCCAAATATATATATATATATATATATATATATATATATATATATATATATATATATATGACTTAAATTGAAAAGTTCACTCTCTTGCCTTTTTCTCACAGGATATTTCAGTGATAAGTTAATGTGAAGATTTAATGAAAAACATATTTGGGGGTTAAAGGAAAGATTTTTGGAGGGCCCTTATATTAAATTATATAGTTAGCAACCCACTGTACTTAGATGTTTGGTCACATAAATAACTGTAGTACCATTAAGATTACTAATGTTAGGAAGCGTTTTCTTAAATCTTACCTTATGCCAGATAACAGCATTATGCACAAGGTCTACCAAGCAGCCCTCCAGGAAGTTATGCTTGATTGATATATTATTTCATTCTATTAAACATATAAGGGTGTAATCTTGTCCTGGTAAAGTCCCCATTTTGCAGAAAACAAATATTTTAAATCTTGTTTCTGTTGTACCACTAAGGTCTCAGAAGAAATGCTCCTATTAAAATGCAGAGTATTTTCTTCCAATGCAATGATAACATCAGCAAAATTCAGAAGCACTGGGGCAGCTAATGCTGGAAAATTGATTAACCCTCTTGCAAAGTGGTTCTAATTCAACTAATTAGATGTTAACGGGTGTTAAAGTTCAGCTCCAGTGATTCATTGCTTTCTTTGGGAGCTCTACCTATCTCATTTAAAGTTCCTAGAAGTTAAAACAGTCCATATGAATACTTATAAAAATGAAGTCTCTTTGCACTAGAAAATCTAGAATAATTCTAATAAACATGCAGGGAGCTATTTGCTAGATTCAAAGCTGAGTGAGCAACACAGGCAGACCTGAGGGCTTTGTCATTTGGAGAGGCCATTCTTCCTGTCATTTATCTTTAAACACTGGATCTTGACCTGTATTAAATTGTGACTTGAAAATACAGAAAGCACACAGCACTCTGCATGGATGAAGAACTCCTGAGAATCAACTTTCACATTTCCACACTAATAATGTCTTTGTGTCAGTAATGACTAGGAGATAGGAAAGGAAATGCAAGTTCCTCGCTGTTTCTACTTCTAGTTATGTACTTCGCTCCTTTACTGTGGTGAAATCCTACAATGATAAAAAAACAACGTTTCCACATTCACATATTTTCATATCAATAGGCCTTGGTCACTGAAGAAAACAGGCATCAAATTATGGTTTTAGTATTAATAATAATACATTAATAACAGTAAACTGTTTTAATGCATATTTCCTATGTGCCAGGGAATGTTCTAAGCCCGTTAGATATTTTTATTCATGTAAACCTTATGTTTACTCTCTGTTGTGGGTATTTGTATCCTCACTTACAGAAGAATAAACTGAAATTCAGAGAGTCTAGTAGCAATACATGAAGGAACAGCAAGTGAAGAAAGAGAATCATCTAAGTGATTCTACAGCACATACTTTTAATTAGCATACGATCAGTCTGTCCTCTCCATGACTATTTCACAGCTCAGAGTTGAACACTGGGAAAAGAACAGGGGAATCTGACTGGAAACTTAAGAGTAAAACATCTGTAGTAAGGTTGGGGTGCCTGTGCCATTCCAAATGGGAGTTCAAATAAAGTTGCCAGGAGCACTAGACATGTATTTAAATAAAATAGTCAATTTGCATATTTCTATTGTTGCCATTCCTTGTTCTCAGCTTTCCTACTCTAGATTTTCCTTTGGATTCTTGTCTCTGTTTATATTGTGCACCTCTCATCATGCTCATAAAATATTATTTGCTCTTGATTCCTGGGGCTGATGTGAGCAACACGTGCTGGTCACAGTACTTCCTATGTTCTCTTCATTTACTTATTAATAGGATTGATTTATTAATGTGGTTTAAACCAAGCTGCTATAGCAAAGAGATTTCCACAAATGCAGTGACAGCAAAGATGGAAGTTTGTGGAATGGCTCTCATCCCCAACACATAATTTCTCTTTTTGTGTCTGTTTATTTCCTGGAGATCAGAAAAGGGAAAAAGGAGGTGGAGAGCAAGCAGTTTCTCCTTTGAAGATGTGATCCAGAAATGAACATATCACTTTTGCTCATGTGCCAAAAACTCATTGCAAGGGAAGTTGGGGAAGGTCGTCTCTAATTGTGAATACTACCTAGGTGCATCAGAGAAAGAGTCAGGATCCTATTTCTAAATTGAATAAGTGCTGTACGAATACTGATATCAATGAACCATCTCTTCCACAAGACTCAAACATTTTAGTTGCAGGTCAGAGATGTGCTTTGCCTGTTTATTGTCTCCTATTCCCATTGTATTCCCAGATATGTATGTTTCCTATCCAGCTTCCTTAGCCCACATGTCCCCAAATCAAAGAATGGATTCTTATTTAAAACTCAAGAAAAACAGTCAAACAACATTCAGCAATGTTAAAGCTGAGTAGAGTTGGAAGCAAATATAATAGTCACAGCTGGACAATAGGTCAGGCCAGAAGAAATAAACGTAGAAGCACAGAGGCAGATACAAGTCAAACTGATCTAGTTGTTCAGTATTTCTAGGCTGTTCAAACAGAAAGCTGACCAACCAGCCAGCCCACACAACAATTTGTAAGTTTAGATGGTTGTTCTGACCTCATTTTTCCTTACAACATTCCATATTTGGTGGATAAACTATGTCAGACATGCTGTGAAATTACATAGTACCAGAGAGCTAATACAGCTGATTGGAAAATAATGCTAATGACCAAAAATATAATTTCAGTCCTTGATTGAAATGAATTGGTTTCTTCAGGGGCTTTGCTATGCAAACTATCTACATGCTGTATCACTGGAGCTGCTTCCAGATAGTTTTGGATTCTGGTTTCTCTTTATTTTAAAAGACGCCTCTTTTTTCTTTTATTTTTTTCAATCTGATGACATAATCTGAACACAACAATTCCTATGGGAAATAAGTAGGAAAGTATTATGTTTTTACTTGCACAATAGTCTTGTTTGTTTTTAGCAGTCATGTTAGGGTCACTGTTGAACAATATGAGGTCTGTGCTAATTAAAATTCTCATTTCATTCATATAGGTTTTCAGAAACAAAGCAAACTATATTCTGTACAAGTGACAATGTTCTATTGAATTTAAATTCAACATATTACGTTTGTCCCTGTTATATTTCATGGCCTACCATCTCCCATCTCATACAGATCCACCTACACACACATTTTTATGACTAAGATGTTATGTATATCGTTGTCAGAGCTTAAACACTTTCTCTCTTTTTCTGTGTGAATAATTCCCACTGATACCTTAAACCACAATTCAAGTATACCTTTCCCTTGGTAGACTCACATTACCTAGTAATAGATGCAAAAATTGTTAAATTGAATTGCATTCTGTCCCAAATTTTATCATTTCAATCCATAGGCATTAGTTGCTGGAAATGCACTCTGCTAATCTATTTTGACGATTCTACCTTGAAAGATGAGTCAAATCTCTAAGTCGACTAAAGCAATGGCTGAAGTGATGTTTGCTCTTGAACTGTATTTGCTAATAAGGGATCCAAAAATCAGAGAAAATGAAAATAGTTGTTTGCCCTTTTTTTTTTTAATGATTGTGATACCTAGCATCACCAGGAAGAAGAAACTTGCAAATTGCAGAAGTTGACCAATTCCAAGAAATTCTATAATGCATTTGTAATTTTAGTTAATTCTGCCAGTAGTCACTTTGTTATTTTGGGAGGCAAAGGAAATACGGGAGCCAGCAATTAATTACATATTCAGATGCTCTAGGCAATTTATTGGGCACTTTGTTGTACATTGTTTCAATTACCATGATAACTCTGTCTTATAGACTTTCTTATCCATCATTTGGAACAGGAAAAAATGAGAATAAAAGAAATCAAGTAACTTTCTACTGTGAAATGGATTCTTTTGGAAGCTTACTCTGAGTCCGAGATTAGCATGCAAAAGTGTTTCTTAGGTAGTGCTCTCAGGAGCAACATCTTTGGGAGAAGGTAAGGAAGCAGATTGGGCAGAGGGAAAAACTGCAATGCAGTCTGAACAAGGATTCAGCCAGTCATGAGAAAATTTGGAGCTGGATGGCCCTTGAGAAGTGGCCCAATTGGTGTTAGACAGTTGATACCAGTGCTTTGACCAATCATTTGATGCAACGTGCCATATAAAATAAGTGTCACCTTAGGCAAGGTACCTCTCTTCACCCAAAGGAAATTACTAGAAAGGGCTGACAGATGAAAGCTTTAATTGACCAGTGCTGCAGAAACTGGACCAAAGAGAAATCTGGACAGCAGAGTACACCAACCAAGAGAGTTCACTCATTGGGCTGCTCTGATACACTTGATTCATATGTCTTAGGAGTAGCAATCTCAGAACTCTAGTTGAGTCTCTTTTCCTTGGGAGGTTGTCATAACGGGAGGGATAGTAGCTTGAACTGCAGGCCTTGCCAGTACAGGTAGTCTTGAGGACAAACTGATACCTAATACAACCTTCTCAAAATGTCCGTTTTTTATGCTGCCCACCCTCGGCTGGCACCTCTGCTGGTATAGGTAGACTTCCGGGTGGGGTCATACAGTTCTTCATTCCTGGGGTTCTGAGCTCTTGTTTAGCATGACATCTCAGGTCTAGACTACTGCAACTGTCCATTTACTATCAAAATTGGACAAAAGAATAATAAATGCCCACACGGATCCCTGAGTTGCCAAACATACTACTTTCTACCGCCATTGCATAGCCCCAGCTTTACCTCTTCCTGAGGGTCAGAGTCAATTACCCTTGCCAAGATGGTTACTTTTCTTCTTACCTCCTTGTCTTTTGACATGAGGAAGTGCAGCTTAAAATTTAATTTGCTAAAGTCTCCTGTGGAAGTGTTCTCCCTTTGGAAACCATGGCTTTTAAGCCTTGAGAAGCCAGAGTTACAGGAAGGGAAAGAAGCAATTCTCCAAAAGAGTCACCTGGAGTGAGCAATCAGGGCCCCTCAGCTTTCAGAGGTGCACCAAACCATCAGCTCAACCTATTGTGGATGCAGATCGATGAAATAGTCACTGATTTAGTGTGCAGATGCTGCTAACAGGATTTTGCCTCATCTTTATAGGATAGTGTCCCTGAATCGGGGCTTCAGCTGCATCATCAATAGGTCATCCCATTGCTTCCATAGATCAAGCACTCCTGCATTGTACAGTATGTGAGAGGAGTCCCCGGGGATGTGCACATTGCTAAATCTCCACTGCTGTCGAGTGAGTCCTTTGAACACAATATTCTTTGGGAGGCCATGTAAGTGTATCAAACACTGTAAGTCCCTGGATAGTGGTGCTGAGTAAGGTTATTCACGCAGGAAACAAAAACTCATTCCTAAAATATGTTTCAATTCCCATCAAAATATTAGATTGGTGCAAATGTAATTGCAGTTCAAAAGGTTAAAAATAATTGCAAAAGCCACAATTCCTTGTGCACCAACCTAGTAAATCACCATCTCTTCTAGGTGGAAGGAACCTAATGTAGTAAACCTGCTACCAAAGGGATGATTGGTTACCTTGAGGAATGAGACTGTATCAGGGTTTAGGTTTAGACTTTGTTGCTGCCAGGACGGTATACAGCAGTGGCAATATCTATACCAGATTGGTAAGTGGGAATCCATGCTGTTGGGCCCATGCCTGCTACCACAACTGTTCTGTTCACCTTTTCATTGTGACAGAACTGGGGGAGAGGAATAACAGAAACTGGCTGGTGTCAACTGGGCCGGTAATACTCTACTTGGCTGTTTAGTGCCCCTGCCACAGTGGCTACTCACCAGTGGGCATTAACATGAGTTACAATGATTTTCATACTTTTTGCCCACTCCTATAGTCTCATCTCATGCTGCTATTGCAAACATCCTCACCAATTTTCCAATTTTTCTCTTTTTAGCTTCTGGCGAACTTGTCAACCCTATTATTTTTCTCTGTTCAGCCTCTGAACACTCTCCGAGCCCTTTGTCACTGCCCATGAATCTATACACTGACTCAGGTCATTTCTATTTAACCCAAAGTGGATTACCAGCTGCAATACATTTTTCATCTTGTAGTCTCTTGTACTAAGCACCCTGATCCAAGACACAGCATGGCCTTGTTTTTCCCCTCCATCATTTGTTCCTATGGAAGCTACCATGTCGGTATAGACGTGAGCTGAGAGAGAGATGCTGAATCAACAGTGTGTATTACATGCATTTGGGAAACTTGCTTATATGATATACTTATGGTTTCTAGCTCTGCTCATGCACAATTCCAAATGCACAACTTCCATCTTACAATGGATTTCTACTGATCTTTGATTTCATGACTTGACAGGTGCACCAGAACAGGTCCACAGAAGACGATGGTCACATGATAACTTGGTATTAGTCACTCTGCCTCTACCAGGGCACATTAGCCAGCTAATTTGAACCAGGGGCAACCCGTTCTCCACCCACTACCGTGATGGATTTTTCATTGTCAGCAGGATTTGGGAGCTCTGTCTCCAAAATCTCATCAAAAGATGCACTTTCTTAGATTACTCTGATCATAGACTCTTATAGGAAAGAGGACTGAGTTGGAGATTAGCATGTAGGATGATAATTCAAGGATGGCTTTGGGGAGGGAAAGAAATAGGGATAAGTTATCCCTACCATGTTTGCCGAAAATAAGACCTAGCCAGATAATCAGCTCTAATGCATCTTTTGGAGCAAAAATTAATATAAGACCCAGTACTATATTATATTATATTATATTATATTATATTATATTATATTATATTATATTATATTATAGACCCGGTCTTATTTTACTATAAGACCAGGTCTATAATAGTAAATAAGACCGGGTCTTATATTAATTTTTGCTCCAAAAGACGTATTAGACCTGATTGTCCAGCTAGGTCTTATTTTCAGGGAAGCACGGTATTAATACATGGATAATCTAGATTGTGCAGCAGTAACAATAAGTCTTCAGCCAACCTTACATGAAACTCTGAAGACAGTATATTCCTTTAGAGTTGTTTCAAGTTAGGACAACAGGGCCAGTTCTTTATAAAACTTATTGACCAGTTTATTGGATGGGGGCTGCCCTGGGAAGAGCATGTGACTTTGGGAGAGGTTTTCTCTTTAGCCAAGGCAATTTCTTGAAAGATCTGACAGCTGACACCTGTCTACCTTCCCTCCATGAATCTTAAAAGAGGGGATGAGCCCTTCAAATTTGAAGAAGAATCTGAGTGAGCACCACATCCATGACACTTTCAAATGTTATTTTGCCAGGATGGGACAGAAATTTTAAGCCAAGTTTGCTTGTTTGTTTGTTTGTTTTGTCCTAAACACTAAAGTTTTGACTTTGTACCACAACAGAGTTTTATTTGTCATTGTGTGTATATTATTTCAAAAATGTTAAATATTGTCCAAAGGCATATATATATATATATATATATATATATATATATATATATGCACACACACATATATATACAATTTTTATTTCACCATTTTCATTTAAAAATTGTATTAATGAAATAATTGCCTGCTTTTTCCGCTTTGGGATATTTCAAAAGATTGGGATTGTAGAACATTTTTATCACGTTTATAGTATGACTTCAGGCAGTCTGTGAATTATGTTTAAATTGCTAAAGAGACTATAGCTCCTCTGTGGACATAATCAGAACAAATCAATCATTCACTAGTCAAACTGCTTCTTTTTTATTATAATTGCAAATCAATGTATGATTGATTAGGCTGCTACATGATCACTTTCCTTTGGTTACTGAATTGACCAGAGTTATATGGATCACCCAGAATCCTCATAACCCCCATACCAGTTATCTGTCCTTAAGGCTACAGGGAGTGAGGAGATGTTGCACCTGAGGGTAGGCCCAACAGCCTCCTTCTTACCTCACTCTGGACAATAAAACACATTCACAATTACTACTTAATCAGCTTGAGGCCCGAGAATGAGCAGAAAGAATTGAGCTTTGTCTCTTTAAGTCTCTTAACTAATGGGTCAGACTACACACCTGTTCTGGGCCACTTTTGTTGCTCCAAGTTTTCAATAGTATCTAATTTGAAGTGTTTTCCTAAATAAGAGTTTACTTCTCTTCACTAGCAACACACCATTTCCTGGTTTGCCTTCTATGACTGTTTTGAAAGCCATTGTTTATCTGTGTACCACTGGCCAGAGAAATTTCAAATTTTAACATAGGACCTAACTTTCAGCATTACTTTACTTTGTTTCTTATGAGCTTTCAACAAAATATTTGCAATTTACTATACCTAGAATGTAGGATAGTAAATTGTTTCCGCGAAGAGCCATGTAGTAAATAAGCTCAGCTTTGTAGGCAAGATGGTTTCTGATACAAAACCCTAATTCTGCTGTTGTAGCAAAAAACTGTCCATAGATAATGCCTAAATAAATGGGTGTGGCTGTGTTCCAATAAAACTTTATTTACAAAATAAGAGGCAGGCCAGATCTGACCTATGGACATAGTTTGCTCGCAGGCTATAGTAAAACTCCTGATAAAAACAGATGTTGGGTGAAAACAATGATAAAAACAGAGCTAGGTGAAAAATGAGTCATGCCATTAATTAAATGTTTGGTTTATGGAAACCCCAAAATTTAGATGCTTGAATATACTTAACAGATGGAGTGAATATCCTTAGCTTAAATCTATCAAACATTGTGTAAACAGAACTGCCCGATCCATCACAGGCCATTGGTGAAGGATGCAGGAAAACCAAATCTTTTGACCTTCTATGTTTCCCTATGATTTTTAGCAGTAAATTTCACTAAATACAAATGTAAGTCCTAGACACTGTTCCAGACACAGGGTCCTAAAATTATAGGCACCCAATTTTTGTAGAATTCTACGTGCCATATCATTATACACTTATTTTTGATCATGTCTGAAATCAAGTTGATAAGAATACAATTTTCATCATTCTAGCATCTCCTTCTAGTAGTTAATTTTTTCTTTTGTTGTCATTTTTCTGGAAATATAAATTTGTTAAATGTAGCTAAGAGTTCATTTTTTACCATGAAAAAATAATTTCCTTTAATAACCTACCAATTTTGCATGGATTTTTTTTCTCTTCATGATTTGCTTATCTATCAGATATGAGAATTCAAAAATCTTGTTGCATCTTCTTAAAGAAATCGGAGGTTGATCTGTCATTTCTTTTGTTGAAAAATGTGATTGCTTTTGAAAAGGAATGGCTCTCCAATCTATTCCTTATTATATTTAATTTCATATTTTTGGCACATCAACTTCCAAGCTAGTGTTTTATGCTGCTTCACATACAACTTGCACTTCAATTGATACCTTTAGTATATCATTTCTCTCATCTGCTAAGTATATCTCAGAATGTTATATGACTTTTCTCTAGATCTCTGAAATCATCACTGTAGTTTATGTGAAGCATGAAAGTTATCCATTTTTGACTAGTTCACCTCTGGAATGTAAAATTTGTTGCTAGACAGAAAAGTCTGAGACAAAAATTTTATCTGACAGTTAACAGTGCAATGCATTCCATCCTTATGCTTTACACGTTTTTGTCTGTTTATAAGCATAATAGTTTATATATATTGAAATTATAATTATATTTTTAATGTTGCATTCTCTCCATATCATGATTAGGGAATGACAATTAATATAATTAACAATAATGATTGACCAAGGTCTCATCTTCAACTATGTTGTATATCACACCTAGATCTCTTGAGATTTTATTTAGTTGAAATCCATAAATTATTCACATATAGTGCATCTTTCTTACAGTACTTAACAGATGTTTTTCCATAGTCTGCAATGTAAAACAATTGCATATATGTATGGCAGTGGCTGGAGGAGCCACATCATAATCTTCCCCTGAGGAGAATAAACTGTTTAGACAATATCAACTGACCAACCACAGGAATATTCCTTGAAACAATCAGATCTCCAAAATTTGATACTACTTTTCTTTACTAAGATTAAAAATTGAACATGACATAGATGATAGCTACAGAAAATAAATTCAAGTTTTAATAATTTGGTTAGGAAAGTTTTTTGTATACTCAGTGAAGCATCGTGAGCATATGGGAGAGTAGAATTGTCATTGCCCTCAATGAGGCAAAACAATGGCAGCTCTTAACATAAACCATGGCTATACTCTTCATCATCTACAACAGAGGCCAGATGTTGAGCCAGACCTACCCATTGAATCCAAAACTTTTGGTGCTTTCTGGTTTTAAAAGAGATGCAAGTGACACGAAAAGAGTGTTCCTAAAAGTCCAACATTTTCCAGGTATTGAAAATATTAGTGTGTGTGTTCTGATTCAACAAATCCCAAACCTGTAGTGACTTTTTTTTTAATTAGAGGTATAATTTACATACTATAAAAATACACAAATCATAAGCAGAGAGTTCCATTAATTTTGACAATTATAACTACCCATGCTATAACCATCAGGCCGATAAAGATAGAGAATATTTCCATCACCCCCAACAGTTCCCTCCTTCTTTCCAGTCAATCTCCATCCTTCACTTTCTGATTTCTGTTCTGATTTCTATCACCATAAGTTAACTTCATCTATTATTTTCTCCCCCTTAGGAACAGTTTCATTGAAGTATATTAAATAATGTTCACCTATTTCAAGAGTACAATTCAATGATTTTCAGTAAATTTACAGAATTGTGCAACCATCACCATGATCCACTTCTGCATTTGCACTAACTCATGAACATTTGCACTCCTACCCCCCAACCCCACGCAACCATTGATCTCCTTTCTATAATCATGGATTTCTTTTGGGGGAGAAACTTAATATATATGGAAATTACGTAATATGTAGTCTTTTGCATCTGATTTCTTTCACTTAGCATAATGCTTTACCTGCTGTAGTGTGTAACAGATGTTCACACTTTTTTTCTGAATAATATTCCATATTCCACTGTATAAATATACCACATTTTTTATCTGTTTACAAGTTGATGGACATTTAGATTGCTTCCTGTTTTTGAGTTTTACCTGTTATAACTTCATATAAATGTAACTATAATATTATATGAGATATTTTGTTTCTGTTTTCTTTCTTTTATTCAACATAAAATTTTGAGATTCATCCATGTTGTTGTGTTTCAGTAATTTGCTCCTTTCTATTTCTGAGTACTAATACACTGTATGACTATAGCACAGTTTATTTATTGTTTCAATGGACAGTTGTTTTCAGTTTTTGTTTATTATGAAAAAAACTATAAATGCTTTTTTGTATTTGTCTTTGGTAAACAGCTAGGAATAAAATTTATGAATCACACAAAAAAAGAAAATATTATAGTGTGTGTTGGTGTGTGTGTGTTGTACAAAATAAACAGGATGAGCTGGAGTGGACATTTATTCATTTATTTAATTTTATCTCTTTAGAGAAGCTTCTCCCTTCTTTTGTGAACTATGTAGGCAGAATTATCAGTGTCTGACAGTCACAAGTGCTTCTTCCTTGTTCAAATTAATATTTATGTAACTCATGTCGAACAAATCATGGTGTGTCATCCCATGGTAATGGTGATTTGTTCAAGGACTGAGAAACAAAACTGGTGAACAAGGAGCTTTTTTCTGGAACTCAAAAACTCAAGTTGAATGCCCATTTTTCTTCCTAGACCTTTTTTAGATGCCATACAATATTGACCTATGGAATGTAGCTGACCTATAGAAATGAGAAGGGATGAGAAAGAAAGAGAAAAATAGAGGAAAAGATAGATTGTTCTTAAAACCCTGCAGTATTAGTTTCCTGAAGCCTCCACAAGCTGGGTGGACTAAAACAAGAGAAATGTATTTTCTCATAGTTTGGAACACAGAAATACAAAAGCAAGGTGTCATCAGGGCCACACTCTTTCTGAAGGCTATACAGGACAATTCATATCTTGCCTCTTCCAGCTTTTGATGGCTCTTGGCATTCCTTGACCAGTGGCCACATCATTCCAATCTCTACCTCCCTGGTCACATTGCCTCCTTCTCTTCTGTGTGTCTGTCTCTCTCTGTGTTTCACTGTCTAAACTCTCTGTCTTTTATAAGGTTGCATGTGATTGCATTTTAAGCCTCACCCAAAAACCCAGGATAAATTTTTTCTCTCAAGATCCTATACTCAAGATCCAATAGCCTTTTTCAAATAAAGTAACATTCAGAGGTTCTGAGGTTTAGCACAGTAGACATATCTATTCAGGGACCACCATCCAGCCCTGCATACACTCTTACCATGGCTTACTTATGCAAGGCAGAACTTTCTTCCTCGTTCCGTTTTAAATTATTTTTCTCACTCCTTTTTATTTTTTTAATTTATTGTCAGTTAAAATTATATTTATGCCACTAACATCACATTAGTTTTCCATGTTTCAAATGTAAACTGGTGAATAATAATTGTATCCAGTCATCTTTCTTGTTTTGCTGGCTCTATCTAGCTATCAAATCTATTGATGGGAAATATGTCAGTACAAATATCAAGGGTCTTAACGATATGTATGTTATTTGACCAATCAATTTCACTTACTGTATTATTCTTATAAATTTATTTAAGGATGTGCATAAAGATTTAGTAGTATGTATTTATAACAGAAAGTAAATTAGTATTATTCCAACAATAGAGGACTGCACTTCTGCCTCTGGTAGTTTAGAAAACTGCGTATATTGAATGTCACCCTTGATTAAAACAACTAAAAATGTTGGCTGTATTTTTAGCAATATTTTTACATACATCATTAAACTAGCAAAAAAGGAAGCAATCCTCAGAGGCCAAATACTAAGCAAAAGTTAGAATCCAGAAATATAAGTACACAGTAAAGCAGCATTTCCCTGTGGGTATTTTTCAATTTCAAGCAACTTTAACTTTGATTTTCATAGCTTTGCAGCCCATAGGACATAAGATATAGAGGAGCCCAGAAGAAAATACTGTTCATAGGACCAGCATCACAAGGGCCTAATCTCTCAGTTTATGGGTGAAGGAAAAATCCCATCAACCCCTACACCAACATACAATATATTCTTAGAAGAGGAAAAAGGAAAACAAGGGAAAGCTCAAGAAAAACCTTGAGTTTTGTGTCTGGATAGAAGGAAAAATAAATCTTTCTCATGAACTATCTCCTCCCAAATTCAGGAGGTGGTCTAAAAAAGTTCAGGCCAAGATTCTGGCTTCAAGAAGCCCAATTCTTTTTATATTCTTGGGTGTCGGGTAGGAAAAAAAAAAAAGCAAATCTATATGCAATAATCCACCATCAACAGAAGTCTCAAGGTATCACTTCATTTAAAACTCCAAATAATATGAGCTTAATGATGAAAAAAAATAGAGTGAAGAAACAAAGCACAAATGAGACTAAGCAAGAAAAACAAACAGACAAAAACAAACTCCCCTAAGCATTGCACGCCAAATAAGCACATTCATTCAATACAGAAATAAGTAAAATGAAACTGAAAAGTCAATAAATGGGTCAATAATAGATAAAAAAAAAGTCAATTAATTTATTTGAGCCAATTTCTTAATCTATGTAATTAAAATACTTACAATTGGTATCTCACAGATTTTGTGGATCTAATTCATTGTATGTGAAAACAGAGAAAAAATAGAGCACTACTTGAATTGAATTATTTGCCTGCTATTATATAGCTATGTATTAGCCTATTATCTATAAGCTTCCCATTATCCCCCAATTTGAGCAGACTGATATTCTACTCTCCTTATCCTAGGGCAGATACAAGTTAGCCAAATAGCAGAGGCAAAAATGAAAATTTAGGTGATGGTCATGACTAAAGACTTGAAAGAATATGTGATTAATCCTAGCCATTCCTAATAAGTCTGAGAAAAGCAGTATAAACCCAGAACTCAGTACTCCTAGCATAGAGCAGGGAGAGGTATTTGGAAAGAACAATGGTTTTATCGAAGCAGGGAGAGATTGGAGCAGCCTCAAAGCCTTTTCTTCCTGATCTAGTAATGTGCAAAGGGGTAGATGACCGGATTCCAACACACTAATATAGGACATAGGAACAACTTGCAATTGTGAAGAAGGCTTTAAATCGGGGCAAGGGCCCATAATAAAGACAAGATTGGATTGCAGATGTCAATGTGGATTCCAGCAGGAACATATGATGACAGGGAGTACCAGACTGATCTCATTTCCACCAAATAACTTGGTGCTTTGAAAGCTCCAATATAATTTAGATTCACTTTGAGGAAAGAGTAGAAATTACTTTAAATTGATTGAGATTTCATTATTTTCCAGGCAGAATGAAAGACTGAAATGATTATTAGGTTCCATTATCATTATCAGGGAATAAGTTTTATATTACTAACATACTTGAATTTGGGACTCAAGATTTATGTTTACCACACATTCAGTATTCACTAAGTATTTATTGCACTCAAGATAGTGTGTGGTCAGACACTATACAAGGATCAAGTGACACAATGGCAAGAGCTCAGAGAGTGTACCTTCAAGGACTTTACAGTCTATTAAAAAAACCAATTATTGCTCGCTCAATGAATTTTATTTAACATTGGAAAGATGTAAATATAAATTCATTATACATTTCCAAAGCTAGTGTTCTATGCACCTATTCAGCTCACATTTGATACATTTTTACATGCATCTCATGCATTGCCTAAGAATCTTTGTCATGGAAATAGTTTATGTATTGAAAAGCTTTCAATGAACTACAAAGAAAAATGCCCAGTGATTGCTTCAGGATCAGCAGTTTTTCAGAGGTCAGCTACCTATATTAAATGTTTAAATATTTATATTAAATAATAAATATTTAAAGACTACAATCAGTTTGAAAGGTTTGTGTGAAATAGAACCTAGAATGAGATTTTAACACAGAGCCGACAATGTTGCTAGCTCAATGGGAATTTTACTAAATTCTTCAATGTATGTCCTTTGTTGTATCTGCATATATAAATTTTAAAAAATGGGAGAAACAAAACACTCATGTAGGTAGGTGAATGATCAAATAATTTATATATCATCAAATAGTATTATCATCAAATAATACTATCAGAGAGACTATAATGATCTAGAACTATGCTTGATTAAAAGCTTAAAAGCTTAAAAGTTTCTCAGAAACATTCTGATACTGTTCACGTAACAACAAACAGCCAATATATAAAATTAAAGAAAGGTACGTTTAACATTTGATGAGGGTGAAATCTGAGGACAAGAGAAATGTTTACTGAGTTATTATGCTTGGTCTTACTTAGAAATAAATAGCTCTATCTTCCTCCTTTATTTCAGTTATTAATCCATTTTTGTTTATTCAACATATTTCAACATTCTTCTAGTTATTTATGCTTGGAGTTTTGGTTTCTTCAGATAGACAAAAAATAAAGATCTCAGTCATATATCTTTTCATATATCATTTACTCCCTATAATAAAAGTGAAATAAAATTAACTCCTTTACAATATACTCATTGCTGTTCCTTTTTTTGATGTATTATAGTTATATTATCATTTGTTTCATATGCTCTTCAACATTTGTAACTTTATATCATATAGTTAAATCTTTATTTCTCACTTCATTATCTTTCTAATCTTTACTCTCCAATCTATAAGGCTATTATTGCTGCTACTCTAATTTTTCTAAATCCTCTCATTTTTGATTCTTTCCATCTCACTACTGCAAACATTGTCATTATTATTAATGAATTATTCTTGTCATCTAAGTACAAACCTATCAGTTATATTGGTTTCAGCCACATATAATAGGGAGGAAAACCCATTATATTGTATTAAGGAAAATAGAAGTGTATCTGATTTTTCTTTATAAAGAAATCTAGAGGTATGTAGTTCTGACTTCAATGTCAGATCCCCTCTCAACAGAGTCTCAGTCTCCTCTATTATTCTGCTCTACAATTATATGCACTTCCATCTTATTTCTTGGTTATATGGCTATACTCAGACAATTCAAATCTATGGTGGGCAGCCTATTTGTCTAGCAAGTTAGGTTCTATTTGTAATTAATTATCAAGTAATAAAATATTATAAAGTTGTGAGGCAAATAGCACTCCTTGATCCAACAGTCATCTTTAGTACTTTGTTCGTTAGTTAACTTTTAAAATTGGAAATTAAAACTGGAGAAACATTGTCCAATGCCAGGTTAATTTTCTAGCATTATAGTTTCTTCTTTCTCAGTTCAATGTCATTACTCCTAGACTGCTCAAGAGAGAATCCTAATGTCACATCAAGTATGTTATCTTTTGTTATGTCTAAACAAGGTTTTTAATTATATATCTTTGTTTCTTCCATTTTATGTTCTTGTAAGAATTATGTATTTCCTGGAATTTCAAATTATCTGTTTTCATTTTGTATTTTTGTTCCTTTACATGTATTCAAATAACTTATATTCCAATTTTCAATTATATCTATTGATCACATTGTTTTGATTTTGTTTAACTTATGTCTTTTTTAATCATTTTTATTTTTTCCAGGAACCTCACTCTTCCTATAACAATCTGGACTTGTTATCTAAGTTTGTAGTATAGGTTTCATCTTAAGACTTTTGAACTTTGGTCTCTTGAATTGAATTCTCTGTTTCACAAGATCTGTCTTTCTTCTTTCTTCATTTTACACATTTTGTAATTTGGGACAAGTACCTCCTCAAGTAACTTCCTTACAAAATTAATGTATAAAGCAACTTTTCTAAGTTGTAGCATGGTTCAAATTGTGTGTAGGATATCATTTCCATTTTTTTAAATCTATATAATTTCCTTGCTTTCATTCTTATGGTTCTCTCTTTGCAATGTTCCTGGGCCTGGTATGTTAAACTTCCTGAATTGATTTTCTATAGGTCTTACATTTTCTTGTGCAATTATTGTCTATATGACTTCTGCTTTATAGTTCTAGCAAATAGTCTTTATTTTCCAGGCTTCGTTATTTCCCCCCCCCAAAAAAAACAAGTATTTTAACTCTCAATTATTTATTTTTCTCTATTCATTTTCATATTTTGTTATTTTAAATAACTACCATAATATTTGCAAATCTAAATATGCTAATTATAGATTTCTTTTTCAAGTGCTCTTCTTTTTATCTAATCTATATTTACTTAATGCTCTACATGACTGCCAACTCCATATCTTCTCTATAGATTTAATGCAATGGCAAAAAATAAATCAGTTGTATTTTTGTAGAAATTGACAAGGCATTTCTAAAATTTGTACAGAAATGCAAAAGTCCAAGAATAGATAATGTTGAATACAAAGAACAGAAAAAAAAGGATTTACATAAACACATAAACAAATTTATCATAAAGATAAAAATGTCCATTATTTCCAGAAAATATGATTGCATTTGTAAAAATAATAAGCAAAATATATTAGATTTCATGTATTTAGCAAACCTGCTGGATATAAGTTATTACAAAATTGTGTACCTAAAGATATGTGTAAGAGTACTAAAATAGCATTATTTGTAATGCAAAAACGGGAAACAACCCAATGTTTTGTCAAGAATAATATTGAAATGTAAATTGCAGTATGTTCATAAAATGGAATGCTATATTCTTCTCATGTGGTTTAATAGAATACAGAATGCACTAACCAGTCCAATATAAATGACCAATTGGCTTGATTACTTTTTAATGCATATTTTTGTTAAATTTTGTCTAAAATAAACAGAAAGTTCATTCATTTTTTAAAAATTAATTTGTCAAATATTTGTTGAAGATTATTTCAGGCACAATGGTGACTGTAGATGTCAAGTGGAGTATATAGTTTATTGAAAGGGAAATATTAATAAAAGCCAGATAAATAAATGTTAACTTGTGAGTGGAATAAGCATCACCAACAAGAAGCACATAGACCTAAGGGAATTCTTAATAGGGAAGTTAGAGTTGACAAAAGTCTTTGTTGACAAAGTCATTATGTAGCTGAGATCTAAGAGGAGTGGAAACTCAGCAAGGGAAGTGGATTGAGGAGAAAAGTTATTCCAAGGAGTGTCCCTTGGCACACTTGAGAAACTCAAAGTCTGATGTGACTAAAGCAGATACAGAAATGAGCAATTTTTCTGAGATGAGGGTCTGAAAACCAATGGGAGCTTAAATATTCAGGGCCTAGGAGCCATGTGAGAGATTCTGATTTTTCCTTCTAAGAGCAATAAATGCCCGTTGAAGTAGAGTGACGTGTTCTCATTTGCATATTTAAAAGATTAACTGACACATTGAAACATCTCTTTTCCTGTGATTACTAGGCCAAGGTCCAGAAAACAGACAGTGGTGCATTCACAAAGTTAACTGCTGCCATCCTTGAAGACAGCCTAATTTCTTCACCCTCTGTGGAGGTGAGCACTCTACCTCCTTTCCAAAGATTCCCTCAATATATCCAAAATACATCAGGCAAAACACTTTTGCACAGTCACAGCTCTAATTATACCAATACATGATAAAAACAAGTAATATCTTGCTCTTAATTGACAAAGGATTAAGTGTAGACGCATAGATCAAGGTCTAGCCACAGTGTCCCCTGCCTTCATCTTAAGTCTAGTCTTCCTCTGCCCTCCCAAGTGCATATATATCAGCAGGTTACATGATACACACATTCCTGAACACCGTACACTGTCCATGTTTTTCTGTCTCTTCCCTTGGCATGCCATTCTCTGCCTCTAGGAGTCTCTTACATGTTACTTGTTTTTTGAAGTCCTATTCATTATCAAGGTCATTCTCAAATGCCACACTTCTTCATAAAACACTTCTTATCTAGCTGCCACCTAATAAAACTAAAAGTACTTACTCTTGTGAATTTCCTTAGTACTAATTTGTTCCTCTCCCAGAGTATTTATCTTCCACCCTATAACATCACAATTTATTTATTTGCTGTATTTCTTCAACAGGGAACAAACAGCATCTTAGTTCCCTAGGTAATCACTAAAATGTTATGCATAACATTTTCAAGTGTCTGACAAATATTTGCATGAGAGAAACTAATTATGGATTTGGATATTTTACCTACTATTCCTCTCCATATGTATTTCTGGCCATGAATCTAGAATACATTCAGCAAATTAAAGTGAAAAAAAATGAAACAGTGTTTCAAAACTACATTTAAAACTAGGTATATGATAAAGATCTTAGTGTTGTTTCAAATCTTGCCTATCAGAGGAAAAAAGTATACCCATATCCTCAAACTCCATTAAAATCACCTGTACATAAAATGTAAAATCACATGTACATTTTTACTGCCTGAGGATTTCATATTAACATCAATAAAATGAATCAGCAAATCCTAATTTAAAAGTATATGTGAGGTTATCAAATAAAGTTACAAAAATGATGGAGACTAAGACTTATACATTCAGAACTCATTTAAAGTGGATATGCATAATAGTTAACACAGATAAATATCCAATGTTTGAGCCTCAAGAAAAATTATTTGGTTAAATTGTTGCTAACATGAAAACAGCCTTTACTCAGGATCAATAATGAAATGACAATGATCTACTTCAAAAAAGCTACTTGCACTCCTGTTAAATCAGAGCTTAAATTTTCATCTCTTTTGATTTGTTGTTTCAATAACTAATGAATTAAACGCTTACTATGTTCAAGGCAATATACGTAAGACCTTAATATTAGTTAATTATTAGATTAATACATATTGCCTTAAACATAGGAGAAAAATACATAAACGCATAAACAAATGCATCCAGGCAAGGTAGTTGAATGAGGGCTATGAAGCTGCTATGAGGTGGGGCAGATTGAAAATCTCATCACATGCTTAAACAATCATTTAAAGAAGCTGAAAAGCAAAAAGATCAGTAATGATTAAATAACTAAATTGTTATTTTATTCAACAAAGCGATCAGACTTTATTTTATTTCATCTTAAATTAGATCACCCAGGCAGTGTCCCAAGTTGTCAGATAGTAAACCAACCAGAAAGATAGTAAACCAACTTTCATCTATGTGCTTAATAATCTTTTTTCAGATCTAAATGTAAACATTACAGTGTAAAAAAAACCTACTGAATTGAGATAGTCCTAGCTTTCAATGCACTTTTTTACCTTCATGTAACCACTCTATTTTCATCCCATTATATATGCCTTTCTCATCCTCCAAGCACATCTATTGTACCACTATTCCTTCATTGCAAAATGCATCTAGATCAGAGGCTGCACATAAATAATTGATACTATGATAGAAATATAGCATAAATGACATTCACAAGGAGTGTGCTCTCATGCTTGATCTAAAAACTTTGAAAAGTATTTGCCTTCAGGGTTCTTGATTATCTCAAAGTATAATGCTACACAGTTACAATGAAGAAGTGGCACATTTAAGAACTGTGAAAGATTTATTTTTGAAAATAACAGAAAGAAGAATTGTGGAGTGCTGAACTATCATATAGGAAAAAATATCCATCCCACTCTTTTTGCTATTATATTGTTTGAGAAGTTGCTGTAAATCTTCACTTTGGCTACCATCCTATTTTATTTGATTATAACTATCATCACTTTTACTATGGAATATTTTATGGGGCACTTTAGCCCTCAGCTCTTTTGCTAAGCACTTGTACTGATATCATGGGATCTATCAAGCATTTTAACTAGTTTATTCTTTGCTTTCAAACCATGACGAGAAACCATTATCATGGCTTTAAAAAAGGATATTTGGCCATCATATCCCACAAAAAAAACCCTTATTTTAATCAGATTTTAGGATATCTCTCCCCATTCTATCATAATGGAATTTTCTGTGAAAATAAAACAACGGAAAAGAAAGTAAAAACTTCTTAACTGGAAAGAGCCCCTGTCTCCTCTAAGCTATACGAGCACCAGCTGAAAAGCATGTGGCATAAATGATCATTTCCTGTTGCTTAGGGGCTGATCATGCAGTTACACCTCACAAGAATCAATGAGAGGAGTACAGAACAGAAATGCTCTCCACTCAGACTCGCGTCCTTCAGTTCTTTATTTTGCTCAATGTATGTTCTTTCCCAAAAGCCAGGGAAAAACTGTCCAGAGAATTTCGACACTTTCCAACATAATTGACCCAAAATGTCATCTTTCATGTTCACCAATAAAGTCACAATTTCAATTAACTTTAAGCACCCTTGACATCAGGAATTGTATCTATCCTGTTTGTATATTCCAAGTGTCAAAGATAAGGTTGGTGCAAAATAGAAACACAATAAATATTTGTTGGATGAATAAATAAATCTATATGATGAAAATTACTAAAAATTGGAAGGTCTATTTGTAGTTGGAACTACCTTAAGAATTGTCCAGAAATACCCAACAAAATATGCAGAAATAGTGACTTTAAATAGAGAGAACTACTGTAAATTAAGCAGTAAGTGATTGTCAGCACGTCTTGAAATAGCAACTTCATCATCTATAACACAGGTCAGCCAACTACAGCTCATAAGCCGAATCTGATCCACAACCCATTTCGATTAGTAAGGCGTTATTGGAACATAGCCACATGCATTTGTTTATACCGTTGTTGTTTTGGTTTTTTGTTTGTTTGTTTGTTTTTATAGTTCAGTAGTTGCAACAGAGGCCAGATAGCCCAAACAGCCTAAATATTTACTATCTGATTCTTTATCAAAATATTTGTCAACTCTTGACCCATAATAAAGACATAAGTATGTCCATATGAGGTGGTTCTCAGCATTTTATAAAGATGAATTGCCATGCCAAAGGAATTATCCAACTTTATCCTGAACTCTTATTTCCTGCCCTGTGGCTACTGAGCTGTTTCTATCTTGTGTCCTCCATCCACCATTTTATGAGCCTATCACTCCTGTGTTGTAGTCTACTCTGAACTCCAAACAAGGAATGTCAGTTTCATCTTCATGCATTTTAAAGTATATGCCTCTGTTCCTTCATTCTAGCACCCCATTCCAACACTCACCTCCAAGATCAGTGGACAGCATAGGCACTCTCTCTTTCTATAGACTCCACCATTTCTTATTGTCATATACCAGCCAGTGTCATTCATTTATATATCTGGCTGATCCCTGAAAATACTTGAGTCTGTGCCCCCTGTCATATGACCAAGCTTATCATACAGGCTTAAGCCTCAAATTCACTAAGTAAAAGTCTCAAACATAATTAATTTATTCTGAAAATCCATTCACCCTCAATTATTTCATAAAGCATTGCCCATTTTCACAGTGAACCCACAAACTGTTTGCTCAAAGTCTGGTGTAAGAGGAAACTGTTCTACAACCTGTGGAAGAACCCAGAAGACAAGAGTCAAGAGAAATGTCTGTAGTTTTACACTAAAGGGCATTCTTCAAGGCAGAGCAAAGACTCAGGCTAACCAGTAGTTTTTCATGTTATGACAAGTATGCTGTGGCACTTGGTTAGGGTTTTCTGAACCCTATGGCAAATGCTTTGTGAATTTCTAGTCCTTAAAAAAATGTATATATATAGAAACACATAGGATTTGATTGAAAAGAGATGAAAGATGAAACACTGGAATTAAAAACTAAAAGTAGATGGCAACCCCAGATGTATCTGTTCTAACCAGAAGAATATACAGAGAAGCTAGAAAACATTGCTAATGAGGCTGAGGGCACTGCCTTCGTCCCTGTGTGAGTTTATTAACTTTGCACAAAGAAAGAATCAATCTAACAATCACTATCTGAACCCTCAACCTCAAGTCAACAGCCTATAAATATCCGTCACTGCTCAGGAAGGAGACCAGGGTCATGAAAGGAGTCAATGTCAGCCAACCATCTCCATCATAAGAAAACTAGCTCACCTTCCTGGCCAGCTTCATGTCATATATAACAAGTTGATTAGACTGACACAGCAGAGTAAAAATTTAATTTTTAAAAGTGACACAATATAAAGATTTGACTCGAAGTGCTCTCTGGGCAAATTAGTTTACACTTTCAAAACATCCTCGTCGATGGACTTACCTCTTGAATAGCTACTGGAAAAGCCTCCGTCTGGAACTCGGCTTCTTGTGTCACCATTCCCAATCTCTCTGACCCTTGGATCGCAAACCATCTGACACAAATTGAAAACAAACCATTATGTTTTCCTGTAAACGATTATTTTTTGGCCTCTGATCCCTTCAAAATTACATCCATATTATTTTTACAACAAATTAGTGAAGATTTTTTTTTTCTTCTACTATGTCTTCACCATTTAGACATTGGCCACTAACGTTCCACAGAAAAATCTGCCATTTTAATCAGTTTAGCAACATCATCACTCTTGCTTTATCTAGTGGTCAGTTCTCAGACTTTTGCTTGACCTATTGATGACATTGGGCAGATAACCATACCACCTTCTTTAAATCATTTCCTTCAGCTGACTTTAGGACACATGACTCTCCTGAATCTCCTTCTTCCTTTCTGGGCACACATGCAACCATGTTAAAATGGAAGTCACAGTGTCCCTCTCCTCAGCCCAACACCCATCAGTGTCATCCCACTCAGCCATCGTGAAAGCCAAGTCATCACTATGCCCCACAAGTTCCCTGAGGCATCAGGTCTCTCTGACCCAATCTAGACTCTTTCACCACACTCTCAGCACATTTCTACCTCTGGGTCTTTGCATCGGCCTGGAATACCCCTGGAGTACCCCTACTCCGTCCTGGAATACATGCTTGGAATACCCCTACTCTGCCCCATCCCCTCACTACATTAAGTCATATCCATTTGGCTCATTTCTCTCTTCTTTATGGTCTTATGTAAATGTCATTTTCCCTGACTGCCCTCTGATATTTCCTATTCCTCTCACTCATTTTATTTTCTCTTAGTGCTTGCTTTTTATTTATTATACTGTACATTTTTTTTCTTTCTTTTTTAAAAGGTCTGTCTTTACCACTAGAGTATAGGGCCCATAAGGGCAATGATTTGTCTTCACAGCTTCATGGCCAGAATCTAGAATACATTAGACTCTCCATAAATGTGTGTTGGGTACATTTATAACTGAATGACTAAAAGGCTCCAGTCATCTAAGCCTGGTTTGCTTCTGCAACATTGTCTTTTGTCATGCCTGTTCCCAGAAACCCTAAGGAAGGCTGCTTCTCCGCTCCTTGGGCTACCCCTTCACTACTTTTCAGCTTTACAAACATCTAGTCATCAACACCTTCCTAAATCATTTCTGCTGCTCTTTGCCTTCCTCAGAGCCCAATGCAGATTTCTATCACCCAGTACAAAATGTTACTGCAGGTATTTGCTAACTTGTTTGTCTCCTCTCTTAGCCTTAAGCTCATTGAGGATATTTAGAAAGTAGATAACAAACACCTTGCAAAAGCAGAGACATTTTAACCTCTAGCTAATTTCTGCTCAGAGTGATAATATATATGCTAAAAAGTCTGAATGCCTAAGTACTTAGAGTTTGGAATAAATAAACATAGTGGAAGTTAAAAAGTGTGAAGGCATTAAAACAGAATAATTTAAAATGAATTTTCACTTTTTGGAAAACAACATTATTCACTCAACCATTAATCCACCACACATTTATTGATGGCCTATCCTGGGCTGGATCCTATGCCAGGATGTTGGAATGTAAAGGAGAATGAATCCCATCCACCAACCATCATGGAACTCACACTATGACCAGAAAGGTAGACTTATAAGAAGTATGTGGAGGCCAATCCTCTCTCCTCTACTTCATCTGAAATCACTGCCATAATATTCATACAACTCTTCACCACTCCTAAGAAGAGCCATTAAATAATAGAAGCATTTATATTTTACTTGAGTTTGACAGAAACATCTGGTGTTTGAAATATTCATTAATAGTTTTAAATCTCTCAATATTCGAATCTCACAATCTTTAATAAAATGTTCAATTCTAGCTTATGTATATAAGTGATGTAAAATATGGATAGTCAACCTTAAATGCCATCTTCTTTCCTTTGTATGACGTGTTGTACAAAAAATGTTTTCATTATTTTAACACATATTTACTACATGCCTATTACACACGAGGGATTTCTCTAGCATGGGGGTCCCAACAAAAGACAAAACAGAGAATCTCTCTGACCACATGGCGATTACATTTATTAGAAGGAGATAGAACAAAAAAAAGCAATACACATATAATAAATCAAGTGTGATAAGTTCTATGAGGAAAAATCACACTGGGAGAGGTGGTAAACAGGTAAAAAGAACAGAAGTGTGTGTGTGTGTTGGGGCATCGTATAGAAATACTAGGGTTAGAAAAACTACGCTTTTATAGTCACATCTAATCAAAGACTTAAAGGAACTGAGGGAGACAACCATCTGAGGGAATCTGGGGGGAAGCAGAAATTTGTGGGAAGAATATTTGTGTGTGTGTGTGTGTGTACCTTTCACACCTCCTCTAGTTACATGAACTTGAAATTTACTTCAGCCATTCCAGGAAATTACATAATATTTTATTTCAAATTAAGCTTCTATTTTCTTTTTGAAAAATGTTTGTTGATTTCATTGCCTCTGTTGTTGGACCCAATATTGTATTTTCTCAAATGTTTAGGTATTCTTTATGTCTAGCTTTGTTTCAGAGCTTTCTACAAATACTCTTTTAACATATTTCAGCACACCTCCAGTGATTATGGGGGCAGGATGAAATATGATTTGCAGCTAACTTTCTGGGTGTGAGAGGCAGTACACATTCTTTATATCCTCTCCTGGGCATCCACTTGTCTGTAGCCTGCCGATTTGAGGTGCAGTTACCCGTCTGTTTGTTCCTCTTACAGGTGCCTGGGCCATAATCCTTAGGGTTACCTGAGAAATCTCCCCTGCTGTTTCATCTGCTGCTTTTAAGCAAAGAGCTGCTTTCACCTTTCTCACAAGCCCATCCCTGTAGAAATGTCAGTCAGTAGTTCCTTCTGTCTTTCAAGATACCTTCAGACTTTTGGGTCCATGAAGTGTATAGCTTGTGTTCCAGAGATGTGATTAAGTATGTTTCATGGCTTTCTTAGAAATTTAGAGTAGGAAGTAGATGTATGTGCTTAGTTTTCTTGACCTAATCAAGCACACTAAAAAATGCTTTCATTGAAGACCATGTGTACCTTAAAAATTAAATTTAGATGAATGAAATCAACCTATAAAATATAACTAAGCAATATATACACACATCTGTGCTAAACAGTGTAAATAGTGTAATTTATGTAGTCACATAATTACAGATAAGCTACAGATTAAAATCAGTGAACTTTGTTATGAAATTTCAATAACTTTACATCATTTTGTACTATTCATTTGTTTCTTTATCACTTTCTTCTCCCAAATAGGATTTAAGCAGAAATCCCTCCCTACCGAAGTATTATAGAAATCCTTAGTTAACTGTACCAAAGGATACTTCTACTGGGGCTTCTTTTCACTTCCTTGCCTTTCCTCCATTGTCCAAGGATCCTCTCACTCATGAATCCTGTCAGGGAAACCATTCTCTTATGTCAGTCTTTTTTTATACTAATTGCAGAAAATTCATTCTCTTTCTCTGCAGTTGCTCAAAGTTTTCAGTAAAGGTGAAAACACTATAAGAATCATCACAGTACATTCAATTATTGAGGCCTATACGTAGCACTTTCTATGCACAAATCATAATAGCAAAATTTGAGTGAATTTTACTACCTGCCAGGCACTGTTCTAAGCATTGTACATACCGTGTTTCCCCAAAAATAAGACCTACCCCAAAAATAAGTCCCAGGTAAGATCGTCAGCCAGACGGACGCATTTAGAACATTATGACGATGTTCCAGAAGAAGATGACATTGACAGTATTTGAATAAATGTAGATTGTGGTACATGAAAAAATAAGACATCCTCTGAGAATATGCCTTAATGTGTCTTTTGGAGCAAAAATTCATATAAGACCCGGTCTTATTTTCGGGGAAACACGGCAGATTAACTTATTTAATCCTCACTACAGCCACATGAATTAGGCATTGTTATTCCCTTTCCCAGGTGAGGTAACTGATTCAGAGAAAGGTTAAATAATTCACCTAAATCATAAGCTAGAAATTGCCAGAGCTAAGATACAAACAAAGGCAGATGTGTTAAGCATTCCTGCTCTAACACTCTACTGTGCATATTTGGCAATACATGAGGATAGAGAGTGGAGCATGACACAAGTTCTGTACCCTAAAATTTTATAATATAATAAGTAGGAACTATCAGCTCCTTAAAGCCTCCTCTCCTAAAGGTCTGCTCTGCCCTCTGATCATCACTGAAGTATTACACCACCAAAAATATTTGTCAAGAAATTATAGGAGGGTCATTTCCAGAAGAGTTTACTAGAGCAGCTGGGCCCACACTGTGTTTTATACAACAACGGCTCCATAGGACATTAAGAAGTGTCATAACAGCAACAAGGAATTCATGGTGGAATGATAAAAGCACACTCACAATGTGAGTTTGAGTATTTGGGGACTAATTTGGAAACAAGGTTTGGAACACCAAGGAATACATGCATGACTCTAGGTCGAAGAGTATAGATATTATTTGAAAGAAAGGAAAGAAAAAACAAACAAGTATGAAAATGAACTAAAATGACATTGTGTTAGGTATAGAAAAACTTTTAGCATTCTAGGTCCTTGGCTTGTTAGACAGAATACAGAATTCAGTGGAGCTAACACCTTGTATTTCACCATTTTACAAAATTACGTTCAAGATATCAAGTGGGTGAAAAATGGCTTTTATTATTTAGCAAAACCATTAGAATCATAGGATAAACAAGCTCTAAAATAAAAACAATGAATTTTGATTTTATATATGCAAAAGTTGAGAGAGTAATTGTCTTTTATTGGATAGTATAGTAGGCTGATAATATTTTTAAATAAAAATGGAAATGTCCTACTAAAAACAATTATGTGACTTATTTTCCCAATATAATAAGAAAAATGTGAGGTTTAATCATAGGGCAATATTAAAGCACTTGAATTCTCATAAGGATTATTTGAGAGGCTATAACTACATTACTTTAATATCTGAAAAGAAAAATCTGCATGTATAATGATATCTGTGTCTAAGGATATAGGCTGTAATATTTCAATTCACACAAATTCTCAAATGAAATTTGTTGTTCGTGTTCACAGATAAACACGTCTATTTAATACTTTCAAAGTTTTCTCTTAGCCCCAAAATATAAACATTATTTTAAATTATGTTACTTATAATCTAAGATGTTACAATATAATGCACTCCTAATTATTTATGTTTGCATTCCTTGGGAAATGTATGCACTGTGGCCATCTATCTATCTGACCAGAGCTGGTAGATCAAGACTGGAAGGACAATTACTCACAGTGGTGGTGGGAGAAGGTCAAGAGGGACAGAGAAGAGTTGTTCTTTTCCCCAGCTCATGTTCCACACTTTAACCCAACGTGCTCAGAGCTACTTATCAACTCAGCTCCAAAGCTGCCTTTCTGCTGGTGGGAACTACTAGCCCAACCCAATGTTGAAGACGCAGGTGGTTCGAATTAAAGGAAAGATCATCAAATACACATGTAAGCCAGGTGAAAGCATAAGCAATTTGGGCAGTGAACTTCATTGCTAAACAAGGTCTCCTTTATCCAGGAGTCTTCCATAAGCATATTCCACTACTGAGCAAGAGCTCATCTCAGGTATGTGAATTGGGATCAAGTCTGTAAATGCAGAGAAGAAGTGTTTTCACCGCGCAGGAAAGAGATTAAATACAAAGTGATAGTTTCAGCTAATCATTAAAACAATATACATAATATTGATAATGCCGAAAATTACGAGGTGAAGATGTCTTAGATATTAAGCAGTTCCCCAGGACAACACCTAATGAGCTCTTACTTCCCTGTATCCATTGGCTATTTACACAAAGGATACAATATCTATGTGAATCCAGTTAAACATAAAAAATAACCTACTTTCTTAACATCTTCATCTTTCTTTTGCTGTACCATCATGCCCAAGTACAATTATTGTTAATGTCATGAAACAGAGCAATTTGAAAATATCAAAACTGCAAATGCAAATTAATATCATCATTTAGGTAAACTTGAAAATGTCATGTATTTACAATAATATAACTACTCAGAAATAATAAAGATAATATAACAGCTTGACCATCATTCCATTCTTTTATAAAACCAAAGAAAATATTTAAACTGAAAAATGATATTAAATTTAGTTCAATATCTACTACTGACTTTTTGGGACTATGAAACACAAATAATATTTATTCACTTCCTAATTTATTTGGTGTTACTAATTTACTTAGGACAAATTTACCTACAATAAATACTTTTTGACAAGGATTGGTTGGTTCAAAAAATAATCTTACTCAGTTGTGATAGAAGCTTAATAATAACAATACTAAGGAAAACTATAAGAATAAATTTAATTGGCAAATAAATAGAAATTGTCCTTTTCAGAGCTGCGAAACCACTCATAAGAACCCTAGATTTCTCATATATAATACAAAGAAGATAGAAGATAGATAGATAAATAGGTAGATAGAAAGAAAGATTAATGGATGAGGAGTTGCTTCTCATGGATGAGCAAAGAAAGTTATTTCTTGAGATGGAATCTCTTCCCAGTGAAGATACTGTGAAGATTATTGAAATAACAACAAAGGATTTGGAATATTACATAAACTTAGGTGATAAAGCAGTGTCAGGATTTGAGAGGACTGACTCCAATTTTGAAAAAAGTTCTCCTCTGGGTAAAATGCTATCAAACAGCATTGCGTGTTACAGATAAATTATTCATGAAAGGCACTCAATTGATGCAGCAAACTTCATTGCTATCTTATTTTAATAAACTGCCAAAGCCACCCCAACCTTCAGCAACCACCACCCTGATCAGTCAGCAGCCATCAACACTGAGGCAAGACCTATCACCAGCAAAAAGATTATGATTTTCTAAAAGCATAGATGATGGTTAACATTTTATAGCACTGAAATATTTTTTAATTAAGGTAAGTACATTTTGTAGATATAATGCTATCGCACATTTAAGAGACTACAGTATAGTGTAAATAATTTTCATACTATGCACTGGGAAACCAAAATTTGATTTATTGCAATGTTTGTTTTATTGCAGTAGTCTGAAATTGAACCTGCAATATCTCTGAGGTATGCCTGTGTAATATTTTAAAGTTACCTTGAAGTTCTCAATGATATCAAGGCAAAAGTGACACAGACATTCTTCATTGTTCTTTGTCTAGACGAATATAGTGACAAAGGGGACACTTTTATACTTCCAAATAAGAGCGTATTCAAATATTATAAAGAATTAAATGGACTTTAAACTTCCCTAGCATCCAATGATGAAAGATAATATGACATCACTAGCCTTCACTGCTAAATTCACCCTGGACTTCGATAGTTAAACAAATGTGATAGTTGTCAGATGTCAATATATTTTAAAACTGTATAATATTTTAGCAAAAAGCACTTAAGAAAAGAATTCCAAATATAGATATAGGTAGGTAGGTAGATATATAGATAGACAGACCTACTTTATATTTAAGATGCATAATGTGTTATACTTTCGTCAGCAATCTTTTACAAATGTTGTGTCTTAAGATACTGCTAATATATTCTAGCTTAGTGTCTTAAACTTCCTTCTATAAAATATCATGAAAATAGATTGAAAACAAATACTGAACACAGTATGTCACAAGTCATTGATATTAAAGTTCTGAAATTATACCTTAATTTGAAATATTAATTTAGAAATTATTTATTCCTAAAAAGGTAACATAATATTTAGAAATCATTAGAAATATTTGTGAAAATAGCTGCTATAATAAGCAAGTCAAATAGACTAATTAGTGCTGCAAAGAAGCAACACTAACATGTATTATTTTCAATTGTATGTGGAATAGTAAAATACACTGACTTAATTCTCTTATTATAATTAATATAATGACATAAATATTTGTGACCATAATTACATTTAATTTGGAGCTTATGCTGTGCAGAATACAATATGTTTCACATAAGTTTTAGTTATTCCTGTCATAAGAAAGGAAAAAGTGGTAGCATTTGCTCATTTTACGTATTTGTATAGCCAAGGGTGCATTACTAATGAAAACATCTAATTTGAATTCAAGACCTTACTCATACAATCCAATACAAGAAATTATTTCTGAGAAAAACCTCATTAATAGTGATGATTTGTTCTATTATTACAAAGTAATATATAACTCTGGTCAGGCATTTATCAAACACAGAAAAGCACACACACACACACACACACACACACACACACACACACACAAAACTCCATGCTTATGCATTGTCCAAAAATAATCTAGTGTTAACTTTTAACATATTCATATATATCTTTCTGGTTTATTAAAATAGTTTAACCTAAAACACTTTGAATTTATGATGGTAATAACAATACAAACCTATTTTTTCACTTATTAATATTTCATGAATATTTCATATTCAAAGGTAGCATAATCAATGGCTGCAAAATTTAATTCTGTAGCTATGTCATTAATTTTTCTCTTATTGTATTTTATTATACAAATAATTCATGTTTCAGACAGGCCGATTAGAAAAGACTATAAAGAAAATTAGCATAAATCCTCCCAAATTTTAACCCTGCTAACATTTAAGTATATATTGCTTTAGTTTCTTATGAAAATATATTTACACGCATGATTAATAAAGATCAGTCTTCAAAAAGTACTTGAATTTTCTTCATTGAATGACACATTTTAGAATTATTTGCAATTTGACAATACATTGTATTGGGCATAATGTCCCTGAATTTATTAAATAGGTCTCTGGTCAATAATAATTTCTCTTCTGGTCCGCTCACAATCCACCTTGGTATCTTGTAACTTAGAGATCAACTTAAATTTTGTAATCAACACACATTATAAAATACAGTAATATAAAGGGAGAGAAAAACATGAAATTGGGCTAGAGACAGAGAGAGATACATATTCATTCTTCCTACTGATCAAATAATAAAATATGGGAAGTTATTACCAACCTTGTTTCCTTTCTTTAATACCTAATTCAAGTTCCATTTCCTTTCTATATCGTCACTGCTTAGGATTTTTTTTGTCTTTTTTTTACTTTGTGCTGTGACTCAAAACTATATTCTTGAAAAATAAATAACAATAATAATAATAAAAGCCCTTAGTGTACATACATGGCTGTTCCCTCACTGTTTCCAGTGTATTTAGATGTATTGGGAGGTGTCTCAGAAGATGCCTGTTTTACACATACTACTCAAGTAGCAGCTCTATTTCCATTTAATAATCAGAATTAACATCCCTAGGCAAAGCTATAATCCTCTATTGCCTGTAAATTCAGTGGGATGAGGTTCAATGGCAAAGTAGCATCTTCATTTCCAAGTTAATTGAGCCACTGTTGAGTCTCCTGGTGGAAATCCAAGCCAGTGAAGAAGACCAAAATCTCGAGTTTGGGACACAAATTGACAGTGAGTTATTAGTTTCCAGCTTCCTCTCCTTGATCTCAACTTCCTTTCCCTGATTACTAGACTTTTGTAGTCTCATTCATAAGAGAAAGACTTGTGATGAATGTAATTGGTTCAAATAATAGACTTCCTATGCATAAGAAAACACCAAACTAATAAGGTTTTTCTCCCACCTAGAATTGTCATTCTGTTATTTGGCTTCTAAGTCCAGCTATTTCTGGGTGATGGACTGTATGATAAGACCGCTGAATTACATAGGCTTCAGTCTGCTGCTTTACTTCTTTTGCTATAAAAAAAATTCCATGGTCAGAAACAATGCTTATTATATCCAGCCCATTAAACCCAAAGGACAATAATAATGCCATGTTATGGATTTAACAGGTAAGGTCAGTCCATATTCAGAGTAAATGGCCATTTTAGTGAAGAAATATGTCTGCATCCCTCCTTGCATAAGAGAAGAGGTTCAACGTAAACTACCTTCCAGCAGGTGGCTGGCTAATATACCCAAGGAAGGATATTATTAGAGTGAGAGCAAAGAAAAATTTTAAGAATAAGGTATATTATAGTCAAATGGCTATTCCTAGAAGAATAACAATTCCCAAAGGATCCTTTAACCAGTTAGGAAATTCGACCAGTAGTTCAAAGCATTCCCACAATCAAAATACCAAGTTCAGATAAGTTTACATCTTGTACCAACAAACAAATGGAAAGGAGATAATTCTGATTTTATTTTAACATTTCAGAGGATAGAAAAGAGGGAACACTCTGCAACTTGTATATGAAGCTAATACATCCTTGATATCAAACAATAAAACAAAATACAGCATGGATAATTATCTACCTACATATCAATCTCAGTGAATACACATGTGAAAATACAAACAAAATGCAACTAAAGTCAGCAATGTAAAAGTGACACTAACTAAGATAAATTTATATGAGAGTAGCTAGTTTGGTGTATTATTAGAAAATGCACTAATACAATAACTTAAATAAAATTTTTATTTCAACAGAAACATAATTTGATAATTCCAACAAATATTTATAATTAAAAACCAAGCTAGAAATGAAAGATAAACTTTCTTCTTTTGATAAAGAATATCTACAAAAACATAAAAAACAATATGCTTAATTTAAAAATGTTAAATAAATTCTCTAAATCTAGATGGTACAAGGAAGCCCATTGTTAACAATTTGTTCAATATTTTACTAACGGTCATATAACAAAAGAAGAAAAATCAAATTAAAATTCATTTGATTTAAAAGGAGAAATATGTTGTGTTATTCAAATATATATGATTATTTGTATAGATACATAAAATAATTTAATAATTATGTTAGTTCAAGCTGTACTTTAGCAATTCTACTAGATGTAAGATGAATATACATAAATAAATTGCATTCTTATACACTAGTAAATACAGACAATTTAGTTAAAATATATTCACTATAGCAATAAAGCATATAAATTACATCAGAATGAGTCATTAAATGATTTAAAACTATTCCAAGTTATTAAAAAAAAATTTAAGTGGATAACTACACAATAATCTTGGATACGAAGACACAGTACCTTAGTGATATCATTTCTATGAAATCCTATTAATTTCATGACTCTTAAAATTGATCCTAAAGTTTACATTGAAGGATAAAATACTAAGAACAGATAAGATGGCCTTGAAGACAAACAAAAGAGAGGTTAGGACTTCCTAGGTGACAGATTTTAGTGTAAAGCAATAGTAATTAAGTCATCATACTACTATTATCCTACAAGTGGATAAATAGACAATGGAATACAGCTTAGGGTTCAGAGTAAACTCACACATATATCGAAACCTGAGCTAGCACAAGAGATGGATATACAGATCAGTGGGGAAAAGATAGGAGAGCTTTCAACAAATGGTGCAGGAAAAATGAGTTATCTACCAAGACTGAATATACAAAATGACAATGGTCAGAACTCTGACTCAAAACCTTTGTAACAACCAGTTAAGAAGTTACAATCTCTGTAGCAACTGGCACAGCTTCTATATTTTTTTACCCCTGCTTCCAATTTGGACCAAACAGGGAATGGTAAATATGTTCCCCAAAACGATGACATAAGGTGTCCCAGTTGTAGTTAGCCTGCCTATAAGATTCTCCAATCAAAGCATACCCAAAACCTTTGTTTTTATTGATGATGAAGCTTTTCTTACTCACCTGCCTGTCTTTGAGTCTCTGTCAAATGCAAGTGACGGTGGTGGAATCCTTTGCTATAATAAGCTCTGAATAGAAAGCCTCTGCTCTAATTTGGGTGATCTTCATTCATTGGTACACACATGGAAAAATATGATTGGGTCCCGAGTCTAAACCTAGTAGGAGATTAATGATTTAAATATGAAAGGCAAAATTTCACTGGAGAATTTTTTATGACATCTGGTTAGGGAATAATTTCACAAATGGGGACACAGGGAACAATTTTAGAAGAATAAGTTTTACAGTAAAAGATTCAGAACTTCTGCTCATAATGTGTATTTTTAAAAATTCTTGAAAGAATAAATCATGGAAAATAAATAACAAAATGTCCTGCAAATTGTTTGTATTTGCAACACAAACTAAAGAAGCAAGAAGTTTATGTTTAGAGGATAAACAAGAATCATACATATCAAAATTAGTAATTAAAACCCATAAAAAATGGACTAAGTACAAAACTACATAGAACAGGAGAAAACATGAATGTCCAAAAACATGTGAAAAATGCTCATCCTTATCAGTAATCATAAGAATACATATAAGAATCATATCTCACAAGACTGTGTTTATGAATATGGAGGCATCATAATTTATAGATGCTCAGGTGGTAGTGTAAATTGTTATAATCAGTTTCAAAAACAGTAAATATGAAGATGGGTACAGCTAAGACTCAATAATTTCCTTCCTAGATACATAGATAATCTCGCACACGGTCACCAAGATGCATGCACGAGTATGTGCATAGCAGCATTCTTTGTAATAGTACAAACTGGAAAGAAAAGAACAATTTCATCATTGGGAGAATGGATAAATATATTTTGGCATTTATATCAGAGAAAACAAATTATAGCTAAGCTCATCAATATAGATGAATCTAAAAACTTAATGTTGAGTGAACAAAGCTAGTCACAAAAATGTGGAGTATTGGTTCCATTTATATAAAAGTCAAAAACATGCAAATATATCAATATAATGTCTTTTATGTATACAAATGTGAAGAAGCTTTTGAAACAACATTATAAAAAGCAAGGGGAAAATTAATGGCAATTTTAGACTAGACTATGTTTTCAGAAGGAAAAATAACGTCTTTTCTGGGTAGCTCACAGAGGCTAAGTTAGTGGCAGTTTTCTATATAGTGAGCTTGATAATTGATACAAAACTGCTTACTTTATTAATGTTCTTAAAACTAGATATAAATCAAATGTACTGTCTTTTGTATGTATGATATATTTCACAGTAAAAAGTGAAAAAACAAAATCTATTCTTTAAAATGTCCTCCCAAATGGTGGAATTAGAAACTATGGCAGACCATGGATAAGAAAAACACTCAAAGATAGAACCAGGGACTGGAATGTAGCCAAATGAGACATCACCCTCTATGAAAACAGAGGCCTCCCTATTTTGACTAGCTGGATTTTATGTGAGCCATGGGTCAGTATCTGCTGTGTATTTCTAGTCTTTCATTTTTCCAAATGGGGATTTTATTGCAGTTAAGCCCTGCTTCCTCCGTCATCATACATTAACTATTTTGGAAGCATATAAATTGCCTTTTAGCTTATATATAGGTATATAGGTCACTGGAACATGAAGTGTAACATCTGGACCCCATAGAAAAGAAAACACAGAAATAAAAACTTCTAGTTGGATACAGAAACTGGCTTTATGGGACAGAGACTAGTGTATTTTGAAGTGCATGTGTAGACATTGGGTAGTCAGTGGGGTATCCTATGGCAGTCAAAGTAGAACAGACATTAAAACTTCTCCCTTGCTAACTCTCGCCATGGATGCTAAATTAAAAACACAAATTAAAAAACGAACAAACAAAACAAAACAAAAAACCCTCTAATTCCAGCTTCCCTTACATCTAGGAATGGCAATGTGATTCAGTTCTGGTCCATGAGAACTACGCTGAGGTAAAACTCATTCCTTTCTTATCAAAGTCCCCTTTGTCATTCCCCTTTGCTTTCTTCCTTGAATGCAGATGTGATATCTAGATGGAAGATGCTAAGAAAGTCAAGTGCATAACTCAAACTTCATAAGATATTAAAAGATAAAAGGGACGGAATGGTACTTTGTGGCATTGTTGAGTAGCTGATGCCAGGAGCTACCTATGTCTGTATTTTTTTTTACTATGCAAATTCCTAATTTTTAAAACACTGTTAGTTATGTTCTGTGTTCTTTTGATTTGACATTCCTAGCTGAAATACACCAGAATTAGTTTTGATGTGGTTCATTTTAATCTCTACCCTACCTACATCACAGGAATTTCACCTCCCCTTTATCACAATTTAATGCTAATCACCACTACCCCTCAAAAATAACAACTTCATATTTTAAAAGACAATGCATATTCAATATGAGCTGTCTCAATTCAATTCCATATATTTTACATCGAATGGAGAATCTCTCCAGATTCAGATTAGTCTTAGCTTCATATGTGGTATTTTCCCCCTGCTATTTCCTGTGTCTTTGTGGGCATTATAGAAGGAGCTAGGGAAGAATGCTCTGTGGGCTTCTAGTCCCCAGTTGTACACCGGCTGTTATATCTATGTCTATATATCCACATACATCCTAACCCAGGGTTTAGAGATTAAATAGAGAAATTGTGGTCACTGAATGGAAAAGTAGAGCTGTGTTTGGTGAGGTTTATTGTTTGCACATTTCAGTAACAACTGGATTTTATCTTTCTATTAGCTTAAAACAACTAATTTGATCAGTTGTAGGAAAATGTCAGTACAATTATTTTGTTTTTCTTAATGATTAGGTCACTCTAGGTGATTTCCGATGATCTCTTATAACATCGTGAATTCCTCAGATCAAACTTACTTGGATTTTTCCATTGGAATTGCAAAAACAAAAACACATTTTAAGCACCCATTTAAAGGGCATTTTTTGTGTGATTCATAAAATAAAAGGTTTTAAGGCATATTCCCAAGTCTCTCATATATCTTGTTAAGTTCATTTTTAAAATTATCTTGTAGTTATATAGAAATGCAACGCCAACCTTAAGAAGTCATCTTTAGTTGTATTTAAACGTATCTTTAGTCAGAAAAAAGTGAAAAGTAAAGACATAAATATCTTGTAAATAAGTATTTATAATTATTAAATGTCTAGAAACAGAAAAAGTGAAAGCAAGCATAGGTTTCCGTGTCATCGAATTATGAAATAATACTAACCTAAAAAAGACAAGCAGTGTGAAGAAAATGTTAAATGCACTTTAGTTCAAGATGAATATTAAAAGAGAGATATGTTGATACACATTTTTCATCTATGTTTAAAGGGGTTAAATATAACATTCTAAGTGGTAATTATCATTCTGTATGACTGGACACCAATATAATTTATTTTTGAACCTTGGATTGTTATTTCATAGTGCTAAAAAATAGCATATATTTATTTGGGATCATTTTATTAGTAGACATTTTTACATGACTCAAAAGAGTTAAGTATTGTCTTATGACTGACTACAAACGTATTTTAGAAAATATTTGTTAGTCTCTTTGCTGGAAAAAGCAAATGTTTTATTGTTATTCAGTCAGATTTTCACCACTGATAGTCAGGAAGGAGTGCAAGGTAATTTGAGAGAGGATTTATCTCAGAAACTCATTCTTTTATGTCCTTTCCGGCATTAAATTGTGTTTTAATAGGTAAAGTGCTCTGAATCAATCATTTTATAATACTCAATCTTAAACATAATGATTTTCTTGGATGGGAGAAGGATATTTGGAAATGAAATTTGTCTGAAGGGTGATGGACAGATAAGAAAGAGCATCATTCACAAAACTTTATTGAGTATCTACGACACACAGGGCTGTCTGTGTGCCAGAGAAAGGCATAGATGTGCTTTCCTGGAATGAAGCCTGAAAAGGCCTGGGTAACAGGCAAACGAGGACTCAGGCTGGATTTAGGCCCTCATTTCCTTTCCCTTTCATTTCTCCCTCTTGTCTACTTTCTTGTACTATTTTTATTATTTCTTGTGACCCTCCTCCCTCATATTCCCTTTCCAGCTTCTCTGTCCTCTTGCAACATTTAAACAGAATTTAAAATTCATATGACCTCTAAGCCTCTAAAATTTATGTGGTGATGTCGAACGTCCTACCTTTTAATCTGAAATATCTTCAATATTCTATTCATGACAACTCCCTACAGAATTCAGGGCTTTGGAAATTGTCCATTTTTTTCTAAGTAGTTTAGATCAAACTTGCTAACAGATTTTTACCTTTCCCTCATTTTCCTGTAAAAATGTTCAAGCCAGATCAGAGCAAACATGTTGCTGAAATATCTTACCAGTACAGTGAAGTCCTGTCTGTTCTTTGCTGACATCAAGTTCTGCCCTTGAACAGGCAGGGGCTCCATTGTCTTTTCACAGTAGATTAAGTGGGTCTTTATTTTATGTTGAACTTCCTTTCCATTTCCTCTCTGCTTGATTCACTCTCTAAGGCTTTTCCATTTTAATTAGACTAGTCGATTACTCACACAAGAGAATATCTCACATAGTTAAAGCCAGTAGAGGTTTCCAACCACTTTTTTAAATGTGGCCTTTTAACTCAGTTAAGAACTTTTGAAAACCCTGTCTTCTTAAAAGCACAGATAAGGCACTTATTAATACTTCAGAGTCTCCACTAATTCTCATTATGTCTCAGGCAAGCTTGTTCTTAGTATCATAGTTATCTTCACTACCCTCCACAGTTTATTTTTCCATTTCTCTATTTATAATGTCTGTTTTCTCTTTTGTCTAGAAGGTAGAATCCCTAAATGATTCAACGTGCATTCTATACAGTACTTGGATATTTTGCTTGCTGCAAGAATTCATTAGGTCTAGTTCATAGATGGTAAGACTAAAATCAAAAGAATTTGAAATATAGTTCAGGATGGTAAAGTAGTCAATGGCAGAACTGTGACAATACCAAGCTATAAGTTAAGGCAAACCCTGAAGAATAATGTGCAGTCAGCTTTTCATAAACCTAGTTAATGACCAACTTACTATTACTTGGATTCATATATTAATGTAGAATGCAGAGATGAAAAACCTCTAAGTCACCCAGGGCATTCCCTGACCTTTGAAAGCAATGCTGTACAACTCTTTCAAATGTCAGTGGCCTGATATTGAGTACAGTCGGGGGGGGGGGGGGTACTCTAGCCTCCTGACTGTAGTTGTCCTTTCTCTCTTAATAGTATGCAATTCATCAGTGAGGTAACTATAATAATAAAAGTAGTCCCAGAGGCAACACCCAATGTGGGGTTCTCTCTTTGTCACACACACACACACACACACACACACAATTTTCCCTTGAGGTTAACATTGGGTTTGACTAAAGGAAGATGAATTTGATCTTTGAAGGTATGACCTCAGAGGAGTGAGGAGTCCTTGCCAAAATGACAAAAGTGAGTGCTCTAGGGTACAAGTACTATGAATGCACTGCTCAGTGCTCCTTGAGATGTCCTCAACACGGAGGCTTCTCAGAAGGAAGAGAGGTTGAGCCAAAACAAAAAATACTGGCACGTTGTTTCTCCAAAACTAGCAAGCAAAAATGCTCTTAGGGGGTCCCATAGACACTTATAAGATATTTCAGCTACTTTGGCTTAGCTTTACTACTTCAACTAACATTTATTCTCATGTTCCTTAAATAGACGGTTCCCTCTCTTATTTTCTTTTATATTTACACACAGCACTTCAACAATAAATAAACATGGCATTAAATTTTGCAGGTTAACCAACTGCCAATAAATTCATTTACATACAACTAGCCTTTGAAGGATGAATGGAAATTTACAAAACTGAGAACTATATACTTGCCCTGGAAGTAGTCAATCAATGGTGAAGTGGGTAGGGGAAAAAAGGGAGATCATTGGAAATATTATATTGTATTATTGGCATGCCCTTATCTTTCTTTTCTGGTTGAAATGTTAGCAACCTCACTTTTTTATCCCTATAGTAAATTATTCTGTGATTAAATAGAGACAGATTTGGGGAACTAGGGAAGAAGATGAAAAACAAATGACTGGGAGACCTCCAGAGGAAAATTGGAAAAACTAAGTCATCTCATACATTATGGGAACACTAATGACATTTTCAGACAGCAGTCATAAGGCCAGTAAACAAATAACAAACAAATAAAAACAGGGTCAAAAACAACAACAGAGGTTAAAAAAAAATCTAGGTTATATGTTCTTTCTCTCTCCCATAATTTACAATGTACACATTGAATTGTGTGCTGATTGTGTCATAAATACAGTTACCAAATCTTTATTATTTATCTTAGGAGACATGTATACACAAGAACTAGGTTTGCCGTCCTTATTAAGCTTGGGCATGAGTAGAAATGTTTTAATTAAGAGTTTATGAAGTTTTATTGTGGAATATAATTGATAATGTGTATTTATGCCTGTTAATAATTGTTAATCTGACTTAAATTATGTGGTTGACTGCAGCTATGTCACCTTACTAGCGGAGTCATTATTTTTTATAATGATCATGGTTGTGGGAAATCATAAGCATCTTTTACTACATTCATCATACCAAAAGCGTTGTGATGAAATTGCCTGAAGTTTCTTTTACTATATTTTTATAGTGGTGAAAGACCCCGACCTGGCCAATGACGTGGTGCTATGGGTAGAGACCTGCCTGGTACTACAATCTTGACTTGGGTATGTCTACAGGCACGGAAAGCCGCTGGATTTGCCATAATCCCAAACCACACACTCAGCAACCGACTTCCCCCTGCCTAACCAACAAATCAGCAACGCTCCCTTTGCTTTTGCTGTAGCATGGAGCAGAGTCTGCAATCTTCAGTCATTAAAAACCTCTACCTTTTCTCCTCCCTCAACCTCACCCGTGATGTTGGACTCTGTGCTGAATTAATTGGGGTCCCTGCTTGGCAGTAAAACTTTTCCACTCAACACTCAATCTCTCAATCTCTGGTCTTGTCTTTACTTTTTCTTGAATAGCAGACTGATACTGCAAAAAAGTCTCTGAAAAGGGCACTAAATCTCAAAGCTTTGGTAAAGACTGAAGAGATGATTGTGAGGAATTTGTAGCTCCTTAAAGATAATCACAACGTGTCATTATCATTCAAGAATAATTCCCACTTTCTAACTCATCACATTTTCTTGCAATAGAGCATTAAGTTATTAAGAAATTTAATTGTGCTAAGATTTTTTTATGGGGAACCCCAAGATTAACCATGTATGTTTTTCTACATGCCACATGCAACCAAGTTTAACTCCTGCAATGATTTGTCTTCGCAAGCATTTCTCTCTAGATAATCTACACAGACTGAAAAAATTATCATTATGCCTACACAGTGGACTGGATTTCCCAGAGTCAGTACTTTTTCTTTCTTTCTCCATAGGAGGTAAAAAAAAAAAAAAAAAAAAAAAAAAAAAAAAAATTAAAGACGAGAGGGATTTGTGATAACAGCCATTAGCAGTTACTGAGAAATTTCAAAGGTGGTAGGTGCTGTCCTGAGCACTTTAGATAGTGATCTTGTCTAATCAGCAAAATGCTGGCATAAGGTAATTAAATTTAAGTTCTCATAAAAGCCATTACATAAAGCCCATAACTCATTTTTTCTGTCATCAGCATATTTTCTCAAATATTTTAAACAAGAACATGATACAAATAAGAGTTATGAAATGCCACATTTTATACTGGCATTGAGGATAGGATGATAGTGGCATTTGCAAAACTTTTTCATTAACTTATTTGTTCATAGTCCTATTTATTTTTCAAATACATATTAATTATCTACATAAGCCAAGCTCCATGCATAGAACTTAGAGCAAGACAGACATGGTTCCTACCCTACTAAAGCTTTTCTGGCCATAAAGAGAACACAGAGATGGCTATCATTAAGCGCGTTAGGAGAGAAACACATGAGATGTAGAAATATATGTGGGGTGGGGGGAACTACCTCAACTTAAGAGTCAGAGAAGGTTCACATCGGGAAAACGCCTTTAAACAAGAAACTGAAAGATAGAAGGGACTGAATGAAGTTCTGCTATTTAAGGACAAAAGGGAAAGTGTTAAGGTAGAATTGGAGACAGAGACAGAAACCAGAATGTGTAGGGCTTCTCAAACCATTAAAGACTTAGAGATTTATCCTAAGAGAATACAGATCAAACAAGCCTGATGCGGTAAAATATTATTATTTGGCATAAATTAATCAGCAGAGTTTCCATAATGTTGATATAAGTACCAAGAGGGAAAAATCTTGATTCAACTCACATTCTAAAGTTCAGGCTCTAACCATCATCTCTTGCGATGACCACTCTCCTGATTAGATCTTCCCTCCTTTAATCACAGTTTCAGAGCATAGAGGCTCAGAAAATTGAATCAGCACCTTTCATTTTAGAGTTTCCGTTTTTAATGCTTCTTTATAGAGTTCGGCTCTTTGCAGCCTGAATACCTCAACCTTTGAGCTTTGTCGGAAAATATTATAGCAGGCAATTCCTCTTCCTATGCCACTTATCAGTCCCTTATGCGGTCACTTTCTTGTTCAGGGCTTAGAAAACTGTAAAAGGCCAAATAGTAAATCTTTTACCCACTGTTGTCCATATTATCTTTGTCACAACTCTCAACTCTGCTGCAGAAGCAGAAGTAGTCACAGACACTATGCAAATAGATAGGTATGACTATCTGCCAATAAAATTTATTTGAAAAAAACAGGCCACTGAATTTGGGCAGCAGTTTGCAAACTTTATCTGTCTCTAGGCTATGTAGGTTCTCTCAATATGTTGCTCTTTAGAGCACCATTTGGGGCAGTGTATCCTACCAAGGGGGCCATATTTCAGACCTCATTGCTCCTATACAATTTACCCCAATAGGAGTCACCCTGCTAGTGTTACAGATGTGGAATAGTATTTCAAACCAGATAGAGTCCTAGTTATTACTCGGTTGATTACGCTTCTGTAATATTATTCATGACAAAGCCCCAAATTTCTATTCCATCAAGATTTCGTGGCAGATATCCTACCCAGCATCCAATTGTCTTTGATTCTGTCTTCTGTTTTCCATCCCAAAGTTATTCCTGAATTCTAGTCACCATCGTTTCTCAATCTTCTGCAATTGAGACTATTGTCCATGGCTGGTTTGAATAAAGTATTGCCTTTAGTTGTTCTTTTTGACAAAGATAATACAGGTATGTCAAGGTAAGAAACATCCAATCCTGTAGAGAATTTTTATGAGTTTATTTGAGCCAAACCTATGACAATGTCAGGAAGCAAGATCTCAAATGCTCCAGAGAGTAACAGTTTTGCAGCTTCTTTTATGCATTTGAAATTAAGGAGGGAATGTAAGGAAGATTACAGTAAAGTGGGAGAAAGCAAGGCAGGGATTGGATTACAGGATAGCTAACAAGATTATGTGCTCCCTCCAGGATGGTTAAGGCTTATTTCAAAGGTGTGTTAACTGAGAGGTACAGAAACAATGGGTTTGCTTAAATTAAGGCAAAGGTAAACTTTTTAATAAAAAGTTGTATGCTTGGGGAGTGACTACCTGCTATGGTCTGCCCAGTTAGGAATTTATGAGCAGATCACCCTGTGAGGTGACTTGCCATAGCACCACTTTTTTTTTCATTCACAGATATTTTATATATGCAAATTTCTGTATTTTGCCCTAAATTGGCAAGTAACCTTGGCAAGTTTCCCTTAAAGTTTTAAAACTGTTATTTTTTGTTTAATTTTTTCTAGCTCTAACTGCAGAATGTATCTCAATTTGATTGCATTTGGATTAAGCTCTGGCCTTGTGAAACTACAGCAAATATCACTGTACCCCAGGCAACAACTTCCTGTGCTTCAGCTCCAGACCATGGCATTCCAGAAAATTCCTCTGTCATACAGTGCACTACAGCCACACCCTCTCCAAGGAAGTTGGAAAATCAGCCTTTTGCTTGAGGGGATAGAGGTGAGGGGAGGTAGTTAAGCTTCTTTTACTAGTTAACAATATTTTATATCTGGGATCAAGGAACTATGGCCCATGGGCCAAATCCTATCTGGTACCTGTTTTACAAATAGTTTTACTTGGTATTTCATTGTCGATAGCTGTTTTTACTCCACAAGGGTCAAGTTGAGTAGTTGAGAAACAGCATAAACCTTATAGTCTACAAAGCATAAATATTTACTAACTCCTTACAGAAAAAATTTGCCTATATTCTTTATATTAAATTTCCCCTGTTCAAATTACAGTGACTTCTGTCTCTGACTGGTGCAGATTTAATAACAAAAGTAGACCTAGGGGACAGACCTTCAAAGATGAGATATGTTAGATTGGTTTGGTCATACCCTTGCGTTTGCCAACGGGAAATGGGTAGTAAAATCCATAAAATGTAGCAACATCACGGTGAATCAAGTTATCTCTATGCAGTGATACTGCTCAGATAGTGCCAGCTAAACAGCTCATGACTAATCTTGTTGACTATGAATTTTGTACACTTGACAGGATTTTATAGCTGAAGTATTCCATCCCCTCTTTAGATCATTTGGTCTTGTTTTATTTTCACCATCTTAATAACCAAATTAAATTTGAAACATAATAACTTGATAAGGAGTTTTGTGATTATCCTTGAATAGAATGGGGGAAGGTGGAGGAAAGAACATAAATCCTACTAAATACAATATTACTTCCACATGGAGAAAAACTGTGCTACTTCATAAAAAAAAATCTGTAATGTCCATCATGACGCTAGACAAATAATGAAATTTTCATATATACATATATACACATATATATACGTACACATATACACATATATATACACATATATACACACATATGTCATATATATACATATATATATATATATGTTACGTGCACTTAACTGTCAGGATATTGACACCAATGCATAATTACTGTATACCCCAATAGCTCATTTTATTCTTACAACAACATTTGAAGTGGAGAGATACTGTTCTCGTTTTATATAAAAGGAAAGTGAGATAAGTCATTTAACCAGCAGGTGTTAGAATCAGGACTAAATTCATTGTTTTACGATTAAAGAGTAGAGCAGTATCTACTACAAGAGTACTGCCTGCCGTATTTCCTTTGATTGGTTCTTCTATTGGTATTGCCTAATAGGTGCAGATAATAAAGACTGCTACGTAAATTCATTATCCAAAATGAACACCTCCATATTTTGTATAAAAATAAGCCACTTTAAAGTGAATCATTAATGGTTTCAGATTACAAGAATGTGCTACGTTCAAAGAAAATGAATTTACTGTCAACTGAGTTCTTTAATAAGCACTGAATGAGTTCCTTAGAATATGGAGGCTAACGTGAAATTGTGAAATATAAATACTATAGTATATGTTCTATGTTATCAGGAAGTGTACAGTCTGGTGATGCTACTTCTGGGGTATTTTCTAACACCAACAACCAATTCTCTGATTCTCCAGACACCAACTTGGTGTTCAACAATTCAATTCTGTTCTGACACTAGTTACCCAGAGTAGCACAGACCCCGCTGCTTAAGGGCTCAGTCCCACTTTATTATAAAGGATATAACTCAAAAGCAGCCAAGGAAGAGATGCACGGGACAGGGTATGGGAGGGGAGCAAGGAGCTGCATGTCTTTGCTGGGCCCACCACCTTCCCAGTACCTCTATGAGTTCACCAACCCAGAAGCTCATTAAACGTCCTTAATCAAGAGTTTTTATAGTGCTTAATGTCCAGTCCCTCCCAACCAAACTTTGAAGGGTGCCACCCTCCATCAAATCATTAGCATAAACTGAGGTGTGGTCTAAAGAGATTCATTAGGAATGACAAAAGACATTCTATCACTAGGGAAATTTCAAGGATTTTAGGATCCCTTTGCAAGAACTGGAGACAGAGACCAAATACATTCTGCATTATAACACACTACTTATGTGTATTGCATCTATCATCCTAATTGTAGTGACCACGTTTATAAGTTTTAAATATCCCAATAGCCATCCAGTATCCTGAGCTAAGGAACGTTTGATTGTGAGGATAATAATCTATCACCTGAAAAAAACACTAAAACTGGGATTATATGATAATACATTAAAAAATAAATTTAACTAATTAAAAATATATTACTATTAATTTGTTTCTGATCTTACCTTCTACATACCAATGCTTTAATTATTCAACTAATTGTATTCATAAAGTAATTTCAGTGGTATTCCCCACTAAACATAGTCTCATCTCCTGCCTCCAGGCTAGTGAGTTTGTTCCAGCTATGTGCTGCAGAAGAGATAACTCATTCCCAAAAGGACTAGGTTTCTTTAAGTATTTCTAATTACTAAGTAAACATAAGCCAGGAAAACTGTCTCAAATAGACATCTGAAAAATATATTCTCAAGGAATGTATCTCTGATGTATAGTGAAAGCCCACAGTATGTGGAATGGATAAATAAATTAAATTTTACATTCAAAAGGAAAAAAAATCTGCCAGGTTTTTATTAAAAGACATTTTATTTCCATTTTGGTACATACCACATTCAGTTAATGAGGGCTGTAATTATTAACCCAGACATTTTCTGTGAAATAGAATGCCATAGAACAATATAAGTTATTGAATGGAAAAGGATGAAAGGTAAAATGTACAACACAGGGGTATGCTTACATGTGTCTCTTAATTATAATAATCTGCTAATTGATTCTCCCCCACCCCCAGATGAGGGTACCAATTAAACTACAATTTTGCTATTTGGTCTTTAGCATCAGAGCAGATGATGTTTGAGTTTATGACTGTTTTTCTCAATGTGCTGTCCAATTAACCTCAATGGGAATGATTCACAGCAAATCCCTGGGGTTCTCTAGGGAAGGAAACATCAGACAAGATAGTGCCAGGGAAAGAGCATTTATATGTACTCTAAAGCTCACTTGTGGACTACTCTTGTGAAAAACTGGTGCCAGTGGAAAAATGTAACTATGGAGGTAAACTACACCCCCTCCTGCCTCCCTTCCCCCCAACACACACACTGAGTTGTAGCTACTTTGTAGCTATCACAGAGATAGAAGAGATGAACCATAACCGAGACAAAAAGAAATTGGGTATAGTCCAGGCGGGATATGGCTTTTTCCACTAAGAGCCTGAAAAATACATATATAAATTCTTACAAACTAAAAAGTGTTTGCAGGGCTCAAATTAGGGAAATGTATAACACTTCCTGGGGGGAGGACATTTGAAATGAACTATTCTATCAGGTACAGGGACAAACCTTTTATCAAACTAAAATATGTTTAAATTCTTAATATATTTGATACATTCAAAGTAGATTGCAATTGTGTTTCCAATCATCAAAATTAGCTCATAAGTAATTACTAATATTAACCCAAGAGGTTGACTTATATTGACTATGAGGTAAAATAACAGAAAACATTCATTTATAGATTTTCTGTTGTTTATAGTGTAATATCAATGAGGTAAATTCATATGTTCACATAAATTAGAGATGGAGAGGATGCTTTTGTGTTAGCTCACACTAAATTCTACATTATTGAAACCATTATGCTAATTCTGAGCATTAGCCAATTAATGAATGTTCATTCACTCTACAAATAGTACTGGGAATTATTTTGATGGGGTCAACAACAAAGCCATGTGAAAACACAGGATAGACCGAGAATAAAATAAATAATTTGAGTAACAAAGTAATTCATTTGATCTACTAGATACATAGAGAACTTTGAATCCAAAGGGACATGCTACTCTGTTTAATGAGATATTGTTTTAGTCCATTCGAGCTGCTATAACAAAACACCACAGACTGTATAGCTTTTAAACAACAGAAATTTACTTCTACAGTTCTGGTGATTGGATGCTGAAGATCTAGATGCTAGCAGGAAGAGGGTGAGGGCACTCTTCCGGATCACAGACTTCTCTATGTATTCTCACTTGATAGAAAGGGCAAGGTAGCTCTGTTGCATGTCTTTCGTAAAAGTACTAACCCCATTCATGAGGGCTCCACTCTCATAACTTAACCACCTCCCAAAAGCCCCACCTCCTAATATCATCATATTGGGTATTAGGATTTCAATATAAGAATTTGGGTAGGGATAAGGCACAAACATTTAGGCCATAGCAGACATGCAAAATTGGAAAACAAAGATGATGTTATCAGGCCACAAAGGAAATACTAGCTTAATATAAAAAAATTAAATAGATTTTAAAAGGTTTGCCAAACAACAACCTATGTTCTTCACACGTATGTATATGTCTATGGTCATTTATATATGTATGTGTGTGCATATAATATATATGAAAAATATGAGCACCATGTATCAAAACCAAAAATGAATATCCAAGATATTCTAAATAAACAAATTAGGAAGAAATAGACAATCTGAATAGGCCTATATCTATTAAAATAATTGAATCAATAATTAATAACCTTCCAAAACAAAAGGTACTAGGCTCAGGTGGGTTCATGGGTGAATTCTACCAATACTTAAGGAATTATACCAGTTCTCCACAATCTTGTTCAGAAGATAGAAACAGAGATACTTCCTTACTCATTCTATGAAACCAACATTACTCTAATATCAAAACTAGACAAAGACAGTACAAGAAAACTACAAATATATTTCATGAACACAGATGTAAAATCCTCAACAAAATATTAGCAAATTGAATCTAACAATGTATAAAAAGAATTATGTACCTCAAGCAAGTGGGATTTATCCCAAGTATGCAAGGCTGGCTCAACATTCAAATATCAGTTAATGTAATTTATCATGTAAATAGGAAAAAAATGAAAAACACATATAAAGAAAAATCACATGATCATATCAAAAGATACAGAAGAACCATTTGACAAAACCCAACACCGATTCATGATAAAATCTCTCAATAAACTAGGAAAGGAGGGGAACTTCCTCAACTTGATAAAAAATATTTACAAAAAACCTACAACTACGTTTCCCACTAACATCAGTTATAAGGCAAATATATTCTCTTACCACTCCTTTTCAACATCACACTGGAAGTCCTAGGTAATGCAATAGGGCAAGAAAAGGAAATAAGGGATACAAATTGGGAAGGAAGAAATGAAGCTGTCATTGTATGCCAATAACATGATCATCTATGTAGAAAATCCTTAAGAATTGACAAAAAGTCTCCTAGAACTAATAAGGGATTATGACAAGGCTGCACAATGCAAGGTTAATATTTAAGAAGAGTCAACCGCTTTACTACATACCAGCAATGGAAAAGTGGAATGTGAAATTTGAACCACAATACCATTTATATCAGCACCCAAAAAGTATAATATTTAAGTATAAATCAAATGAAATATGTAAAGATACATATGAGGAAAACTACAAAAAAACAGAAAAAACTGGTGAAAGAAATGTAAAAAAAACTAACTTGAGAGACATTCCACATTAAAGATAGGAAGAATCGATACTGTCAAGATGTCAATTCTTGGGGCCGGCCCGGTGGCTCAGGTGGTTAGAGCTCCATGCTCCTAACTCTGAAGGCTGCCGGTTCAATTCCCACATGGGCCAGTGGGCTCTCAACCACAAGGTTGCCGGTTCAACAACTCGAGTCCCGCAGGGATGGTGGGCAGCGCCCCCTGCAACTAAGATTGAACAGGGCACCTTGAGCTGAGCTGCCGCTGAACTCCCGGATGGCTCAGTTGGTTGGAGTGCATCCTCTCAACCACAAGGTTGCTGGTTTGACTCCCACAAGGGATGGTGGGCTGTGTCCCCTGCAACTAGCAGCAGCAACTGGACCTGGAGCTGAGCTGTGCCCTCCACAACGAAGACTGAAAGGACAAAAACTTGACTTGGAAAAAAGGCCTGGATGTACACACTGTTCCCCAATAAAGTCCTGTTCCCCTTCCCCAATTAAAAAAAAAAAAAAAAAAGATGTCAATTCTTCCCAACTTGATCTATAGATTTAATGCAATTCCAATCAACATACCAGTTTATTTTATGGATGTCAAAAAAACTGATTCTAAAGTTTAAAGCAAGAAGCAAAATACCTAAAAAGCAAACACAATACTGAAGAAGAAGAAAAAGTTGGAGGATGATAACACTCAACTTCAAGACTTTCTATAAAGTCACAGTAATCAAGATAGTGTAGTATTGGCAAAAGAATAGATTAGTGGAACAGAATAGCCCAGAAATTGCCCACATAATACTGACTTTTAACAAAAAAGCAAAGGTAATACGATGAAGCAAAGACTATCTCTTCAACAAATGGTGTTGGAACAACTAGACATCCACAATGAAAAAATGAATATGTGGTGGCCGGTTAGCTCAGTTGGTTAGAGCTCGATGCTCTTAACAACAAGGTTGCCAATTCGATTCCCACATGGGCCACTGTGAGCTGCGCCCTCCACAACTAGATTGAAACAACTAGTTGGCTTGGAGCTGAGGGGTCCTGGAAAAACACACTTAAAAAAAAATTAAGTATAGATGCAGACCTAATCTTAACAAAAATTAACTCAAAAGGGATCACAGACTTAAATATAAAACACAAAATTATAAAACTCCTGGAAAATAACATAGAAGAAAATCTAGAAGACTCAAGTGTGGTAATGACTTTTTAGATGCAACATCAAAGACATGATCCATGGAAGAAATAATTGATAAGTTGGACATTATTAAAATAAAAAATGTCTGCTATGCAAGACAACGCCAAAAAAATAAGAACAAGCAACAGACTGGGAGAAAATATTTGCAAAAGATACATCTGATAAAATATACAAAATATATTATACGAAAAGCTCTAAAAAATAAATAATAAGAAAACAAACAACCCAATTAAAAAATGAACCAAAAATCTTAATAGATATCTCACCAGAGAAGATACACAGGTAACAAACAAGCATATTAAAATATGCTCCACATCATGTATCATCAGGGAAATGAAAATGAAAACAACACTGAGATACCACTGCACATTTATTACAATAACCAAAATCCAGAACACTGACAATACCAAATGCTGACAAGAATGTGAAGCAAGAAAAACTCTCGTTGCTGGTGAAACTGCAAAATAGTACAGCAAATTTGGAAGATAGCTTGTCATGTTCACATTAAAGTAAATATACTCTTAACATACAATACAGAAACCAAGCTCCTTTACATATATTGAAAGGAGTTGGAAACATGTCCACACAAAATTTTGTGCATGGATGTTTATAGCCATTGCCTTCATAACTGCCAAAATGTGGAAACAACCAAGATGTCCTTCAGTATGTGAATGGACAAATAAACTGTGGTTCTTCCAGACAATGGGATATCATTCAACACTAAGAATTAAATGAGGTGTCAGACAATGAAAAAATATAAAGGAATATCAAATGCATATACTAACTGAAAGAAACCAATCTGTAAAGGCTACATACTGCATGATTCCAACTATAGGGCGTTCTAGAAAAGGCAGAACTATGGGTACAATAAGACAATCAGTGGTAGCCAGAGGTTGGAAGGGCCCAGGAATAAGTAGGTGGAAAACAAAGGATTTTTAGGGCAGTGAAAATACTCTGTATGATACTGTAATAGTGCATACATGTGTCATCATGTGTCTGATGTAGTTCATTGATTGCAACAAATGTGCCATGCTAATGGGAAATTATAATGGGGGAGAATATGCATATGTGGTACCAGGAGGTTTATGGGACATCTCTGTACCGCCCACTCAATGCTGCTGTGAACCTAAAACTTCCCTCAGAATATAGAAATGTTTACCGGTTAGAAGTACAGGTTTTGGAGACAGACCACCCGGGTTCCAATACTAACATTTCTACTTAATAGCCTATAAAATTTGATTTCTAAATCTTTTCCAAAAGTTGGTGAAATTTAGGTACCTAGCAAACAATTTTATTGAATAAATAATCAGAGATTTTCAGATCTGTAAGGAATTTTAGAAGCCATCCATTCAAAGCCTGTAAAAATGAGAAAACTGCCTTCCAGAGAGATTGATTTTGACAAGGACATGAGTAAATAACAGCAAAAATAGGACTATAATCCATGTTTACTGTCTTCGAGGACAATATTTATGGTTACACACACAAACATACACACACACACACTCATATTAGACTCCTTCTTAAATAATTAGGTTTGAAATTCTGAGCAAAAAATGATGTGGAAAACTCAGGGCATTATGATAAAAAGTTAAAATTTAGGTCCAGAATTTCTGCCTCTGGTGCAGTTTAATTCTTTAAAATCTGACAGCTAACAAGCATAATTTTAATAGAGACTTACTCTTATTTTGAGAGTGCCACATTAGCAGTGTTTATAATAATGTGGTTCTCTATTTAGCAACAAAAAACTTTGCTTTAAATCTGAAAAAGTATTGACATACACGCAGTGCTTTCAACTTGAAATCTAAAGCACTTCAAATAGTATAACTGATGACTTCAGAAGTGCTGATATCAATAAATAATTTTACCTAAAATGGAAAAATCAGAAGAAAGAAGAGATCAAACAATTTAACAAATTACTTTGATAATAATTTAAAAATCAAAAGAGAAGAGTATTCAACAGTACCGCCCAATCCTTAAATGAAATGAACTAGAAATTTGACATAAGGGTTTTTTTTGTAATGTGTGAAGTTCAAGAGAAGAGATCCTGATTTGAACTCCCTTGAGGAAGTAGCTTTCTCATCTGCAAAATGTTCATAATAAAATGATATTCATATGATGATATGTACAGTCCTGCAATAGTATAACATGTGGCAAGGGAATGCATGTGTGTCACAGAATATTGACCATTGTTAGACAGTTAGACCTATTTTACCAACTATGTAAGAGCATGAACACTGTAAATCTATACCAAAACTAATAGAATTTGAGAAGCAGAAAAGAAAAACTGAGAATCCAAAATAAGTTATTTGGAATACAAATCGACTGAATGAATGAATGAAAATATATTTTCGTCTGAAACATCCCTAGGAAAGACTCCTATATAACATCAAATTGAAAATTAAGAAATTATGTAAATATTTACACTTGAATCAAGAACATGTATATGCTAAATTGTTGTGAAACAGAAAACTATAGAACAGTATGCACAGCAAGTACTAATTAGACCTTTTTTTCCGGTAACATGTGAAACAAATTCAGGTCTGGACAGAAGGAGACTGTGATATGGTAACTCCTACCAATTTACATTTCTATTTCAGAGTAAAAGTGTTGTTTCTCATTACCCTGTATCTGATCCTTCATGTCTCCAGGAAAAGCTCATTGATTTTAAGAAGAATTATCAATAGAAGTAATCTGCTGACTTAAAACAAAGGAGAGAATATTACCAACTGAAATTTCATTATAAAATGAACCAAATTTATATCCAAACAGAAAAAAAAAATTTTTCTCATGCTTCACATAATATCAAGAAAAATCCTAGGATTCTTAATAAATTTATCAGGCTCTCACCTAATTAATAGGTGTTTAATTATTTTATGATATGTTGTCTTTAATCACGGAATAGTATGTGTTAGAGCTTGGATAACTAAACACTGTTGCACATTTTTTCTTTCACTCTAAAATCATTTAGTAACATTCAGTAAGCTCAAGCACAATGTCAAACACACTGTGCAGTTTGATTTATGTGTCATAACTGATGGTTTAATGGACAGTGATTACAACTTGTGGATTTCCTGCACCATTATAACATGATGATTTATAAAATCATAGGAAACTTTAATTAACTAATAACTACATGTCAGTGACCATAATATATTCTTCTTATACAGTATATTTAGCAATCTTTCCAACAAGCCTATGATGAGGAAGATGCGGCATTATTGTCCTCACTAAAGATGAAGAAATAGATGCCTAGAGAGTTTACATAACTTGCTCCCAATCACTCACCTAGCTTTGTTATAATTAACATCCTACTCTATGTATATTATCAATCACTGCTCCTCTTTGTTATTTAAAATTTGTGTTATCTTGCTAAATAAGGGTCTCTATTAAAATTATGCTTGCTACTCAAATTTAATTACTCAGATCTACTCAAATTTAAAATACATTTTTGTATCACTTACATGAGTATCACTTTTTCCACCCATAATATGTTAGCATAAATTGCAGATCAGATCAGATTTTCTCTCTCTGTCTCTCTCTATACATACATATACATATATATGTGTGTGTATATATGTACATATATATATATATATACACATATATATGTATATATATGTATATATGTATGTATATGGTCTCATTTCACAGTATGTCTTCCAAGGGGAGGAATTTTCTCTACAATCTCCTTGCCTCTTATGCATCACTTATTCTTATTCTTGTATTAGAGTGCACAACAGCTGTTGGAACACAGTTTACCATTGACCAGACTCTATGGAAAGTTTTGTGTCTATATTTATAATCAGAGCTAGCCTTTAGCATATAACTATCATATTTATGGCAAATTATTGAACATTTCCCCCTGAGATTGAGAAAAAGACAAAAATTTCTGCTCTTATAAAGTTATTAAGTTTTATTAAACATTAATCTAGATAATCTTGTCGGTAAATAAAAAATAAAAGATATAAAGGTTTAAAAGGAAAAAAAATCATTATTTGTGATGTGATTACATAGGCTAAAAAGTAGTTAAAAATCCAAACAATCCATATTAACTTTTAGAATTGATGAACAAATGCAGCAAGTTATCTGTATGTAAGACAAATAAAAACAATTGTTTCTATATATTAAAAACAAAGATTTGAAAAATTAAATTAAAAATTAAATCCATTTATAGTATCACCAAAACATTAAACACCTAGGAAAAATAATAATGAAAGAAATGTATGATCTCTATACTGATAGCTAGAAAGTATTACTGAAAAAAATTAAAGGCCTAAATAAATTGAAGAATATGCACAAGGATTGGACAATTCAATATTGCAAAAGTGAAAATTATTTTGTTGTCAACAGATACAATTAAATTGACAAGATGATTTGAAAATTTATATAGAGTTGCAAATCATTGCCAAGACAAGGCAAAGCAATCTTCAGGGAAAGAACAAATTTAAAAGACTTACAATAACAGATGTCAAATCTTTTTAAAATTCACAACAACAAAAACAGTATGGTAGTAGTACAAGGATGAGCAAACAGACCACAAAAACAAAAAATAAATTCAATAAATCGACCTACATATAAATGTTCATTGAATTTATGACAAAGTATCCCCTGAAACAGTAGAGAGAGAGAACTCTTTTCAACAAAGATACTGGAACAATTGGTTATCTATATGGAAGAAGGACTTGGATCTCTCTTACAGAACACAGACACAAAATCAATTTCATAGTAAGTGTAGATATAAATTTGAAAGGTGAAAAATAATATAATGAAATACAGCATTGGAGACTATCTTCATATCCTTAACCTAGGCAAAATATCCTGAAACAAGATGCAAAAAGCACCAAACATAAGCAAATTAAACAGATTGACTTTATCAAAATCAATTCCTGTTTATCAAAACACACAATTAAAGAAAATGGAACCTATACATAGATTTGGAGGGGACATTTGCAATGCAAATATCCAACAAAAGATTCAGTCTATCCAGAATTTACATCTATCTGTACATCCATCCATCTACTCAGAATATAGAATCGTGAACTGAGCAAAAGATAACCAATTCCCCCCTAACCAATTCCCCCCCCCAGAATCATATGATTTTGTTCCTGTGAGAAGAATTAAGTAGGGGATAAGGGGATAAGTACTATGCCAGTTTCTAATTCTTCCCATGAATATGTAATTGACTTTTAATCTAAAAATTTCAGAAGGAAATTTTAAGCTTAAACATGCTCTGATGATTATTTTCATTTTTTTTTTTTTTTTTCTCTTCTGACAACGCTTAAGTTATCCAGGCCTCGTCATAGCAGTTTTCTTCTCTGATTGGAACTCTTACGAAGATGGAACACAGTAACTTGCAGGGGGGGGAAAAAAAAAAGAGGGGAACAAGAGAAGAGGGAGGAGGAGGGGGCCGAGAAGGAAAAAGGAAGAACAGACTTAACCAAGATGATTGGTATCTTCAATTTTCTGTGAAAATCCCCAAAAGTTAATTTCAAGGAAGAGAAATGATTATGCTCTTGTGAATAAACTCTCAGCAAACTCAGTCCCAGTCTTTAAAACCATTAAATACACTGCACAAATGCCTTACTTTCTACTCTTTGCTGTCAACTTTCTTGTTAGCTACCGTTACTAATTTATGAAGCTGAATCATCAAACATCCTTGTCTAATGTGACTCCAGGGAGGTCTAATTGTTTTTCAAGTTCACTGTGACATTTTTAACCTGTTAGTTATTATATTCCTTTATCCTTTCTTAAATTTAGTTTTATCAAGGAACTCTACTTCTTACCTGCTTTGTCATTTATAGTCCTCCTTATTGTGTACATATTTAACTGCTTAATAGTCCTGATTTTTCATTTTTTTAACAAAAATATACCACATCCAATTTGTCCTATAATTTTATTTGATTCACAAGGCTCTATTATATGCTAAATACTTTCCACGTGAACCTTAAAATAATGTATGCATCACTACCTTAAAGCACATTTATTCTCTTAAATATTTTCTATTATTCATTTAAATATTCTCTATTCCATTGTTTTGTTCAATTCAGGAGACTTTTTCAAGGTTGTAAGTATTTATCATTTACATTTAGCCTCCTCTGATACATGGAAGTATATACACTCTCTCAATGGCCTTGTTGAATCTGTACATTGAATCTGTTGATTTAAAAGACCTTAATAAAAAATAATATAATGTTTAACTTTCTTTTTCAAAATAGCACACTTTCTGAATATTCTGAGTTAACAGCGTTATTCCACTTCTCATTTTATTCCACACTTCAAACCAGAATCATTTTATTCCAAAAGTTTCCCTCCAGGTACATTAATTGGTCTATTCTTAACTGTAATGTCTTCCGGGACTTTCACCAGTCTTCATTTTCTCTACTCTCTTCTCACATAATTTTTTCTTTTTAAAAACGAGATATATTTCTCTGAGCATGTTTCTTCTTGTCTTATTAGTGGCTGCAAAGTGCCCTTCACCTTCTTCATCACTTCTAAGAATTGCCAACTCTGCGTATTACTACATTCACCAAACACCTATCACCCAGCCCCCAAACAAAAACTATTTCCCATCATCCAGTATTTAGCAACAATGAGACAAAACATACACATTTAACCGAATTTGCAAGTTTTCATCTGTATAGTTAACATGTTAGTTGACAGCTTAGACGGCATGTCCACAGCATGACGGGGAGTGGCAGTATGGATGCGTGACAGCCTTTTATAAAGTGGCATTTCCATAGTTTCTATGTAGGAGCAGGCGAGGGGAATTTCTTAATTCCCAAACCCAAAATATCTTCTTCCATATTGAGGGAGCTCAATTGTTAAGATACATTTTCCATTCCTTTATCTCTTCTGGTCTTAGGGAGATGGAATTACTTACTGAACTGTTAATGTAAGGGAAACATCACCTGGCCATGTTCAGATCAGCTCTGCCTTCTTTCTTAGGAAGTGTGCATTTTATGAGCCAGCTCCACAAAGGGAAAGCCGGCTCTGATCCACAGTTGCTTCTGAGAGATGCATGATCTCTATAGTAGTTCTGAGGTTCAGCCCATATTGCTGTCTTGCTTTACTACATACACAAAACTAGATTTAATCAGTCATAAAAATGATACTTGAGCCACCATCTGCCATCCAGTTGTTTTGTTCAATTTAGGAGACCTGTCTGGAAGTTGCATTGGCGCAACAATCAAATCACATAGCTTTAATTTACTATATTGTATGTTTATTGGTGGTGGCTTAAATGTGCAATGCGGGGACCTACAGTTCTGGGAACAGGGGCTAAAATCTCCACCCTTAGTACCCCAAAACTTTCCCCCTCAATCCTATCACTAAAAACAGTCAAAGTGCTGTGAGTGTCAATGTTTTACATAAAAAAAATACTTCCAGAAGCTCATTTTGTTAGAGAATTCTATGTGAGTTTTCCCATTCTATGGAAACAAGTGCTTGAGCTTTTATCAAGAACTCATCAGAGATAGAGCCAACATTTGTCTTTGGGAACTGTGAGGACACAGATGCCCCCAAGTGATGTTTGCTTAACTGTCCTTCAAATTAACTGTAACTTTTACAGTGAAGCATTCCCTGATTATCCTACTTAAAATGCCAACTCTTCATCCCACCTGTCAGATCATCCTTCCCACTTTTATTTCCATAGTAATTAACATCTTCTAAATTTCTTATTTATTTCTTTTGTTTATTGTCTCTTCCCCTTCACCAAAAGGTAGCTTAGCACAGTGTCTACTAAGTAATAACTCTTTAATAAGTATTTGCTCAATATATTCTTTTGAACTGAACCCAATTTGGATAAAATTCTTTGGGCAATGGGTTAAAGTTTTCTCAACTGACTGCTGCAACTTCATTCACAAATAAGGTACATAACAAGTCAGGTCTAGCTGTCACGACTTCCAAATAATGTGAATAATTTTTCAGAAGGCATTGAGGTTTTATTGGGTCTCAGAAACCTGCAGATCCTATAACAATAAGTAGAAACCCCAAAATACCCCCAAGTAATTCAGGGTTTACAGTTATCCTGACCTGAGATGACCTAGAGTTGGTTGAGCTCTCTTAAACTCACTACCTAGTGAAAAGTTCTGTCCTTGACTCCACAACCAGATCCTTTTGAGGAGCCAAACTGGTCATTACAAAAATATAATTATTTATATTCAACTCACGTACAGTTGAATACGTAGTAGAAAGCAGCCACTGATAATGGCCCTGGCTTTCCTACATGAGTTTTGAAATAGGAAACAAATTCTGTGAAAGTATAGAACAGTCCCTTTGCAACCTAGAACTTCACTTTCTTCGGGGATAGAAAGCACAATCTGTGGTAGGAGCCTAAAAATCAGCCGTATTAGCAACACAAGATTACCAACCCCCTGAAGATCACAGAGAGGCAGACTCTTAGCCTTTTGAGGATAAAGACCTTACTTTCTCACTCATATCAAACACAGAGAAAGATGGCCCAGACAAATCGCCTCACCTAATGATTTCACCACCTATGTTTTTGCTTTAAGAGCAGGTAATTTTCACTTTATAAATTTACCCTTGAGTTTGGGGTCATTAATTTTATTTTACTGCTTTGTTTAATTCATTCAGCAGTATTAGATATGAGAATCAATAGCTTGAATAATTTCTTTAAAGAAAAATGATTCTCAGTAGGAAACTGGTTTCTAGTTAGAAGCGCGTTAAGCTCTCATGAGTCATTATTGCATAAAACCCCATTAGTAAATGTGGAGATAATAAAAATGTATTATTTTAGTCCTCATTTTAGTCATCAGTTCTACTAAGAATCTCAATTAATGGCCTAAAACTCTTTATTATGAACTTATGTAGGATAAGTGACTCAACAGTTCATCTACCCTATTCATTCCCATTTTGAGTTAAAATAGAGCTCCAATTATAGAGGAACAAAGGAAGTAAGTTGCAGGAAACCTGTGGCTAGCAATATATGAGGTCTGACAATTAAGTTTGTGAACTTTGTTGTAATGATGTTGCTAACCTTTTTTGCTATCAGAGGGATTATTCATTATGAGTTTGTACCAACTGGACAAAGAGTTCACAAAGTTTATTATGTGCTGAAAAGGCTGCATGAAAAAGTTAGACGATCTGAACTTTTCGCCAACAATTCATAGCTCTTGTATCACAACAATGCACCAGCTCACACAGCACTGTCTGTGAGGGAGTTTTTAGCCAGTAAACAAATAACTGTATTGGAACACCCTCCCTACTCACCTGATCTGGCCCCCAATGACTTCTTTCTTTACCTAAAGATAAAGGAAATATTGAAAGAAAGACATTTGGATGACATTCAGGACATCAGGGTAATACGATGACAGCTCTGATGGCCATTCCAGAAAAAGAGTTCCAAAATCGCTTTGAAGGGTGAACTAGGCACTGGCATCAGTACATAGCTTCCCAAGGGGAGTTCTTTGAAGGTAACCATAGTGATATTTAGCAACTCTTCTGGGATGAGTTCACAATCTTAATTGTGCGACCTCATACTGAAACTTGTGGGGTAGAAAAAGGAGGAAATAGGAGTCATTTTCACCCCATGGATAAATGAGGAACTTCGAGTTTTATTGTTCTGGTCAGAAGAGAACTTCACTTTAGTCAGGGGATTGTAGCAGGTTAATAGCACTGACATGTTATAGGTTAGCATGCTAGAGGCTATGTCCTATTCTGTCAGGCTTCCCTGAAAAGCAAGTCAATGTGTGTCTTCCTTTATGGTTCTAACTGGGAGTATTCAGGCTTGCAGAGTGGCTAGATACTCACAGTGGAGGCCACAAATGCACAAGAGTCCACCTCATTTCCTCAAACTGCATCCCTGAAAACAAATCACACCCATAATTCAAATATAGCAGTTGCATGTGAATTTACATCACTGGCTAAAGCAAAGCCACACATCCTTGGCTGTAATGTTGGACCACTGGACGTCAAATAATTTATGGCGCAATCTGTTCACTGGATGAAATCCCCACTGTAAAAACAGCATTTGCTTGGAGGGTCCAGGGTCTCCAGGAAGAATTATCACAAGGATCTCCAACAACATATTTCAAAAATGATGAAAGAAGATGTCTGATTACCTATTGTTTGAAGGAGCTTTCAAAAATCAATTCAAAACCAACTTCTGATCCCACAACCATAGTCAATACTCCTCCCTCATACACTCACATAACACATGGGCTTGCAAACATGCACACAGACTCTAAATTCACAGGAAAAAGACTTAGTTAACAATGAACCAAGCCACAATTACCTTTACATCCTCTATTCTCTCCAAATCCTCCGAGAGAGCCAACACAAGGACATCTGAGCCTAATTAAAATACTTGGCAGAAAAAAAAACTCCTGTCTCATACAGGTCCATCCCATTCATTCTCTAGTACAAGAGGGACTGTCAGAATGTTCTGTAAGCAGAGCAAACATTGTTGGAAATGTGCTGCCATCAATTACTACTGATTAAGAGTGATGATCGGTGTCTTAAAGACCCTGTGATCTAGAACAGCGTCTTTACCAACCTTAGCAGCACTGCCCTTCCTTTTGCTCACAATCTATAGCACATCTTTACAGTCTTTTTTTTTTATGTTACAGAAGAACAGAGGGCACAGAGCTTTACCCATTAATTCAGTGTTAATAAGGAGTGTTATGTGCTTTAATATATCCTCCATGCACTCTGACATTCCTGTTTTCTTTGCTTTCTTCTCCTTAGTGGAAAGCTGTCTTCCTCACTAATTAAAATTCATTACCTGCTCCTGAAATGAAGAGGATGAGAAATTGCTGGCTGACTGCCTCCATCATGCTTAATAAATCCCTGGAGAACAAATAATGTCCATTTTAGGGAGGGTTCTTTTTCAGCTTTCAATCTCTGGCAATACAGTAGCCCCAGCCATTTTATTTGGTTCCGTTTATGGCATCAGGCTCTCAAAAGGAAGTGGTGGGACATTCACTGGATATAGCTGCCACCCATATCCTCAATAAGAGCATGCTTTCAAACATACTTCATCTAGTTCCTGCATCACCACCTCCAAAACTCTTATGCAGTTAGTCTACGAGCTCAGTGCGTGAAAACTCTTGGTGAACTGTGATCTCATTCTCCAGCATAAATACAAGTTTTTCTACATGAGTTGGACCAACCCATCTGATCTTGCCTCTGTTTCAGTTGATAGAAATTCATTTGTTGCATTTGTTTGTATTGTTTCTTCCTTGCTACTTATAGATCTCCTGTGAAGTTTCTTAATTTACTTGGCCTATATCAACCTAGTTTCAGAGTAAGTGCAAATTTGGGGGTTTGGAGGATGGAAGCTCCTAACACTGTGAGGCTATTAAAGCTTGCAGGACAGGAGCTCCGCTAAGTCACCTGCCTGTCTAAGGCCACACTATTCTATTTCTCTTGATAAATTCCCCACTATTTTTCACATCGTTATGTGGCTAGTGTTGGAAACTAAGAACCTGCATAAGATATAAAATAGGAAAGTTTAAGGGCATGGCTTCCAAGTCAAATGAAAATAAGCAGAGAATTACTCTGCTTATTACCAGTAAGACCTTCAGCAAGTTACTTAACTGGCTGGATCTCAGTTTCCCCAGCTGCGTGTGGAAAATAATATGTTCTAGTTCAAAGGATTGGTTTAAGCAGTTTGGCCCTGACTTCAAACTGAGATTCCTATTTTTTCCTCAACTTGAATTGAGTTTACTTGCCCATTTCCAGGTAGAACAGCCAGCGATCCCAGAGATCCCCAGTGTGCAGAAGATCTGCCCTAGTGATGACCTGATGCAAAAATAAAAGCAGTGGTAAGTCTAGTGCATATGGACCAAAGTCAGAGAAAAAAGAGAGATGGAATAAAGAACAAGGGGAGAAAGAAAAGAGAATGAAAAGTCTGAACTACCCTTACTGAGTTCCTATTCCTCCATTCAACCTACATGAAGGAATGACGAGAGAGAGGGCTGCTTGTACCCTTCTAATATCATTTGCTCGAAAAATGGAAGCTCCCTCCTCTCTATGGAGGCTGCGGAATGAGGGAGTAAATACTCCTCAAGAAAGTGCCCTCAGATCAGCCTTATGTATTCCACACGCCCTTATATCCAGATGTTAATGGGACATCGACTCCTGATTGTCCCACAGGCAATTCAAACCAAACGTGTCCACAACTGAAACCTCCCCATCAAAACCTGCTTTTCTATAAATAAGTGGTAGATATCTTGGCAGTTCCTTCTTCCTCATTGTCTTCTATCGACTCTAGTATAAGATAATACCTTTTATATTTACCACTTAATTATTAATTATTGAAAATGTATTAATTTCTAGTTACTATGTTAAGTACTTTATGTACACTATCTTGTCAATTCTTTCCATAACTCCACAGGGTAAGTAGAACAATCTCCACCTTATAAATGAGAAAACAGAAAATTATAAAGGTTAAGCATATTATTAAGGCAATATGCTTCTCAAGGACATGATCTTAATCAGTGTGGACAACCACTCACACCTGGGCTCTTCTCTCTATGCATCCTGCCAAACTTTGTTATCTTTTGCCTGGAAATTATTGCAATAGTCCAGAAAATGGACCTTCTAACTTCAGATTTCTTTCCTTACCATTCACCCTCCTGCAATGACTGCCTTCTGGGTACTATTTCTAAAATGCAAATCTGATCAAGAAACTTTTCCGCTATATGTTTCATAGACTCCCCGTCATGATGCAGCAGCTGCTGCTTACCTGTCGAATCTAATCTTCTACACTTATCCCACACATACCCTAGACTCTGCTGACGCTGAACGGATGGTCATTCCTGGGAAGTGCCAGGCTCATCTCAGACTCCTTACCACTATATGTGGGTCATTTTATTCCTCTGAATACGAGGCAATTATCTCACCTGTCCCAAACCAGCCTTTGAAATGTAAACTCAACTTAATTAGTAACTTAAATTTTACCCCTTAGATGAACCCTTCCGTAAGCATGTTTCAACATATGCCTGTCAGATTGCAGGCATTTCATTACATTATATTTTAATTGTTTGTTATGGTGTCTAATTACGAAAGCCACCTTGGAGAACATAGGGAATCTTCATGTTTGTGTCCCTCATATCCAGTACAGTGAATGACACATAATAGGTGATCATATACACTTTTGTTTTCAATCGAGTAAGGCACTGTATATCTCCAGAACTATATTTAAGACACTTCTTATAGAAAGAGAGCAAGGGAGCATAATAGGGCATTCTACCTACCAACATTCTGCAGATAACATTGTGGGCTTTAAATAGTTATTTATCTAAGGAAGCTACATAGAAAAGAACAAGAAAAAAAAACAAAAAACGCCTGACTCTCTTGCTTAAGGCAGGAACCCTCCAACAAGAATCACCTTCCAGGGCAAATGCTTCTTGTTCTCATAAAAACAAGCAAATTGTTAAGAAGCACAAGTATATATAATTATTGAATTTTGCCTATCCGATGAGCAGGATGAAAGAGTTGACAATTTGCCTAATTAGATGTTGAGGAATCATGGGTAGATTTTCAGGGAGCCATGCAGATCAATATCATCAAGAAGCAAATTTTTCTAAAGGGTTGAGGTGCAGACTGGATGACATAAGGTGTTATACCAGAAAAGAAAGAAATGAGGTGGATGGAGGAAGGCATTAGATTGATGGCACCACAGGAGTTGTACATACATTGCCTCCTTAACCCTCACAAGATGCTGTGAAGTCAATAGGACATTGAGTTTCAGAGTGTTTACATAACCACCTAAAGTCACACAGCTGGTAACTGTCCTCCAGCCTAACTTGAAATTCCATGTTCCTTCTACTTCACTACTTGTTCTTAAGCTAGTGCCCCTTATCGCAAACCAATCCAAAGACTTTTGTATTCTGTGTTTGACAGAAAAATATACACACTAAAAACATTTACGCAAAATGTCAAACTATAATTCCCCCAAATACACACGTACAATGAATAGTTAACAGATGATCCTCGCTCTCTCAGAGATTCATACTGCAGTCATCTATGTCAGATCAATAAATGCCAGATACACTTCAGCTGAATAATAAAGTGAAATTCAAAAACTAGAGTACAGATTTAGACTGATCCGAGATTTTAAGTTTCTAACAACTTTCATTGTAAAGTTCTTGGTTCACCATTGCTTATCCATTTAGAATCATATAAAATGTTTTCAGTTAGAGATCTTTGGGGAATAAATTCAATTTTTGTATTTAATGGTTGTGATAATTCAAAAGCCAACTAACAGAAGCTGCAAGATTTGTTAGACTAATGTGAAAATATATTTGTGTCAATTGCAGAACAATTTATATTATAATTCACTGAAAAATAGACCATACAAGTGATTTATGAGGTCATTCTGCCCCTGACTTTTTCAGTAAGATGTTAATAATCAGAAAATAAATCAGCATGCTTAACAATAAAATATAATTCAAAATGTGGTAGTGAAACTTGGGTAATAACAGGAAAGAAAAGGCAGAAATACTACTCTAATTACTCTTTATCATATTCTCCTTATATCCATAAAACATCTACACAGGCAGATCTTCATTCAAATATCTCATTCAAGCCTAGACACAACTTTCCTTGCAAACACACCACACACACACACACACACACACACACACACACACACACTCACACCAGGCACATAGACACAGAGAAATAAATGTTTGTTATCGGGAGAAAATAACTAAAACTTGTTAGATTATCTTTTGTGAGCTTAGCAGCAGTGATGAAGACAAATGAAGTCATTCCATTTCTTTCTGTTCATTTCCCAGCATTGCTGATCTTAAAACCAACACATGATGACACTTTTCTCACTGCTTCTATTCAGTGATCTTCCTTTCTGTTCATTGGATAGACATTATTGCTAGGTATATGGGCATTCGTCGGTAAAGGATGTGGTCCAGGCCAAGCCTGTCCATCATCATTATTTCCAACCAGCGTACAGAATGTATTTGCAAACGAACGTAACACCACAGGTCCAAGTAGATTTTTTTTTTCTGCCCATGTCTGATAGACAAGTGAAAGATAGGTTCCAAACCACAGAAAAGGCTATATTTTTTGGTAGCAACAATGTTCCTGAAATTCTTTGTAACAGGTCAGCAAATCTCTAAGAAGAGAAGAGCGGCTCTCAAGGGCAAATCTCTCCTTTTGACCAAGGAATGTCTGCATGATCTCTTATGAGACGGTGTAAGGGGCAAAAAAAAAAAATGAAAAAATTGACTTGTTAATATTAACAAGATGCTGTTAAAAGATCCAGCATAAAACTCATTTTCTTTTGGGAAGTGTTTTTTTTGGGGGCTATCCTGGCTTATTAACTATAATTAGTAGCATTATTTATAGTATAAAATATAAGTTCTAAGTAGTTAGTGTATACAATAACTTTCAGATTAATTTTTATGTTGCGATTTTCTTTATTTGGTTTCTTGGAGTTTCTAAAACAACTCTATGAATTCCAAATTCATGACAATGTACACTGGTGCAAGTTAGTATAATAGAAATTAAGTGTTTCTTCATTCTCTTAATTTATAATTTTGACTTTGTGCACAAGCATACATGTTGACACAATTCATTAAAATAATTTGTTTTCAGAAACATTTTTAAAATTTATCTTACAGCAAATAACCAAATGGCTTGAGGTGTGAAAAAAGGCCATTTTCATTTGAATATCAACTGTTTTAGTGTCAAAATCTCCAGCTTAATTCTAAAAATAAAGTTTCTGTTCATCAATAGTTGTGTGTTTACACTCTTCAAGAAATCCGTTTGTTATACATTTAAGGGATCCCTTGCTTCTCCCAGGGTTAGGGTCTTTCAATGCACTACATAGGCTGGTTGTTTCATGCTGAGATTTCTGTAACTTCTCTATTTTCAACTTTTTCAATTTCTATCATTTTCCCTGTTTTAATTTTTCTGTCACAAATCTGGAATCTTCTACTTCAGGGAGATTTCTGGCTACATTTTGAAGAAATTTGTCTCCAGGAAAAATTCACTAATGCTGATTTATATCTCTAGGAACTTTGTTCAATTCCCTACTCATATACTTGAATTTCAGCTACAATTTAATATATTATCTCAATGTATTGCTTTTCAATACAAATATGTCTCCTGTGTCATAGGTTTTTAGTTGTTATCAATGGTGTATCAGATGCTTAAAGCAAAGAAGGTCTAATTTTCAATGTTCTTCAGAATACTAAGAGATACACAGTTTCAATATCTACTGGTAGCTGTCTAGATTGATACAACTTTTTTTTAGAAAACAATTAGACAAATATCTATCAAGGCCTTAAAATATTGTCACTCTTTGCCTGTATATTTCTACTTATGATAAGCTATCCTACAATATAATTCATAGCATCAAACATTGTTTAGTACAAATATGCTCCTAGCAAAACTAGTAGCAAAATTAGTTAAACAAGTAATCTAATTAATCCTGTCATCAAATAATAAAAAGGATTATCACACAATCACAGAACACAGTATCATTCAGTGAATAAAGATTTTGAGAAAATCTCAAAACCTTGAGAAAATCATCAGATAGAAAATCATCATTGAGAAAATCTTTTATTGTAATGTTGAGTTCAGTGATGAACTATGAAATTGAGTTTTATTAAAGTATCAACCTTGCAAAATGTACATAGGTCAAGATTTAGATGAAGATGTGTTAGCATTAATAGCTGTGTCTTTGGTTAGTGGTATTTACAGTTTGCTTTCACTCTTTGTAAATGTCTGTATTTTATAGATTTTCAACAATAACAAAGTCTAATCTTATGATTATAAAAATAAGCTTTATTTTAAAATAAGATAATGGATAAATATCACCAGAAGTTGAAATAGAAGAATACTATGAAGGACTATATGTCATTAAATTCAATCACCTAGAAAAAATGGACAAGTTCTTAAAAATATATAACTTTCCCAGACTGAATCACAAAGAACTAGAAAATCTAAATAGACAGATCAACAGTAAGGAAATTGAAACAATCATCCAAAACCTCATCAAAAGCAAAAGTCCAGGACCAGATAGCTTCACTAGTAAATTCTACCAAACCTTCAAAGAGGATCTAATACCTGTCCTCCTCAAACTCGTCCAAAAAAAAATGGAGACAATACTCCCCAACTCATTTTAGGAGGCCAACATTACCCTGATGCCAAAACCTGGTAAGGACAACACAAAAAATGAAACTACAGACCAACATCTCTGATGAATACAGATGCAAAAATCCTAAACAAAATCCTAGCAAATCGAATGCAACAGTGCATTAAAAAGATTATTCATCACGACCAAGTGGGGTTCATCCCAGGGGCACATGGATGTTCAATATATGCAAATTGATCAACGTGATACACCACATAAAGGATAAAGAATCATATTATTATATCAATAGATGCAGAAAAAGCATGTGACAAGATACAACATCTATTTATGAACAAAACACTTAATAAAATGGGTATGGACGGGAAGTAGCCTAACACAATAAAGGCCATATATGACAAACCCTCAGCTAATATCATACTTAATGGTGAAAAACTGAAAGCTTTTCCTCTGAAATCAGGAACAAGACAGGGATGTCCCTGATCACCACTGTTATTCAACATAGTATTGGAAGTCCTAGCCAGAGCAATCAGGCAGGGAAAGAAATAAATGTTATCCAAATTGGGAATGAAGAACTTAAATTGTCACTTTTTGCAGGTTACATGATTCTTTATATAGAAAACTCTAAAGACACCACCAAAAAACTATTAGAAACAATAAACAAATACAGTAAAGTTGCAGGACACAAAATCAATGTACAAAAATCCAGTGCATTCCTATATGCTAACAATGAAATCTCAGAAAAAAGAAATGCATACAATTCCTTTTAAATTGCAACAAAAGGAATAGAACACCTAGGAATAAACTTAACAGAGGATGTGAAGGACCTATACACTGAAAACTATAAGATATCTTTAAAAAAGATTGAAGAAGATACAAGGAAATGGAAAGACATTCCATGTTCATGGATTGCAAGAATCAACATAGTTAAAATGGCCATATTACCCAAAGCAATATACAGATTTAATGCAATTCCCATCAAAATCCCCATGGCATTTTTTTTCAAGAAATAGAACAAAAAATCATCAGATTTGTAAGGAATCACAAAAGACCCCAATTAGCCAAAGCAATCCTAAGAAAACAGAACAAGGGTGGAGTTATTACACTCCCTGACTTCAACATGTATTACAAAGCATCATGGTATTGGAAGAAAAATAGACACACAGACCAATAGAATAAAATTGAAAGCCCAGAAATAAACCCACATTTTTATGGGCAAATAATTTTCAACAAAGGAGTTAAAAATACACATGAAGAAAATAAAGCTTCCTCAATAAACAGTGCTGGGAAAATTGAAAAGACATGTGCAAAAGAATGAAACTAGACTGCTGTCTACCGCCATATACCAAAATTAACTCAAAATAGATCAAAGATCTAAATATAGACCTGAAACAATAAATTACATAGAAGAAAACATAGGTACTAAACTTATGGACCTTGGGTTCAGAAAGTATCTTATGAATTTGATCTCAAAGTCAAGGAAAGTAAAAACAAAAATAAATGAATGATACTATATTAAACTAAAAAGCTTCTGCACAGCAAAATAAACCATCAACAAAATAAAGAGGTAATCAACTGTGCACATTTGCAAAAGACACCTCGATAAGGGGCTAATATTCAAATATATAAAGAACACATACAACTCAACAACAAAAAACAAAAAATCCAACTAAAAAATGAGCAGAGGACCTGAACAGACACTTCTCCCAAGAAGACATACAAATGGCCAATGGATATGTGAAAAAATACTCAACTTCACTAGCAATTAGGGAAGTGCAAATCAAAACCATAATAAGATACCACCTCACACCTGTTAGAATGGCTATCATCAACAAGACAAGTAATAACAAAGTTGAAAGGCTATGGAAGAAAAGGAACCCTCATACACAGCTGGTGGGAATGTAAATTGGTACAGCCACTATGGAAAACAGTTTGGAAAAAAAATTAAAAGTAGAATTCCCATATGACCCAGTAATCCCTCTTTTGGGTATCTACCCAAAAATTCTGAAAACATTTATCTGTAAATATATATGTACTCCTATGTTCATTGCAATATTATCCATGGTGGCCAGACATGGAAACAACCGAAATGTCCTTCAATAGATGATTGGATAAAGAAGATGTGCTACATATGTACAAGGGAATATTACTCAGTCATAAGAAAAGATAAAATACTACCATTTGTGACATCATGGATGGATCTTGAGATTATCATACTAAGAAAAATAAGTCAGACAGAAAATGCCAAGAACTACATGGCTTCACTCAATATGTGGCATATAAGACTGAAAGAAACAAAGGAAGAAGACAAAGAAACAAAACTCATAGACACACACAGACAACAGTTTAGTGGTTACCAGAGGGTAAGGGGGAATAGGGGTGGCAAAAGAAGGAAAAGGGGGTCAAATATATGGTGATGGAAGAACTGACAATGGAACACACAAAGTAATATGTAGATGATGTATTACAGAATTGCACATTTGAAACCTGTATAATTTTACTAACCAATGTCACCCCAATAAATTTAACAGAAACTAATAAAAAACAAAACAAAAAAATGAAAACCAAGTATTATGAAGATTGTATTCATGTTGTTGTAGTCATAATTACTAGGATTCTTAGTAGAAATATTATTAAAATTACTCTGAGCAAATGGCTGAATTTGCTTTTAGAAAGATTCAAGTGAAATGTATCTTATACCATACATAAGAATTCCATTATAGTCTACATTCTGTCTCCATATTTATTAGCTTGCTTTCATCTTTTTTTGGTTTCTTTTTTCACCACAATACTATGCATTTTATATATTAATACCTTTTTTATATTAATATTAATATTATATACCTTTAATTTATGTATACCTTTAATATTAATACATTTTTATATATTAATACCTATATATTAAGTGCAATCATATTTGTGAATGAACTGTGATATTTAAATAGTTAGTAAAACTTGTTAAGTTCATAACTTATAGGATAAATTAAATTATATGCAATCCCTTATCCACCACCAGAATTCTGGGCAATGATTTTTATATAGTTGCTTTTTCCTAATAATGCAATTTTTAAAATTTGCAACCATAGCCACAATCTTCTTAAACACATACTTTCTCTCTCCATTCCCAGTTTTATCTTTCTCCATAAAAACTGACTTTTAAAATACAACGTGAATTTACTTCAATATTTTATTCATTGTTAGTCTCCCCACACCAGAAAGGAAGCAGATTTTGTCTGTTTTCTTCATTGCTGTATTCTAAGACTTAAAAGAATGCCCGGTATATGTTAGCCCCTAAAATATATATTTATAAATGTGAAAATGTGTATTCAATGTTAGTCTTTAACTGTTCTTTTTAAGTGTAAATGTTTACAAAGAGAAATGAAAACATATGACTGTACAAAGACGTGTACATTAACATAGCAGCATTATTCATAATGGCCAAAAAGTGAAAATAATTTAAATTGTCAACTTGTGAATAAGTTTTTAAAATGTGGTATTTCCATACATTGCAATACTATTCAACATTCAAAATGAATGAGCTACTGATACATGTTACAAGTTGGATAAATTTGAAAAACATCGTTTTTAGCAAAAGAAGCCAGATACCAAAGATTATATATTGTATAATTCCGTTGATAAAGAAAGTCTAGAAGATATGTATTTATAAAAATAAAAAGCAGATTAATGGTTTCCTAGGGCTATGGATAGGAGTGGTGGTTAATTGAAAATTGGATCAAGAGAACATTTTGGACTGAAGCAAATACTAAGACTGGTTTGTGGTAATTGTACAACTCTACACGTTTAATAAAATCATTTAATTGTATACTTAGAATGGATACATTTTATTATATGTAAATTATAACAAAATGAAACTGTTTAAAATACACACACGTTGTGTGTGTGTGTATATATATAATCTATGAGTATATTCATATATGCACACACAGAAACGTACGCAAGAATATATGTAACTTGTTTCTGTGAATGAATCACAAGAACATTAATAGTGGTTACATTTGGAATAAAAAAATTGAGAGTAAGAGAGATTTTCCCTCATCATTCTTAACTTTTTATACATGTTGAATTTTCAAAACCTGAAAAAACTGTATTTTTTTATTAAAATGCCAAGATGGAACACAGAGAGATTTGAAGAAGCTGACCTTGAACAATGGGAGTGATTCAGCCACAAGCCAAGAAATGCTGGATGCCACTGTAAGTTGGAAAAAGCAAGAAAGGGGTTCTCCTCTAGAGCTTCTAGAGGGAGCATGGCCCTGTGACACCTTGATTTTGACCCAGTGAGAATAATTTCAGACTTCTGGCCACTAGGATTTTAATAGAATAAATGTTTTAAGGTACCAAGTTGGTGGTCATTTGTTAGAGCTGCCACAGGAAACTAATCATCCTGGGACAATTAATCATGAATACAATTAATCATCGTGGGACAATGAACCAACTAAGCAACAGGTAAATAGAACTGGTAAATTGAACAACCATTATTAAGTTGAATTAATCATCGTGGGACAATGAACCAACTAAGCAACAGGTAAATTAAACTGGTAAATTGAACAACCTTTACTAAATTGAAGGAGGAACTGTCTGACCTTGTTAGATTTTCTTTTCAAGATGATAGGCAGTGATCAGACTGAGGGCAGCCATAATAGAAAACTGATAAACCTTTTTAGCGTATTTCAGAAATGGCCCGTGAAACTGTACTAACATGTTCACGGGGCAATCATTGTATTTATTATTGTATCTATGGGCTATACTTCTGCTATACACAAGATGGCAAAATGGAAGTACAAGTTGAAGCAGGAAAAGAGGGGAAACAGGATGGGTATAGCAAAAAACATAATTAGTGGGGAAAGATCAACAGAATAAAGTGTGAAGGAACGAAGTAATACTAGTGGTCCTGATGTGTATGAAATTGAGTCACGCGTGTATTCATTCATTCAGCTACCATTGAACAAATAGTCACTGACCAAATGTTTAGACAACTGTGGTAGGAAAACAAAAGATACTACAGCCAGCAAGATAGACATGGTCTCTACCTTCATGAAACTTACATCAAGTTTTAGAAGACTGACAGGAAACATCCAATTATCAAATCAAGCTCTGGAGGCTGAGACCATGTTCTATAACATTTTTCCTAATATACCCATCATTCCTCTCTTTTTTTCTCAAAAGACTGCCTAACATTAACTTTTATCCAAGGATTGGGATCAAATTTACCTACACTGTATGATTTTTCCCAACTATTGTCCCACGTAGAATTGATTGCTCTCTCCTTTGAGAAACCACTGTTTGCTAATGTGATTATGATGACATGGGTTACAGTCTACTGTATTTAGTTTTTACATCTCTACCTTTTATTAAGCTTTAACCCTACCCCCAATACTGACAAGGTCCAGTTCTGTATTCACCTTTGAATCTCCAGTGTGTAGTACAAAGCACAGCACAAAGAAGACAATTACTAAATAATTGTTGAATGAATTAAGGAACAAAATGTCTTTAAGGGTCCAGGCTAAAGTTTGCACAGCAAGGTGTTAACCTGAGTCCAGAATGTAGGCAAAGAGAAATCAAAATTTAGATGATGCTGTTACCTGTAAGTGAGTCATAGACTCCAGGACCCAAATGCACGGTTGTGACATGTGAAATATGATTAAGATTCAGTGTGAAATTTATTTAAAATGTTGGAACTGGGACAGTTCAACCAATAGTAGTGCTTATTATTGTGCAAGGTGATGGGGGCAGAGCAATAAATGAAATATAGATTACTCAGTTCAGTCACTGAGCAATAATTGGAAGACACAAATAAGCAAATAATTATACAACTTGACCCACAATGATAGGCAAGTAGAAATAAGTAGCTAAGTTAGAAGTACATGTTAGAAAGTTCTTTATATTAAACAGTATTTTTATTCTATTCCCAAGGGTTTTGAAAGTTTTGCAATTTTTATTTTTCATTTAAAAAGTTTATATTAGTGTTTAATTTCACTGGAGAATGTTAGCTTATTTTCTTGTTAGCATAGAGCTCTTTATAAGTTGCCTGGGACAGAGCTGATCAGGAAAACCATAGTAAGTAAACTACTTCTGAAAATCAGAATGTTATATTACTTAAGCTAATACCTATAAAAAGAAAATGTGTAGGCTATCACTCCTCTTGTCTGAGTATCGGGAAGTCTGCCAACCACTTCTCTTGGCTGTAAGAGGTTCTTCCAGATGGCAGAATAAATTGTCTAGTGATAAAACAAAGACCCAAGTCTCTAATTACTTAATGCTTTTGGTGATAAATTCCTGTCTCTTGAATGATCCACTTTCCACCCAATTTTGTCAAGGAAGAAATGTGGAATCTGACCATCTCTCTCCCTCACTTCTCACATTCAGTCTCAAAGAGGGAGAATCCTGTTTGTCCAGCCTCTCGCTTCCTTGAGATGACTTCCCCTTTATTTCCAGGTGACTTCCAGTTCTACTCTGCAGTCCCTTTGGCTCCTTTCCATGGGAAAAAGAGGCGGCTGACTCAGTTGGTGAAGTGGGCAGGATCCTAGGCTATATTATTATATTGGATGCATTAATATGTTGAAAAACACTGCTCATGCATGGTCCTCCCTCAAATGCTTGCTCTTTCTTTCACTCTTCTTGACCAAGGCTTGGGTCTAACTGTGCCCAGGGATGATGGACTCATCTTACTCCATGTAGAATGCATCTAAGGAAAGCTTAGTTCTAGAAGATCTGGTTAAGGTTTTTCTCTTAGTCTAAGCTTAGCTAATTCTGGTTAAAGAAGGCATGCCAATTTTTCTCACTGAATGCCTTTATTTTGGAGTGAAAAAGAGTCAAGAATCATCACTTTAGCCTCTGGTCTTTGCCTCATTCTCGTATTTTACTTCTTGAGTGTTATGCTTTTCATATTAAAGCAGATATTTCATTGTGAGCTGCATGTGTTACTTTGTGATTCCTCTCTGTTGGTTAAGAAGGGAGGAGGAGGTTTTGATTTATTAGATTATATCAAACCTCCAACAATACATTAATCTTAATATGTCTATGTTTTTATACATTATCTGTCTTCTTATTTTATGTTTTGCCTCATTTTGGGATATCTATCAGTGTCTCTAGGTTGAATAACTGCATTAACGACCTACTGAGTCTCCAGTCTTTTCTACCATTCTCCCCTATAGATATCATGCTGTTTGTGAGACATATCTTGGTAGGGCCAGCTTCATGGGTATGTGACCCAGTCACACAGGCCCTGCACTTAGAAGACCCCTTAACTTGGTTTAATGAGCTGTTAACATTTTCTCAAAATTCTTAATTTTATCTTTAAATTCGTGTTTTATAAATGAAGTCTGATAGGTGCAAAAAAGGAATGCATATTTTCTGTAAATATGCATAAATATATTTTAACCAGATGATAGAAAATATAGTGTATAAGATGAATACACCACAATATATTTGTACATTGATTTTTATAGTTTGTATTAAAGGAAATTCTTGATATCCTAATCATGTGTTTCTGCATCTAACATTTATTGAGCTTAGCATGAGTGGTTGGCTAATACAGGGGAAAAAGTACTACTACTAAGAAAGAGTATGATAAGATTCCTTGATCATTTGTGTTTCTTAGAACTCCATTAATGACCTTCGGTCTGCATGCTAAGCAAGTTGTAGTTCAAAAGAAAACCTGTTCTCGGGGGTTGTCAGTTCCTTCTCTTACTCAGTTGAAGAATGAACATCCTTACCCTAGACTCACTTTGAATCTTACTGAACTCCCATGCATCATGGATCTGCTGGTATTTTGTGCTCGTGGGCATCACTGATGCTGTGCGTAAGTGAGGCAGCAAGGAATAGAGGGTACACCTTTTCTGCGCTTGTGAATGATCTGCTCTGATGAATGATCTAATGATTAGCTTAAGAAACTTGCGTAAGTAATGGCTAATCCAAAGACACAGAACCAATAGGAGATATATATTTTAAGATTTATTGCAAGAGATTGGTGTACACAGTTGTGGGTGTTGGATAGACAAGCCTGAAATCCATAGGGCATTCCCCAGGAATGGCTAACAGGCACTCTTGGGCCTAACTTGAAGATCCTATCCATGGGTGGAATTTCTTTTTCTTTAAGAAAGTCTCAGCTTTCCTCTTAGAGCCTTTCAACTTATTGAATCAGGCCCAGCTATATTGTCTAGGATACAATTCCTTACATAAAGTGAACTAATTGTGGATTTCAATCAGGTTTACAAAATACCTTTGTAAGATTAGTGTTTGATTGAGTGATTGGGAATTGTCACCTAGCCAAGTTCAGACATAAAACTTTCTTTATTCTTTTTCATTGTTTCACCTTTTTTGCTTCTCTGACTAGATCATTTCAAATGACCTCCCTTAGAGTTTGCTGACTCTTTCTTCTGCTTGATCAAGTCTGCTTTTGAAACTCTCTAGTGAATTTTTCAATTCAGTTACTGTATTCTCCATATCCAAAATTCCTGTTTGGTTCTTTGTTATATTTCCTTTTTCTTTGTTGATATTCCCATTTTGTTTATGCATTATTTTCCTGAGCTCTTTAGCATCTTTATGATGGTTAGTTACTTTGAGTTCTTTGTCAGATAATTCACATACTTCCATGTCTTTAGGGTTGGTTTCTGAAGAATTTATTTTGTTCCTTTGATTGGAACAATCGTGCTTCCTTGTCTCTTTGTGCACTTTGCCACTTCATATTGGGGTCTGCACATTTGAAAGAGCAGCCACCTCTACCTGTTTTTACTTACTGGCTTCAAACAGGAAATGACTTTCATTAATCAGCACATTAGAGATTCTGCAGGCCTCTTAAATCTTTTCTAGTGATGCATCTTTTCTGGACTGGTGCATATAAATGCCCTCCCAATTAGAAGGAATTGCAGGGCTTTTTTCCAGCGTTCGTAATCTCTTGCGCCCTCTTGTGTCTGTGTGCAGTTCTGCAGGTTCTCTGAAGCTGCCACAGGACCCCCAGCTCCTTGTTCGCAATAGCCTCTTGACTTCTGTAGTGTCCTGGGTGCCATCAATGCACCAAGTCAGGCAAGACAGAAACTAGTCCCACAGGTGGCTCCTTCCCCACTACCCCTGCCGAAAAGCTCGAATATTGGTTCTACTCCTCTTTCTGTCCTGAGGGGAAGACCACCAAGCTGTACTGGCTCTCTCTTCTGTACCACAGGTCTTTCGGAGAAGCAGCAAGCAACTCAGATTTGTTTTGTTCTCAGTTGTACTGCAGGCATCTAGACTATTCAGGTCCCTTCGGGGCTCCAATACAGGTGAGACAGAAACCAAACCTCTGGGCAGCCCCCTGAGAAGAAGCCAGAATGTTGGGCACAAGCTCAAACTCTTTCTCTTCTTGGGGAGTAGTGAAGAGTTTGGGGTTTTCTCTGCTCATTTTGCACCGAGTTGGGAGAAGAACCATGGCAAATAAATATGTGTTGGTTCAAATCGTAGCCTCTGTTTTCAGTCACCTCCAAACTATCACCCTTTCCTGTCAGCACTTAGATTCAAGGAAAACAGAAACAGTCCCCTTGAAAGTCTGACTATTGGACTTATATTTCAGTCTTTTCTTTCTCTCTCCAGGAAGAATCCAGGAGTTGGATGTTTTCTCCTGATTGCACTATGCTGAGCCAAAGGGAGGAACTATGGCAAGTGCCCTGACTTTTCCTACCCGTTACAATGTGGCTGGTTTTGCACTTGCATTGGGTACAGAAGTCTCTCCATTGGTTTCTGAATTTCTCACAAAGGGAATTAGTCCACGCACTGTTGTTGAGCTGGTGTCTCCATAGGAAAAAGGCGGGTCTGGGGATTACTTTTGCACCATATTGCTGATATCACCCTCCTATTACTAATTTTAAAGTTAAAATGTTAGAAGCATCCTCTCTAAATCTGGACAAAAGGAATATAAGGATGAGATTTTCACTGCTAGATATCTGTGAATCCAAAAACTAGAAAAGAGTTTGGAAACGTAACAGATATACAATTAATAACGAAAATTATTTGTATCCTATATACTATCAAGCACAGTTAGAACAAGTAAAGAAATCAGATATTTAGGTTGTAGAATAAACCACCCTAACATTGAGTGGCTTAAAACAGCAACAACCATTTTTTTGTTGTTTGTGAGTCTACAATTCTGGCAGAGTTGCCTGAAGAGAGCTTGTCTTTTCTTTAAGTGACATCTGTTGGGACAACTTCACTGGGAGATGGAGGATCCTGAACTCAAGACCTTAGAGATTGGTAAATGGGATGAGGCACCCAAATCCTGCAGGCCATGGAAGTACTACAGAAGACAATGCCCAGTTCTACCATTTCTGCGCCTCACACCCCAGCCCAACCCATGAGCTTTTAACAGCCAGTCTTTGTGATCTTTACTGAAGGACAGCTTTTCTCACCTACTGGAGCCACTTGGTTCAGACAGATGAAACAGTGCTCCGTGGGACCTCTGCCTAGGACCTCACTGTCGCTTGTCTTCTTGCTTTTCCTAACCTACTCTTCCTATCCCTGGCCTTCTCTGGAAGCACTTCTTGATAAATGACTTGTACAAGTCTTCATCTCAGGATCTGCTTCTGGTAACTCATTTTAAGTCAAGTATAAAATACATCTGTAGATTCTGAGAAAGCGACCAATAGGCTCATTGGGAAGCAACGCTGTTTTGTTTTAGATGCTATGTGGAGAAACATCATCGTGAGTTTGTTAGGATGGCTATCCCTGGGAGGGATCAGTGTTGTTATTAGTTTATGTTACAGACAATATCTGATCAATATACCTAATTTTAAATATTTTTTTTCGTTTCCTTAAATGTAGTACAATCTCAAATCTATTGTAATCATTATATTCAATTACTAGAAGAATAAATCACATGGAGCAAATGATTAACGTTCACAGGAAATTGCCACTTTTTCCACAATGATTATTTAGCTTGTCCGTGTGAAATGAAATTCCGGAGTCTTTCAGCAATGTTGCTACTCCAATTACAGTTTACGAAGTTTAGCTTGATTAATTAACACTGGATTCATGTAAACAACAATATTATGTTTGCTATACTGATAATGAATTTCCATTTATCAAAAAAAAAAAAGGAAATCAGCTTTGTTCATTGGAAAACAGAAGATTTTTCTTTCTTTTTTTCTCCTTCTGATTTTTTTCCCCTCTTCAAAAGTATGGATTGATTTAAATTCTAGGAAATAGTATCACATACCTAAATATTTTCAAAACCAACACACACACACACACACACACACACACACACACACAAAGTTACTTTAATTTAATAAATATAAAGTTTAAAATTGATGATAGACTGTTTTTTTAAGTGAGGGGAAAAAAAGTTTGTTAAAGGAGAACAGGATCAATTCACACAGTTACCACAACAAGTTAGCCAGACTGTCTGAAATACGTTTAAAGAGGATGGAATTCACACACTGGGACCTGAGGGTCAAGATGTGTCCTTTGAAAAGGACTGTATGTCCACTATTCACAAGGATGGCAGGCTTAGGATAATGTTAGTGATCCATGGAAAGCTGCTTAATCTGTAATTCTGTGCTGTAGCTCCAACTAAACTCTAATAATTGAATCTAGGGTATAAATGTTGGTAAAGTTTCTGAGACAGACAGCTAGGCATATAACTTTTGGTGGCCTAAAGCCAATCTAAATCAGATTAATCAGACAGAAATTCAAAGAATGAAATATAGTTAATTGGCCTGATCCACACAAATCAAAATGAAGTCAACTGGATTAAGTAAACTGCAACAGATCAAGCACACTGAGCTACTTCTATATTACATTTCCAGATCTGAAATCTCAGTGGTCTGAATCATTCATGAAGGGAAAGCTGGGACTTTTTAACTTAATAAAACCCCGTTTGTAAGCCAAAGTATTGATACATTTCAAAAGGTTTTGTATTTATTTTTCCAAAACAGTAATAAATTTTTAGTTGCTCTGGACTTGTGTTTTCTCATGTATCAGAAAGCTTTGCAGTTGTCACATCAGGGCAAAAGAAACATGAAGAGGGATGGCGTGGTTGAATATGGGGTAGAAGGTAGGGAGGTGATAGTGCTTTTCCTTCTCTTTTTTTTTTTTTTTTTCTTTCCCTTTATTTTCTTTTATTGTTTTCCTTTAAAAAAAAAAAAAAAAAGGAAAAGGTGTCAGTGTACTGTGAAGGAACCAAATACCCCCAAATGGCAGAAGAGGATGATGTGAGCCAGTAAAGGGGAGGGGATGGTAGAGGCTCATGGATGGTATTAAGGTAACGGATGTTAGTAGTCAAGTGCTTGTTACACAGGCAACACAACACTCATTGTGTATGTAAAATAGGGTTTTCCAACTCTAGCTAGAAAATCTCAAACTTCAGCATCACACTTGGTCTTGGCCAGACTCCTTAAAATATTTTTAATTCATTCACTCACTTATTCATTCATTCAAAAGGCATCTGGGTATCTTCTATGTACAAAGTTAGATGCCAGATATGGGAGAAGTGGGCAGGCAGGACAAAACACGTATATCTATGGGTTAGATAGGATCCTATTAGTTTTCCAGAGGCCTATAATCATAATACAATGCATAGAGGCAATATCGATCTCAAAAAATAAGAATGACAGATATCTATGGACTTGAATTGTCGGCAAAATTTTTGCAGTAAGAACTGGCAATTCGAATGGATTTCTGAAAGATAGCAACAGCTCCTTCAATTAGAATCACTGTAAATAATTCCTCATCATTAAAGATACTGATACTGAGTAACTTGGGTAGAAGAGGCAGAAGCCAAATTGCAAGACAATGCTATTATAGTAATTTTTTTAAATGATAAAAGAATCCATTCTTCATATCTGAAAGCTACCTAATTTACAGGTAGTCACAGTTTTAGTCACCTCTAAACATTTACTTATCTAAAGAGTGTTCCTTAATTATGTATTAAATTAAATGCCTGCTTCTCATTACAGATTTGCATTATTTTGGTACTGAATACATAGGCCTTTATTTTTCCAAAAACTTTCAATGATACTTTTTTATCATGTGCCTCTGAAACCCCACTGTGTGCTTGAAGAAGCTCCCCATGAGTTGGTCTTGGCCAAGTGTGTTTTTATAAAGCTTTCCAGGTGGTTCTGATGTCCCTTTCCAACTGAAAACCACTTCTGTAGAAGCAGCCTTCCAGTTTTCGCCGTTAGTCTAAACATGTTTCATCCATGCCACAAGGCTGTCATTTTTATTTCTCCTTCCAATGTACCTGAGTTTTCATCAACAAAATAGCATCAATTATATTACAGTTAATGCAGCATGACATTTTGCCATCACAGGTTTCCATGAAGATGGATTTTCCCTAAGAATAATGCTGGCTCCTTTCCACTTCCTTGTTCATTCTGCTGGTAGGGAGTAGAGTGCCTTGGAGAGTCTGTGTAGATGTGCTAGACCTCACCTGCTCATCCTTCACTTGGGAAGGTGTCCCCCAAAGAGAGGAGTTGATGGCATAAATCTTACCAGTGCAGGTGTACTATATAACATACATAAAATTTGGCATATATTACAAACAATAGCTCATAATGTTATCATTCATACGTACCAGTACATGCCTGTTTGAATTAGGCATTATAAACTGACCATAGGCAAAGTAAGTTGCCACCTCTCTATCATTGTTCTATGAAAGTTGGCTACTATCCTATACACAAGCTGTGCTTTATCAATGGCTCATTAATGTATTTAAAGCTCTTTCTCCTTAATAGTCATTATAAGTTAGGGAGAGAGCTAGTAAGGAGAACAATGAACAAATAAATGATTTGCTCACACTAGAGCAAGTCCACATAATTTGGATGAATCACAAGCTGCATTTAGAAAAGTAAAAATTACCTATGCAGCTTTTAATAGACAGCCCCTGGGGAAGAAAGTGGTTTCTTTTTTTATTGTTATTATTAGTTTCAGGTCTACAATACAACGTAATGATTAGACATTTATACCCCGCATAAAGTGATAACCCCAAGTCTACTACCCATCTGACGCCGTACATAGCTATTCCAATACAATTGACTATATTCCCTATGCTGTACTTTACATCCTATGAATATTGTGTGTGTATATATATATATATATATATATATATATATATATGTATATATATATAGTTGACATTCAATATTATTTTATATTAGTTTCAGATGAAGAAGGTGGTTTCTCACCATGGAGGTCTTTTTATACGATAAAATAAAACAACATCAATAATGTATGTGACCAGAGCTCTCTGAAATATATGTTTTGGCCCACAGCTTAAAATTGCACCATTGAAGGTACATGGTGTTACCCAGTCCCCTGCTCTTCTGGGGAAAACTAGTTTGACTGACATATGGTTTAAAGGATATTAGACACTGGTAAGTCTATGTAACAAGAGGAAGAGACACAAGAAAGCTTGCTACAGGAAAACAAATTAGATGGAAACAGTTGCTAGGAAATAGGGCAAACTGAGTGCACTGGAACACTTAGATGGGGCAACTCTGAAGAACTAACAATGTTACATACCCATTCAGAGACCTAAGCAGACTGGCTTTCAGCCCATGGCAGAGCATGATACAAACTGTGTAATCAGGTCTTGCAGATACAGAGACATACTCATTGTACACATACCCAGAGCTCTGCCTCCACCAAATGAGTAAATAATCAAAGAACCATATTAGTCTACATATAGTCCATCACCAAAGTAGATTTGAATGTGGCCTAACTTCATTCAAATTAATGATATTTCTCACAAGTGCATTGTAGACAAACGTATGTGTAGAGATAACATATACAAAGAGCATAAAGAGAGCATAAACCCGAGTATAAACCTTAATCATGATTTAAGGGAGTGAAAAGGAAAAGAAATATGCTCTGAATTGTCCAGACAAAAAGTCCTATGCCATCTCTCTTTAGAATTTCATCTTTAGTATTTCTCCCTCATTAATTCTGACCATTCTTATTTTCTGTTCAGCGCATGTCGGGCATTTGATTAGAATATCACCTCAAAAAGATCAGTCTCCTTTCTATTTATTTATATTCATGACATCTAGATTGGGCTTGGGTGATATCAACTGAAGAAATATTTGTTGAATATTTGAAATAATGACTGAATATTTTATCATCCATTCATTTGCTTTTATTTTTTATATGCCTATCCTATCTTTAAAAATATTTAAGTTTTTTGAGAATAATACATTGTATTTATATGATTTATCACCCAATCAAAAATGTAGGTCAATATTCAGCAGATAATAGATATTCAACAAGTATTCATTATAATAAATTGAATATCTTTAGTCAGGTGAACCATTTGGAGAAAGGGTAAACCTATGTTAGCAGGACATTAAATAGATTTCAAAAGCAATTTAATGTCCCTAAATTTTTTGTGAGATTACAGTAGTTCTTAACAATGACAGTACCAACAACAACAAAATAAACATAGCAATAATAAATATTCATTAAATACTTGAGCAAAATTCTAATGGCCAGGAATATAGAAATAAACAAAACAAACAAGAACCCCTGCGTTCATTGAGTTTACATTCTAGTCGGGGGAGACAAAGCATAAATAGTTAAATATATAGTGTTAGATGATGACAACTGTTTTAGAGAAAAATAAAGGAGGAAAAGGGAATATGAAGCATTGGGATGTTGTAATCTTTAACAGCATAATTAGGTGAGATGGTAACATTTGAATAGACACCTGCACTAGGTAAGCGAGGGAGCCATGGGAACATCTAGGGGAAACATGCTGGGCAGTGAGAACAGCAACATCCTGAAATGGACTCTGCCTAGTATTTGAGAATAGCAAGGAAGACACTGAGGCTAGAGCTGAGTAAGTAAAAGGAAAAGTAATCGGAGATTCAACAAGAGGCAGATCCTGCAGTGTCTTGATGATCGTGGCTTTTGTTTCTTTTGTTGTTTGTTGTTGTTGTTGTTGTTGTTTGTTGTTGTCAGTGAGGTGGTGGGTAATTGAAAGATAATGAGAACAGTCCTGTCACATTCTGACTTTGTATTAATAGGAACACTCTGCTGTTGTTCTAAGAAAAGACTGAAAACAGGCAAAGATAGAAGCAGCTAGACCAATAAAGGGACTGGATTTGGCTTGGATCAGGGTGTTATCAAGCAAGCAATGAGAAGTGGTTAGATCCTGGATCTGATTCAAAGGTAGGAAAACTAAATTTTCTGACAGAATGAATGTAGAGATTGTGGCTTGCATGATTGGAAGGATAGCATCATCTTTGACTGAGAAAGGAAATACTGAAGCACAGGTTTAGTGATCTTGGTATTGGAGCTTCTTGAGGGATGGATTAGGATCTTAGTTATGGACACTTAAAGACAGCAATGCTTATCAGGCAACCACGTGGGAATGCTCGGGAGGCAGTTGGAGATACAGGTCTGAAGTCCTAGGAAGGGGACTTTACTACAGACACAAATTTTAGAAAAGATAATTAATTTTAAAAATGTCTGTTTACATAACAGGTGATGAGATCTATTAAGTGGAATTGTTTGTCTTTATTAGCTGCACAGAAAATTTATCTATATTAACTGGAGAAAAGTCAAGGCAAATGAGAACAAATTTAAGTAAGTGGGTAGATGGGGTAGGCTGAGTTCATGGAAAGTTCTCTTTCTCCTGCTTTTATTTTCTCAACAAAACAGAGAATAAACTTAATAACCAAAAGTGATGATGAAAGTTGAGGACTAGATTATCAGGTGTCCTCTCTTGATAGAACATGTGCTGTCGCTAATCAATTTACCCTGTGTCCTGTATTGGCTTTGTTAGAATACCCTAAATGTTCTATACTCAGATTTTTCAATAAACAACAAAACTTTGTTAGAGTTATTTTTCTCACACACAAATTGGTAGCTTAAGTTACTTAATTGGCAACCTATCTGAAAGTCATAAGTTCACAAATAAATCTGGACAATCCCTAATGGTCCTTCTTACAGGTTTGGCTGAGAGATGGCCAGAAAAAGAGAATCAAATACTTATTTTTCATATTCCGGGGGGAAAAAAAAAAAGATTGTTCTTTGACCAAAGTTCCAAGTTGTGAATATGTTACCACCATTAGGTAACATATTTTGAAAATCAGCCAATCAACAACAGCCTTACTCAAGTAACTATGACTCCTTAAACAGCCAATCAATGACAGCAGTAGCCAATCAGCAAGTACCTCAGTTACTTTCTGTGTTTCTGAAAGAGAGCTGACCAACATCAGTTTTAATACAGTGACCCCCTGACATAGGCACCCTAAACACTCCCTCTTCTGAAAGTCTGCCAATCTCTGAAAGTCAGGCTTCTCAAAATCTTATGTAACATCATTTCTGGCTTTGTTTACAGAGACAATGCCTTACAAGTATCCTTTTCACTTGTAGGCAAACTGAAAGTTTATATTTTTACATCAAATATTTCAGTTTATTGGTTGCAAATCCCCAACACTTTCAACAACTCAACCCCTGTTTACAATTACTTAGGAATTTGGACTTGTAAGTGACAGAGGCAACAAAGCTGAGTGAGATTATGAAATTCAAAATATTCCATTCTTGTGGTAGTTTCTATTATCTTTTTTTTTTTTTAATTTATACCCCTAAATGTCAAAATTGTAAATGTTGTGATAAATTTTCTGAAAAGTGGACATTCCCGAAAAAGGAGAATCCTTTTGGAGCTCTTTGTGGTGCCGAATGAAATTATTTATTCAATACTGAAAATAGTGGAAAGTCAGATATAAACCAGTGTATTGACATAAGAGATGGATGATTTCCTCAACTAATACCAAAATAGTGACAAAATAACAAAAATTTTGATTAAGTGAAACTCATCTGAAGAAACAATTGCAATAGAAGTAGTAATGCTCTCCCTACCATATATCAACAATAATCTTTCAGCACACACACCTTGAACATAAAGCTACCAAAAGTATTTTCTGATTCTAAAATTGCAATCAATTTTCAAGTTCCAGAATTAAACTTACTACAATAATAATAAGTTGCTATATTTACTATTACAGAGATTATCAAATATCTAAATGCTCTTTACTTTTACAAAATTGTCATGATACAAATAATCACAATGCAGAAGAAAAACTTTTGCTTGTGCAACATTTTTCACATGAAAAAGGGCTTGTTTATAAGGCTATGGGAAATAAAATTATTTTCAGATGAAACATTAGGAAAAAACAGCAATTTTTTTTCAGAGTATTTTTGAGTTAGTAGGTAATTAGAATTTTTTTTTCACTCTTTATAAAAGTAATATAAATACAAATTTTGGTAAATGTCTGTGTAAAAGTGCAAACAAGATTTATGCAAAGTTGAAGCCAAGTATGGATGCTTCTGTGGAAAGTGTTGGCTGTTCTGTCCATATTCTGTACGACACTGCTCAGAGAGCATTCCATATCATTTCTATTGGCATTGAAGGGGTTGTATGCAATTGTTCTCTAATTTCAGCATTTGCACTGTCAAAGTAAGAATTAAAGAATTTTTGTGATTTTGTTGAAAGTCAGTATTTTTCAGTTCTGTCACATTTCAAAACCTCATTGGCTGTCTTTAACAGATACAGTTGAGAGAATCTCCAGTTTATTTGAAGGAAAGAAATTAAACTCTAATTTCTAAGAAGAGCCCCCAAACCAAAATTCTTGCTGACTTTTAAAATATTCCATTGAGTGTTTACTTCTTATTTCTTGTTCATAATTTTAAATATCTCTTTAGCAATAGGATTATGTGAGTCAAAAGAAGCAAACAGTGTAATTGAAGTACTTTGTTGCTTAAAAAAAAACCTGTGGAATATGTTAGAGAAAGAACTGATGACAAATTTATCCCTTCAAGTGTAAAGGCTGTTTTTAAAAACGACAGTACTATGAATGGAAAAGGAATACTACCTTTAGTCTGTAATTATTATGGAACTTGCCATGACTGCCTACTGAAACGTATTTCATATCTTAAAGAATTTTATTCTTTTACATGAATGCTCTATGGAAACAAGTGGAATAACCACGTGTAGTGAAGAACAAAGGAATGAAACTGAAGACAATTCTCTTTCTACTCAGCGAACAGCATTTGAAAATTTATTGATCAAGAGATGCCACATATAAAGTAAAGCATAGGGAATATAGTCAATAATACAGTAATAAGCATGTATACTGCCAGGTGAGTACTAGACTAGTCAGGGGGATCACTTCTTAAATTATATAAATGTCTAACAAACTATGCTATACACCTGCAATTAATATAAAATAATAATAAAAAAATTTTTAAGATGCCACTTAAACCTGAAGAATGAAAAAGCTAGTTATTCCAGGAAGGTGGTATTATGTGTTTCAACAAATCAAATTTGAAAAGCAATTCTCAGACTTGTTAACTTTATGTCAGTGCATGATTATATACTACTGGCTTAGAGTGCTAATATTGAGTGTGTTTTCTCGTTAACCTATTTTCAGTGAACAAAAGAAGTTGGATGTGACCACTATAGAAGCTATGTTACAATGTTAATGGAACACAGACTGAAAAGAATTTCATAAACAAATTCTGTGAAACAAGGAACTTTGCGGGAGTGCCAAATCATAAGGGGAAATAATTTTTAAAAGCAGAGGTATATTTTAGAAAAAGAACGGATTTTTTTTTGTTTGTTTTTTTAGTGTAGCTATGCCCTTGCAATCTTGTTATTTTATCTCAAAGTTCATAGGCACAGCACTTAGAAATAATTAAAATTTACCTTGCATCTTGTATTTTTCATTTGCTAAATCCGGCAATCTTAATAAGGGTTGAGATTTTCAGAAGAGATTAGAAATATGAGTCACCTTAGAAAGTGCCAGAATGAATGAACCAGGAAAATGTAGTGTGATTGTCAGGCAGCATTTTAGGGCCCCTTGAAGTTTGAAGTTACAAATTCAAAGTCAGACTAGTCAGCATGTTAATGTGTTTATTTCCAACCACCTTCATCTGTGTGGATGTGGAAATGAAGTGGACAGAGATGCATTTGATTAGGGCTATAGTTTTACGAATAATATTATTCTAATAGAAATATATCTGTTACCGGGGATGGAAAGAGTTCTTGCTAAACGTCATGGGACGGAATTCCAGGACATACCAAAATATTAACACATGCAAACAAAGCCAGGAAGCCAAGGATTTATTAAAAGAAGGGGAATAGTACGGTACACTCTCAAGATGGTGGAGAGTAGACAGGCCCAGGAAAAAGGCAACTGCACTGAAGAACAAAGAAACTTAGGATATTTGAATGAGGGCACAAAATATTCAGGGGTGCCATTAGAGGGGTTCCCAGGGCATTCCACAGGGCGGGTTTCCGCTGACCACTCCTTCTCTTTGGGAAGTGAGATTCCTCTTGTAGGGACTGTCATGGCAGCACAGGGGCTGGAGAATTTTTTCTGACCACAATGCTAATAGTGTTATGATCCAATACAATTAGCTGTAGCTGCGCCTTTTCTTATGAATGATCTCATCTCCTCTTTTCTTTGTTTCTTGCTTCCTTTCCTCCTTCCTTTCCTCCCCCCTCTCGCTCCTTGGTCCTGCCTATGGTAACATTTCCATTAAAATAATTATTTGACTCCCGTCTGAACTAGAAGAATCAATATGCTAAACTCCCTCCCAATGAGAAGTGGTTACTTAAGATAAACTCTCACTTCCTTATGATTTTAAGATCTGAAATAAAAACAAAGAAAAAATCAAACTGCATTCAATTCAAAAAATTAGTTAACCAAACTATATTCAATTCAAAAAATTAGTTAAGCAAATGTGAAAATGATTAAGGAACAACTCATTCAAAATGGAGTCAGGAAGTCAAGAGGGAGGGCTCTCAGGCACATATCCCTCATCACAGCCTATTTTACATACCCTGGGTAGAGAGAAGAAAGATTTTGTCCTGTCCAGAAACAACTCAGCCAATTAGAAGCCACTACAACTGAGCCACCACAACCCCAAACTCTTGCTCTCCTCCAATGAACTTTTGTTCAAAACCACCCCTCTCAACTTCTTCCCTTCCTTTTTATAAGCACGCTCCTCTCCTTTGTTCTCCAGACTTGCCAATAGTTTGCCGTCGTTTGCATGCCCGGAATTGTAATTCCTCTGCTAGTCCTGAATATGCTCATTTGCTGCTTGATAACCCTTGTGGTTTAATTTTTAAGGTTACCATATATAATATGGCAACGCCATATATAATAAACGCCAACACTGAAAGATGTCTGATGTCTCTTTTAGCCTGTTTCTATCTTTGCTCTTATTCTTCCTAAAGAATGCAAGGAATGTCACATTTGTTAAGATATAACAAAGAACAAGAAAATGGAGTGATGTTTATAAGAGGCAGAAATGGAAAAATAGCTAGAAATAAGGATTCAGGAAGCATAGGTCGTAATTTTGATCCATTCACCAAGTCAATACCATAGGTCCATCTCTGTGATCGCACCAGCAAATGTGATGTCATTCCCAAAATAATATGCAAATGCTGAAGAGATACATATGATCTTACTTGACATAACTTGAACTCTTCTAAAAATGGAACAAGGCCCCTGCAAGCAGAAAGAATTACTGGGGCAAAAGTGTTCTCTTTAGAACTTTATCTGCAGTTGTCATTTCTTATTCTTATAATAATAAGGTTGGAAGCTTTTGTTATTCTTTAATTATTTTTGTTTTTATATATCTGAGCTTGTATTTTTCAAAGAATTTTTACTATGATATATACACACATGTATATATTCCATCTAAAATGTCTCTGCTGTAATGCAGAGACAGAAAACATTCTCCATTTTTCTCCTAGTCCCATAACACAAATGCTTTTAGACAGTCAATGATCTATTTCTTTAGTAAGTCTCATTCTGTTTCAGTGTTTATGCATGAGATTGATCTAATGCCCAAAGGAGAAATATCATCGTCAGCTTTTACAACATTTTCAGAAAGGCACATATGCATTTTGCTTCTCCTGTTTTATGATGCTCTTTTTACTGCTTTCTCTTAAGAACATATTATGAAAAATCCAATTTCCCTGCAGATATGTTGGACTGTACTGTTTCTTGAAAGTTGGAACAAAATCTACTTTTCAGATGACTTATGCAATTTGGTACCAAATAGGTGGGTGTCCAGCTTGAGACATTCTTTTAGAATTATCATTTGCAATATTTCCACAGTCTGAAACAGGGACTCACTGATTGTTTTTAACCTGATGTGCATCCAGTAATGAGGAGTCAGGCACCGTGCTAAGCATAGATTTGAATAACCTCATGAATTATTCGGTAATAAATGACTCAGTGAGCCAAACAGAGAATCTAAAGAAAATAAACTGGCTCTAGAATGAAGGTGCGGGAGAGGAAAGAAAGGGAGGACGGTCAAGGGATAAGGGGAAGGTTCCAATGAAAAACCAACTGTCATCTTTCTTCTCAAGTCACCATTTGTTTGAATGCATGTATATATATTCACTTATTTTTAATGTGATAGTATTTGATATATGGGAAAAATAAATGTAACATATATGTATAAACTAAAACACAATAAAAATGAATATCTATTAGGAAGTATAATTACACAGTATCATTTTATCTGTGTGTTCCTCCTTACCCACTGCTTCTCCCACAAATGTGACTACACAATGAATGTTATTTTTATATCCTTCTGTAGCCTTACATTTTTTACTACTTACATATTCATTCATAAACATGAAATTGTCAGTTTCCCTTCTTTTGATGTTTGTAAACACAGTATCATACTGTAAGTAGAGTTATTAGATTGATTATACCATATTCATTAGAGCCTCGGTGACTCTAAAACTTGTGTTCTTCACCTCTGTTCACAGCTAAATATAGTTAATAAGGCAGGTGACCAAAATGGCTAACATCATTTTTGCTGAAGGTATGACAAAGCAATTTTAAAAGAGCCTTAAGCAAATAGTTTAGAACATTGCTGGAGTAAGTTTATAGCCCCTCAAGGTGCTACTTATAAAGCAGCCTATATTTAAATATTTATGTTCTAGAATATTTCTTTTTTGCTATAGTGTGCCATACAGCTTCATTATTTATTTCCATGTGCAAAGTATCCAAGTAGGTGAGTAAATAATTCCACTTATCCATTTTTCTGTATATCTGAGGTCTTTCTTGGCTTCTTCCTCTTTTTCTCCCTCTCTTCTTTCATCTTCCTTCTTTACTGACTTTCTCTTTCCCTCCCTTCCTCCTTCCACTCTTTCATCCCTCTTTTTCTTCTTTACTCTCCCCTTCCTTCCTTCCTTCCTTCCTTCCTTCCTTCCTTCCTTCCTTCCTTCCTTCCTTCCCTCTTTCCTTTCTTCCTTCCTTCTTTCTTTTCTTGTTAATTTTTTACTTCTATTACAATAGCTTTGTCACAATATTTTTTAAGACTTTATTTCTTTTAGAGAAAGTTTTGGTTCACAGCAAAATTGAGAGGAAAATACAAATATTTCTCATATGCCCCCTGCCCCCCACACACACATACATAGCCTCCCCCCACTAGCAACATTCCCCACCAGAGTGGTACAGCAGATGAATCAACACTGACACATCATAATCACTTAAAGTCCAAAGTTTGCATTAGGGTTTGCTCCTAGTGTTGTACATTCTATGGCTTTGGACAAATGCGTCCTGACATGCATTCATTATTATAGTATCAGAGAGTATTTTCACTAACCCAAAAATCCCCCATGCGCTGCGTATTTATCGCTGCTCACTTCTCTGACCTGCCATACTCTTGACAGAAAGAAAGCATATAATGTGTTTACATGGAAGTGAAATTGCTGGATCATTGGTTGCACAGATATTCAACCCCACAAAATAATGCCAGCTTATTTCTCCGGATATTTATACTTCCACCAGAAATCCATTGATTTCTCTCCTCTCTAATACTTGGATTTGTCTGACTTCTTAACTGTTGTGGAAATTATCATCTCTGGGAATGAAATTATGTCAATGGGTTTTAAATGGTAATTTGTATTTCCCTTATTACTATGAGGTTAAATATCTTTTCATGTCTTTGTTCTGTCATCATTGTTTCCTCTTTTGTGAGATACCAGTTTATATCTTTCTCCTAATTTCCTATTGTGATTTTCCTTTTTTAATTGATTTGTTAGGGTGTTACTAATCCTAAATTGCATATATTGCACACATTTCTCAGTTTGTGTCTTATCTTTTCACTGTCTATTGTTGAACAGAAGTTTTTAAATTAACAAGTGGTGGAATTTATCTATCTCTTAATGCTTTGAATGTATTTTATCTTTCCCTAGTTCAAATTTAGAACAAAAATAAATATTAGTCTTTATTTTCTTCTAAGGTCTCAGACATTCTCCTTCAATTTTTTAAATCCTTAATTCATCTGGAATTGGTTTTTATGTATGGTGGAAAGTAAGAATCCAACTTAAAGATCCCGTTTATGTGGATAATGAATTGTTCAGTCAACCTGATTAAATAGGCTCTCCATTCCACAATTATCTTCAATTCCAGCTTTGTGATATGTCAAGTTGTACAAGTAAAACAGTCTATTTCCCAGATCGTTATTTTGTTCCATCAGTCACTATTTTTCAATCCCTGTGACGATTTCATATTGGCCTTACTATTACAGGCTTATAGTAAACCTTAGTATCTGGTAGGACAGACATAACCCTTACTCTTCTTCCTCAGAAAGATATTAGCTATTCTTACTGTTTTGCTCTTCCAGATCAATTTTAGAATTAGTTTGTCAAGATACATGAAAAACCCTTCTGCAATTTGGTTGAAATTGCATTGAATTTCAGATAAATTAAATGACAATTGATGTTTATGTGATTTTGAGCTTTCATATCTGTAAAAATAGTATAGCTCTCCATTTATTTAGGTCTTTCAGAAAAAAAGGAAAAAAAAAAAAAAAAGATTGGATATAGGCGTTTATCCTCTCTCCCAATTTTGAAGCTTAGCAAAACGCTGGCTCAGCTGGTCTGAACTCAGTGGAGCTCTCGACCAGCGTTACGCTCTCCAATAGATACAGAATGCAAATCACATGTACAGCTTATATATTTCTAGTAGCCACATTAAGAAAAAAAAGGAGAAGAACAGATGTGAAGTTAATTTTAATAAGGTATTTATTTAATTCCATATATCCAAAATATTATTATTTTGACATGAAAGCAATATAAAATTATTAATGCAATACTTTATAATTCTTCTCTTTGTCTTCAAAATCTAGTGTGCATTTCGTGCTTAAAACACATCTCAATTAGGAACAACCTTATTTCGAGTGCTCCATAGCCATATGAAATGGGGTTAGTGGCTATAGTATGGGACAATGAAGCTGTTGCATTTCCCAATTGCTTTGATCAGGAAGTATTATGAAATACAAGTTGTTTTTTGTGTGTTTTTTTTCACATTGAGATTTTTTTTTTTTTCACAAATTTTTTAAATGTTTATGTTGCCAAAGCTATTCACTCTAACTTCACATTTTCTGGCTTTGTTTCATATGTACAAATATTTCATTCAATACAAGATTCCATGAATAATTACCAATATTTTTTCTAGTATGTTGATGGTTTTTCTACTAATATTTGCGTTTAACTTTACAGAAGTATATTTTAGAAAAATAATTGTGTAGAAATCTCATTTAATTTTTACTTCAGTGATTATACAATTTTCCTGAAACAGTAATGAATAATTCATTCTTTCATCGCCAATTTGAAATGCCACTTTTATCATAAATTATCTTGATTTCTTCGTCATTTTTTCTGGTTCTGCTACTCCAATAATCTTTCTATCTATTAGATTTTAGTACTTTAACATTTTAATGAGTTCAGTTTCATAGCAAAGCATAGTATATATTAGCATGAATATTTATTTATTGCTTTCCTTGTTTATGGATTTTTCTTGTACATTTATTGTTTTCTTTTATACTTTAAACATCCTTCAATGCAGATAAAAAGATGTGCTAAGATTACAATTGTTAAACTTTTAGTATTAATTTTGGGATAATTTTTATCATTAACATTCTCATTCAAGCAATGGCTTACTCTCAATTTATTCACCTTCCTAGTGTCAATTACTGGAATTTTAAATTTCTCTTCACATGAGTCCTATAAAGTTTATTTCTAAGACAAGCAATTTTATTTTTTAAACTTTTATTAGGGAAAATTGCAAACACAATCAACAGTAGAGATATAGTAAAATGAACATCTGTTTATCTATTACCTGGATTCAACAGTTAACAACTAATGACTACTCTTGATTTATCTATATCCTCCCTCAGGTCCAAAACACCCATTCTATTTTGAAGCAAGTTCCAGAAATTGTGTTATTTTATATGTGCTTCATATGTTACTTATTTCTGTAACTTTCACTAAAAGATAAGGACTCATTGTTTTAAACATAATCACATTAATATTATCACAGCTCAAAAATTAACTATAATTCCAGGATAAGCCAATTAAACTTTCTAAACTACAACTTCCTCATCTGGAAAATGGGAGAAATAGTAGTACTACCTCTTAGGTTAAAAATACAAAAACTATCATTAATGATGATTTAAAAGATCATATTCATTTTTCATTTAGCCTACTGTATGACAGGTTTTATTGACGTATTTTTGCATTGAATTGTCATGCATTCTGGAATGAAAGCTCTCTAGTAATTACATATTGATATTTTAATACATTTTGGGTATTAAGTGGTATCTTACTTTATATTTTTGTATCTATCTTGCCCATGAGTTTACTTTCTAGACCTTTAACTCATTTTTGTAACCGGGTTTTATTTCTCTATGCCCTGGAATAGATCAACTATTACCAGAATTACTTGTAACCAAAACATTTAAAACTTGTTCATAGAAGCTTCTGGTCTTTACAACATTTGGGGAGTAATTCTTTCTCAGTTTCTTCACCTGGCTTTATTCCTTCTCTTTGTTAAAGTGAGAGACCTGGTTACATGCTCCTTCTCTGGTCTCATAAGTGATATTATACATTAATATTATACTCGTATTGTCATTTTTCTGTATAGTCTTCCTCTCCCATTGAGTGTGAGCCTTTCAAAGATAAAAACCATTTCTAACAATAGATACTTGACAAATGTTGACTAAATAAATGAGTGAATAAATTAATATATATATGTAAAGCACCTAATACACTGACTGACATAGATTTCAGCTGCTTTTTTTAAATATTTACCAAGAAGAAAAAAATTCAATTATGGATTTTGGAGATGAAGATCAGAATCTCATTGTGCTCCAAAAAATCACTATTTCCCTTTGAGACTTTATGTAAAACAGTGGCTATTGAAGCAACTACCCTCCCCAGATTGTAGGATATGTGAATTACATGTCTTTGGTTTTCTTTTCTACATCAATTCCCTGTTCTGGACTTCTTAAAAGATATACATTGAAGAATACCATGTACGGAAAATAGAGGAGACAAAATATTTGAAAGGATAAGTGAGAACAAACTTTCTCAAAATCATAAATTATATGGTAATGCCATTAAGCATTCTTCATGCAGATAGAAAAAGGATAAACTCAGCAGGTGATGATGATAAAGAGAGCAAACATTCATTTTTGGTCTGAAGGAAACTTGCTGTCCTCCCTCAGGGAAATCATTTAATATACGTGAGACTCAGTATCTTTATCTCTTACTCACAATGATAACTCGTTTTACACAAATTTAGCCCACTAACTTCATAATAATTAAAATGCTGAAAGGAAAATGAAAAACAATTAACACTATTAAAAGAATTGTAGATGTTGGATAACAATAAAGTGAGAATTTCAAACCATCTAAAAGTTACGTTAAAATAAATACTTAGTGTTGATCATGAAATTGTGAAATGCTTCAGGTTTATGTTTTAGATCTGAAAATGAATTTATATACATCAGGAGATTTTGTCAGCTTTATGGCTCAGCTTAAAAAATAATCTTGAACAGGCAGGGCTATTCCTCAATTTCAACTGTCCTGGAAAGATAACAAGTTTTGTTTTGTTTTTTGTCAATGAGTTATACACATTTTGCTTCCATTCAGTGTTAAATATTAGTTCATGTCCTGAACATTTGAAACATATACTTGCTTGGATCATGTTCTAGATATTTCTCTCATATTTTGTTTGGTTTCATTGTGTTTAATGCTTTTGTTTGCTTTTCACAAAATATACACTTGAAGTTTTGTACTTCACTGGATTTTGTTTTTCTGTCTCTATTTTGAGGGAGTTGGTAGAAAAGATATAACCTGCTATGTATACAGAACAACCATGAAAATATTTCAGAGTGAAATAGAAGTTAACAGACACCCAATGAAACCAATTGTATTTTTAGTGAAGATTCTCAATTGTATGTCTAATCTCTCCTATTTACTTTTTCTAGTAGCTCTCTGTCTAAAAAGCAGCCCCTCCCTCCACCTCCCCCCACCACACACACACACACACACACACACACACACACACACACACACAATGTGCCTTTGGGGATCTACTAACACCTTGTAACCTTCTGGCCTTGTTACAGTCATCATCCCTGGAAGCCTAATTGCGGATATTTAATTCAGCTCATCAAATTGTAATCATCTAGTACACATCTGTTCATGTCAATATAATTGATATTCTGCAGAACAAGTCAAACAAAAACCCACTTTTTGATCACTACAGCACTTAAGAATGACAGGACTATATATAACATAGCAGCCAATATCACATCTTCAGTAGACTTAGTTCTGTACTTCACCCTGAAAGTTTAATAAAACAAAGCCCTGCTCCACACTACCCAATCCATCCATTTTTAACACCTCCCATTTTATTGTTTCTTCACAAAGCATTTGAATCCGGAGCCCAGTGATGCAAAATGTAACATTGTATTTTTATAGTGTTAATTTCCTCAAATAATGCCTTCATCCATTCTGTGCACAGCACTGGGGGATGTGAATGTCTCTTCTTTTTGGAGATAAACAGTTTTCCTCTTGCCAGTTCCCAGCAGTTTCCCTGACATCAAATATAAATACACATCTGGAGGTCCTTGGATACCTCTTAAAGAAAAAGGTATCAAAGCTAACGCAGATGCCATACGAGCCTGACACCAGGATATTAAAAAAAAAAGGAGCCTCTTATCTATAATTAGGCTCTCTTCCATTTTCATATTACCATCAATAGACCTTGTTTTCAGTTTCTTTTTAATTTCAGGAGAGCCTCTTAAACAGTAACTTTTTTTTTTTTAAAACAGAAAACAGTGGCCAAAAGTTTTCCTGAAAGAAAGGTATGTTTTTTTGTTTTGTTTTTAATGATATCCTAGTCAAAAAAAGGACGAGGTCCTGGGACATACAGTATGAAACACCAGCAGCTGGCCGAGATGGAGAAAACAAACATGTCCCATGTTCTGGAGCTGACTGGACTCTTTTTTATGCAGGGGTTTTGGGGAAGACAGATGGAAGTTGTTTGGCAAGAACTTACATTGGCTATAGATTAGGGGGGTGGGAAAAGGTGAAGTGGGGGCAGTTCTAAGGTAGGTGCATAGTCTGTAAGGAGGAAAGATTTACCATTTCCTGATTGGTTGTGGACAACAATCCAGAAAGTGCTGTAGCATCTCACAGTGGCTAATTTTTTTGTTACTGGTTTCTGCCTGTGGCTCTGTTAACTGATTAACCTCTCACCTCTTCTTGCCACCCTCCGACCTGCTATAATTTAATTTGGGATATCTCAGAATTTCTCTGTTACCAAGACTTAAATTACAAAACTAACCATTAATTTACAGCACCAGAACTAAACAAGATAACTTCTGATAAAATTATTACCATAACTAAAAACATGTCTGAAGATTTTGATATAGTTATTCCTGTTTTAAAACCATATTTGACTTTACTAATTAGATTATAGTGTTATCAGAATTGTTCAAAGACCAATTACAAGTTTCAACATTTACATACCACGATTATAAAGGGATCCACTGTTGAAAAGTGTGCTACTCCTTCATACCAACTTCACAGGGCTTCACAGGGCTGTTACTAACCACTAAGGAAAAGTCAACATGCTCAATCAAATCTGTAAAGTCCAGTGTTTTTAAATATCAGAACATAGGTAGCAAAATCATAGGTGATTGAGAAATAGTGCTTGAGAAATACTGCTGGTATCTCAGCTTGAAAATACAGGAAATGAAGACTGGCTAAAATGATATACAGCTCAATTTTCCCAAGAAGCAGACTCTGAGATGGAGATATATCTGAGGGAAGTTTACTGGGAATGTTTTCAGAATGAACACTTGTGGGGACAGTGAAGCAAACCAGATGGGCCAGAGGGAGAAGGTGAAACACAGTACAATCTGAGCAAAGGCCTCAGTTTCACCTAGATGGAGCTCTGGAACTAGAGTGACTGTTCAGATAGTGGAGGCCAAAAGGGTATTTCACCAAGCTTGACTATAGTGAAACTCATTTTAAAAATTGGGTGACTCCTGTAGAATTCGCACAGTGTTTAGGCTCGGCATCATGACCCAGGTTCCCTGGATATTGTAAATTGTCCTGGATTACAATTTGGAATTCACTTGTGTTGTTGTTCTAGAAATTACTTAAAACTTGACCTTCTACTTATGATAGCAGTTTAATGTTTTTCTTCTGTTCATACTGGGATTTTTGTTGCAAAAGTTGTGATATAATAGTTGGACATATGTGTCGATTGCTTAAGCCAGATCCTAGAAGTCATTGTTGATACTTGTTTCTTCCTCATACCACACTCCAGGCCCTTATAAGCTTCCAAGCCTTTCCAACTTCACACCTGACTCTCTCTTGACTTTTCTCGTTTCTTCATCCCTTGTTACTACTTCTTTAATTGAACTCATTAGTTTTTCTTACCTTACTGAAATAACCTCTTCAGATTTGACTCTTTCTGGATATACCCCCATGGATGAGTATCATGGTAGTCTTCCCACAGGGAGGTTTTGAAAAAAAAAAAAAAAATCTCATTTTTATGGAGGTTTTGGAAAAAAACTCCTTTTTGATGTATTTACCCCCATTACACATTGTGGGGACAGAGTCCCAGAGAGTAGTTTCCAGGCTTTCGGGCTCATGTGGTGGGGGGTGGGGGGTGGGGGTGGGGGGTGCTGGCTCACATAGTGGATGGCCATAGGCTGTGATTGGTTGGCCATCGGCTGTAACCAGTTAGCCAATTGGCTGCTGATTTAAATGTCATGCTGGTTGGTTGGCTGGTTGGCAGGCAGAAAACGTGGATGGCAGGTTGCGGATCGTGTGGATCCTACTTCGTGTGTCTCGCCCAGCCACCAGCGAGAATATAGTGGTATGACTCCCCTATCTATGGTTCCATGGGTGTTCCTTTTTGGCCTCACCATATCCTGCATTCTTGTGTGGAAGCAGGAGCTGAGACCCCGCATGTTACCCTGCATGACACAATCTTCCTTCTTAGAGCTCTTAGGTGGTAAAGAGATGATCGTATGCCATATATATATATATATATATATATATATATATATATATATATATATATATACACACACACACACACACGTATGTATTATATATGACATATATAAACTAAAATGTCTATCACACCAAGCAGTTTTTTAAGATAACAGTAAGATATTCATACACCAGGTTCACTGTTGGACCAACTGTCATTATGAACCAGAGACAAGCCAAAAACACAAAGAAACATGAGGTTTATGCCCCTCCAGGGGATGTAAAATCATTGAATACAATAGCACTAACAGGCCCTGCAAGAACTTAGAATGACTGATCTTAAATTGAATAATTTTAAATTGCTTGAGGTAGTGTCTCTGAAACTGTTATGAAAAACTAGGGGGAGAAAAGTACCCAAAAGGGAAAAGTGGACTCAAATCCTATAGCTAGACCTACTGCGCTGTCTAGCATGTGCTGAATCTGTTCTGTAAACCTCGGCCAGGTTACCACTCTGTCCTTATTTCCTGCCTCATCTGCAGTGTGTTTCCTGAGGTTGAATATCTGCCAATGTAGGAAATAAACTCTCTTTTTCTTTTGCACAGAATATTTCTAAATTATTTTCATCCAGAGGCCAAATTGTGTTTCTTTTCTACCAGTTTAATAATACAATGGTTTTCTTCATGTACCCCAGTCTAGATTAGAATAAAGACTGAGATTGTTTATCAGCAGATATCTAGATGTACTTATTTCTAATCTATTCTATGTCACTAATAATGATGATCATAAGAATACAGTTACATTGTTCATTAAATGCACTGTTCTAAATAGTTTTTATATTCATCAGTTTTGGTGAATCCTCAAAAAACACAACCCTGTGATGTATGAAATAGTGTGTTGATGAGGGAGTTAAAGTACAGAAAACTTAAGCCACGTAAACAAAATCATTCAGCTAGAAAGTAAGGCCAACTTTTATCCACGCGGCCTGAACTCTAGAATAAGTGCTTTAATCCCTTATACTATGCTGCCTCTCACTAAGAGAACCACTGTCTCCCTAGACCATCAAGCACAAAATAAAGGATTATAATAAATCAAGCCAAATTCCTAACCCAAAACCAAGCCATAAACCAAAGAGTAACCCGCATTCTTGATCATAAAGGTTTTCTTTTCAAACAAATTTGCCAGCAGCTCTTAATATTGTTCCTTCTAAATTACCTGGAACTCCACTCCTTAAGGGCACCAGTCCTACAAATTCACACGTTAACATCTGCACAGGTGAGTGTCTGTCAAACTGCTCCTCTTGGCCTCCATCTTGTTCATTGCCATGATTTATTAAAACGTCTCTCATGCAAGTACAATGGCACAGTTAGCATCACCTGAACCACCAAAGCAGAAAAAAATTATGCAAATGCACACAGACAACATGAAAGTCCAGTGATTTCCTGCGGTTAAATAGAAGGAATTTTTGTCACAAATTTTATATTCATGAACTAATAAAAAGGGACTAATAGTAATGACTAAGGTCAGTGGCAACATTTGGGAGAACTGCCTACAGAAGATTGCAAGACAATAGTATCACAATAATGCAATCAAGGAACCAAAATCAATCATTCACTGTATTGCTTCAAAATGGCACTTAGTCCAGATCACATAGGTTTGGAAGGAACATGAATTTCATGTCTATATTTCTTCTAAGAGAGAGAAAAGAATGAATAGGAAAAGCAAGACTGGGCATAAAGGAAACATGAATTGGAAAAAGAAATAGATTTAAACATTGGTGGGGGGGGGACATGGTTCCTATCCCATTTTGGGGTTCAGTCTCACCAAATAGAAATGTAGTGAGAAGTGTGGGGAAAGTATGCAAGCGTACTATGGCCAGGAGTGTAAGATTAGTGTCCAGAAAAACACAGTTTGATTTCCAGCTACCTCTTTGCTGCATGCAAAACTTTAAGCAAGTTACAGAAAGACTCTATACCTCAGTAGTCACTATATGACTACTATGTATTTATATTATCTAATGTATTAGATGATATAAAAAAGTGCTTAATGCCATGACAAGAAAGTGGAAATCTTTAAATTGGTGCTAATAGAATTTGATCTCCTTTGGTCCTTAGGGATATTGATAGAGTCATTCTATAATAAAAAAATAAATTTAAAATATCTAATATATTTTGAGAACCCTATTAAGAGTATTTTGTTGTTTGAAATAGTTGAATTGTGGGAGATATTATGGAATGGAAATTTGCTTAAATACTATAGTGTTCGGGGTCAAATCAGGAGACAGAAACCACAGAGCAATTTGAAAAATGAATACTTAATATAAAGGATTATTAACTAGCAACAGGAGGTTAGACCAAGGGGATAAAGACAAATATAAAGAATACAGGAGCAGCAGCTATTGGGAGCAAGTACTACGCTACCCAGAGGGCTGAGGCAGAGTACCAAAGAAGGAGCAAATTGGGAGAAGGACACCTACCTCCAAAGATGAAACCCAGACATGGGTGTAGAGGGCATGGTTGCAGCCCACAGGTCACAGAGTGGTTCACTGAGTTGCCAGAGGCTGAGATTTGCAAACTCCCCACTGCAGTGCAGAAAAAACTTGCCTGGAAGCTGCCTGGGGAGATGCCACTGAACTTACCAGTGTGATGTTTGGGACAGCAGCAGTATTCATCATGAAGCTGCGTGTCTGCAAAAAGACCCTAAGCTGGGAAGCTGTCTCATGTGTCCGTGGAACTCTCCAGAAGTTATTCCTGAAATGCTGAAATCTTTTTGCAGACACGCAGCTTCAAGCCCTTGTGCAATGAAAGGAGCTTCCCTTACATTGAGTACCACTAAATGTAAGTCAAATGCTGCAATAGCAGGAAGACACCAGGACAAGAAAGGGAAGCTTCTTTCTCTTGCACAGGGCCTTGGTGTTCTCTACTGACAATGTTTAACAGAGTTAAACTAAGAAGAAATGTTTATAAGGTATAGCTTAGGTTTCACAAGCAGGACAAGAAAGGGCTGAGTTGGAGCTGAAAGGCACTAATTGTACACATATGAGTATGTATACATATCTACATACTGTATACATATGCATCTCCTGGGAAAATGGTTTTACTGTTTGTTGGCTCTTAGAATTCAATATCAGAAGGGCGAAACTCAAATAGGAAATAGAATACCACTATGTATCCTTAGACATCGAGTCATTTATCATTTAGAGAACACCAGCAGGTGTCCAGCTGCTGCCCGTATGCCTTCAGAAGGAAGAACTGTCAGTATCACTGGAGTCAGCTGTTTCCTTTTTATAAGGTAAATCCGTTGTGAGTAGTTCACTTTCACCAAACGTGCTTGCCCCTGGTAGATGAAGGGCTGTAAATCCCCCAGAGTGGAGAACCGCCATTGATCTGGTTTTCACAGGAGTGGTTAACTGAGAATAAGAGGAGTACCTAATGTCAGCAGGAACTGCACACAGTGCCTGTTTCTTTGGTCCAAATGTGTTGTCAGTGATACGTGTCAGGGAGACTCGCTCATCCTGCAGGTGGAGGCATAGGATGGCATGGCCGATTCGGAGACCAACCAACAAACTGTGAACTCTTCAGAAAGAGATTCATGAATAAATGCATAAATAGATGGGTGGATACTTTGATGGATGAACGAAAATGTAATGTCTGACAAGATGTAGCTCAAAACGTGAGGTACAGAGAAAATAACCTTATAATCACTTTTCTTATATTTTAGTTGCTAAAAACCAAGGTACAAGTTTCAGAAAACATATATTGTTAAAAATGTTATCTCAAAGTTACTCTTTGCTTTAAAACCTTTGTGTAGGAATCCTACGTGTAAACAATGTCATGCTTGCAGATAAGTTTCATTCATCGGATCTAACAAAATTCAGCCTACTGTATTTGCATTTGCCTTACTAACATTATCAGTGCCAAAGTTTACCAGTGGCAATCTCGAACTTTACTACTGGACATCACTGTTCCCCCTCATGACCAGGTTTAGAATACGGGAATCTGCTTAGAAAGCTAGAACCGGAAGCCACGTTCTGATGCTGATTTCCATAAAATACAAGGCTGCACGTGACAGTGGTGTGAGAATAACATATTCTTTCCCTTGTGCTATTATTTTTACAACTATTACTAGATTTCCTTAAGTCTTCTCATTCCTTACTCCCAACCAAATTTAAGTTTTGGGTACACACTTGCTTAATAAATTCAACACTTATGATGAATTAAGAAGCACAATTAAGACTAAGCAAGAAAAACTTAGTTATGTATTAGAGTCAGACCAAAATAAGAATAATTACCCTTTGTCATGACATTCAGGTAAACTTGACTTGCTTAGAGTAGAAAGAAAATAAATTCCAGAGAAAATGTTCATCCCTTAAGACAATTAAACATTGAATTCATAGCCTAGAGATAAAATACAACAATTTTATCTCAATGTAAAAATCTTGGGCCAATTTCCTAATAAGTACAAGGACAAACAAACAAAAAAAAATCACAAAGGAAGCTAGGAGGACTATATTCACTAAGAAATAGAGATGGGAACACTCAAGGACCTCACCAACCAACCTCCACTTGCCCACCTCCCCACCTGCTTTTGACCCTTATGATCAGGTAGTTCAGCAAAGTGACGAGACACATACAGTGGGGAGCAGATTTGTGTGGGAGAAGCAACAGTCGCACACATTGTTGGCAAACAATTTTTTGCTATGCCCGTTACATGTAATATTGCTATATTATTTTTGAACAAGTTGATTCTAAATATTGTCTACTAATACAATATTTATGTAACAGCAAAAGCTCATCTTATTCATTCTTGTAATGATTTATTAATGCATGTACAAATTTACTAAGCATTTTGGAAGAAATCTGTTTTGCTAGTGATTGTAGACAATATGTGGAGATTTGGAAACAAACCAAAAGCAGTCTGTACTATGAATGAAGGAAGTATGTCAATGCAAATAACTTAAACTTTGAAAATTAGTATTATGATCAAAACACTTTGACCAAGTTTCCATTTTATGAGTCCTTACCTCACCTCTCCCGCTTGCCTCAAATTTTTACCCATCCATTACCTCTTATTAATGCTTCCACTCAACCAAAGAAGTTGCATGAAAAATATTAGTTATTGTGTAAAACATTTAAAGATTTCAAAGAGTTCTAGTAATCATTAAACCACTGAGCTTGTCTAAGAAGTAAGTGAAGGATACATCCAAGGAAGCAAGGGTATTTGAGTAATTCAGAAGGCAACAGAGGAGGGAAAACAAATAATATCCTGGAATCAAATAGTGAATTGAATGGGAGGGTAGGACTATTAGAATAAAAATTCTGTTTATGAATTTGTAGGCCAACCTAATCAATTACCAGTATAATTTACACATTTGAACCTACAAAACCAGAATCATTTTTGCACAGAGTCGGTGAGTAATATTAAGTAAATTCAGTTATCCTTAATTTCCCTAATAAATTAGAAATGGTGCTAATGGTCCAATTATTATAAACATTTATAATAAATGTTTTCTCCTACTCTCATCTTAAAAATATTTAATGATGAAATATTTTACAAAAATGTGTTAGAATATCAAAATTCACATCCATGTTTCAAATTTTAGTATGGTTTGGAATAAAAGAGATCCATGGCAAATCTCCCAGGAATAAATTATGTTTTCCTAAGTTATTTGTGACTGTGGTGTGTATAGTACAGTTGGACCTGTGTTGACCTGTGTTGACCAATACAGTTGAGCAACACATGTGGCTAGCGAACATTTTAACAGTAGCTAATCTAAACTGAGATATGATTTATGTGTAAATACATACCAGATCTCAAAAACTTACTATAGAAAATAAAGGATGTAAAGTGTTTCTTTAATAACTTTCTGAGTGATTGTATGTTGAAATAATATTTTGGATATATTGGGTTAAATAAAACATATTATTAAAATTAATTTCACTTGTTTTCTTTTTACTTTTTTTGTCACAGCTACCAGAAAATACAAAATGACATATGTGGTTCACATTTAAAGCCCACATTATTTCGCTATTAGACAGTGCAGATATAGCGACCACGTAAGGATCACCTTTCCTGGTTTGTTTACTGCTGTGTTCCATGCAAAATAACTGTGACTGGTAAGTAGGATACACTAAATAGTTGATGAATGAATGCCAAGTGTCAGGATGTTTTGAGTCCATCCACCATTTGACCTTGAAAAGATTTTAAAGGCTCTATCAAGAACACTGCTAAAGAATTAATTTAATGGATACTATTCCAGAAAATATCTCACATTCAAAAGATGCCCATGTTCTGACTATTTTCCTTCAAATTTTGTGTACACAAACTTGCTCAAGGTCAAAACACTATGTTCAAAAAATTGTATAAAAGTGTGATCAAAAAATTGTAATCAGAATAATTTATTTCAACACTGACTATTTTAACAAGGTCTATTTTGTCCCACTGTTAAATTATACTTAATTTAACAAATATAAAATATAATAAAATCTGAGACTTGATTGAAAATGCATCAGAAACCTAAAAACTAAAACTGATAAACTGAATATGGATACAAACATAATAATTTGATTTCTGATGTCAAAATGTAATGAACAGATCATAATATAGTTTGAAATGAAATTCAGTGGTATCACAGGGCAGATCTATTATAATAATATAATTTATGCTTAAATTATGAATAGTTCAAAATTAAATTTTAAATGATGCATTGAGTGTTGTGGAGGGAGTTTAACCAAGTACTAGACAGTGCCAAATTTCTTTGCTATGCAAGGTAATGTAATTAAGGTTTTTTTTCTAATAGATTCACACCTTTCTTAATATAGCAGGGAAAAGATTTGCAGGTTCAAGCATTAAGTATTTATGTGCTTATAAAACACACACACTGTGAGGTCTAAATGAAAAAAATAACATAATGCAGAATTCAAATGCTTATAGTAGGCATTAAATGAGGGTAAATATTCAGCTTAAGTGCTACTTTGTGCATTGCTGTTTATTGACAGAAAAATACAGAAAATATTACATTCTCTTAATAGGGATTTAAATTGAATGAATACAGAAAGTGTCTCTTCTCTTCAAAAGGCAGACATGAAAAACACACAAGGAAAGTATGACAAGTGGACACAAGAGCCAACTGAGTTACCAATGGCCAAAGCTGTAACAATTTGAGCAAAAAAAAAAAAAAAAATGAATAAAGAAGTACTGGAAAAGTAAACCAAAGTATAAAACAAATGTCTATAAGTTCACACCAATATAAATATCTGATTAAATAAATAAATAAATAGGAATAGACAAGTCTCCCATGCAGAATTCCCAAAATTTGTGTAGTTGCTCTTTGTCAAGGAAGTGGAGCATAACCTTAACTCCTTAACTGCTGAGTGTACCTCGTGACTTCATTCCAAAGTGTACAGTAGAGAAAAGAGGAGGAAAAAAAGAGCAACGTTAGAGAAGAGAAACCTGACAAACACTACCTTAGCCAAGTGGTCAAGGCCCACGTCAGCAGTGATAAAACACGTTGATAGTATGTACCCCTGATATGCTGTGCTGAGACTTGCAATTTACCTCTGTTGGATTCTTTCCCAAAATCCATAACCCGAGTATAATCGTGAGAAAAACATCAATAAGATCCAAAAGACATCCTACATTCTACAATATACCAGATCAGTAACCCCTCAAACTGTCAAGGTCACACAATATAAGGAAAGACTGAAAAACTGTCACAGTTTAGAGGAGCCTAAGGAGACCTGATAACTAAGTGTAATACAGAATCTTGGATGCAAGCCTGGAACAGAAAAAGTACATTAGCTAAAAATCAAGGAAATCTGAAAAAACTACGAACTAAGGCATATCAACATCGATTCATTGGCTGTAACACTTGTGCTCTATGTCAACAGAAGGGAAATTAGGTGTGGGATATTCGGGAACTTTAAGTTCTGTTTTCACAGCTTCTCTGTACATCAAAAATTATTGCAAAATTAAAAGTTCATTGTTCAAAATGAGGATATGGCTGTCTGTCCTTCACCATCCCTTGGCAAATAGTAAAGGAAGGAAGTAAAAGAAACAACCTGAGCTGTTAAGGAGGGCATGTACATATCAATCATTCTTTAGGTGCATTTGTAAATGGGGGCAATAATATTACTTTTCTCACAGGGTTGTAAACTGAATTGTGTTACCGTGGGTAAAACACACTGTACTTGATTTATGTAGAAGGGGATCAAAATTATTGCTATGAATATAAGTAGTAGCTGTAGTCATAGCAGTAGTATCACTCTTCCACAATTTCCCAAAAGACTGGGGTTTGCTACAAATAACTGAGGTAAATATTTTGTAAGAACGTATCGGTGTCATGGCTCATCAGCTGATGAGAGCATAATGAAGATCTTCTAAGCAAGGTTAAAAGACTCTGGAAAGTCTGAGGTACATGTGTTTGGAAGACATGATTATCTGATTAAGAACCATTTGAATTGCATGAGTTCCTTGTATATTTTGGATATTAGCCCCTTATCGCACCATTTGAAAAAATCTTCTCCCATTCAGTTGGTTGCCTCTTTATTTTATCGATGGTTTCTTTTGTTGTGCAGAAGCTTTTAAGTTTCATATAGTCCCATTCATTTATTTTAGCTTTTACTTCCCTTGCCTTTGGAGTCAAATTCATAAAATGCTCTTTGAACCCAAAGTCCATAAGTTTAGTACCTATGTTTTCTTCTCTGCAGTTTATTGTGTCAGGTCTTATGCTTAAGTCTTTGATCCATTTTTTTTTTTAAATGTCAATGTATCAAAGTTTATTATAAAGAAATTCTTCCATATTAAAGCTACACTAAATACTTCTATTTAAAAATTATAATAATAATTTGCAATTGCTTCCAAAGATGTCACCTTACTAATTTATTGAGGGGACTGGTATGACCCTGACAGATTTAAGAACTTTTTTTTTAATTTATTGGGGTGACAATTGTTAGTAAAATTACATAGATTTCAGGTGTATAATTCTGTATTACATCATCTATAAGTCCCATTGTGTGTTCACCATCTTTGATCCATTTTGAATGAATTTTGGTACATGGTGACAGATAGCAGTCCAGTTTCATTCTTTTACACGTGGCTATCCAATTCTCCCAGCACCAATTATTGAAGAGACTGTCTTTTTTCCATTGTATGTTCTTTGCTTCTTTGTCAAAAATCATCCGTCCATATTTATGTGGTTTTATTTCTGGGTTCTCAATTCTATTCCATTGGTCTTTGTGTCTGTTTTCCTGCCAATACCATGCTGTTTTGATTATTGTAGCCCTGTAGTACAGGCCAAAGTCAGGAAGTGTGATACCTCCAGAATTGTTCTTTTTTCTTAAGATTGCTTTGGCTATTCGGGGTCTTTTGTGGTTCCAAACAAATCTGATGATTTTTTGTTCTATTTCTTTAAAATATGCCATTGGGATTTTGATGGGGATTTCATTAAATCTGTATATTGCTTTGGGTAATATGGCCATTTTAACTATGTTGATTCTTCCAATCCATAAGCACAGAATGTCTTTCCAAAAACAAAAACAAACAAACAACCCAATTGAAAAACGGGCAGACAACCTGAAGAGACATTTCTCCGAAGAGGACATACAAATGGCAAATAGACATATGAAAAAGTGCTCAACATCACTAATCATCAGAGAAATGCAAATAAAAACCACAATGAGATATCATCTCACCCCAGTCAGAATGGCTATCATCAACAAGACAAATAGTAACAAGTGTTGGAGAGGCTGTGGAGAAAAAGGAACCCTCATACACTGTTGGTGGGAATGCAGACTAGTGCAGCTGTTATGGAAGGCAGTGTGGAGGTTCCTGAAAAAATGATGAATAGAATTACCATATGACCCAGCAATCCCTCTCCTGGGTATCTACCCAAAAAATCTGAAAACATTTATACATAAAGACACGTGTGCTCCAATGTTCATTGCAGCTTTGTTTACGGTGGCCAAGACATGGAAACAACCAAAATGTCCTTTGATAGATGAATGGATAAAGAGGTTGTGGTATATATACACAACAGAATACTATTCGGTGGTAAGAAAAGATGATATAGGAACATTTGTGACAACATGGATGGATCTTGAGAGTATGATGCTAAGCAAAATAAGTCAGACAGAAAAAGCAGAGAACCATATGATTTCACTGATATGTGGCATATAAACCCAAAACAACAAAAGAACAAGACAAACAAATGAGAAACAAAAACTCATAGACAGACAATAGTTTAGTGGTTACCAGAGGGTAAGGGGGGTGGGGGGTGGGAGATGAGGGTAAGGGGGATCAAATATATGGTGATGGAAGGAGAACTGACTCTGGGTGGTGAACACACAATGGGATTTATAGATGATGTAATACAGAATTATACACCTGAAATCTATGTAATTTTACTAACAATTGTCACCCCAATAAACTAAAAAAAAGGACCCATTTGAAACTTAAAAATAAGGTGAAGTTAGGAAACATGTAAGTAAAATTATAAAACTCTGAACTTCAAAGTGTATAAAACATGAGGAAATGAAAGAGTACCATCCAGTGTAATCATTACTTATGAAGATTGTTGAGTTCCCAGTATGTTCTGTCAGACTCTGAAGAATGCATACAGGTGGGTGTGAAGGTGTGATCATCCCACAAGGAGACATCTACTACCAGTGCATTAGGCAGTAGTCCATGAAATCTCAACTTCCCAGTGCTAGAAAGTTTAAAAACTAATAGTAGTCTATATCTCTGGTCAGTAATGTCCTTTGGAATACTTAGGGATGGAATATGCTGTTTCCAGGAACTTCCATAGTTTGAGTGGTTTACACTTAAGTTTGTCAATGTGATTGGCCTCTCTCCAGAACAAAGTTGTGCTTACCTTAATCTGCCTGTGGACAATTTTTGTCCTTCTTTCTTCCTTCTTAACACATCTGGAGATCTAGCTATAAAGCTGAAATTCCAACATCAGGTGTCAACGCCTCCTTCCTATCTCTCACCCTACAAGCTTGATTTCCTTACTGTACTTATCCTAGCACTATACTCAGTTTCACATCCCCATAGAGAATAAAATGTGGGAGTCTGTATGTCATGCTAAGGAAACTTAGAACCAAGCACTTACCAGTAATGGCAGATCGCCAACTACCATCCATATTTAATTTGCTTACAGTTCACTGTAAAGTTTACACTATGAAATTCTCCTGCTTCTACTTCTGCATGATGATAAATGTGAGAGAGCTTCACAAGACAATTTTATTACATTCTCTAGAAATGAATTTTATTCTTCTCCCATCAGGTCTCATTTGCTGCTTGGCCATGGTTCTAAACCAATTTTTATCCCCTGCCAACATTATTCAACATGCCTATCCCAAGTCTTTTCCACTTACCGAAGCCTCTAAACCCTCATGCTCTACAGATGATGACATTTCATCCATTTCTGTACACAAAAGTCTTCAGCTTCTTTGCTCTCTTACTCAGCCTTCTTTCCAGCTTCCCTCTCATCTTGAAAGATGAGGTTCCCCTCCTTCCTTCGGGATTGGCCTTTTATCTCCCATTTCATGTCCCCTGCCTACTTCATCAACTATCCTTTCTTCTTGCATTTTCCATCTCCCTCTACTAAATTACACATGCGCACTGAAATCCATACTATATGCTATACACCGGGATACAGCATACACATCTGTGTGAAAACTATAGAGCAGAGCTACCCCATTCTCCACTAGCAGCAGGATGTGGCATTATTGAATAATTAATCTAGCCCTCAACTTATTGCTAATTTTTACATTTTCATTGCATTTGTTTGTGAAATTGTAAAGAAGAACATTTTCATAACATGTATTAGTTTTTCTTGAAAGGCCTCTTTTCACGTTGACATCTCTTTCAATACTTCACAAACTTCAGCTTTCTCCAAGGCATTTATATGCAAGTCCAAGTTTTTAAAAACACTCAAAAATCTGCTTGGGTAGGCTTTTGTCTCTTTCAGCTTTCACTCTGGCTTAGATGTTTATTTAACATATTGTTTTAACTTTTTTCATTTCTTAGAATGTCTCTTTATCCCCCTTATGCAGGTTCTAAACAACTAGACATTGGGAGGTTAAAGGGCAAGTAGTAAGAATACGTCCATACTAGAAACGTACGGCCTGGAGAAAAGATTACAAAATGTATAACCTTGTCTTTTTCTTTTTTACTTTTTTTTTGTACATTCTAACTCTTAAATATTGTTTCTTTGAATCAGTAACCTCCTAAAAATCTGATTCAAATTTCTGCTTTTCACTAATTTCTTAAAATACAGTCTATATTTGTTCCTTTAATTTATTCATTACCAACTCACAATGTAACTCAGTGCCGTTATGTCCCCTTGACTCCACTGATACCTTTCGAAATTCACGAATGACATCTTTAATTTTTTATTTTTTACTTTTATTATTTTATTGAGATATTATTGACATATAACATTGCCTATGTGTAAGTTATACAATGTGTTGATTTTATACATTTATATACTGCAATGTGATTGCCACTGTAGCTTTGAGCTAACAATACTGTGTTAGAAATGTCAAAATTGCTAAGGCACTCGATCTTAAATGTTCCACACAACAAGAGAAAAATTCTGAGATGTCCTAGATGAAATTAGAGCAGGCCCAAGAGTGGGAGAAAGAGACAATTGAAGTATTCAGTTAATAGCCAAAACTAACAAAAGACTACTCACATTTTAAATAGCCAGGGGGCTATTTAAAAAAAAAAAAAAATAGCACAGACCACCAGACACCACCACGTCCTGCTTATGCGCTTTCTGGACTGTGTCCACAACCAATCAGGAAATAGTAAATCTTCCTTGCAGACTATGCACTTATCCTAGCACTGCTCCCACTTCACCTTTTCCCACCCACCCCTAATCTATAGGCAATGTAAATTCTTTCAAAACAACTTCCATCTTTCTTCCCCAAACCCCTTGTATGAAAAAGAGGTCTGTCAGTTCCAGGACATAGGACATATTTGTCCTTCCCATCTTGCCCAGCTGCTGGTGGTTTAGGCTGTATGTCTCAGGACCTGGTCCTTTTTCTGGCAAGCATATGGCTCAGTACCCTTTCTTTCACATAAGCTTTCTGTGGTGAATGTTTTTTGTTTAACATACACATACACACACAGACACACACACACACACACACACACACACACACACGATAACTATGTGATGAGACAGAGAGGTGTTAAATATTGACTTCTTAAGGGTCAATCCAACAACTTCTTTTCAGACCGTAATCCTCTTGATCTATAATTCAGTTTTTTTGTTCTTGTTAGCAGATTTCTTGATAAAACTCTTATCAAGAGTTTTTGAACTCTGTTTTGAATTCTGTCTTGACTCTCTGATCATGACCATTTTTTCTCCTCTCCATTCTCTCACCTTCTGAATGAGGCATTCCATTGTCAGCTGTCCTCGTCCATTTACCTTTGCCCGAAGCAGCCCACATACTTACATGATCGGCCCCACATACATGTCTCCACACTCAGCATTTGCTGACGTCCAACTGACTGCTGCTTGTCCTGGAGCACGCACTAAGTTTTTAAGCCTCCATTGCTTTGTTTCTCTTCCCTTTTTTCCCTTCTTTCATCCTTTATAAGCCCAACTTTCATCTCACTGCCTCATCTTCCCAGAAGCTTTTTTTTTATTACCCCAACAAAAAGAAATGTCTCCCTACTTCGATATTCCATAGCACTTTATCTATACTTCAGTCTTATATTATTGTAAGTATATATGCAGTATATCAATCACATCTTGCACATTATAGCCACTCAGCTGGGCAAGACTAAACTGAAAACAAGTAAGCAATGGCTAATATAAAGAAGTGGTACAGATGAGACATATTTCAAAAGAAATGGGGCTGGCGAGTCATACTGGTAATACTGAACTCTAAAAGCAGCATCAAACAAGTGGAAAATGCTCTCCAATTTTTTACGGAGTTATGAAGGAAATAACAGGTAGGATGCCTTCCATTTGACAGAATTTTTTTAGGGAAATGTGTCAACAGAGGAGAGGGAAGCTATAATTTATTGGGAGTGGTAGTGGGGTTAAGACAAGGAAGCAGTAAGACAGTATGATTTGGGAAATGGTATAAGATGCCAGAATGGAAGAAGACTGTACATTAGGAAAGCACGGACTAGTGATAGATGGATGGGAGAAAGCAAAGAATGAAACTGTATCTAAAGATGGGGGAAAAGGGTCCTAAATCATTATAATCTTGAGGGAAAACCTCCAGACTGGCACTCATCCTTTAGTGACGAAGAGCAAAGAGTTCTGGCTGGAGTGGGTGGTATTTCCACTTGACAATATTTTGGTGTTCAAACTAGCTCAACCAGTTTTCCCCTTTTCTTTTCAGGTGTTGGTTTCAGCTGTTGTTTTCAATAGTGCTGTGCCTCCTCAGGCAAAGTTTCCAGATAAATTTCTCCTGATGGGCTGCCAATGGGTCAAGTTTACATCCTGCCTTATCTGTAGCAGAACAGATAATACATTTTGAGAAGTGGAAAATATTTGCCTCTTGCTAAGGGGAGCTGTAGCTCTCCCAGCTGGAAAACAGAGCTATGGGCAAGAGCCAGAGAATTCTCAGGTACACACAGCTCTAAGTCCATGCAGCAAGGGCATGGATGAAAACTGTCCTCCTTTCCACACCTAGGAGGTTTAATTACCAGCATCCTTTCACCTGTAACCAGAAATAAACTCCATTCCATTATCTGGAATGAGACAAATGATAGCTTAAAAAATAAAAGTCCTTTGTACATGGGTTAAAAACAAAACAAAACAAAACAAAAAAAACCTATGCTGAGAACATTAAAACACGTTTATTACTGTGAAGCAGAGACAAATATGCAAATAGCTCTTAGAGTTTGTTTTTCAATATAAAAGAGACAGCTGAATCATTATGTTATGCTAGTATGCCTCTGTCAGTACATGAGATGTGTTTGTACCATCATGTGTATGTGGGTGTGTATGGTGTTGGTGGGAGATAATTGTAATTGGACAATAACTTTCCCAAACACTCTACTGTTTTTAAATACCACTTGAGAACCACTTTCCTAGACATAGGGAATATTTTCAGAGTCCACGTGGGACTGGACACATAGAGACAGCATTTATCTTTGCCCTGTACCATAAGTGCCCATATTGCATTAATAAGAAATACATATTTTATTAAATCTTTTTAGAAGCATTGAAATTTACAAATTGTGTAATGTCCCTCTCAGAGAAATCCTCTTCAACATCTCCTCAAGTACCAATTCCTTTGGTTCTGTTTTTCAGATCCCCATAAGTGTGAGTCATCAGGACTTTCATGCTCTATAGAACTCTATCCACCCCATCTTGATACCCCCTTTATAGTCAGAGAAATTTAGTTGTCTCTCTGCTTCATCCATTTTTTTATCCCCACTTGTTACACAGTGACTCAGATCTTTTCTAATGAGATGTCAGGGTAAGGGACATTATAGCATGTATAACTAAAATATAAACACTACAACATTAAACACCATATTAAAATATAAATATTGAATATATATTATAATACATTTTATATATTTGGAGGAGGGGGCTACATGTCAGAATCATCTTTATTTCCTAATCCACCTTCTTCTGCTTTTTAACAAGACATGCCTTTTGTAGTTTTAGGACTGTTCAAACTCTGAGATTATTTCTGACTTTGGACTCAAAGCCCTAGTCTTAGTGTCAACGCTATACATAGTAGCTGAACTATAACCATTCTGCTTATGCATACTTCTTGAGACCCAAAGAGTCTTTGGTTGCCTAGGATCCTGCAGAGTTTTCTGTCATAATTCTCACTCTGTGCTGTCTTGCTCTCTTAGCCTCTGAACTGCTCATCCACCAGGCTTTGTATGTACTGACCTGCCTGAATTACCAGGTCGTGACTTGATAATCTTTCATACATGCATTGTGCTTGGTTTCAACCATCTTCATCTTATCTAATTGTCTCCCATGTTGGCCACTCTTGGCTTGCCTAGTCCTGCTGTTGCTGAAGTTTAATTCTTATACTTCTCTCTATTTGACATTGAAGCTCTCAGTAATGTAGTCATTGACTATTCTTTTTAATTCTAGTGTGACTTTAACTTCAAATTTTGGACTTTTAAATTGTGAGGGAACCTAAAGATTATATAACCCATCTCTGATGTCCAAGAGATTAGAAAACTGAGGTATAAAAATATTTGGCATAGCTAGAAATAAAAGAGAGCTCTCTGTCTTCCAAGCCAGTGGTCTTGCCACTAAATTATGCTTCTTCTTGTCAAAGTATTTGGAGGAAGACACTTGACCTCTTGTAGCTTTTATTTTTCATCTTTAAGATAGAAATGACTTGTAAGGTCTCTATTGAATCAGATTTTGGGATTCATACTCTATCAATAGCACAATGCCTTTTTACTTTAAAATATATAGAGAGATTGATTCTGTGAACAAATGAAATATTTGCTTTAAAATACTATAGAGGATCAATTACACATTTATTTCAAAATATTTTTGCTTAAAAAGCTTAAGATTAAAATAAATTTAGTTAATTTGTTTTGGTGATTACTGAGAGCCTTAGATGTAATTTCAGCATCTCTTTATATGAATATTTTAGGACTATTAGTGTTTTTCAATGAATATAGGTATACAATAAAGTAAGTAAAGTTGTTTTCGACAGCAAACCCTTTTAGTAATGAGCTAATTGCTTCAAAATTTCAACTTTATCAATAAAACTGAAAACATTAAAGCAGCATGAGCTAATGGGTGAGGCTATGCTAAATGCTATGTAGAGTAATGTAGATGGAATTATTGTCCTCTAAAGATTTAAAGTGGTCATATAACAACTGACATGACCATAAGTAAATGGCATAAAGAAAGCAGGGAATAATTAGGTCAATTCCCATTACGCCAAATAGCATTTACATGAAGATTCCTGAATGAATGATTTCTATGCCATAAATAATAGCTTGTTTAACTAGTAGTATATAATAAAGCTTTCTTTGCTTGAGAAGGGAGGGGCCATGTATTTGCTAGAGCTAACTGCTGTAGTTTCTAGTGCTCCTATTTAGTTAGCAGAAGTTGGAAATGGCAGGGAAGAAAATGGCACAGAAATTTCAGAATTCCCTCATACACTACTGTACAAAAAAGGTATAGTGATGTGAATGAAGTTATTTGCCAAGGACGACAGAAGAAATTATCAGAGGATTGCAAAGAAAAAAGAAATAGGAAGAATGAAGACCAGGGATGACACTGCAATTCCTTCTGTATTGTTTAACTACATGTCTGATAAGGTAACTAATAATACACAAATAATATGCAAATAATATGCAAATTAAGTTGGTCTTTCAGAATAAAAGGCTAAAGACTTGAGGCATGTTTCCCTCTATTTTAACTGTACTCCAACTGACCTTCCACAATCAAGTGTCCAGATTTCAAATATCATCACTCAAAGATATGGTCAAAGAAAGATTTATTAAATTCCTTATTTCAGAAGCGTGATAATTCTGGATGACAATAACATTCCAAATAAGTTTGCGGAAATGGGTGTTTCAGAATGAATTGGCATGCAGTTCATTGTAAGTAAGCACATATTCTTTGCTAGACATGTATGAAACAGTTTCAATGCACAGAAATAAAAGAGATGAAAGCAAGAAATAACTCTGGAGTATATCAATTAAAAAGTAAAAAGAATTTGAATGATTCCAGAATCTAAGGTTGTGATGTTTTCTGTGACATTCTCTTAAGAGTCTTTGCCTATCTGAACAAATTAAACTTTTAGAGTTGTTGTTTCTCTATATCTCTGATTTCCTAATAGGATATAACCTACCTACAGGTGTCTTCATGTTTTTAATCACAGTGCAGTTCTAGTAGCTAGCAGCCATCAATGACCATGTCGGTTCCTTCTTCCTAGCCTCTCAAATCCATATCCTATGTCAGTGTTTTGGTGACGTACTTCAGAGTCACATCATCTCCTGCCTAGACTACAATACGCTATGGATTTGTTCTTCTCAAATCCAATCTCTCTTCTCCAACAAGAGTGATTTTTTTTTTTTTTAAGAAAAAAATTATCACTTCACTCCTCTATTTAAAACCCTAGAGAGTTCCCCTTTCCTACAAGAAAAATTCCAACTTCCTTAGCATGGGAATTAAAAAATTCCCAAGTCAACTCTCACAGCACTAAATCCTGCCTCTTCTTTCCTTTTCACATGGCGCCATTTCAGTCATCATTCCTCCAACCTGGACAGCCATTTCCCCTTGACAAACACCTAATCACTCTTCAAGATACTCCTTTAGACTGTCCTGTAAGATAATATGCTTGCTACTCTTTATATTATGATAGTACTTTTTAATTCTATTTTCGCCACTTTTGGCACCTTGTTTCTAATTATTAATGTGACAAATGTTATTAGTGAACACCTGTGTCATGAACCCTTTTCCTTTTCTTCTGGCCCCATGTTTGGAAGGCATTTTCACCATCCCTTTGAAGGTAGGCATGGCCGTATGACTAGCTGTGGACAATGAACTGTGTGAGGAGGTGACCTCTGTGAAACATTTAATTACCAATGCCTAATTCTCTGTTTCTCTCTTCTCTGCTGAGGCAACAGTGGAAGCACATGTTGGTAAGAAAATTCCATAATGAGGCATCTCATGGGGGAACAGTTGCCCTAGAGCACACATAGACCAGACTTTCAGCAGACTGCATTTAAGCCCCTGGAAATTGGGGCTTAGTTTTTTATTAGTATATCCTGAATGAAACCATTAGTTTACATTTCCTTTGTCCACACTAGACTGAGGTTCTTGAGAACAAATACTGGGCTTACCATGTTTTATACATAGAAGAAGAAAAACTGAGAAATTAACTGAAATTAAATGATATAATAGCCTGAATGTGACTAATGGACATTTATCCTTTGTTTGTCTTTATCACCTATAAAGACTCTGGTAGTTTTACTCTTCTCTATCCCCACTGTTTCTGATGATGTGAAGTCAGTCTGACCAATAGCAAGGTAAAATGCTTATTTCCTGAGTTGTTACTTCAGGGTATTATATTGTTATTATTAAACGAAGGATACAAGATACAATTTCACAAGCCTGACTGTAGCAATACATATGAATTTTAAAAGAGTAATCAAGATAAAATTGAGTTCATTTTCCATGAAAATTTCTTTACAGCCACTGAAAGAAATCATTTTGGTAGATGCATTTTAAGGGCAAAAAGTTATAGGTGCACATAATCCAAATGGTAAATGTATTTGCTCTCTTATGTTGAAGGTAAATTTCATGTTTTCAGGACTGAAAATCTGTTAGTATTATATTTTCTCTCCTTCTTAGCTCAAGTAGACACCAGCAAACCTTTGCATAAAACTTTGAACTACAGCCAAAGCAAATGCATTTTTGATTTACTCTCTACCAGTTTTGCTTGGTTCAGGATTTTTCACACAGAGGAGTTTGCAATTCCTCTCTCAAAACACTTTCAGGGCTGGAACTCATTCATCAAATGATAATATTAGGGGCCTGTGTGCCCCATTTTCAATCCCTAAATTCCAACCATGAATCCACACTTCACTTAGAGGCCCTATCTATTGTTTGGCACTTTGCCAAAGATTTAAATGCACAGTAAAACATTCTACATGTGAAAATAAGTAAAGGCAATTTTGAAATAAGTTATCACTCTTAGAGTACATTCTAATTTTCTCTGACACCTTAATAAATATCTCACAGCTTACTTTTCTTCATTTGAGAAATTAAAAAACATATATCTGAGCAATGCTTTCTTAATTGGATAAAAATTCCAAAATGTATAATAATCATCTTTCCTTTGCTGTAATCAATGTCAGACTACCTATTATTATAAACTAATGAGTTTCCTATTAAGAATAATATTAAGTAAATCAAACCTATGTTCAGATGCCCTTATATACTTGTAACAACAAAGACTATATTTTAAAGACAGTGATTTTCATTTTCATTTTCAATACCGATATTTGAAATAGTGATATAAGTGAAAAGGTTTATCAGTTATTATTACACTGGTCTATACACTAGAATTTGAAATTTTATGATTTACAAATGCTTATTTGGATTTATGATGTAATTGTTTTAACTATATCTTAAATCCTTAGTTCTTTTAAAATCCAGTACTAAACAGATACACTGTAGGAAATGTGATTATGGCTTCTTAAATTTTTTAGAACCTCCATACTGTTTTCCATCCAAAAGACAAAAATAAACCCAAAATGAATTAAACACTTAAATGTAAGAACAAACCCCACAAAACTCTTAGAAGAAAGCATAGGCAATAAACTCTCTGACATCGCTCTTACTGTGTTTCCCTGAAAATAAGACCTAGCCAGACAATCAACTGTAATGTGTCTTTTGGAGCAAAAATTAATATAAGACCCGGTATTATATTATATTTTATTATATTTTATAAGCCCTGGTCTTATATTGGTTTTTCTAAGATATGGTAAATTGACTTGTGAAACAAGCTCTTGGATAAGTACTACTTCAGATTAATTCTAGGAGGTTGTATTTGGACTTCAATTGACACCTTATCATCTTTTAGGAGAGAATAGGTTCTCTTTTCTATAAAGGAAGAATGAAAGTACACTTGTAAAATGTAGAAAATATAGTCAATTGATTTAAGTGGTTAGTTTTCTTGCTTTAAATCTTATTATATCTGTGAATAGGATTTAGATTTCACCTATATGTGAACAAAATCTAAAAACTATAGATGATAGATAGATAGATACATAGATAGATAGATACATTCTTTTTATGTTGCACCCATACTGAAATAAGAATCAGAGAAAGGGCAAAATTAATTTGCTCTTCAAAAGACTAGAAGTGCCAACGAAGTCTATCTCCAATTTTTCTAGAATTCTATGTATGTAGAGGAGATACCGTAGCTGCATGGAGAAAGGCTGCTACCCAACGGAAGTCTTTGGGCCATCTACGCCTGTGCTGTCCATCCTGCATGGGATTTGAGTTCAAGGTAAGGATTTGAGTGAGTGATAAACCTCCTTCAGTCAGGTCAAAGGATTAAGACAGGTATAAATAAGTTAGCCTCAAAAACAAGTGAGATAATCAGATATAAAAAGTATGGAGGGATCCAAACTATACTTGGGTTTTTATTCATTTTTAAACAGTATTACATAGGAATATTTTAAATTAAATTTGATTTGATAACCCTCATAAAGTCATCTACTTTGAAAAAAATACTTTAACTCCTTATGTAACCAATTTGTAACCATACACGTTCTTCTTAGTCATGTTTAGCTATCTGTGGTTTATGCCTGGTGTGGTTAACTAAATGACCAAACGAATGCCAGCAATGGATATCAGCCTGAAGTGATTGCAGCCTTACTTTTTACTAAGATATCTAAACACCTCACAGTAAAAAGTATATAGTTGGTTTATTGATAATAGCCATTCTGACAGGTGTGAGGTGATATATCTCATTGTGGTTTTTATTTGCATTTCTCTGATTAATGACATTGAGCATCTCTTCATATGTCTATTGGCCAAATGTATGTCCTCAGAGAAATGTCTCTTTGTGTCCTCTGCCCGTTTTTTAATTGGATTGTTTGTTTTTTTGATATGAGTTTCTTATACATTTTGAATATTAACCCTTTATCAGATGTATCATTGGTAAATATCTTCTCCCATTTGGTAGGGTGCCTTCTCATTTTAACAGTTCCTTTGCTGTGTAAAAACATTTTAGTTTGCTGAGTCCCATTTGTTTATTTTTCTTTAGTTTCCCTTGCCTGAGGTGATATATCAGAAAAAACATTACTACCCTGTTTCCCCAAAAATAAGACCTAGCCAGACAATCAGCTCTAATGCATCTTTTGGAGAAAAAATTAATGAAAGACCCAGTTATATTATATTATATTATATTATATTATATTATATTATATTATATTATATTATATTATACCTGGCCTTATTTAATAAGACCAAAAGATGCATTAGAGCTGATTGTCCAGCTAGGTCTTATTTTCGGGGAAACACAGTAAGAGCAATGTCAGAGAGTTTATTGCCTATGCTTTCTTCTAAGAGTTTTGTGGGGTTTAGTCTTACATTTAAATGTTCAATTCATTTTGAGTTTATTTTTGTCTTTTGGATGGAAGACAGTATGGAGGTTCTAAAAAATTAAAAACAGAACTACTTTATGACCTAGCAATTCCACTTCTGGGTATTTATCTAAAGAAATCCAAAATACTAATTCAAAAAGATGTATGTGCCCTATGATCACTGCAGCACTATTTACAATAGACAAGATATGGAAGAAACCAAAGTGCTCATCAATAGATAACTGGATAAAGAAGATGTGTACATATATACAAAGGAATATTACTTGGCCATAAAAAGAATGAAATATTTTCATTTGCAACAATGTGGACTGCTCTAGAAGATATTATGCTAAGTGAAATAAGTCAGACAGAGAAAGACAAATACCATATCATTTCACATATACGTGAAATCTAAAGAACAAAATAAATGAAAAAAGAAAACACAAACAAACTCATCAATATAGAGAGCAAACTGATGGTTGCCAGGTGGGAAGGAGGTTGGGAGGCTGGGTGAAAAAGGTGAAGGGATTAAGAAGTAAAAATTGATAGTTACAAAATAGTCACAGTGATGTAAATTATAGCATACGGAATATAGTCAATAATATTGTAATAGCTATGTATGATGCAAGGTAGGTACTAGACAAATCAGGGGTTCACTTTGTAGATAATATAAATGTCTAACCACTATGCTGCACACATGAAACTAATATAAAATATTATTGAATGTCAATTGTAAATGAAAAATAAAAAAAATAAATAAAATAAAGGTGTAAAAAGACTTGAAAAAAGGTATATAGTAATAAAAACCCATGTACAGAATTAAGTTTTAAACTCGTTCTATATTGTAGTTCTCTACTCTGGACAAAATAGAGCAAGGTCTGACTTAGCAAATGTAAATAAAGGGGCAAAAATAAATAATAATGCAAATCCATTAGAGACTATGACTCGGGAGGGTTGGCTTTCATGTGCGCGTGTGTGTATGTGTACGTGTGTGTGTGAGTGTGTGTGTGTGTGTGTGTGTGTGTGAAATGATAAGCAGGGAAAAAAAATGAGAGAAGCATACTAGAGAGGGGCTAATATTTATTTATTTAGCAATATCTAATTAATTTATTTAGCAATGTGCAATAGCAAAAGACAAAGGAAATTAATATAATATGTTAACAACAGAAAGTAAAGTTGGTTAAGACTAAACTACATATATTGATACCAACGTTATGTCAAAGGAGTACACATACGTATAAGTTTAACAGCTCTCAACATATGTTTACTATTGATCAAAAATCACTTGGCTAAATATACAAATAACATCAATAAGGAGTATCCAAAAGCAGTAATAAACTCTATAGGATAGTAACAGTAGATGCCAAAAGCTCACCAAACCATAGGAACAACAACATGGAACAGTCAGGAATCAAAACCTTGCCAGGTCTGCAGCTGAGAGAAACTCAGCCGTCTCCCACTGCTGTATGTTAGTTCCCAAGAATGTCGCTGCTGTTGCCATTGCTGTTGCTATTGTTGTTGCTAGAAGTTAGGGTGTCTTTTGATACTGCAAGCTGCAAGCTGCATACAAGTTCCCAAAGAAGCTTCTAGCATCTATGATGACAAGTCACCCACAAAAGAAGTCTCTACTGTCCATTGAGGCAAGTTCTGGTATCTTACTCTGAAACAACCCAATCCTGAAAAGCAGTGCTGAAACAGCAAATCTTCTGACTAGCAATCTCTTGAAACAATAATCAATCAATTTTTATGTCATCTGAGGTCTGTCTTACATATCTCTTTAGATGCACCCCAGAGCCAAGTTTGCGTTCCTGCCTCCCTCTCTGGGAACGGCCAGTTCTGGGAGAGTTCAGCAGTGAACGATAAAAATATCCTTCATCCGGCTGAAGAGCTATTCACCCAGACAAGCAACATCTACTGTTCCTGCTTTGGACCATCGGCCCAGGGCCTTCCAAAGCCTAACAACATGCCTATCGCATCATCCTGATATAACTTAGCTACTTCTTTACTTCATTTGCTGATGCGGGCGAAGCAGACAGGAAGTAACATCATCTCATCTCTCCCCTGCTGGGAATGAGACAGAAGGGGGAATTCTCTCAACCCCAAACCAAGAATTTCCTTAACCCTAAAGTAACCATCACCTCACATGCAGTAACAGACAAAGCTAATAGATAGAAGTTAACACCAGCCAATGAAGACAAATTTTCTTCAACATCTTCTCTACACTGTGTGTGTGTTTGACAAAAGCGAAAAAAATCCTAAATTTAGGATTTAAACCAGGGTTGAATGTGACCAAACTTATGTTATATTTAAGAAGGGAGTTATGGCAATCAGAAAATTAAATACCCCTTAGAAATTCAGGAGAAGGTGGTATATTGAACAAAACATGACTACAATATTTTGCAGCTCCTGTCACTAAAAGTTGACTCTATTTTTCCAATCTCTAAATCTGTCTTGGCCCTATGATTTGCTTTGGCCAATAGGATATTAGTAAATGTAAAAGTGAAAGGTTGAAAATTGCTTGACATTGGTTCTTTCCCTCCTTTGCTTCTTCTTGGAAACTTAAGACCATCAAATACAAAAGGCTAGCCCAGGGGAGGATGAGAGATATACATGACAGAAGCAAGCTGCTCCAACTGAGACCCACTAGAACAATGACCCTGGTAATCTGCAGATGTGTGAAGAAGGCCATCTTAGACTATCCAGCTCCAGCTGAGCCACCAACTTATTACCAGCTGGCCAAGACCAGAAAAAATGCCATACCAGAAGTAAGGCACAGGGGACCAACAGAATCGTATGCAAATAAGGTTACTGTCTCATGCCACCAAATTTGGAGTGGCTTTTTACACAGGAGAAGGGAAAATTATGGTTATCTACCAGAAATATTATCTATGAACAATGAGATTATATTAGAATTCAAAAAAGAAAATGGTATTTTATCTCTTTATAAGGTTAAGTCTTAGAACTCCTTTCGAAAATTCTGTTTCCTCAGAGTAGATTGGTGAGGAAAGAATAATGACTATATGGTATGGGGTACCTCTGGCAAAGAAATTCTATCTTACATATCAATTCCGAAAAACTGGAAGTGGGTTGTGGGGACAGAGCCCCAGAGAGCAGTTTCCAGGCTCTCGGCCTCACATAGAAAAGTGCTGGCTCAGGTAGTAAATGGCCATCAACTGTGATTGGCTGGCCATCAGCTGTGGCTAGTTGGCCGTCAGCTGTAACCAGTGAGCCATTGGACACTAATATAACTGCCATGGCTAGAAGAAAAATGGGGCTAGCAAGAAGATGGTGGCTGAGCTGGCAAGCGTGGATTACAGTTAGGATGGCGGGTTGCAGACAGTGTGGATCCAGCCTCCAGTGAGACTACAGTGCCGCCAGTGAGAATATAGTAGTATGACTCCCCCATCTATGGCTCCGTGGGTGTTCCTTTTTGGCCTCACCATATCCTGTGTTCTTGTGTGGGGAGCAGGAGCAGAGACCCCGCAGGCGGCCCCGCACGACATGGGTACTTGGATTGCTGGTCTAAGATGGGTTTAGGAATCAACAGGAAAGAGTACCATGATTGATTATGATTGATTTGTATCAGTCAAGGACCATTCTGGTAAATTAGAAAACAAGGGTCATTAAAGCACCAGAGGTTGATTTGAAAGGAGACCAAGGAATCATCATTTTGTTCTCCTAGTACAGTGTTCTCAATCCTAACAGAACCATAGCACTATTTTAGTAGATGTTTTGCAAATCTCCCTTTATTATTCTAAGTTAAAATCAGAGGGAATATGAACTCCCCACAAAGCTATCAGTAAAAGACCTTAACTTAAATATAAATGAGAAATAAAAAGGAAGCAATTATGCCAGTGTTGTCATCTCTTGATTTACATGGTAGTTCCATTCCTAGAAAATTCAGTGTTTATTAAAATCAAGCAAACAACAATTTGTGTTTTATATAAACAGAGCTAAATTCTAGGCTCAAATAATACTAGATTTTTATTTCATCTATATAAATGTTCAGCCGGTTATTTGAATGTGGGATATTTGAGACATTTCTTATTGTGTGGTAATATATCACTCCATGCAGAAAAATTAGCAAAGATAATAAGAACTGGGACATTGTTTCAAAATAATTTTGAATATGTCAAATAACCTATACTAGGAGGAAACTTGCCATCATTGAGTAAAATGCTACAATATTTATTCTCTATTCACAATTCATACACTACTATGTCATTTTTAGCTTTATGGTTACTTATATTTGGCAAAGTATTAAATTTAAATAATCTATTTCTAAATACTATTCATGTAATTATATTTTCTAAATACTATTATCTATTTACTGTTCACCATTTAACATTCTAAACTAGTATGATAGGTGAGGCCCCATTTCATTGACTTCCATTCTTCCTCTTCCCATCCCCTGAACACAATTGTATTTGCTTTCGAATAAAAGAATATTCAATGTCTCTATTATGTTTCTGTAAATGTTATTCACTGTGAATGTCTTGTAGAATATCTTTTGTTCTGCAGTTAACATTTTCCCCAGAGGTAATTATAGTATTATTTATTTATTTTTTTGCAGTTGTTTAGTTTTCTTTGCACATCCAAATAAACTTTCCAGCCTCCTCTAACAGTTCCATAAAATCCTGTGGAAAATTTATCAATTCCATATTTCTTCTTTTTCCTAGATATATCCCTTTAGATACCTACTTTTAGGTTCCTGGATCCAATTCCAATGTGTGTGTGTGAGTGTGTGTGTGTGTGTGTGTGTGTGTGTGTGTGTGTGTGTAGGTCTCCCCACTCGAGCAAGCAATTATTCTGTATCAGTAAGGTGTCTGAACAGAATTGAATTAAATTGAGAATTTAACTCAATGTAATTCAATTTTGTTACTATAAATCCAGAGATAGCATCAGATATCACAGGTAATGAGCTCAGTCACACAGGACTGCCTTTCATGTCACATGCCAGTTGCAACTCCAGGTTGTTATCTGTGCTTCTGACCAATTGGCTATAAATCAGAGGTTCCTATGACCCCCTCCTTGGGTTGGGTTAATTTTCTAGAATGGCTCACAGAACTCAGGAAACCCCTTGACTCACTACATTATCAATTTATTACAAAAGATAGTAAAGGTTACTAATCAAGAGCTAAATGGAGAGATACATAGGGCACGTTCCCAACAAAGCAGCTTCTGTCTTCGTGGAGCTTGGGGCCAAGCATGGTGATATGTGGAAGTATTCTGGTTCCCCTACCTGGAAGCTCCCAAGCTCTCTCCTGGTTTGGATCTTATGGAGGCTTCGTTACAGAGGCATGCTTGATTACCTTATTGGCAATGGGCAATTGAGTCAACCACTAGTCCCTCTTCCCTGCCCAGTAATCCAGGGTGTGGGACTGAAAGTTCCAACCCTCTATTCAACTTTGGTTCCTCTTCCTCTGAGATTTCCATGCATTTAATATGACAATACCCTGTAATTAAAAAAGTTTGTCTTGTCTCAGTTTTAATACTTTTTATTTTTCTAGGAGGTTATCCACTGGACATGGAATTTCAGATTTACTGGCAAAATATCATCCATCATATACATTTTTTTATTCTTAGTATCTCTAGGATCTTTATTGATGCTCTTTTCACACTGCTAATAATGCTAGTAGAGCTCTATCTACCCATCTATGTATATATGTATCTATCTCTACTTTTATCTCTTTCTCTCTCTCCTTCTTCATGATGATCAGTCTTACCAATGATACATCAGTTTGATATATTTTCAAAAATAAACCTTTTTTATTAGTTGATTTTTAAAAATTATACATTTGTTTTCTATTTCATAATTATGCTCTTATTTGTATTTTCTTTCTTCTATTTTCCTTGAATTGACTTTGCTGTTCTTTTTTAACTTGCTATAGTGAATATTTAAATATAAAAGATACTCAAACATTCTTGGAAAATATGAATTTTGTGATATGAAGTTTTCTTTATGCACAGATTTAGTCACATCTAACACGTTTTCATGTGTGATATTTCTATTATTAATTAGCATAAAATATTTTATAACTTCTATTAATTTTTTATTGACATATGGATTTTTTTAGCTGTATTTCTTAGTTTCCAAATAATAATAAAATACATCAATATTTTAGGTGCACATGAAACATTTTCCAAAATTGACTAATATATATTCTCTATGCATTTGAAAATGTCATTGTTGGAGACATGTATCTATTTATGTCAACCAGGCACTTATGTTCATCACAATGTTTATATTCTCTACACACTTACTGGTTTTTTGTCTACTTGTACTTTCAGTTATTGGGAGAGGTCAGTTCAAGTTCTCACTATGATTTTAAATTTGTCATTTCTCATGTAATTCTATTAATATTTATCTTATATATCTTGAATCCCTGCTATTAGGTTCATACAAATGTAACACCATTATATCTTTCTAGCACACTGACTCTGTATCATTATGAAGTTTTGCTAATTATCTCTTGTTATATTTCTTATCATTGTGTCTACTTTGTTTATATTACTGACATACCAACTTTCTTTTGGCATGATAGATTTTTTTCCCAACCTTTCACTTTTAACCTCTCTATGTCATTATATGTAAGGCGCTTTATCAGTAAATATATATATTTTTTAATCTAGTCTTACTGTCCTATTTTAATTGCAGTATTATGTTCACTTATACTAAATGTACTGTTTGACATATTTGGTTTGATATTTAGCTTTTACTATTTCTTTCTGTTTGTCCCACCTCATTTTATGTTATTTCGCCTCTCCTTGTGAATAAATTATTGCATTATTGAACCATTTTCTTTTAATTAGCTTATTAATTATACATTCTTTACAATCACTTCAGTGGTTACAATATGTAACTTTGACTTATGACAGTCAGAAATAAATTATTTTTTTACCTCTTGCCTGAAAATACAATGACCTTAATATTCATTTACTCTATCAATACCCCTCGCTCTTATTGTGTTACTTTGTCATTTATTTTAACTCCACATACATTTTATGCCTCAAACTACATTAATGTTATTTTGTATAATCAATATCTACACATATATTTTTTCTAGAGCTTTCATTCCCTCATGTATGTCTAGCTTCCAACTGTGACTGATCACATTTCTGTCTAAGGAATTCCCTTTTAGTGTTTTTGTTTGTTTGTTTTTTAAGTGTGAATATGCTAGAAATAATTTTTTCAGTTTTTGTTTGAGTGGAAATATCTTTATATCATTTTTATTTTTAAAGGATATTTTCACTTGCTATATAATTCTTTTGGGGCAGTTATTTTATTTCTTAAAAGATGCCATGCTATTGTATTAACACTTCTTTTGTTTCTGTTTGAAAGCCAATTCTCAGTCCCAACGTTCTTTTAACTCTCTGGTTTTCCTTTGTCTTCTGTTTCCAAGTTTCACTGGGATACGCTTAGGTATGAATTTCTTCATATTTAACTTGCTTTGAATTCATAGTACTTTTTGTTTGCATAGTTTGAATTTTCATAAATTGGGGGAATTGCAACCATTACCTCTTAAAATATTGTTTCTACCTCTGTCTTCTCTTTCTTTTTATGACACCAGTTACATGTGTTTTAGTCATCTTTACTGTATCCCATATATCTCTTACACTGTATTCTGTACTTTTCACATGTTTTTCTCCTTCGTCAGTTCAGGTTGTTTTTACTCACCTATTTTTTTACTCATTATTTTAATCATCTTTCAGTTTTGTCCAATCTGTAGGTAACTCTATCCATTAAGTCATTAGTTCCCATCATTGCTTTTTTAGCTCAAGAATTTCCATTTTTTTTCTTTTCCATTAGATAATATTATCTGATAAAATTGTTTCTGCTGTTATCTATGCTCTTGGACATATTAATCACAGATGTATGTCTGGTCTCACAACTAAAAAACCATGGATCATCTGTGCTTTGTTGCTACTGGTTTTCCGGTTACTTTTTTTTTTTAAGCTTCGTTACTTTTTTAATTGAGTGCTGGATATTACACATGAAACATTTAGAGCCATTGAATAATATCCTCTTCTTTCAGATCGAATTGATCCTGTCCTGTGTCAGGCAGCCTATGAGGGAGAAAGTCACTTTATTTCATCAGGGAATGGGCTAATTCAACGGTACGGTGCGACTTTGGTGAAGGTCTGTGTACCTCTGGCCACCCCAGTTCTTTGATTTAGCTCTCAGAAATCTCAGCTGACAGCTGGTGAGTTTCTAGTAAAGGCCCTTCTTTGCTGGTCAAGAATTCCCATTTTTGTCTCCTCTTCACGAAGAGACTCATGATGACTGTTGATTTTCAAGTAATCTTTTAGTTTCTTAGTGTCTTTCTCCAAGCACCTTAAGAATTCAATAAATGTTATGAAGTAAAGAAAGAGAGTGTCGGGGGGAATTTGTCTCACTTCTCAGTACCTCCCATCTCTCCTGGATGTTGGCCTCACAAATCCTGCCTGGCTTGGGACTTCTGTACTCCAACACTGTCAGATTTCCAAAGCTTCTCTGCTTCCCTGGTTCTTGGCAACTTGCTATCTTCTGCCTGGGTTTTTTATTGGTTTGTTTTGGTTTGGTTTTTTGTTTGTTTGTTTGTTTTTATTATTAGTTTCAGGTATACAAAACCATGTAATAGTTAGACATTTACACCGCTCACAAAATAACCCCCTCCCCCAATATGTTGCCCCTCTGACATCGTATATAGCTGTTACAATTCTATTGACTCTATTCCCTATGCTGTAATGCTGTACTCCACAACCTGTGACCGTATATATATATATGTTAAACTACATATATTCGATTGACATTCATTATTATTCAACTTCAGTTTCAGGTGTACACTGCAGTGGTCAGGCATCTACCTTGTCCATGAAGTGGCCTCTGCCTGGTTTTTCAGCTTCTTACCCAGCACTAAGATTTGGCAAATTCCTTGGGATAAAGTATGACAGAAAGTTTGGCTCTTCTCTCAATACGTTGCACTTCTCCAGGATTTTGATTTCTTGCTGTGGTTACCTCAACAGCTCAGGATGACTTTAAACGGTTTTTAAAGTGCACCTATCCTGGCTTTCTCCTTGTGGTTAGTGGCAACTTTGGTCTGCTGTAGCCTAGTCAATCATAGCTTTCCTCTGTGTTCTTAAGAAAATTTTTGTTAGTTTTTGGAGCTATTTAAATTGTCTTTAGCCAGTGACTTGATTCAAATACTCCAGCGTGTCCATTTATTTTGATGCATTTCTATGCACATAAATATATGATGCTCCAGTTTCAATACAAAATGGAGGTGGTAGGATTATTTCTTCATTTTTCAAAGGTTCAGAATTTCTAAGGCAGTTGCCTCTCTTACATGGTATGTGACAGAATTTAGGGTAAAGAAAACCAGTTCTAACATTGAATCTTAATAGTACATTAAACTCATAAACACTCCTGATTACCAAAACATTCAAGCATTTGAATTATGAATTATTGGTAATTTCCAATTTTCTTAATTAATATTAACTTGCTACTTTTTCATTCACATGGTAATCAACTAACACTCTCTAGAGGATAAATTATATCAGTTGCCTTCATGTTAAAGTACAAATAAAAAAAAAAGTTAAACTGAGAAAATTCTATCCATCCTTTTCTAGAAAGCAGGATTTTTTTGTTTAATATAATTAATGGGTGATATCGAGACAGTTCTTACAACCCATAGTAGAAATAATTTGATAAACTTTTTGCTATATTAAAACAGGAATGGGCATATTCTATTTATTTGTGCATTTGTGAAAACAGACATGTAAATAAATTTAAAGTTACATATCTGATTGTTAGCAGTTCTGGGACTAGAATTTTTCATACGTTTTTGGATATAATGATGAATACCAGAAAGGACATAAAAGTGTGAGGTGTGGTCCTTGCTCTCTGGGAACACTCCATTTAGTGTATGAAGTGCCAACTGAGTTGTTTAACCAAAACATATATAAGGCTTCATAATATAGAGAATCAATTCCATTTCAGAGAATGAATTGATCAATTTGTACTGGATTTGTCAGCGCAGAATTTTAAAAATCTTCCAAAGTAAACATGTCAGGAGAAAGAGGAAATGAATTTCAGATACCAACAAGAATTCTCCACTACCTCTGTACTTAGCACTGTACCCATGGCATGGAAAATAATCACAAAGAGGATGAGAAACATAGATACCTCCTAGTTCTCTAGACTTGGAAAAATGTCCTATGATAATGTTAAAACGAACTTTTGAGCTAGCTTTCATTTAGAAGGCATACCACACTCCATGCATTTTTACTATGGGGGAAAGAAGAGTATATCAGTTATTCTAACAAACTTTTGGTCTCTCACTGTCCTTTCCCACCCCAAACCTCACCCCATGATAAGAAGAGAAGTTGCTTGGGCAACAAGAAGGTAATAGTAGCACTGCAGGAATGAGGGATAAATATTTTTTTTTTTAGAAATCTGACAGTGAAGGAAACTGAGTGCCATCTAGAGTTGTTTGTTTGCTTGTTTGTTTTACAAGCAAAAACCTATAATAAAATTAATTCTGCAAGAGAAGAATCAGCCAAAGTGTCTATGATATTGCAGAGCAACTTTCCTTGATGGCAAGGCTTGTCTTAGCTTTCTGGAAGAGTTCATGAAATGGATTATTTTCTTTAGTGAGATGCTAGGCATTTTTTGTGTACCTAGATTGTGCTGAATATTTGAGACTAGTTGTGAGACAAATGCTAAAGAAGGAGTATCATAAATACACAAGATATGTTATTTATGTACATGAAAGAGTTTTATTTCTTGAATAAAAATGGGATTTCATTTTGAGAGTTTCTTTTCCTCACATTCTTCAGCAAGGCAGCACTAAAAGAACAAAAATATAGCCAACTGTTTTCTACTAAAGTCATAAGAAAACTAAGTCTTTGGTTAAAAAAAGGATATACATGTAGGAGAACGAAAATTGCAAGAAAGAAACAATAAAACCTGCTTATTCACATCTTAGCCACTAAAAAATACATATAAATGACTTATTCTTGGAAACAATGCCTCAAATCCAAATTGTAGCATAACTCATGGTCCAAACAAACATGAAAAAGCTGTCAAATATGGCTCAAAGTCCCAAGGATCCCATCATCTGCATTAAAAATGAATGAAATGAGAGAAAAGGAAAAACCATCTGTACTTTAGATTTGTCATTCTTTTGTTATCTTCACATATTTCAGGAGAAAGGGGCCAGCAAAGTGCAGAAAAACCTTCAGGAATTCAAGGGAGATTTACACTTGCAATTTTAATATTTTAGAGTAACCCATATTTTCGACTAGACAGTCATTAAAATATGTTGTTCCTAGTAGTCATTTTTGCTACGGCTGAAAGAAGAAACTGTTAGAAGTTACATATTGCAGATGAGAGGAGAAACAGAAAGAACATTTCATGATCATTAGTCAGGAAACACTGATCAGACTACAACTGGGAGTTTCACACATTTTCCTTGAAATTTTGTCAAAACTTACATGTCCTGGGGTTTTAGAAGAGAACATTGAGTTTGTGTTAAAGTATATTTCACTCAGACCCCACTGGGCTGTATGGTCTTCTTAACCTCTTTCTTGAAATTGTCTCTATTAAAAAAATTAAGTTATCAGGATTTTTATGTATTTTGTAAAATAGTGACACAATGATCAAAAGGGAGATTCTACAAAAAAGCATGAGATTCTCTAATCACACATGTTGAAAGGAGCATTTGAAACAACTACCTCATTCAAGAAGAGGGATAAACTTATTGTATAAGCAGAGTCCTATAGCTCTTTAACCAACCATGTGGCAGATGGAAATGTGTGTGTGAGAGAGAGAGAGAGAGAGAGAGAGAGAGAGAGACAGAGAGAGACAGAGAAGACAGAGACAGAGACAGAGACAGAGACAGAGACTCTCAGGTCACCTTCTACCACCGTTGTGCGGCTACTCAAGAAATGATTTTATCCAGTCTGGCTGAACGAGAATAGATCTTTCATTCAGTGATTGTCTTCAATAAGTACAAGAAAACCTGAAAGGTGACCAGCACAGACATGTGAGCCATTGGAACCTGTGCCACAACATGCCTACAAATGAAAAGGATGCACAATGGATTGCAGGAAGCCAGGGCACAGATAATCAGGGTGGTGCGTGTGTAAGTATCATTTAGTGCTGAGTTTAAACTGAGCAGCATTGCAGAAGAGCTCATATTGTTTTTAACAGGTTATAAATATATCCTTAGCTAATGCTTATAATAGACGAATATACTTAAACTTTTTTCCTCTTGTATTTAGTTTAGATATGTGGACAGAGCCAGGTCTCCAAAATTTGCCACAGAATTAAAGAAAAATCTGATTATGAAAATTTTCCCTCACAGGGCAGCTCAGTGCCCCCTGCCCAACACTGTAATAAGCCACAGAGAAAGATGTAGACTTTAGTTTCTGAAAAATGTCACAGTGAATGATCTCATTGAGTTGATCCTTTTTAAGCCAGTAGGGAGAAGGAGGTGTTCAGACAGAGCAAATGCCAGTATGTCTGTATATAGAAAACAATTTGTAGTTTGGGGTGGGGTTATCAGTATATTTAGATATACACCAAGAAACAGGCTTTTATAGAATGTCATGTATTTAGCAAGAACACTGGCGCGCACACACACACACACACACACACACACACACACACACACACACACCAAATATCAGCAACCATGCCATGACACAGCAATGGATTATCAATATGCAGCACCGAGTGCAGCATCCATACTCAGAATGCAAGCTATTTTGCCAGAAACTTCTTACATTATTTCTGCTAGGTCAGCATCGACTCCCAGGTGTTAAGTACTTTTGGCCTGCAAAATTGTAGACTGGAAAGTGCCTGCATTTGTCCAGAACACATAAAAAAAGTTGCATCAGCTAAGAGTAGACGCTGACACAGCACGGGAGAAATAGAATGGGAAAATTTTTAAGGGAAGACCAAGTGAGTTGTCTAGGCCAGTGACTTTGAACACATGGCAATTTTGTTCCTCAGTGGACATTGGCCAATGTCTGGGAATATTTTTGGTTGTCACACTTTGCTGAAATCCATGAGCAGGGGCCAGGGATGCCGCTAAACATTCTACAGTGCACAGGACCAGCCCCTCACCACAAAGAATTATCCAGCCAAATTGTGATTTAGTGCTGAGGTGGAAAAACCCTGGTCTCACTCAAAGGCAGTGTTATCACAATGGGAAAGGAATGCTCTTTAACATAGCCGTTTTGTCTGTCTGCTCTACCAGAATGAAAACTTCCCGGAGGCACGGAATTTGTTTTGTTCAGTAGGTATGTGATAAATATGTGATGAATGAATGAAAGAGTGAGACACCAAACTAGGAGAGGACTTGGCAATTATCTGGTTGTACTGAAGTAGGGAAGGGACAATACACCCTTGGAGAGTCTAAAATGTGTGTGTTGTTATTCTAAAGACCCTGACATTGAATATCCAGGAAACCAGTACAAAGCGCTAGAGCTCAAAGAATAGAACAACTGATATTACTCTTTATGCAATTTTATTCAATAACAGAAAGAAAGAGGATAATATTTATCAAAAATGTTTAAGTCAAAACATTACCATTACAAACTTATTCTATGTTCTCTCTCAGAAAGAGTTATAAATGAATATTTTAACTTCACCTTGACCTTCACAGCCAGAAGTCAGCTCCTGACTAGAATAGCATTCAACAGGCAAATAATTCTGAAAGCTTGTATAGTGTTTGCTGAAACATTTGCAACCTCCAACTTTAGGAACTATTGGTCCACTTTTCTCTGTTCAGTCTATCAATTTCATCTAAATACTGGCCTTTCCTCTTGATATTTTTCTGAAAAAAAGCATACATTTTTTTCCCCTCTTCTCAACAAACACAATGCCTGAATTAAATGTACTTTTGGCTGGGATTTTTTTCAGAGAACATTAAATTCTTATCCTTTTAACAGTGGAAGTCAATGAGTAATTCAAAAAGAAATCAGCTGGCCATATTGTTGCCAATAGATGAAGTCACAAAACTAGTTTAATTTCAAATAGCTAAAAATAGGCATTACTTAAAGTCAAATGGCTTAACTTAGATACTAATTATACCCCATCATTAAAGACATTTTAAAGATTATTCTTCAATCCATCTTTGCACTACCATCCATTTTGCAAAATGTATGGAAAATCACTGAGGCTGGGAACAGAAGCACCGTCATTTATTACTATGAGACCAGCAGCCAGCCTGACTGTTGGACGGCGGATGCTTGAAAAAGGGTAGTGCAACGCTGTGGTGCCAGAACCTTTGCTAACCAAGTACTGCAAGGGCTGATATGGAGCCATCCAGTCTTTTCCTAATCAGGATTTGTGATTATCAGTGTTTAGTCCTTTGTCTACATTTAAATGATTTCATCTACACCACTGGCTCTTTTAATATAGTTTTTTTGTGTGTGTTTTCTCATTTTTAAGTGTTCTACTTTGATTCTGTTTCTTTTTTTTAATTTATTTTTTATATTTAGTGGGGTGACAATTGTCAGTAAAATTACATAGATTTCAGGTGTACAATTCTGTATTACATCATCTATAAATGCCATCGTGTGTTCACCACCCAGAGTCAGTTATCCTTCCATCACCATATATTTGATCCCCCTTACCCTCATCTCCCACCCCCCAACCCCCTTGCATTTTATTGTTGAGTAGTTTTATCTTTTGTTTTTTTCAGAAAGGGCTCAAGGATATTTTATGCCCTGAAGAATTTAGTATTTGAGAGTGTCTGTCTGTAACTTTTATACTTGTATGACATGTATGAATGTGTCTTCTAGCATTATTTTTTTTTCAGAATTGTGTACGTATTGCTTGATTGCCTTTTGGCATTGAATGTTGTGAAGAAGTCTGAAAGCAGCTTAATTTTTTTCCCCTCTGTATAGAAACATTATTTTCTTCTCAAACTTAATTTTCTTCTCTTGAAATTTTGACTTACATAGCATACATCACTGTGTTAACTGTTCTTATCTATTATGATCAGAACACAATTTTTGCTTTTGACCAACACATTCCATTCAGGAAATTTTATTCTGTTACTGTGTTTTCCTGAAAATAAGACCTAACCAGAAAATAAGCGCTAGCATGATTTTTCAGGATGACAGCCCCTGACCATAAGCCCTAATGTGTCTTTTGGAGCAAAAATTAATATAAGAGCCGATCTTATTTTCGGGAAACATGGTATATCGCAGTATTCTTTCTGTTCCATTTGTTTCATTTTCTACTTTTGGGATATTTTATGATAGATTATAACTGTTCCATATATCAATTATATTATCTATAGCTTTGTGTCCCTTTCCTATGTGTTTACTTTATTAAAATAAGCTTTTCTTCTACATCGTTAATTTTTTCTATTAGCTATATCTGGTCTGTTCTTCGACCTTTTAAATTTGTTATTAACTTTTTAAAGTAGCTCTTTTTGTCCTCCATTTTCTTTTGCACTTAAAAACTTTTTCTGTGTCTACGATTTTGTTTGAGCTCTTATATTTTGATTTAATATTATCATTAAATTATTTTCTAATGAAGAGCTCTCTTGGGAAATTTTCTTCTGTTTCTTGGACTTTTTCCAGATTGGATTCTTCACCTGCTTTGTTTGCATATTAGGTTTCTTTCCCTCTCCCACCTCCCATGGTGGTTTACTGACATAGTTGTGGAGCTTTTCTAATTTTCCTCATGTTTCAAGTGGAATAATCTGTTAAGATCATCTATATGCTCTGTATATAGTGAGTGATTCTTCTTGACTCTTTCTAAAGCCTCTTAGACCTGGTTTCCTCTCCCTTCTATCTATTTTGTTCTCTGAGTTTTTTTGTTTTCTAGCCCCCTTTTTTGTTCTGTAGCCTCAGGATATAGAAGCAAAATGGAAGAGGAGAGTCAGCATTGGTTATGTACTACTTTTCTTTGGTAATCTTTCCCTTAAATAGGATTATATTGTACATAATTTGGTTGTTGTTGTTTTTTCCACTTCACACTATGTCTTGAACAGCATTCCACATCAGTGCATTTAATCTACCTCATTATTTCTTTGATAGTTGTATTAAAAACAGTAAAGATGTATGGATATTTAAGCTGTTTTTAAAGGATTTGGTGATGTTCATAAGCACACATGATAAAAATTATTGGAAAATATGAATTCAATAATTCTAGCTGGGGGAGAAAACAGAATAGAAACAAAATATTAGGAATTATATTAAAAAGTTAAAAATTAATGATGTAGTCATACCATCATCTCAATTATCTTGTTTTTTTATAGCTTTAGGTACCCGATATTAATTACAATGCAGAATCAATTATGTGACAGATTTTTCAACAAGTATTTCCATTTATAAATGTATTATTGTTTTAGCAGCCATTTTATATTAATATTAATAGTGACTGAAGTACTTTTATACATATGAGATTTTCTTTTATGTTTTATTTTATATGAATAATAGTTCATTTAACATTTTAGAATATGTGCCATTCTCTCCCTTTATATAATTTATTGGTTCGCCTAATTCAGTTTTTTCAGCTGAGCTTATCTGTGTTACATACATATGCAAACAAATTGGTACTCCAATAAACCTTTCCTCTCCAGCTGTTACTTATTGCAGATCTGCCTGTTTGCCTTTGAAAGCTTTAATAGTGAGTAGAGTCATGGATTTTCTAATCTTGAGAGCATAACAAGGCAAATAATTCATCAGTAAAATTGTACCCATAATAAAACAAAAAACAAATCACTATGTCTTTAATCACATACTTGAAAGCTGCAATTTTAAGAAGAATTTGATTTTAATTTGGAGCCACATGCTGCCTCATTGATGAGACCCCTTCTGTTGATGGTCTTTACAGAATTCTGTTATAGATTTTTCCTTGTCATAAATTTCTAGCTTGTAAGACTTAATTGTCTCTACCTCTCTCAATTCACCACGAAATCCATCTCTTATTCTTCCCAAAGTTAGCAAAACGTTTGACCAACAGTTATGGCTTCTGGTGGTGTTAAAAGATAAACTGAGGCATACTAAAAAATTTTTTTAAGAGTTTATACAAGCGAAAATTGATTCAAACCAGGCAGAACCAAACTTGAAGTGATTTGGAGCACTCTGCTGACAGGAGCCAGGGGAAAGACAATTACAGAGATAGTATGGAAGCCAAGCAAGGAAATTTGATTGGCTATAGCACAAGCCTAGTTGGCGGTTTGTAACTGGATGTTCTTAGCATTTTGTTTTAGTAATCTTGAGGCATTTACAGTCTTAGATTTTGGTTTGCTTATGTAGGCCACCATGGCATAAGAGCCACCACTGTCTAATGGCTGCCCTGCTTAATGAATTTAACAGTGGGTAATTCAAAGACTTCTGTGACCTGATTTTCTTTCTTCTAATTGGATTATGGATAACATGGGCTCCATCTTTTCTTTCACAAGTGCTACCTTTAATACAGTTAATTCTACCTCTAACAGTGGTTTTTAAACTTGCTCACAAATTTACTTGCAAATGTCCTCACCTTTTCATCTGTCTCCTAATCATTAATCTTTTCAGGCACATTCTCAGTCCTTATTAACTGTTTTTCCCTTCCAATTCACCTCCTTCCTTTCCTCTGTCATTCTAATTACAATATTAAATGCTTCCAAAATTGTCAGATATTCTTAAGGTAGTGATAGTGGCTCACTACATGCAGGAAAATAGACACCATAAACTTTCAAGCAAAACTCTAGAAAATAAAGAGCCTATCTGTGTCACTTCTCTATGTAGTCCTCAAAAGTTCAAATCCCCCAAAATCTCTGTTAACCTTATGTACACCTCTTATTTAATATCTTTTTCTCAAGTATCACTATGCATGATAAATTCAACACAAAAGTATTTGATACTATGATGTTTGTTTTTAAAATTTAATTTTCTGTCCTGGTTTCTCAAATTTCAGTTCACATACATAGTCATTTAACTATATTGGAGCTTAAGTATATGTATGTAGTACAAGCCAGAGCCAGCTTGAGGGACTACACGCATTTGTGAATTGGTTTTGAGATGTGAAACAAGAAATACATAAGTGACCTACAAATGAGTTCTATTTTAAAAATGTACTTATACAACGTGGATTCCACATACAATGAGTATCTATCTTTTAAGATTTGGGATGTAAATTGCAATCTGTGAGTAATAGCCTAATGGATGGTGAAATAGGTCCAGGACAGGGGAGAGCAAGTCAGAAGCACAGTCAAAGGTAAACTTGGGTTAGAAATGTGGTGCCCTGAATCTAGCAACATTTAGACGGGGTCACAGATGTTTGCAGTGAATTATGGAGAAGTGAACTACATGCCTTTTAAAGGACAACACTCCTAGCCAAAGTTCTGTGACACTGTAGTCAGAAATGGAAGAGAGCATTGCATTACTACATTGCAGGTAAAGGAATCAGAGATGGTCAGTGTTAGATTAAGTGTCCAAAGGCAGAAGCAACAGGATTCAGGGAGTGTGGAGGTAGCCAAGGTCAGGAATAGATGCCAGCAATGCTAGAAATCATGATAAGGTCAATACACACACACACATACACACACAGTCTGACAATTAAGTTCATGAACGTGTTGTAACACTATTGCTAACCTTTTTTGATATCAGAGGGATAATTCATTATTAATTTTTACCAACTGGACAGTTAACCAAGTTTACTATTTGGAAGTGCTGAAAAGGCTATGTGAAAAAGTTAGACAATCTAAACTTTTCGCCAACAATTCATGGCTCTTGCATCACGACAATGCAACAGCTCCCACGGCACTGTCTGTGAGGGAGTTTTTAGCCAATAAACAAATAACTATTGGAACACCCTCCCTACTCAACTGATCTGGCCGCCAATGACTTCTTTCTTTACCCAAATATAAAGGAAATATCGAAAGTAAGACATTTTGATGACATTCAGGACATCAAGGATAATACGACGACAGCTCTCATGGCCATTCCAGAAAAAAGAGTTCCAAAATCGCCTTGAAGGGGGTCTAGGTGCTGGTGTTGGTGCATAGCTTCCCAAGGGGAGTATTTCAAAGGTAACCATAGGAGGTATGGAGCAGTTTTTCTATGATGAGTTTGCAAACTTATTTGTCCAAACTCTTGTGTGTGTGTGTGTGTGTGTGTGTGTGCGCGCGCAAATGCACAGAGGGTGCCAAAAAAAATGTATACACATTTTAAGAAAGGAAAAACACTACTAAAATTGTAATAATATATACTGATAACAAAAGATGAATACAAGTCACATTTCACTTCTGCAATTATAAGAGATGCTCAAAGTGGTTACCATCAGTGTCCAGACACTTCTGATTATGGTGAACTACTGCTTGAGCATAGATAACACCTCTTAAAATGTGTATACATTTTTTTGGCACCCCTGGTATATATATAACTTTTTTATTTTGGTCAGAGAAGGCATTGGTATTAAAGTGAAAACAATACATGCAGGCTCTAATCCTCTAATAGGAGCTACCTATTTTTTGCTGACTTTGTTACTGTAGAAACAAATGACATGTTAACTCCCCCTGGTCACTGGCATTTCTGCTCTGAATAAATCCCTCTCCTGTCTCTCTACAAGTCTATGTTCAATCTACTTTGCATTCTAAGGTATTATCATGTGTTATCATTAATTGCATATATTTTAATTAATTTATCCCCAAAGTAGAAACTTTTTATCAACTTTCTATATGTAATATTTTTGTCTCATTTAAACACTCAGATTTCTGGACCTCTGTTCCTCCCAAGCTAATGAGAAGAGCTTTCAGTTAACCGATTTTTGTTGCAGTTCAGATTTTCATTTGCACTAGATCTCAAGAATCTCTCTTCCTTATACAACAGAAGGAATTTCAACAAATTAGACCATCAATGTGTCTAATTTTTCAAAGCATGTAATGGAAAAGAATAGGTTTTGGATTTAAACCATCTTTGTTAAAATCTCATCTCTGCCATTCAGTTGATATGTGACTTTTGTCCAGTCACTTCACCTGTGTAAGACCCTCTTACACTCTCACCTGAAAAGCGGGATTAAATCTAAGTACATTTAAGGTATTTTTTAAAGGTTACACATAATAATTAATATATACATATATATCAATTCTCTATCCAAAACCTTAGCACATAAGAATTAATGAGATCTTAGAAATTTGACCTACTCTTCTCATTTCAACATTTCAAGAAGCCAAAGAAATTGGATTATTTCGTAAAGGTTTTTTGCAAGAGAATCTAACATGCAAACTTCAACCTAAGTACTGTATGACGATTTTTATGTGTGTTTTAGTCTTACGGATGGAGAATTTGACTTACACCTACGTGAGTTCTTTAAACCTGGCATAAAGAAGAAATTAAATACATATTTAATGATGATGGCATTAGTTATGATATAACACTACTGAGAAAATTAAGATTGCATAATTATCATCATCCAAAATGGGAAAATATTTGCCATGCCAAATAAAAAAGGTAAATTGTAGAGGCCAACAGTTTAACACTTAGCACTATATCTGACATTCATAGCATCTCAGAGAACAGTGAGGTAAGTACTCAGAATATTTGCTTCTGGGTAATATTTCAAATTGACTTCCGTGAAAAGGCAAATCCTAAGCAAATGTTTTTTTGTTTGTTTGTTTGTTTGCTTTTGTTTTTTAAATATGGGTAGAATTTCCTTTTGGTTAAAATATAATTTTAATTAAAAATCTTTGGTTTCCAAAAGAAGGAAATTTTAAGTACATTATAAACATAAATTAAAATGGGTACAATTTTAGCATATTGATTTTGTTTTGGAAATATCAAAAGTTTTAATTTTAAAAAAGTGTGTGTGTGTGTGTGTGTGTGTGTGTGTGTGTAATTTCGACATGTAGAGTCATAACACACATGTTCCTGTAATTAAAATACACTTTTACTGCATTCTTTTTTCTCCTAGAGATAAAGCAGAGGTCATAGAAAAAGAGAATTTGACTAGAAGATCGCAGATTTTTGACACAGTATTATATAGGAAAACTTGTTTCCTCTTCCCTGGGCATCCATAAGAAATGGCCAACACACCACAGAAAGCAAAGTATTTTAGTCACAAGGAAAGCTTAGTTTATCACTAAAGAAAGCATAGTTGATTGAAATCGATGAGTTTATCATTCAGAGTATAAATCATCTCTTCTAAACTGATAACAACTGACAAAATGATTTGGTTAACAAAGTGTGATTGAGTTAAGACATAATTCATGTACATTCTGTACTATGCAATGTCATAATATTATGCAATGTCAGCAAATCTCTACAGTATATGTATCTGAGTTTGAATCCTGGTTCCACTACTCACTAGTTATGTGACCTGGGTCAAAAATTTTGCCTCATGTCCTCATTAATGTAATAGAAGCAATAACAATATCTACCTCATAAGGCTTAGGTGATAACTAAAAGAGTACATGGCATAAGAGACACACACTAATTGTTCATTATTATTATATGCTACTTTATATGTAATATAATAAGCTATTTTTAGTTACTACAATAATTAAACCTGTCTAAATTCTTCTTGTCAGTTAGTTGTTACCTCCTTCCATAGAAGGAGATTTAACTTCTCTGACCCAAAATGCTTTTCTTCATGAACTTCTCATAACCTGTACAGGCTATAACAAACAGTGTGTTTTGGATTATTCTTTGTTTAAGAACAAAATATTTTCTTTTTAAATAATGTACACTCCTTTAAGGAAGGGACCATGACTACTACCTATTGAGCAGAGTAGTATTTATTCATATTTCTATATTCCTAATTAAAATTTTAACTCCCAAATTTCTGATTCCTTTTCTTCTTGTTCTTTTTATTTTTTTCCTGAACAGATGATTGGCCAGTCTTTACTTCTATTTTTCAATTCTTGCCAATACTTTTCTCACTTTTTGAATTTCAATTCAACTTCCTCGTCAGATGATCCGAAAGCTTGCTTTTGCCTTTCTTCCCCTTTCTGATTCCTCACTTTATAAAAAAGAATAATTTTGTCAGTGGTAAGATGAATGTCCTGTGAGCATTTCCTCTTCTTCGACTGCTCTCTACAATACTCTCCTATGTGCTATTCTAAGTAACATTAGTTTGCAAGAAGTAAAATGACAAGCACGATTAATTGAAAAATTGGAATAACTCATTTGGGTTTCACAGAGGAAAGTGAAATTTAAATTCATTGTGGCACACTTAGCATAATGTCTAAGGGGATTGGCTAAATGCAATTTGTGGAAAAATTTTTCTAACTCTGAATATAATACATGTTCATTACAGAAAATATTAGAAAGCTAAGAAAAATTTAAAGAATAAAACACAGCTTATTAACTTTCCTTCTATGTAAAGACAACTACAAGCAATAACTTTGAATAGTACATTCCAGATTATGAAGAGCGGTAACTAGATTATACACATACATCTCAGTACCTTGCTTTTCACTATAATTAGATCTTGTAATTATATTTCTCTTGGTCAATGCAATGTCATCTAATAAATGTTTTTGTGATTAAATAGTATTTGGCTGTGAGATGATCATATACTTTGTTTAATCACTTGTCTTATGTTGAAAATATGTGTTCTTATTTCAATTTCTTATTATATAAATAATTTCTACATCTATGTGCCACATATTTCACTGTTCTCTCTCAGCTCCACGCATGTGGCCTTTCCTGGCCTTCTAAGTCTGGGGGTCTGAACTTACATTTCCCAGGCCCCCTATTTTTTCAGAAAAGATTCTTAGAAGTAAAATTCATAATTCAAAAGGTATAAAATTAAATATGTTTTGAGGTTCAGAATTTCAGAAATTTTAAAAGTTCTAGAGTTAACAATACATACATGCACATGAATGATAGAAAATGAGTTTAAAGAAACAAAGACATACATGTGGCAAAACAAACATACTTTTCCAATCCGCACTACTCACCGTAAAGTAACTTCTCTTAATGCAATTTTTGAATGAATGAATGAATGAATGAGTAATGAATAGATATATGTATACCATAAGGTCTTCTTATAAAGAACCACCAACTACGAGCACGTTGGCACACGGAAAACACCTTATAAAGGAATCTCGTCCCCCTGCCATCATTCACAAAAGGTAGAACGATCCTCCACAATTCCAAAGGAAAAAAACTTATAGTTAACCATAATCATCATATGTTGAAAGATTATATTAATATTATTATGGTTTGATTTTATACATTCAGGAGGTAAGCATACAAAAGAAAATAGACTTTATTTTGCATAATGCAAAATCATTGAACACTGGCCTCCAAAAATAAAGCTTCTAGATAAAAAATTCAGAAAAAGTAATTGTGGGGAAAAAAAAAAGGAAAGTTGATGGAGCAAACTCTAAACAAATATTATATAAGTACAGGGCATGTATTCATCTACATAAAGCTATGTTTTAAAAATAACAGCCCATCTAAAAATATACTATGTGTGTCCTAAAAGCATATATTTAAATGATCAGTGGTTATTAAACAATATTCAATGCTACCTGCAATGAAACAGGAAACCTTGACTTTAACACATAATAAAAGATGACAAAGAGACTTAATACAAAAGGAACTGTTTAACTAAATGATACAAATAACTTATTGTGTAACTTAGTATAATGTGTATTCCCTGAGGATCAGCAACACATTGGAAATATAGTGAAAGAATATCATTGTCACCCTGGAGAGGCAATATTCATAAGAAACCACCATTAACTGCAAATTTCTGGGTAACAGTTATTTGGGGGTCCAGATACATAAAATATTTTATCTCACATTGTATAACTAAAGAACTTGATTTTCTCATTGCCAGAATTGCTCAGCACTCATGGATTGAAGCTGAAAGGGGTGTCTCTGAAATTGTTACTTACTGTCTTGTTCTCCTACGCAAGTAACCATGTTGTTAGAAGAATAAACCATTAAGCCTGAGCATTTGTAATGTAAGTAAGAACTGACGTGAAAGAAAACAACAAAACTACGCTGACAAGCATCAAACCCTGAAATGTTTTGGACTTTCTGGTAATAAATAATACGCAATTCCTATGATTGACTACAATTAAGATTGTTTTCAGTCCGGCCAGCCTCACATATTTAAATCATCTCCTGGGAAAGAAATAAAAATTTAAACTTACCTAGCTGTTCTGTTGTTCTACACAGATGCCTAGGTTCCCAAAATTGTCCCAGACGATATTGGCAGCAACTGTAATAGGACATGAATCTCAGATAAGTCCTTCTCAAACTTTAGTGTGCTTAACACGATTACCTAGGATGCCCCACATTAGAGCCCAGCAACAGAAATACTGATTTAGAAATTCAGGAAGATGATACAGAAATCCAGATTTATAAGCACCCATCTCAATTAGATGGGGAATCTAGAAGGCTTCTCAGAGAAATTGTGTATAACACTGAATTTATCAGATCTCCAAATCATCCTCTCTTCATAGCTTTGGTCAATATTAGGCTGTCAAAGATTGTCTTAGAGGGCTCCATACCACTTGAGCCTTTAGTTGTTTTAAGCAGAAGATGTGAGTTTTATCCTGCTTCTGTTCTTATCAACAGAAATACCAACTGCAAGTCTTAAAGAAAAGAGCATCAGAAGAAAATGCAGTTTCGTCCAATTCCACTTGATACATGACAGGCAATATCCTTTCACCAGAAAAAGTATTGGAGCTAAGCAAGTGAACCAGAGGCATTGACTGGGAATTTTATAGTGGCAAAAGGATAATTCCCATAAACTAGACAATATCATGGCCCAGTTGCTGGGAGTAAGGAAAGAAATTCATATGCACAAAATGTGCGTTGAGAACACACCTTTGCATATAGGAAATCAACAGGGTGGTATCAAAAGTTGATGCGACAGACCTCTCCAGATCTTCCACCCTGTTTCACAACTGACAGAACTTCCACATTTCTGTAGGACTGAAAACCTTCTATCACCTTCTGAACAGGGGATCTTGGTAACAGAAAAGAAAGACATCCTGATGTGATTGAATTAAAAAAGCTCTAGTATTTATGTCATTAAGTCTTCATCAAAACCCTGCCTTAAGGAGATAATAGAATTATATTCCAGTCAACAATGCTTTTATAGCATCTCTTCAATTTTGGAATCATAAGCAGTTCAAGTTATTTTTTCTTAATATCTTTTATGCTATTAGGATATTGCTATCATGCAAATTGGAAATTAGGTGACAGGGTATGAAAGTGCTTTACATATACACATTGAAATGTTGCCTTATAGCAGAAAGGGAAAACATTTCCCATAAATGTGCTGACAGATGAAAATTTTACAGCAGATATCTCTCAGAAGTCATCTGCTTTTAAGTTTAATATGTAAAGAAAATATCATATCATATGTTAAGAGAAGAATTGTAATGATGAAAAGAAAAAAAAAGAACAAAACTCTACTCCCTATACTTAGCCTAATTCATATACCAGTGAATATTTTTTAGGTCCTCTTTCCCATGACCAGAAGGAAAATAACCTAAAGAGTTTTGACCTGAAATATTTCAGTATTATTGTCCAGTAAGACACTGCTTTTTAAGCCATAAATTATAGGAAGTCATAGTATTCAAGGCTTTGCAGAATATGAATGCATGCAGACCTCAAACTGAATCTGTAGAGGAGTGCTAATGAGCCATACCTCCATTCTGAAGTGTTTCAGCACTCTTTCCATCTTTATGATCTCAAATAGCTTCTCATTTTTTTAATTAATATGTAATAACTTTTGTTTGTCTAGATGTAATCATTACAATTTCCAGAAAATTTTCTGTAAAATTTCTACAACTAAAAACCAAACTTCACTACTTTGTAAAGGATATTTAATATTTATTTGAAGAAAATGGAATTACTTCAATGCAATCCAATCTCCCCATCATTATTCTTAAGGAAACCTGGTAGAAACTCTTCATAGTAAAGTCAGCATAAACCATTGTCTGTGCTCCATATCTACATTATCACACCTATATATATTTTTTCTGATATTGCATATTAAGTGAAAGCTTCATTTGTACAGCCATTTATTAAAACAAATGTTTATTGAGAACCATCTCTCTTCTGGGCATTATATTAAAAAATAGGGAGACAAAGTGTTGTTTCAGGGTTCTATCTCTCTTTTGGACTTCCCCACCACCTTAGAGAATCAATCACACAGGACACCGAGAGAGACAATCTAACTTGTTCAGGTCACACTTTCTTCAGTGCCATAATTTCAACAGCTGAGTAAAATCAGTGAAGCAATGTAGATATATCACTACATGATTTATTAACTTAACTGACCTTATCAGAGTAAGCATGAGAAGCAATGGTTTGTAGAACTTCATAAATTTTTAAATAAACATATTTTTCTCAACAAAATAGAGCTGTTTTCCAGTCAACTGTCAACTACTTACTTACAAACTATCCCTCACTTTTTCTTCCTGTTTATTTCTACCAGTGTTCTATTTGGTAGTCCCTCAAGACAAACATATGGTGATGGACGGAATTTGACTTTGGGTGGTGAACACACAATGAAATATATAGATGATGTATTACAGAATTGCATACTTGAAGCCTACATAATTTTATTAACCAATATCACCCTAGTAAATTTAATTAAAAAATATATAAGGGGAAAAAAAAGAGGAGATTGACTAATGCTTTAGAGTTTAGACAGACCCTTCTGTACCCAATTAAAGTTTGGAGTGTTCCTCCTGGTATTACCATGTCTAACCATGAAAGAGACCTAGTGACCTCTGTACCATCTGGGTCATATATAGAGCTTTCCTGACCGTTTTCCCTAGGTGTGCATATAACATGTTACATCTTAAGGTCAAAACTATCCAAATGATAAGATGCTTTTTTATAGACGCCAGGCTGTGATACATTAATAACATTTCTAAACTGTCTTTTGACTTTCCAAATTGCTACGTGGTGCAAGTAGTGTTGAAAGTTACTTATAAACTATAGTCCAAACTTTAACCTGACAACACATTTTGCGAATTTTACTTCAGTAGTTTCTTTCTCCCCACAATAAAGTTGAATAAGACAGACTCCAGATGTTCCACTTAATTTTGCCCATGACTATGGGCAATCATTATCAGTCAACTTTACATATTAAATATCCTTGTTCCTTTTAGTTGCAACACTCTGTGTATTTTCAGACTAGAAATACTAAAATAAGCATATGCCTCTGTCCAGTTCTTTAGGTCTTATGAACTGATGACAAAATTGTTTAATTCAGATGCTTAACTGAGGGCACTTAGGAAAACAACCCTCTCACTGACAGGAGTTCCCATTGTTAGTAGTCACCAAAGCAAAAGTGACCTGATATAGTTAGCTCTAGCTTCATGGTATAGATTTCATATTCTCATTTTTATTTTAATACACTTATAAGAGTGGAGCTCAGAGAATTATAGGATTGTTTTGCATTTGTTATATTGGTGTGCACGCATGTGTGTGGCTTGCTCTACTTTAGATATGCTGCTGCCTTGCTTTGACCTCAGTAAAGTTAGATTGCAAATATATGCTATTTTTACATTTCTTTTAACATGGATGATTTTGACTTTAAAAGCATTATGCCAAAGGAACTCTTTGCTACCCATTGTTTTCCAAACCTTTCCATTCTTTTTATCCATCAAGAAAGATCACATTAGCAATCTTATTTCCTCTGAACCAGAGTTTTTTTCTTTTTTTAAACTTCAATGCATAATTTTAATATTTCTTGCTTGGAATCCATCGATATGATAGTTCTGATAAATCAAGCTTCTCTAGGTAGGACAGGTGTTACTGACAGACAGATCACAAAACGTATGTGCCTTCTAATGAATCCAATATTTCTAATTTACTTTTCCCTCAAGAATGCATTTGCTTTCTACATTGCTTCAGAGTAGAACCCTCAATCATCTGTCACCATGTGTTCTTAGGGTAACATTTCTGAAGTGATAAAAGTAGAATTTTAAACAAGAAAAAGAATCTTCACAGCTACATTTAGTCTAAAAATCTGTCAAGTAGATCTTGAATTTCTGTATGGATATAACATGATTAACTCTAGAGGAGTGTGAGAAAAATAAGAAAATAGTTCAGCTAAGCTGTGTATAATGTCCCTTTACACTGGACAGTCAATCATAATTTGTTTAATTTAATTGCATTAATAAAGTGGGGGTATGTTTTCAATCCCATCCTATATTTTACTTTATATTAGAGAAAACACTTCAACATGTATTATAACATTTAATTCTCACAGCACTCCAGAGATAAATAGTATTATGCCCATTTTACAGACAATGAAACTAAAGCTCAGAGAAGTGTGAAAAGGTTTGCCCAAGTTTACAGTTAGTAGCACCAGCCAAACTGGAAGCCAAGCTAAAGGTGTTTTGACTTGGAATTCTGCCAATTATACCAGTCTGATGCTGAAGAACCCTTTTTCTTAGGGGGAATTAAATCACTTACTCATTTTTACCCATCCTAAAATATTAATTTGAGTTATTTCTTATGTAATAACATTAATTCATCAATATTTATATGAAGCAATATTATTTTAGGGCACCGCACTCCAAAGCTTTCACAGGTCATAGAAAACCAAAACAACCCACTGTCAAGTTGACTATGAATGTGCTAAAAGAGCCTAGAAAATCTGAAAGAACCATCTCTGCCTATATTTGTAAAATATCATTTAGTCCTAGCAGGAATTAGTCGAGTCAATAAATGGGTCTATGATTTTCATTCAGTTTCTGTAACAGACAAAAATTTTGCAAAATCACTTAGTATGAAACTCTGATTGCTCCTTATAATTATAAAAGGAATGCAAATGATCAATAAAGCAAAAATCACACATTTTAGAAATTAATAGCATTTTCATTTGAGCATGGTTAATAATGGTTTTAATTAAAACTCCAGTGGGTATTGAGAAAGGAAGAACTTATATATATATTATTTTCAAAACATTATTTTAGTATTGAAGTTATGGATTAGGCTAGGCAATGTGTGTGTATGTATAATATATATACAAACTTACAAATGAACTCTGACATCTAAAACTAATTATAATGCAATGTGCTAAATTCTATAACAGAACTAAGTACAAAGATCTTTAGCTATACAGAGAAGGATCATGTAATCTGTATGAGATCTTGAAGGACTAGAGGAATTTACTGTGTAGAGGACAGAAGAAGGGCATTTCAGGCAAGGAAATCACGGTTATAATCACATTAAAATATGAAAGAACGTACTGATATTATTGAACGGTTAAAATACTTTTCACTCAATGCTCTCACACAAGCCAATTATACTGTTACCACAGTATGATTTCATGCTATCAGTAAACATTGTCTCACAAAATCATGTCTTCCTTATACAATTGAAGGAATCTTCCTATGTGTCACATCAGATCGTGAACCCTGAAGAAAACTCTAAAAATGTAAAGTCTATCTTGGTGTCCATTTGAATTAAGCCATTTTATATTTTAACACCTTAAATTGAATAATTTTGTAATTTTCCAAAATAGCATAGAAACGAGCACAGGATAAGAAAAGAGGAAACCGAAAGAAATGAGTAGATAGCTGCCTAAGCAGTCATGGACATCATAAGAACTCAAAGGAAAGGGAAACATTGGCAGAGGGTGAGAGACATTTTGAAAACAAGCTTGCTATGCTACAAAATTATTCCTCATACTGGGTTTAGTTCTGAGCTGTTCCTTCTTTTCTTATCTCTCCTTTGCACTTTCCCATAGGAAATACTTTACCTTCATGCTTTCTTGGCAAGGAACAAAGGAGACAATTCTACACTGGAGTGGGTGTTTTGAAGGGGACTACATAAGCACAAAAGGAATAAGGGATATAAGATGAGAAATAGAGAATGAGCACAATGGTGCAAAGGTCACAGAATCTGAATTAGGAATTCAAAAATCCAATTTTACTGGTGGCTTACCTGCTCTAATACTGGACAAGGTACTTCTAAGTGACTCAACTCTAAGACATAAAACTCCTTTCTCCTCGATTGGGCAGTTTTGAGGACTATGTAACCCTGCTTTGTTTTTTTCCATAACACTTGTCATCACCTAACATAGTAAATGTTTATGTGATTAACTGTTTTCTATCTGTTTAAACTTATATAACTTCTTGAGGTCAAGGACTTTTTTCTTTGTTTGATGCTTAGTTTCCAGTGCCTAAAACAGTTCCTAGTTATATTGCAGTTCAGTAAAGAGTAGTTGCATGAATTACCTTAACAAATAAATAAAAGAATATAAACATTGTTTCTGGCAGTTTCATTTATTAACTGTGTGACCTCAGGCTTCCTTAACTGTAAAATGGATGTGGGGAAGAACAATGCATATCTTTCATAATTGTTGTCAAGGTAAATGGAATTAATAATGCCTGGTTTATAATAAATGTTAAATCCATGCTAGCTATTATAATATTTCAGAGTAAGGGGCTTATCCAAGAAGATGAATGCTAAACCTCCATAGAGCCAAATTTATCCATAAAGAAAACAACCGAGTTTGAAAAATCCCAGGTAGAGACAATAGGCCACATCGGTATATGTCATTCCCCTGAAGCTAGTACAGCTACAGGACGATTAGAAATAAACTCAGTTTGGAGTTAGAATGCTGCCACAGGAAGCTAAAGGTTTGCGATTCAGAGGATTATACATTGATTTTTATTCATAACTACATATGGGCTATCCTGTTTTTCCAAAGTGAATCTTTCTGAGGGGCTCCCATATAGCAAAATGAGCATATCTAAGACAAAAACATTTTCATAAAACAAAGTGATACAGAGATAGATTACTCTTCCTTTCTGATTTATAAGAAGGCAGTCTCACAGCATGCTGGATTTAAGAAGTGAGACATCTAAAGACAAAGAGTTAGCTACCCTTGGTAAAGAAGGGAGGTGTTTTTCCATATGCCCCGTTTGGCCTCAGTAATCATCCCCCCATGCACCTGTTCTTTCCCAATTTTCCACACTCAGCTATATGTTCAAAACAATACTTGAAAAATGTAAAACAAAAAACATGAACTAGTTCAACCAGAGTTATCCAGGCAGTGTATATTAAAAAAGAAAAAAAAAAGAAACAAATGAGCACATTGAATTTTAGTAAAACGGTCAACTTTTTACATGATTGAAGGTTCAATTTTATTAATGTAGTATATTTACGTTGTGCAAAATTATTTAATTTTGTCTTGTTCTCTTTCATATTTTCCCCAGTATACATACAAATGATGATGATGATAAGAAGAAGAAGAAGAAGAAAAAGAAGAAGAAGAAGAAGAAGAAGAAGAAGAAGAAGAAGAAGAAGAAGAAGAAGAAGAAGAAGTGTTAGCACTTCTACAGAAATTTATAAATTAATCAACTTATGCAATGGTAACTCAATATCTTAGAAATAACTGGAATGTTATAGCAAAAACCCCAAATTACTACTCTACTCAGATACAAAAGAGATGCAAGCAGTAGCTTCAGTGTTTTAAATATATATAAAGTTTACCTCATGTTATAATGTTAGTTAGGATACTCAAGGAAGTAGACATGAGAAAGGGTGCAGTGTGCAGAATGTTTATTAGGAAGCAACCTTAGCATCAACATTCATGGAAGAGAGGGAAGGAAGCAGAACTGGACAGAAAAAGAAGTCAACCTATGATGGAGGCTCAAAAACAGCCTTGAATAAATGCACAGAGAAATCCACAGCTTTAATGAACACCAAAGTTGTCCAATCAAGGCTAAAATGTCTTGGCCTTTTAATTTATAAGTTGCTCAGATGTGCCCTGTCCTGGGAAGAGCATGACCTTGGAAAAGGTAGCTCTCTGCAGCTAAGGCAGTGCTTAGAGAGACTGAGGGTTGAAGTTTGTCTGTCGACAGCACTCAGAGAAATTAGAGCAAAAAGATCTTCCTTTCATGAAGGAAGGTCTGGTTGGTGTTCACCACATCTAATATTTTTCAAATCCTTAAAAGGACATCTGCTTACAGCTATATAGTTTGCTGTATGTTATAAAGAGTTATCCTGCAAAAAAACAATTCATTTCTGGATAAATCATATTTTCCCAAACCACATGCAAAAATTAACTCAAAAGTGGATCATAGACCTAAGTGTAAGAGATAAAACTAATCCACTTCTAGAGTAAAACATAAGGTTAGGCAATGATTTCTAAAACAGGATACAAAATGCACAGACTAAAATACAAATTCATAAAACAGATTTCATCATGTTTTGTGAATGAAGTAGTTAAGAAAAAAAAAAAGCAAGCCATAGACATGGAGAAAAGTTTTATAAAATATATATTTAACATAAGGCTCCTATCTCAACTATATAAAAAAACTCAGTACCCAACAATAAAATAAACACCCCAATTTTAAAAATGGGTAAAGATTTGTACAGCTACTTTACAAAACAACACATGTTAATGACGAATAAGTACATGAAAGGATAGTCAACATCAATAGGCTTCAAAGAAATTTGAACTCAAACCATAATGAGATATTTTTACACACTCATTAGAAAGGCTAAAGTTAAATAGACTGACAGTACCAAATGTTGATAAACAAGTGGAAGAACTAGAATTCTCATACCTTGCTGATGCAAATGTATAATTGTACAGCCACTTTGGAAAATAGTATGGAGCATGTTACGAGATTAAACAAACAATTATCATTGTCCCCAGCAATTCCACTCCTGCATATTTATCCAAGAGAAATGAAAACATATCTTCACCAAAAATGTGTATGTATATAAATGTTCATGTCAGCATTATTCATAATAGCCAAAACCTGTATGCAAGCCTACTGCTATCTACTGATGACTAGATGACTACCTGACAGAAATAAATGAATTACTGATTCATACAATATCATGCATTAATCTTAAAATCATGTTAATTAAAAATCAAGACCAAAAGAATACATGCCACATGACTCCATATAAGTGAAATTCTAGAAAAGGCATAATTATGGCAACAGAAATAAGATCAATGGCTTCCTGGGCCTGGAAGTGGGGGAGGGGATTGATAGCAAAGGGGGGCACAAGTATTTAAGGTGAAGAAATTGATCTATGTATTTATTGTGGTATCAGTTACATGCTTCTGTACAATTACCAAAATTCATCAAACTATACACTAAAACTGAATGAAATTTATTGTATGTAAATTATATCCCAATAAAAAAATTTAACAGTTAAAAAACTGAAAAAAATCAAATATTACATCCTTGAGAGAATGGCAGAAATTAGCGTAATCCTTAAAAACACCAACATTCCACCATTTAATTAAATAGTTGTTCTTCTTCTCCAATAGCTCCCCTCCCCAAAACATGGACTCTGGTTTATGATAATTGACTACTGCAAACCTAACCAAGTAATAACACAAATTGTAATTATTGTGCCAGATGTGATAGCTTTGTGAAAACAGATCAACATAGCCTTATGTGCATGGTACATGGTTTTGAGTGAATAAAGTTGTTTTGTTTTGTTTTTTTGAGTGAATACATTTTTTTCTATCTATGTCAGGGATTAGGATCAGTGGCAGTTTATGTTCATAGACTTACTGTTCATCTCAGTGCTATTAATTCTTCCACATCCTATCACAATATATAGTCTGAGGGCACCTAGATTATCTAGACATTCCATAGAATATCAAATTAATCTGCTCTACTTAGTATGTCATTGGAGCAGAGGAGCAAAATATGCAAGTATGTCAAAGGACTTATTAAGACATATTCACTCCAGAGAGTGGAAGATAAAATTTAGGAAGATCCAGGGGCTCACCACATTAGTGATTTAGTGGTCCAATGGTCTCTGTCATGCCAGAATATCCCCTTCAATATACAGGACAAATTATTTAATCTTCACCTTCCACCAATAAGAATCCCAATTCTTAAAATATATATTTTGGTCCCAGAAGAAGCATATTCTACACTTGGGGATATTACTCCAACTCATTTATCTAGTGATAAGAAATGCTTCCAGCTTTGACTGGGGTCCAGAGCAGAAAGTATATCTGTAAGATGAATAAACTGCAGTAAAACAGTCCTAAAAATTGATCCACATGACCTGACAGATGCTATGATATTAGATGTATGTGTGATAGAAAAAGGTCCCAGGTGGAGTTTATGTCAAATTTCAATAGAATAATAATATGGAACTCCAGAGATCTGGAGCAACTCCATGCCGTCTGCAGAGGTGAACTCTGCAGCAATTAAATGAAAATCTGGCATAGCATTAGGGTTGGTACACATGGAAAAACTGCCCAGGGGATCTCAAGTGACCATGTAGCCAAAGCTGTCCATCACAAGCATAGGTCTAGATGGAGCCAGTATCATTTCATGAGAGGATGGAAGCTATAAGAAAGAGTGGGCATGAGCAGGGTGAGAGGGCACAGATAAACTGTACGAGGTGTTTGCTCAGAACCCTTTAATCCACAATGCTGCTTTATCACCTCTTCCTTACCTCACACTTATGATCACATGATCCTGTGATTTCCCAATGACCAGCTAAAGGAAGAGAAAAAAAGCCAGGCATGGTTCATGGATAAGTTGGTTTGGCATATGTGTGAAAGCCAAGAAAGAAGGATGTCTGTTAGAGTACCAATCACATGTGAACTTGAGAGACACATGTAAGGGCATCTTCCCAGTGTACTACCTTGTGTGAAAATAAAGATGACTTAAGGTAGGTGGTGAATGGGTTGGCCAGTTGGTTAGAATCTTGGAAACAGAAAGCTTAGAAGACTGAGTACAAAATATTCTGGAAAAATAATGTGTGTTGCTGTACTTACCGAAATGAGCATAAAGTGTGAAGATATTGATACAACACATTCATACTCACCAGGAAAGATCCACCATGGAAGAGGAATTAAACAACCAAGTAGAAGGAACAACTTGGTCAGTTGTTTTTCAGCCAGCCTCTGCCATTGTCTACTCTTATGCTGGCATAATGGACTAAGGGACAGAATAGCTATGGCGGCAGAAATGGAGGCTACGCATGAGCCCAACTTCATGGATTACCACTGACCCAGGTTAATCTAGTTTCCTCCACTGGCAATGTCTAATCTCCCAGCAACACTGACCCAGGCTGAGTTCCCAATATAGCACTGTGTCTCGAGAAATCCAATCTGCCATTTCAGAAAGTTGATTATATGGGACCTCTTCTACTTTGGAAGGAAGGGTTATTCATGACAGCGTCATCAATACATATTGCAGTAATGTGTTTGCCTAACTTGCCAATAGAGCCCTGGCTAGCACTGCTATCTAAAGCTTACTGAATGTTTCATGCACTGACATGGCAACATGTACCACAATGTCATGGAACTTTACAGCAAAGGAGATACAGCAGTTGGCGTATGACCATGGTATCCACTGCCAGCCTAACAGACAGATGGAATGGTCTTTTGAAAATGATGCTTAGAAAAGATACCCTGCAATGATGGGGAACCATTTAAGATGCAATATATACCCTTAATCGATGCCTACTGTTTTCAGAACCCAAGTGATTGAAGTAGGACTGGTACTGCTTACCATTACTCCCGGTAACCTATTTGGGTAATTTATCCTTCTTGTCCTGGCAAATTTAGTCACTTTAAGTCTACAGGCCCTCATTTCCAAAGATGTGAGGTTTTCATCAAAGGACACAGTGAGTCCTGTTAAAATTCAAGCTATGTTTTCCATTCAGTCCTTTTGAACACTTCGTGAACACAAAAGACAGGCAGACAAGGAGAAAAGTGATCATACTGGCAGGGGTAATTGATCTTGAGCACGAGAAGGAAGAAGGGTTGTTGTTAAATAATGGGTAAAGAAAAGACGATGTGTGGTACTCAGGCAATCCACTGAAGTGTCAGTTAGTAACACCCTACTCCATTTTAGTGGTGAATGGACAGGTATATCAGTCACAACCTGAGAAGGACGTGGTGACCAGGAACTCACATTTCTCAGGAACAAAGGCCTATGCAACTTAACAAGGTAAGCCACTTAAAACAGCAGGGATGCTAGCCAAGAGTCAGAGAAATCTAGAATGGCTAGCAGAAAATGATGAAAATTGTCAGTTCCAGTGCTGAGACAAACTATAGCAGCTGGAGGCTGTAGGTTAGCCCACCAGTTTTCCTCATTTGTTTCCTCAGGATTTGGGATCAACCAAAATCCTAGAGGAGTTATTCCCATATTAGGCGATATTACTGAAAAAGTAACCAGGACTGAGGATTGCAAGGAGTAGAGTGTAGTGGCTGCTGTGTTGCCCTAGATTACTCCTTTCAGGACTAGGCACTTATTCTTCTAGATCCTGAGGATGTAGCTACTAATAGCTTGTATTTTGTCCTTGTCCATTACTATCCCTTAGCCAAAGGGGGTTGTGTCACCCCATCTTACATCACCAAGAATAGGTTAACACCAATTCTAACAACTGGTGATGCAGAAATGCAAATGCTCACCCCCGCCCTTGTTTTAATTTGCTGGGTAACTAGATGGTATCTCAAAAGACAATTTATTAAGGTTTAAAATTAATTAAATTCAATGAATGGATTAAGTATCAGATTAGTCCAGCTAAAGAGAGAATTACTGAGCTGAAAGTGAGGACTAAAAAATTTAATAGATGAGGAGAGCCAAAATATGAAAGCAAAGCTTAAATGCTGTGAAGTGTAGAATGAGAATGTCTAAAGCACACAATCACAGTCCAAGAAAGATAGAAGAGGTTGGAGGAGAGGCAATAGTGAACAAGATATGGAAACAACCAAAGTGTCCTTCAATAGATTATTGGATAAAGAAGATGAGGTACATGTATACAATGGAATACTACTCTGTCATAAGAAAAGATGAAAGAGTGCCATTTGCAGCAACATGGATGGATCTTGAGATTATTATGCTAAATGAAATAAGTCAGACAGAAAAAGTCGAGAACCATATGACGTCACTGATATGTGAGATATAAAACTGAAAGCAGCAAAGAAACAAGACAAACAAAAAAAGAAACAAAAAACCATACATACATACAATAGTTTGGTGGTTACCAGAGGCTAAGAGGGGAGGGGTGATAGTAGAAGAAGGTAAAGGGGGTCAAATATACGGTGATGGAAGGAGAGCTGACTCTGGGTGGTGAACGAACACACAATGTGATCTATACAGTATGTATTACAGAATTGTATACTTGAAACCTATGTAATTGTATTAACCATTGTCACCCCAATAAATTTTAAGAAAAAAAAAGAGATACAATGGTCGAGAATTTTACGAAAACCATTGAAACACATGAATATCTAGCTAGCTTATTTATGTATATATATGTCATATTGTAGACTATGCAGAATACTTAGAAATCCACACCTAAACACATTCTAGCAAAATTGCAGAAAGCCATTAGCTAAGATTAAATCAGCCCAAATGAAAAGAAAGATCAGTTATGAAGGAATGACAATTAGACTGGCAGAAGTATTGAGAGAAAATCACCATTGTCTTATAATTGTGTCTCCCAGTAAAGCTATCTTTCAAGAGTAAAAAAAAAAAAAATGCATTGGTTAGATCTAATTGAATAACTGGTTTGTTTGTTTGTTTGTTCATTTTGTTTTGTTTTCTTATTTAGGCAAGAGACATGTTTGGGGACTATGCTTTTTACCCAACAATTGAGAACACATATTTCACTGAGATACAGTACATTTAGTCTTTTAATATCTGTGTATTCTGCTACTCTGCTACTTAAATACACAGAATTATTTTTACACAAGCGATCCCACACCAGAATGTTGCTGTACTAAAAATTATGCCTGTGGGAAAAGATACATGCGCAGCTCTTTCCCTATGCCTGGCTCTACTGAAACCCCTATGTGGAGTGCCCTTCTGTACCTAGGGGCAGAAATAGCTCCTCGTCACCTTTTCACAAGTGAGATCCATACTAAGCAAACTGTCAGCATGTGCTCATCTTTCAGTCCTTTAGGGGGAAGGCATAAACTTCTTTTATAGTCTAAAAACTTATCTTAGTCTAAAAACTTATCTTAATCATCTTCCTTACTCTTTCTCTCCTCAATGACCAGAATTTAGCAGACAAATATTCAAATAATAGGTCCTCAGTAATTTTTAAAATTTCAGAAAAGACAGGATATTGTTTTCAATAGAAGTTTTGTTTTTGTTTTATGCAAAGGATGCTCATAATAGGTTCATTAGATTGAACAGCAGTATTGTGATAAATTGAGATTTATAGCTTGTAATTATTTAGCACACTATTTTCCCAAGGCAAATATTTTCATAATTAGACCTCAAAAATAACATTTAAATTAAAAGAGAAAGAGTGAAATCATTTGGGTCTAAATTAAATAAGCATACAGATATCCCTCAAACTAAAACCTATGTCAATACATGCTCTGCGATGCTTTATTATATCAGGAAACCCATGTGTAAACTGATGGACATTTTCCTAGAAAAAATCAGATAAGCTAATTTAACTTTTTGGCAATATTCTTCTATTTTTCTCATTTAGGCACATCATCATATTAGTAATGGGGAAACAATAAGCTGTACCAAATTGGAAAACAAAATTTAAGTTCCCCTGTGAGCACTACATGTGGTGAACACTTAATTGTAAGCCATAGCGAAATTATCAGCTTTTCTGATGCCTTTTGAAATGGCTTTTTTAGATGCCTTTTATAATGGCTGCCAGAGATAGATGATAGATAGATAGATAGATAGATAGATAGATAGATAGATAGATAGATAGATAGATAGATAGATAGATAGATAGATATCTGGACATAACCCTAACCCTAACACCACTTTAGCCAACGTCTACAAATGTGCCTTGGGATAAAATAAAACCAAACCCCCAATTTTTTTTCCAATGGAAACTTCAAACCTCTGGGATGTCTTCATTAAATAAATAAAAAAACCCATTGACTCATTTATTTACTTATTCCTCAAACATTTACTCTACTCACTACATTCTGGCACTGCATTAAGTTCTGAAGACGTAAAAATGAGTAGTACCTGTTTTCATCTAATCAAAACCTACCAGGAAAGCCAGAGAAAATAACAAAATCAGACTGAAATTTCACTAGAATAAATTTGAAATTAGTGTTAGTCATTTGCTGGTTGGTTAGTTTTTCAGTATCCCAACTCCAGGCTCGCACATTTTTATCCTTAGCTTTCATATCATAGATAAAACCATGAACAAATATAATCTATATTAATCACAGTCAAACAAATATTTTTCTCAAAATTCTTGTGCTAAATTGGCAAAGTAATTTTAACATTTAGATAGTTTGAATATTATCTATGAACAAATCATCAACTTGCAACATTTTATGATATGTCAATGCCTTTTATATTTTCAGTATCTTGGCAATGGAAGAACTAAATCAAATAACTAGAAGCCTATTCTAACCTGAATACCTTCAGTGTCTCCTTAAAGTTGTTCTAACTGACCACAAAGAAACAAATTATACATTGCTGCTTTGCTCTATTTCATACAGAGGATAATTGACTCATTTCTGCCATCACATCAAGATATCAACCTTCTTTAAGCAGCCAGCACTTCTGTGCAACAGCTAGTTTACAGAGAAAAAGAGAGATCCTGAATTTAAAGAAAATCATCAGATGTATCTGGTAATAACACTGCTTTGAAGAAGAGGGCATAACACTTTCAGTCTAATAGAAAACAGGTTTAAAAAAAGATAAGACTGATAAGAGAAATTTGAAACTGATTTAAAAATTGAAGAACTAATATTGTCCATATAGGCTTAGTCAATTACAAATCCTTCATGAGAACTATGTGTTATTCCAGCAAGTAATTTTTTGTGTGAGTTTCATTAGGGAGGATATGTGGGACAATCTTTATTTAGGATTACCAGCTTGGCCAGTTACCACTTTTGAGTCATTGAAGTGTGAGTGCCAATTATTCCCCAGAATTAACGAGAAACACTAAGGTAAATGTGTACACCTAAGGAGTTTCCTGATAACAAAATTGCATCAATATTGACACAATATTTGTCAATTCATAATTAACCCCATCCCCAAATAACAGATGGATTTTTAAGTGAACAGGTGTCTGCTGCCACTGAAAGTATTTTCATCTAGTTGGTGATTATAAACATATTTTCATCAATAGGAAAAACATTCCAGTTTATTTTAACCCATGTGTTTAGGGTTTTCTTTTACAATATTTCATGATTCATAGCCAGAAATTAAGTAGAGTATGGTAGAATACATTTTCTCTGTGCTGTTGTGTCTCACCATGCTGACATATATTTACCCAATTTACTTGATTTCTATAGATCAATGTAAATAATTTGTTTTATTCCCTTTGTCTAGCATCCTGATTTAATTACACGTGTTATATAACATCATGAAGGTCAGGAATACCTCTTCTATTTCTGCCAGCTACTGCTGAAAAACCAGAGCAAATCAATTACATCTCTTTGTTTTAAAAGGAAGTCAATGGTAATTGAGGGGGAAAAAAACAACTCATTTTTACTGCTTATTAGTGTGTTACTGATCCACATTTGGAGTAGTAGGAATTAAAAAATAACATCCTGCCCTCATTCACAAGGGTCGTGATACCTTATCTCATGTCTCATGTGGCTCCAGTTTCAGGGACGATCAAAGAGTGACATGCCATTGGGACGGAATGTGATATTTAGATGTCACTTTACAGTTTAAGTTTTATTTCCACTTATGCCATTTAATTTCAGCCTCAACAACCCTGTTACACCGTAAGGATACTATTAGTGTCTGGTGTTCTCATTAGTACCAAAATCTACCTTAGCAATGGCAATTCTGAATAAATCTCAAAATGCATTTAGAGTTACTGGTCTTCCAACAAAATAAATCTAAGAGTGAATAGCAGAGGAGAGCTACTGAGAGAAGATTTAATCATGCAACTGAGGTGATTATATTTTTATATTTACTGAGTATAAAGGAAATATTTAAGTCAAATTCAAATTTACCAAGTATTTGCTTAATACCTACTAAATAGACAACACAATCTGGGATGTGAAAAAAGCAGATACTGGAGTTCTTATGAAAAAGGAGCTTCCAATGTCCCCAATGATACAAGATGCATTGCATACAAATTAAAGAAAATATGAGAATAAATGAAATCCAAATGTGAAAGCACAGACATTAAGAATGAAACAAAAGATGTGTTGAAGTAGATCATGTTTGAACTTGACCTGACAGGTTTTGATAAGACTGGGGAAAGGCAGAAAAGTATAATATTCATTGTCTACTGTTAGGTGAATTAGACACAGGCTCTGCTCTTGAGGTCATAACTGCATGAGAAACTTATAGTCACTTTCAACATGCAATGTGGTACAAACATATTTTGGGCCAGATTATGGTGTTTGGAGTAACTGAAATTCTCTGAATAGGGAGCTATATATATAATGAGAGTAAAAATTCAGAATTAATTTGGCAGCTATCTCCACATGGAGGTTTCTCATCGATCTATATGCATTGAAAAGAATCTGTTCAGTATCTTCACATTTTTATATAGAATAATTAATAGATAGTAAGGAAACTCATGCACACTAATGCTGAGAATGTTAAACCATCTCTCTTATTTTGTAAAGACTTATTTTGCCGATGTTACTTATGATTATACTGATTTCATTATTTTTTCTCATTCAGTGGTTACTATATTTTTAAAATATACATACATAGCTTGAGTCATACATCTCATGATGTTTTTTTTAATAGTACATTTTACTCCTTGGCCTGACCTCAAAATTTAAATGATTTTTTCAAAGGTGCATGAGTGTATAAGTCAAGTTAGAAATCTAACACATGCCTCAACGGAAGAATCCACTGGGCAAAGACTGGTAGAGAAAAATTAGTGTGGTCAATGCCAATAAACCCATTTCACAGGAATAGATTCGGATTTTTATTGCAGGGCAGACAAAATTACAATAAGCTATTTGATTTCCACTTTGCTTTCCTTAAGGCAAAGTGACAACAGTCAAAGTTTTATTCACATCGATGTGATATAATGTTATTTGGGGAGCTATCTGTAAGGTAGTCATAAATAGCTTTTTCATTTTCTAATTTGCTGTCATAGCTCAACAATCACATGAAATATTTCCAACTTAAAAGGAATTTCTTCCTAGTTGTTTTTTCATCTTCCTGTTGTGTGCGTAGAAATCTTAATGAAATATTTAAACGGGTGAAGGAAATTTGGGTTAATATTAATTTCCTTCAAGATCTGCTTTAATCACTCACTTCCAAAATATCCCATCTGACGTCATACCTCTGACATCATAGCCCTCACTTGCTTTTCAACTTTACTTTGATTGTCCACTTAGGCACATACTCATGTAGCAGATGGAGGATGTCTTCTCCTACACTGGGTATTGATTGCGTCCTAGTATCCAACCATTTGCTCATAAAGCACGGTCCCTATAAAATCTGGGAGCACCAGATTCAACACACATTTATTTATAGTGAACCAACTAGCATACAAAGACATTCAATCTTGAGAATATGACTTACCTTCCCTGAAAATGTTCTAAGATGTTGTATAAACATGTTGGGCTTTTGCCTTATTAATCTCTCATGTTACCTTGTAATTAACTTCAGTCTGAAAACTTAATACTTACGTATTCCACTTTTCTAATTTGTAAACTGGAAATATTATTTACCTCATATGGTCATGCTAAAGATGAGAAACAAGGTTTTATCAAGTTTCTGGCATGTAATCAAAAATTGGTAGTGGTTATGATGAAATAAGGTGTCTTTTGTCCTTCATGGGCAAAACTGGGTATAAACAAGTACATATAGCGTACAATAAAAAAGATAATCTTTTGCAATTGGTTATGCTGTAAAGCTCTAAGAGTCAGTAACTCTCATTTTCTCAGGGAAAAAAAGTGAATAAAAGAGGCTTCATAAAAATGGAATGGATACTTTGAAAGCCAAGTTGAAATGACTCTGATTAATGTTTTTTACCTTGATGTATCAAGTATTATTCACAATGATTTCAAAAGATTCATACATGCCTGGTTTCTATTACTTTGATACAGGTAAAGAACAATCATTACCATCATTTGATTGAAGTTAAGACAAAATTGTTAAGTGACATTTTAAATGTTCTACACGTAGACCAGGCTTATAGTTCTGGATGTCAAATTTCTGGTATTATATAATGAACTTTCATGTATTATATAATGCAGTAAATAATGTGATGTTCACATGACTAAAGACTTATGAAATCCTTAAAGATTAAGGCATGCAAGGAATATAAATCAACTGTTTGTTTCAGCTGACATTTTTGGGGTATGGGATAGATGCCTTCGTAGGAAGCAATGTTGATATATATCTGACACAATCTTTTGATTTCATCATGGGCCAGTAAGATAATCAGATTGCCCTTCAAGATGCACTGCTGAAAACTTTTCTTTCCAGCCTTAATGGAACAGTTTGGATTAGACTGAATCTTCTCAAAACTACTGTAACACTAAATTACATATATTTTAAAAATATCTTTGCATACATCAGAATACCAATAAGGTAGTTAGAACTTGAAAGACCAAGATCCCTAAGAGAAAGGACACAGAGTAAAATGAATCGTACATTTACCACTGAGTATTTGCTTATTTCTAAGCTACACATGTGTTGGTCAAGAGGCTAAGAAAGCACAGAAAAACCAGCTTCCAAAAGGTGATAGCCTAAGCAGAATTTTTAGCAGGATCATTGTACGAGGGATACACAAATTTGAGCCTGAGAAGTCCTGGTAGAGTTGTAAGAGTTAAATGAGATAATAGGGGCAAGCCTTACAGGAGAAGAAAAAGAGAATGTGCTTACTTGGAAGCATAGATGATCGGGGAGACAGAGGGACAAAGCTGTGTATTATCCTGGGGGCCAAGGAAGGAGATATTTTCCAGAAGGTCAGAAAGGTCCTAAGTCCCCAAATCACAAAAAAATTAAGGATACTAAGGAAAATAAAGAGTTAATTTCTGAGAAGTTTCAATGAAATAATAGGGATAGAAAGCATGTTGTTAGAACTGAGTGGAAGCATAAGTAGGAAATACTGACCACTCTTGAAAAGGTTGATAATGAAAAAGAGACTATGTATTTGTAACATGGTGAGTTAGTGATCCTTTGACTTTTGTTTTTAACTACCATGAACTTGCTGGCAAACAAATTAAAAAGTTCTTTGATTCCTTTTTACATATAGAAAAGCCATACTTACAATTGGGTCAAAAGTATGAATCTTTAGAAATAAAGGATAAATTATCTTCCAGAAGGTATCACACTCCCTGACTTTAGCTTGTACAACAGGGCAACAACAATCAAAACAGCATGGTATTGGCGGAAAAACAGACACATAGACCAATGGAATAGAATTGAGAACCCAGAAATAAAACCAATACAAACAGATAATTTTTGACAAAGAAGCAAAAAACATATAATGAAGAAAAGACAGCCTCTTCAATAAATGGTGCTGGCAGAATTGGAAAGCCTCATGCAAAAGAATGAAACTGGACTGCTATTTGTCACCATGTACCAAAGTTAATTCAAAATGGATCAAAGACTTAAGCATAAGACCTGAAACAATAAACTGCAGAGAAGTAAACATAGGTACTAAACTTATGGACCTTGGGTTCAAAGAGCATTTCATGAATTTGACTCCAAAGTCAAGGGAAGTGAAAGCTAAAATAAATGAATGGGACTACATCAAATTTAAAAGCTTCTGCACAGCAAAAGAAACCATCGACAAAATAAAAAGGCAACCAACTAATGGGAGAAGATTTTTGCAAACAGTGCCTCCGATAAGGGGCTAATATCCAAAATATACAAGGAACTCATGAAACTCAACAACAGAAAAACAAACAACCCAATTGAAAAATGGGCAGAGGACCTGAAGAGACATTTCTCCAAAGAGGACATACAAATGGCAAATAGACATATGAAAAAATGCTCAACATCACTAATCATCAGAGAAATGCAAATAAAAACCACAATGAGATATCACCTCACCCCAGCCAGAATGGCTATCATCAACAAGACAAATAGTAACAAGTGTTGGAGAGGCTGTGGAGAAAAAGGAACCCTCATACACTGAAGGTGGGAATGCAGATTGGTGTAGCTGCTATGGAAGACAGTGTAGAGATTCCTCAAAAAATTAAGAATAGAGATACCATATGACTCTGCAATCCCCTCCTGAGCATCGACCCCAAAAATCTGAAAACATTTATACATAAAGACAAGTGTGCTCCAATGTTCATTGCAGCTTTATTTACGGTGGCCAAGACATGGAAACAACCAAAATGTCCTTCGATAGATGAATGGATAAAGAAGTTGTGGTATATATACACAATGGAATACTATTCAGTGGTAAGAAAAGATGAAATAGGACCATTTGTGACAACATGGATGGATCTTGAGATTATAATGCTAAGCAAAATAAGTCAGACAGAAAAGCAGAGAACCGTATGATTTCACTGATATGTGGTATATGAATCAAAAACAACAAAAGAACAAGACAAACAAATGAGAAACAAAAGCTCATAGACACGGACAATAGTTTAGTGGTTATCAGAGGATAAGGGTGGGGGGTGGTAGATGAGGGCAAAGGGGATCAAATATATGGTGATGGAAGGAGAACTGACTCTGGGTGATGAACACAAAATGTGATTTATAGATGATGTAATACAGAATTGTACACCTGAAATCTATGTAACTTTTTCTAACAATTGTCACCCTAATAAACTTTAATTAAAAAAAAATTATCTTCCAGAAAGTTGATTCCAATTTACATTTCTCTAAGCACTATATGATACTGTCAGAGATGAGTATCTTAAGGTACAACAATTTTTTCTCTATTTTCTAATTTTTAAAAATATCCCTTCAATGTACATGCATTGCTTTTTATAATAAAAAATGTTGAGATGTTAGCTAGGAAAAAGAATTTTTTTAACATCCAATATCAGCTCCTTTCCAACAGAATATTGTGTACTTTTTGAGCTCTCCAATATCAACAATATAATTGGTGACGGAAGATATTCCATTTCACTCACAAAGAAAGGTTTTCCAAAGAACTCCAAAAGCATACACATGTATTTTCTTGCCTGAAATTAATCTTTATAAAAAATAAATGAATCATTACCAAAGGTACAAATCTTTGACACTGAAATGACATTGTCACATTTAAATAAAAATATAAAAAAGACAGATTTGTAAAAGGACAATTATTTTTTACAGAAATGAGATTCTTTCATTTTATATTTTAGCCCACACCGTTTTAACAGGAGCTTTCTTTCACAGAGCACATTAATTAGGAAACTTTGTTAATGATATATTAATCAAGCATAACACTGTTAAATAATTAAAGATCATTCATAGTAACAACATTTCCAACATATGACATGAAAAAGGTAATTGAATGTCTTAAACAAGTTTTTGTTGAAATAATTATGCAACATGCCAATAATCCTTAATTGGGCTCATGATTTGGAAAGGCAGAGTAACATATGTATGCTGCTCCCTTTTTTAAACCAATAGCGACAAGAGCAAAAAATTAGACCATAATAAGTCAAAAGAAAATCAAAGACAATTTCACCCTATATTTAAGAAAATCTTTTATATCTGTTTTTTTTTTTTTTTTTTCTGTGTCCTATTTTAATTTTGTTAATGGCCGAAAACTCTGAAATTATCAATACTGATAATTCTCTTTGGAGTTCATTGCTGGTACAGATTTTTTTGAACTGTACAAAGAAGTTGAATTAGGGGGAAATATTCAGTATTTTAATCTCTGGACTTTGTAAAACCCTAGTAAAAAAAAAATCTCAGAATTTTTAAATAGCTTTGAAGCATTTTCCGTCTCCTTTTATTTTGATTCCCCGTAACTGCTTTCCAGTTCTGAGTATCTCCTGCCATGCCAATGATTTTAAAAGGCCATGATGGAGAGAGCTTCCCTGACTCTGTGCTCAGACCTGTTTACCTGAAGCCTATGAAAACTTACCTGCTCTTGTTTCATTCTCTAGGGATACTGAGATAGCTAATCTATTAAACTAATTCCTGTTAAAAGTGCTTGTGTGGAACTGCAGATTCTTTAGTTATTCTTTCATTGCATTTAATTCAACATATATTAATTGTGAATTACACAGGCCAAGCACTGTAGTATAATTTTGTGCACACTTGGATAAGTAAAATGAAATTCCTGTTTTCAGATGGGGAATCTATTAGAAAACAAAGTGGCATATGCTAAACATTATCCAAGAAAGCACTGAAAAATCTAGTTGTAAAGATCAGTAGCTCCCTCTGTCAGGAGCTTTTACTACTATATTGATATGTGTACTCTTGGACATAAATTCCATTATCAAGAGTATAAGGATCTCTTTTACCATCATCTACCCCAATAAACTTTAATCAAAAAGAAAAAAAGAGTATGAGGAAATACGAGTCTGCTAGAAGAAAAATTAAAGAATTTGGGGGGTGGAAGGCATTTCAGTCGTCCTCAAATCACACCACATGCAACATTCTGCTTACTCCCTCCAGACATGGGTATTCTTATAGCTTTAAAAATAACTGACATCTGGACATGTCCACCTTATGGACAGTTTATATATAAGATGGTAGAAGAATTTTCCACATTTACATGCTGAAGGCATGATTCTTGTCAGAAAAGATGTCCATGCCAGCATGGATGGGTTGCTTGCAATTCCTGTTCAGTCTACTTCTCTTTATATGGGAAAGTGAGTTTTCCTAAGGCTACTGCTGAGGAGGAATATTCTATATCCTGTTTTCCTGCTGCGTAATGACAGCTGGTAGACAGGTGAAAAAGCCTTCCCAAATCAAGGGTAGTTAGTGCTTAGGTGGGCTGTGGCCTATGTGCTGTTAGTACTATCTCAGAAAGTTTATGTGTGCCATTACCCTCTCCTTACTTTGAACTAGAAAGAGATAAAGATATTTTCACAGTTGGTAGTGAAATAAAAGCTGGCAAAATGCTATGGGGAAAACTCAGGGTCTGGGCAAGTCAAAGCCATGTACCAGGCACAAGAGAGCTAAAACTCTGGGTAAGCCAAGAAGGAAGTTGCCAATGAAACAGAAAGAAGCAACCCTATTGATAGTCTTGAGTCATGCTTTACTGGATACCCAAATCCTACTGCCAAGGTTCCTTAGAAGCACCATGAATCTAAAACCACCTTCCAGCTATGGTCTGCTTAAAGCTTCCATTTACTTGTTTCCATTCTAACATTCCCATGGTTCTATATGTATCTTTACAATGAGCTATTTCATAAACTATATAAGTGAATTTTGTGCTATCGTTCCACAAAGCAGGACAACAGGATTTTATGTGCTGGTAAAATAAGGTGACGTTATTCAGACTTAAGAACAAAAGAATCAGGTTTCGAAAATGGGGTGATACAAATAAAAATCAAGATCTAGAGTCATAAGAAGATAAACAACAAAAAAAGTTTAAAAAAAAAAACCCACAAAGAATAAAAAGTGAAAATCAGGCTACAGGACGGCAGTGGGGGAGATGACGCTGAGTTTCTTCAGTATTTGGCTAACCACGGTTTTCTGGACCCCACATTAGAAGGATGAGACAATAATTTGCAAAGAATTAGGATATTAAAGAATGGTAACTACATTAAAACAGTGATGCACATGAATAAGTGGAGGAAGAGCTGTCAATTAAAATTAGAGAAAATGACAATTAATAATGAACACATTCTCTCTGCTTTATACTAGGGGAAGAAGATCTTACAGAAAGAATGATAAATCATTGTATATTCATGGAAAAACCATTCAACAACAATTGAACATTTCTTGAATTAAGTGAAAATGTAAAAGAGATCACCAGGTGAAGCTTAATCCTGAAGACCTTGAGTAACCTTCCAGGGCAGAAACCTCACAAACCTGATCTTAACCGAGTGATGAAGGTGAACATCACCAGTGATGTCATGTTGATATCGTATACCCTCCATATCATGTGACAAGAAAGACACTTTACCTGTGTTGTGTCCTTTCCCAACACCCACAAGTCCAGTCTTATCACAAGAAAAATAACAGACAAACCCAGATATGGAGACATTCTACAGGACACCTGGCCAGTACTTCCCAAGACGGCCAAGGTTAAGAAAATAAGGAAGATTAGAAACTAGCAAAGACCTAAGGTGACTGGGAAAGCATGACAAAAAAATATAATGTAAAACGGAAAGAGGACATTAGGAGAGGGCATTAATAGAAAAACTGGGGAAATCCAAATAAGGTTTAGAATGCAGTTAATAGTAATATACCCATATCAGTGTTTATTTTGACAAATGAATCACAGTAATATTAGCATTAACAACAGAGGAAACTGGGTGAAAGGTATGTGAAGCTCTCTGTACTCCTTTTCATCTTCTCTATAAGTTAAACATTATTACAGAATAAAAAGATTACTTAAAAAAAGAGAGAGAGCTCTGCTGGATTTTTTTTCCTTTGTTTGTTTTTGAATCTTTTATCTGGTTCTGTTGTTCCAGGTTTTTGGGATAAAGAGATTTAGAAATTGTCATCGTCATACCTCCTTAATTGTCTTCTAGTCATCAATTAACTTTTCTTGATATCAGTTGCCCAATATGTGCCCCATTAATATCTTCTACATTAGACAAGAGGTTGGAGTAGGGGTAAACAACCGTAGGATGACTTCAGACCCGAAGGAACTAAACTCTCTTTTCCAGAAGGCTATTTCTGCCATCTACAATTTGGGAATGTGGGCTGACATGGCCATGAATTCTAAAGTTCCTATTAGAAAAGTTCTACTCATGCATTAAAAAATAAGTGTAATTTAAAATATAAATAACAGGCTTTATGCAATATACCTATAATGTCTGATTTTGTGTACTGCATGGTAAAGCTCTTATTGTATTTAAATCATGGCACCTATTCATTGTCTTCTGGCAAAATCTTTGCTCTTGAAAAATCTGATGTGAATCCAGTTGCTTTTTTCTTTCTAAGGGACTTGTTCATTTTCTTTTCTTTTTTCATTAAAGATAGTTTCTTCTGATGTTGGCTGTTCTGAAAACATTTATTCAGTGTGGTTTTTCAAAACAGTAAGTTTAAGTCTTCTTTATGTGTTTATTTATTGAATTATAATTTTAATATACCTTCATTTGTTTCCTGGATTTTATTTTCTATTCAGAGACTTCTTTTACACATGTTGGATTAGATAGATAGATATAGAGATATATAGATACATAACATCTCTCCCACTATCTCTCAGTTACTTTTATCTATTTTATCTTTTTTGATTAAAAAGATATTTCCAACTTTTTTCCTGCTATCTATCTTTTGACATTATGTTTGTTCTAGTATTTCTCTAATTTCGCCTTTATTTCTGAAATACTTTTTCTTTGATTTTCAATTCTCTCAGAGCTCTATCAGCTCTTATTAGAAGTCTTTTTAGATCCTATCATATCATTTCAGAATATTTCTTATAATAAATTATGCTTTCTCTCTTTATATCTAACATTATCTTAAATTTTGCAGCTTTATATTAAGATTTTCATCTTTTGGAGGGCATATTATTCTTCGTACTTTCATTGCCTATAAATCAGTCTTTTTCTCATTCTTGTTATTGCTTTTAATAATAATTTTTTTTTTTAGGAATTTGTTTAAGAATTTAAGAATTCAGTTACAATTCTTTTATGCTGCTTGATTTGAGATCAGCATTTTTTTGTACTCTTAAAGGAGAGAGAGATTTAGGATAGCTTTGATACCTTCATAGCTCTTGTGATTATTCTTCTGCTGTTATCATTAACCATTCAACCATAGGGTCCTTTATCTTCTGAGAGTTTCTCTTCTTTCTTCCATACATCCTCTTTTATCTGACTCTTCTTTCTTTTCTGCCCATAAAAATCTGTCTTATTCAATTTAGATTCTACTTCCAGCAGTATCTCCTCAATATGTGGCTTTGTCTTGGAAATAAGCTTACATTGTTAGTTTAAAAAAAAATCAATCGGGACCATACTGACTTGCTTTGTCCAACCTTTTCCAAGTTCCTTTACACTCACCTCTGATTTGAAGTCTGCACTGCCTATATAAAGTTCTCTATTCTTTTATCGATTCACCCATGCTTTCTAAACTTCCCCTCAGTTCGGTGAAGATCATTTGTTGTGACTTGTTAGATTATCTGTCACTCAAGCTCATCAAAGCTTCGTCTGCTCTTCTCACTTCCTACTGCACAGTTGTTCATACAACAACTGTTTCTTATTGCTATTAGTGGTTTGGCCCAAAACACTATTATTTGGGAGTTTATTTTGTCAATTTTGTTTTAAATCTATCCATGCAATTAAGTTTTGGGATTATTGTTGATTTTGTTTTTGCTGTTTTATGAACTGAAATGTTATGTTTTTAAGGGTGAAGGGAGAAATCAGGGATATTAAAAAACTTAACTACTTCTGCCACCTTCTTACTATGAAGCTCTTCTACTTAAATTTAAATTAAATATATTAGACAATGAAAACTCAGAAAACTGAAATATCTTTTTACAATAATTTACAACAAATCTTACATTTTATGTTTCCAATGGATTCTTAGAAACAGAATACTGACAAATGACAGACATGCATAGCTAAGAAATAGATGTCAACAATAACTGATATGAGTAAAAGCTTTCAGCTTTTCACCATTGAGTATGATACTAGCTGCAGTTTTGTCATATATGGCTTTTATTATGTTGAGATATAGAACAACAAAACAGAATACAGAGCCTAGAAATAAACCCATGCTTCTATGGTCAATTAATCTATGACAAAGGAGGCAAGAATGCACAATGGGAAAAAGACAGTTTTTCCATATGGTATTGGGAAAGCTACACAGATACATGCAAAAAAGAAAAAGAAAGAATCCAGACCACTATATTATACCACATACAAAAATAAACTCAAAATGGATTAAAGACTTAAATGTAAGACCTGAAACCATAAAACTAGAAGAAAACATAAGCAGCAACTCTTTGACATCAGTCTTAGCAATATTTTTTTGGCTATGTTTCCTTGGGCAAAGGCAGAAACAAAAATAAACAAATGCGACTACATCAAACCAAAAAATCTTACACTGTGAAGGAAACCATCAGTAAGGCGAAAAGGCAACCATCTGAATGGGAGAAGATATTTGCAAATGATATATACAATAATGAGTTAATATCCAAAATATATAAAGAACTCATACAACTCAACATCAAAAAACAAACAATCTAATTTTAAAAAATAGACAGAGGACCTGAATAGACAATTCTCCAAAGAAGGCATACAGACACCTGAATAGATGCTTAACATCACTAAACATCAGGGAAATGCAAATCAGAACTACAATGAGTTATAATATCACAGTTACCTGCATGGCTGTTATCAAAAAAGACAACAAATTACAAGTATTGATGAGGATGTGGAGAAAAGGGAACCCTGTGCACTAACAGTGGGATTATAAACTAGTGCCGCCACTATGACAGCAGTATGGAGGTTCCTCAAAACTTTTAAAATAGAACTGCCTTATGACATAGGAATTCCACTTCTGGGTATTTATATGAAGAAAATGAAAATAATAATTCGAAAGATATATGTATCTCTGTGTTCACTGCAGCATTGTTTACAATGGTCAAGATATGGAAGCAACCTGGGTGCTCATCAATAGATGAATGGATAAAAAAGATGTGGTATACATATACAAACAATGGAATATTAGTCAGCGAAACAAAGAAATGAAATCTTGCCATTTGTGACAACATGGATGGACACGAAGAATATTATGTTGAGAAAAACTGTTGGACAGAGAAAGACAGATATGTATAATTTCACTCACATGTGAAATCTAAAAAATAAAACAAGTGAACAAACAAAATGAAACATAGATAGAGAAAACAAACTGCTGTTTATCAGAAAGGAGGTGGGTGAGGAGATGGGTGGAAAAGAAGGAAGGGCATTAAGAAGTACCAACTTCCAGTTGCAACATAAGTCACAAGAATAAAATGTACAGCATAGGGCATATAGTCAATAATATTGTAATAACTATGCATGGTGACACATGGTGACTTAAACTTATTATGGTGATTACTTCATAAGTTATATAAATGCTGAATCACTATTTTGCATACCTGAAACTAATGTAATATTGTATGTTGACAATAATTTAAAATAAATTTTAAAAATTGATATGAGAAGATATTCAGAGCAATTCTAGGAAATTTTAAATGAAGCAGATAAAAATTAAGGATTAATAATAAACTACTTGGGTTACCTAATGTTTTTAATTAAGCATGCTATTTTGCTTCATTAATACCGTGTTTCCACGAAAATAAGACCTACCCGGACAATCAGCTCTAATGGGTCTTTTGGAGCAAAAATTAATAAGACCCACTCTATTTTACTATAATATAAAACCAGGGTCTTTATAATTAATACAATACAATGTAATATAATATAATATAATATAATATAATATATAATATAATATAATGTAATATAATATACCAGGTCTTATATTAATTTTTCTCCAAAAGACGCATTAGAGCTGATTGTCCAGCTAAGTCTTATTTTCGGGGAAACATGGTATTCCTCATAAAATCTTAAGTGTTATTCTTATTCACTAGTAAGGTCCACTCTATAAAAATCAAGATAACCAATCCAAGACACCCATCAATGCATGTCCTGCTTTCAAGAAATAATTTTGTTCAGACTAAGCTAATTTCTAAACAGTGTCAAAATAAATACATTCAAACCTCTCAGAACCCTCTTATCTTTTTCTCAGGAATCTAAAATCTCATTACCTGTTAATAGAGTTTGAGGTAGATTGAAAAAAGGTAAATGTATCACAAATCTCTTAGTGATGAAATTTCTAACTGAGCCACTTACTGATTCTTAACTTCTGTTTACCCTACATCATGTTTAATTATGCCAGTTTCACTGGATTTGTTTGGTCAGATGTATTTGAATGCTAACACCTGAACTGAAAGAATGATTAAATTTGATTTCCTTGAAAATAAATGATATTATTTTTCAACATAAAAGTGACACTGAAATTGAAAACCAAGGTATTTTTCTACATATATCTATCCATACAATGAGATATATGAAAATGGCACATGATTTACTCTTAGCTCATCTTAATGAAAACCGATCTGCAAAAAAATCCTGCCTTTCTACTTAAATTGTAAGTGAAAACAGTGGATGTGGTAAATAAGTATAGAAGCTAGTACTTCTCTAAAAAGTATGTTTAAAAATTTAGAATACAGGAAGATGATATATTAATACACTTAATAGAGCAAAATCTAAGATATTTTATGCAAGAATATGCTAATAAATCAGACAGCAATGAAATGGATCATTTTTATAAAAACAAAAAATTACTATGATTTAATAAAAATTAGGAAGCTCTTATTTTACTTCTAAAAATAAGTAAAACTTGCTAACAAGCATCTAATTTCCCATTTAGAGTGACAAGTGGCTAATATGTCATAAAAGGACCTCTCCCAATTTGCTTAAAAATAACAAAACAAAAAAAAGAAAGAAGGAAAAAAAATGAATGCACTGCATAATTGAAAAGTAAGTCTAAGAGACAACTTATTGAAAGTAGGAACATTTTTTCCACCTTCAAAGCTGTTAGAGAGGGGTCATAATCCTAAATGTAAATGCTGAAACTCTAAAACTCCCAGAAGAAAATGTAGGAGAAAATCTGTACTGTATTATGGTTCACAAATTGGTCTTCACCAAAATTATAACTTCTGCCTTTTGCAAGATACTGTTAAGAAAATTATAGGTAAGCCACAAATTTGGAGAATATGTTTCAGTGCATATATTAGACAAAGGACTTTTATCCAAACTGTATCCATAATTCATACAATCCAATAATAAAAGACCCAATTAGAAATTGGCAAAAGATTTGAACAGATACTTCACAAAAGAAGACAAACAGCCCATAACCGTATGCAGAGACCTTCAACTTCATTAGTCATCAGGGAAGTGCAAATTAAAACCACAGAAAGATACCAGTACACACCTATTAGAATGGCTGAAATTAAGAAGCCTGTCAAAGCCAAAGTCAGAGGCTCTTTTATTTGATTCCTTATTCTAGTCTCTCAATTTGAATCATTCTACTGCTGTCTGAAACTTGGTGTATAACTTCCACTTAAAAAGAAATTATGCAAGGAAATTCACTGGTTCGTTAATAAAATTGAGCACTATTTTTAAACATTGGTAATACCTCTAGTGCCAATACTCCAACCTTAGGTTCCAATCCCCCATTGCTAACCTTGGATCATCTGGGATGCTTTATGTGGTAAGAGAATCAGTGGGTTTTCTTACAACTGGTGATAACACTGAAATTAATGAGGGATTTTGAAAAACCAAGAATTCTTACAGAGACAAGATTATAAGATCCAGCCACTTTTCCCCTATAGGAACTTTTCCTCCATTGATCATCTTGGATGTTCTTTGTTTAGCCTTCTTAAAGAAGCCAGCAGATTTCCACAGAGTGTATCCCCAAATCCCACACATTTAAAACCTAGAAAAAATTCCCAGTCAAAGACAATGATCATGAGATCCTTAGGAAAGGCAATAGTCACAAAAAAAAAGCATCCCCTGAAAAATAATAGTGATTGTTTACAAGGGAGAGACATTTCCCAATGTAGATAACTTTTTATGTAGATGCAGACTCCACAACTCTTCAGAATATTGTTGAAGTGAAACTCTTCAAAAAAAAAGAAAAAAATACAACACAAAATTAAGTTTACAGTTCATGAATTCATTAGATCATAGTTTGATATTTTCTTGGTAAAAATAAGTGTGTTGAATAAATGCATTCTGAATAAAGATGCACTTGGAAAACTATTCAATGATTTGTGGTAAACTGTTTTAAGCAAAGATATCTGAACTAAATAATGCATATACATGTGTACTTGCCATTGTCTCCTTGATTTTGCTTAAAAGAGTGTCTTGCAAAGAGTAGTTGCTGATTAAATATTTACCAAATGAATGAAGGGCATATATTTAAAATCAAATAGGTAAATTTTTAAAAGACAGTTTTAGAATGATGGTGTGTGGAAGGAAAGAAATGTCTTCAATTTTTAATAGTTAAGATGAGATATTCAATTGCCATATGCCAACTCAGTTGAGAAAATTGATTTGGATAAAAAATTAATCCCCATGCACAGACGACTGGAAGGAATGGAGAGAATGTGATGATAATTATATAGTTTCTGGGTATTTGTGGGGAAAACTAATCATATCGATAACCAAACTGACTTTTTAAATGTATTTTAATCAAAGGCATACCTACTCCCTCCAACAGCTCAGAAACAAACTATCCTTGCTTCATTCTGAATTCCATATTGTCATTTATAAAAATTGCATAAATATACATGTTGATTGGTTGAATAGATTTAAAATAATAAGTAACCATTCACATCCCTAATTTACTGTATGTCTTAAATCTATTGCCTTTTACATGCCTCATCCTAAATACAGAGACACAAACACTCTGACTTTTTCCTTTAAAGTGAAAGAGTATCTATTCATTTGCTTTCTGGAATTCTTGCAAATGCAACCAGAAATATTTTTTTCTTAATTGTTTGGTTGCACTCTCATTACTGTTGAAGCAATGAAAGTTTTTTTAAGAACTGAAATATATCAACTTATATTTGAATTTTCTTTCTATTTTTCTACCAAAATCCAATTATTCCTTTTGTACTAGCCCCATAGTAATGTGAGCTATGGAACTCTGAGTAATAAGACTTGCAAGGAAAGTGAGATAAGTGTGCACTAACACACCATAGCATGTGTGGTTTTTGTGAAATTGTAAACTCCTTTCAGGGGACACAATCAATTCATATCTGTTTACCATTGGAATTTAGTTCTAAAGCATAGCTATGATAAAGTCATAGATCCTTCTGGCTCTCAGAGTTGGTTTTATTATTTTTAAAGACAGACATTAAAGAGCATTTTTTGGAAGTATATCTGAATCTTTGCCATCTACTTCTGAAGATCCCATTTGTTCTCACATATCATTTAAAAATGTTTGTTTTTAAGTTTGGTAACATTCCCAGCACAACTGAATTTTTCAGTGCACTTCTTGCTTTTTCTTAGAGAAAATGTTGTCATTCTATTTCACCAGTCTCACAATATCTTTATTAACCATTTACATTTCTTTTTGCTTAAATGCTTTTACTTTTTATTGTTAGCATCGTCACAAATGATCTATAGCTCAGCAAACCTAAATTTGACTTTGAAAATTGGCTCTGTGTCTTGCCCATTTCTTTTCTTGTATCCTTTCCCAAAGCCTTCTTATCATTACCTGCTTTAGAACATATTGTCTTCTTTCTCTCCCTTGCAGATTGTGCTTTACAAGGGAAATTTCACTCCTCCTCCAGAGATTCTCTCAAATACAACTGACCTTTTCCGTTCCCCAATTTGTACTAAATTTGTACTGAGACTGGGAAGTCAATTTTTTTATTCTCCTACCCCAAAATGTTTCTGAATATAAGTTGTCAACCACAGAATACAAGCCCCCCACATTTTCACCTGAACCCAATTTGTCTGAACCCAATAGGTGCCTTTCAACCTATTCAATCGTATATTGTTTAATGTAATGAAGTGTTTAATTTTTCAACAGCTTCCAGGTTGCCTTATATAACAACTGAAATTATGTCTTAGAGTGAAAATGACATTATTTTTAAACATATATAATAATTTCCTCCACTGTGTTTGATTCACATTTGAATTTGCAGCACATTTTGGAGAACTACAATGGGCTTTTTCAGAACTGTAGAGTATTAGAAAATTACTGAAAAGTAAGATTAGTTCATCATTAGGATATTAAAGGTATTTAAACTGCCATGTGAAGCAACATATTTTAGAATGACAGATGTGCAAATAAATTGTTTAATATAGAGCTATGTAAATTACCCAAAGTTCTTTCTTAGTATCTTGCTTTATGACGCACTGCTACTCTCATTCCATCGTTTTATAAAATGAAGAGCTATTGCAGTTATTCCAGGGTCAGTATTTTAATGGTGTAAGAATTTGTGAGTGTTTCTTCAATATTAAATTTCCTTTACTTTTGTAATTTGTCTGTATTTACTTTCATTATTCTTCTGCCTTTCTATATGATTAACCACCACAAAATTTAGTGACACTGAAGTGTTTGTAACACTGTTTTACTTTCTCCCTGATTATTAAGTAAAAACATTTCTAGATGAGGCTTGATATGAATCCTTCCAATATAATCTTAAACACCTCTTTTGGTCCCCACAGTTCAGTCAGTATGTATTGCTGATAAGCCCACCTCTATTTTGTTTATTAATTTAAATACAATATCTTGGCTAACTGACAATAGATGGAGACAGAAAGCTTTCTGGAAGAAGGAGAATGGAGGCATGCAAACCTTCTGAATAAACACTATGTACAGGAACATGGTTATTTCTGATGAATTTGCAAACTGGCAGAGTAGAGGACTTTCTCCAGCTCCCAAGTGCCCTGACCTCCTCAACAGCTCAAATGCAGAAAACTCTCCAGGTTCTTGCCCTTTCATATATTCTAAGATATTTAGGTCTCGCCAATATCTATCTGATGGATTTTATTATTGTTCAGATCAGTGATCAGTCGACTCTGGGCATACTCCAAAAGATCTGTTTGGTAATTCTCAGTCTTTGATCCAAATTACTCCAATTGACTAAATTTTACATTTTTCACCTATGACTCATTAAGCAAATTCAATTGATTTGAACATTTTTTTACTCTTATCCTCACTTTTATGTATGCTACATGATTGCTCTCTTCTATCTCTTTTTCCAATGTATGGACAGTTGTTGTTTTTCCTTTGAAGTCCACTTAATTTTGTTTTTGTTTTGGACCTGCTTAAGACTGGAATTACTGACTCTAATTGTGTGTGTGTGTGTATGTGTGTGTGTGTGTGTGTGTGTGTGTGTGTGTGTGTGTGTGTGTGAAGCAAAGACTTCAAAGAGAATCAGGGTTGTGAATTCTTTAGTGCTGTGACAAATTTAGACATGTCAAATGACAACAATCTGTTGCCATATATATGGCTGCTCAATAGCCAGTTGAGAATGGAATTATTTTACTTTTTGTACTTACTCACGTCAGCTAACATGGTTAGTGTCAGGATCTGACTTTTTCCCAGACCATTTGCCCTTCAGGTTGCAGAACTGCAGAGTATACTTGAAGAATGTGAGCAGAGTGAGATAATGACCTTTCCTCCTAGACAGCTGGTCTAGCACAGGGATCAGAACATGCTTCCCTGAGGGTCTGGCTGAGAAGTAATACACAGTAATGGCCAAGGGGTAATAAGGGAAATAAAGAGAAGGGGATCACAGAGGAGAAAGATTAGAAAGTGAAAGATACTAAAGGAAGATGTAAACACTGGCAAGTGGTGATGCTATCAACACTAATGTCTTTCCATGTAGCAGACTACATTTATCCCTCAGAATTCTTTTAAGCTTCACTTGAAAGTATAGTAATCTACACCTGCCATTTTTAACATCTCAATTCTATTCTACCCATTTTAAGCTTATTGATTTAATGTCATTCAGCTCAAAATGCTCTGAATAAGTTTAGTAATAATTTTTTTTTTAAATATTTGAAGCCATTACACATACTTTTACCCGTTCAAGTGTCTCCACCCTGTTAGCGGACTGGCTAATTGCTCAGCTGAAGACCTTTTCCCTTGTCTCTCCTCTGGGGAGAGTTAGCCACCTCCTCTTCTGTCCTTCCACAGCACTCTGATTACGTATACATGATAGCACTTATCACACAGAACTGAAATGCAGGCATGTAGGTTTACTCTCCCACTAGTACACAGCTCCAAATGACAGATATTTCTTTTCATCACTCAATAAATGTTTGATAATAAAATAAACTCTGAAAAAAAGTTGTTTTTTATACAGACAAGTTCTTAAAGCAAACTTGGAAAAATAAATGCGATAAGCTATAAGATAATAGCATTTTTTTTCTCCTTCTCTACAAATATTAGTCAGACTAATAGCTATCATTTACTGCATGCATACCATGCACAAAGTCCCATACTAAGTTGTTTATATTCATAATTTCATTAGAATTTCAAAAGAAGCCTGTGACACAATTATTATTTATGTCATAGACAGGTGATAAAACAAAGTTTGGAGAGGTGAAATATATTTCCAGGTCACACATCGCTCAATTGGCTGAGCCCGCATTTGCCTCCAGGTCCCCTTTATAGAGATCCTGCCCTTACCTACCACTCTAGCCTGCCTTTTGTTTTATTTATATCTCTTATTGATATTATATGTATTAAAGAAAATAAAGCCCATGTAACAACATGTGTTGTATGTTATCTAACCAATTCAGATATTTTTAAGATTGATATTCTGATTCAAGATTGTATTATCTCCTTCCCCTTTCAGAACTCACTGCAATGACAAGAAAGGAATAGAAAGTCATAAGCTCAGAATAATGAGGAAAGTGTAAGAGGGCAGCTGAGGCAAGAGAGTTCGATTTTTATCCCCTGGAATGTAAAAAAGTAGATAAATAAATATTGATGAAAAGGCAGAGTAGTAGAAAAGCAACTTCCCAGAACACTCACAAAGAAGACAACAGCTAAGGCATATGCAGGTCTCACTAGTCACACCTTGGAAAGACTAAGAACTTGGAAATCCATGTACTTGGAAAATGGAAGGGAAAGATTGTGTGGAAAACAGGAGAATGAATTGACAATCTTCAATGGAGCTTTACTTTCCCTCTACCAACAGAAAAAGAGACGTTACAGCTTGGTGTTTACACTGCAGGTTAAAAAGTAAAGAAAAATAGATTCTTCTCCAAAAAAATTGAACAGACTATCTGGGGGAGAACTAGGACAGATAATGTCGATATTGTTGTCCATGATATTTGAGGGGCACTCAAGTATCCACATACCTCAAACAAATCTGCCAGTTAACAAGGATTCACATACGTAAATCTCGGGGTTATTGATTCACCCCTAAGTACAAATAGAAAAAACAAACTGCATTTGATTATATCCTGAGCATGGCAAAGCACACTCAAAGTTTAAAAAAAAAGTGAGAGATAATAGATGAAAAAGGAGGAAAATATATAAAAAATAATTTGGGCAAAAATAACTTTAAAATATTAGGATTTTTAAAAAGATTGAGTAGTTAATGCAGCTGTAAGTTAACAGGAAAAGAGCAAATAGAAAACAAGAAAGAGATCTGAGTAACTCAAGTTATAATTACAAAAACAATGATCATAGAAGTTGTTCAATGATCAAGTCAATGAAAGATCTCCCAGAAAGCAAAACAAAAATATACATAAAAATATTAAAGAAAATAAACACCCAGCTTTGCAAAAGACTTAGTAAACATCTAATTCAGAAATGAGAAGGAACAAAAAATTTCACAGAGAAGTCTCCAGAACAGATGGAATGGGAACAGGTAGGATGGAAGAAAATTTTATAGATAAAGTTGAATGATTAAAAACTTTAGGATGTAGTTTCCAGTCCTACCCTAAATCAGGTTTTTTAATTGAAGTTTATTGGGGTGACAATTGTTAGTAAAGTTACATAGGTTTCAGGTGTACAATAAAATTTAAAAAAAACAACAAAACTTGAGGTTGTAATAAAGATATATAATGCAAATAAAAGCTAAGAAAGAGTAAGAAAGACTGGCAAATTTTCAAGAAGAAAATTTTAAATGTTGGGCAAGAAAATCATGGCAGAAAGCAAGTGGGCCAAATTAAAACAGTATCCTTCAAGAAGAATGGAATAGAGTCCAAACAAAGTCTAAATGGGTAAAAGTTATCAGGGATGTGAGAAAGGAGGCATATTTCTCCCAAGAAAAATTAAGAGTGGCAGTCAACAACTAACAAAATATTTAAAGAAAATTAACATTGTACATAAAAGGCAAAGTATAATTCGGCATGACTTGAAGTAACATGGATGAAATGTAAGGAAAACGAATTTAAATGGCATGAAAATCTTGTGGAGAAGGAAACTAAAGCATAATGAAAACATTCTACTCAGGATTTGTAGTGAATAGTATTTACTCTATCGTCATCATGTAAATACATTTTACTGAAGTTTCGGAGGTAGGTGGAGAATTGATCTAGAGTTAAGGATTTGATGCATTAATATGGCTATGGAACAGGATATAAGTGCAGTCAACCTTGACATTGTAAAAGTTGAAGTACAAATGATAGAAACTAGGAGCTGAGGGTGGGAGGAAAGCTGGGGAACTAAACTGGCAAGAGGATGGAGGTATAAACAACAAAATTCTCATTCATAGCAGGGAGTATTTAGACAACTTAGTAAGTTCATAAATCAAGAAAGACAAGGTTAAGTGTTTTTAAAATATATAACTATCAAGCCAAAAGTAACATTTTTCATAATATAAAAAGACTTAGTAAACATCTTTCAGAAAGGAGACAGAACAAAAAATTTCAAAGAGAAGTCTCCAGAACAAATGGGATGGGGACAGGTGTTATCCTATTTTATGTTTAAACCATGTGCATATATTAATTTGATAACCAGTTAAGAAGAATGTAAGTTCTGTATTTTCTACAATCCAAACTGCTTAGGGGCTTTTGCTTGTGCTTGAAATTCTCACCTGAAGAATTTCACATGTTGTGTCCACATCTTCCTAGTTGACATCAATTAGAAGCATCATCAACTGTGAAATACATCTCAATGTCGGAGATATTAAAACACGAAAATAAAAATGAGTGTCTCAGGATCAGCGCAACAAGGTAAATCAGATTTAATTCAGACAGATGGCCCTATTTACTCACAAGAAAGTATGATGGAAACCACTGCAAGGATGAACAGCTAATAGTGAAAAACATTGCTTCATTTCAAAGAATGGCACATCCGCAAGTTATCAGAGCAACAGTGGGTGATAGCTCATCAACACACAACCTTAGCTCTGGACAGTAATACTGATACAAATACTGCTAACACAAAAGCCCTCTTTCTCTAAATCATTGCTAAATATTGAATGGTTAGTTCACAATTAGACAATAAAACAAAGGAGCTTAATTATCCATTTACATAGGAGAAAGATCAGCCTCCTATGAGAGCTCCAAAGAAAATTTGATCACCATACGACATAAATTCCCAATCAGTAAAATGATTTTGCTATACTAAATTAGGTCATCAATATTCGCAACAGGAAAATGAAAAGATATGACAACTCTTCTGTTTATTGCAGGCACACTGTCTGATTGACAAACTTTGCCTCAGTAAAATATGCCACATCCAGGTTTTTCTGCACAATATTCTGCTCTGTGTCATCAAGAACATTGGTGATGAATTATTTCTTAAAGAAACTCCAATATAACTACAAATCATTGGTTCTGGACTTTAAGGTGGCTTTGCAATTATGTGTAGACATATGTTTGACTTCTGTTTCAGGAATATTGCTAAAGGTCTCAATTTCTTACCTACTCCAACCTCTCTTAATAATCATTTTGTTTTTCAGAGAATAAAGGGTTCTGAATTCTTCCAAACCATTGACACTCATTCTGCAGATTTTGATGCTGTAGTTTTGATGTTTGCATATTTGCATACATTCAGGCAGATACATTATGTCATGACTGCCATCTAGCCAACACCTATTGTAAGTTACCATTAATGGCCTAGTGATACAAATGTAATATAGGAAAATATGTCAAGGAATATACCAATATCCATATATATCTGTATATATTTAGATACACAATCTTTAATATAGTGCAATCCAATCATTTCTAGTTTTTTGATACAACAGGCAATAATGCGCCATCATGTCTGTATTTATATCTCTATGTATGAATATTTGTGCAAATATGTCTGTAGAATGAATACCTATAAATTTAGTCGATGAGTTAAAAAGTACAAACCTTTCTACTTTCATAACTATTTCCCTCTAAATATTTTTCCTCTTTTATAGTCACACCAATCAGGCAGAGGACTTCCTGTTTAATTGTGTGACTGTCAACTCACAATATTATTGATCTTAGTTGACAAAACTTTGAAAAGCTTGTCTTTAAGACATTTATATCCTCCTGTAAAATTTAAGTGCTAACATTTTAAATTGTCTAAGATGTTGTGCTAACAAGACATGACAATTCCTGGATGTATTTCTGATAAAATTTATCTAAAACCATTTAAACTCTATCATGTTAAAGTGCTACCAGGTACAAAATAACTGATAGGTTTCCTTACAAACAAAAAAGAAGACAAGGAGAGAATGGTGAAGAGAAGTCTAGTCGACCCTTGGAAACACAGGTCTGCAAATCTGACCATGGAAGGCTATCCACCGAGAGACTGGTCCTTGCCAGAGCATCAGTTAACATTGCCTAGAACCCATTGTGGCTGTTTCAACAAGAGTAGAGTTATTTTCATACTCAGTTTTTCCATTATACTATTAATTCTTACATTAACATCATGTATACTATTACATACCAATGATAGAAAGTTTTGCCAACATGATCATTTAATAAGCGCTTTCAAAATCAACAGTAGACAAATTAGGCTTAAAATGCTAAAAAGATTTTGCTGTGAGGCAAGATTATTACAGCTAAGTGAGTTGTGTGTATAAATACATATACGTGTGCATTGACATGTAATCATGGTTAAAAAATATTGGTCTCTGGTTAAAAAATATTTCCATTAGAATTTGTTTTTTTTCTCATTTAAAAAATTGTACTGACTAGTCAATATTTTGAAATCTTTTAATCCATTATCCAGCATATCTCAAATACTCCTTTCTTCAGACAGCTAATTATTGGTCCCATAAGGTCAATTTCTAGCTTCAGGTCAGTAAACAGGGTTTAAGTTTATCTATGACTTAGCATTGAGGACACAGATTATGCCTTTCCTGCAGCCAGATATACAGAAAAGACAAAACAAAACAAACAAAAAACAACTAAATGTCTGTCGTAAAACACAATACTTCTGACAAGAAAAGTGGTCAAGATATAAAATGTAGCAAAAAGATTACAAAGATTTTTTCATCACATGCTTCTAACCCATAATTCAAGTATACCACTTTAAAGGTCAGTATTTTTAATAACTACAACAAAATAAACAAAACTCAGTATATCATTCAACAGTTCTTGATTCATTTATATTTTTACTTCCTCCTATCCTGAATATAGACTTTTCTCAGGAGGTTAACTTAAATATGTTTTGCTTTACAAATCAAAATCCTTGTCTAAACCATTTTCTTTTCATGGAATACCTTTTCTATCTGCCTTCCAAAACTCTATCACTATTTGAAGGTCACAATAAAATAAGATAATAATAATAATAATAACAATGTACAAGTACTACGATGTAGGTAGCTTAACAATTATAATCACATTAACTTACAAGTTATACATTTTCTTTATTCCAATTTTAAAATGAAGATACTGAGACTTATAAAAGTTCAGTTATTAGCATGAAAAGCATTGCCAGTAATAAAGGAACAGGGAATCTAATGAAAATCACTGTGAACCCTGACACTAACTTCTTTATTTCTGTGTACTCCCCTTACTTATTTATCCTCCCTTGTCTTTCCCACTGGAAAGTCTTCTAAATGCATTAAGTAATGTGTTTATTAAAAGGTATTTATAATGATCACAAAATTACCATCACCTTAGGTTAAATTGTGCCCAAGCATAATAAATGGACAGACATTTATTAATATAAAAAATATAATCCACAATAAAAATGAATTTTTATGTAACAAAAATAGATAGCATCAAAATAAAGAAAACCAGGACTACAGGAAATATGGAAAGAAATTAAAAGAAGTGTGAAAGTATGTATTATTAATTTGCCTTACCACTCTATCATAAAACATATGAAGACAAAAAAGTAAAGATACAGAGAACTGAAAATCATTGGTTTTAACAAATAAAATTGATCTTCTAAAAACAGGGACTACATCTACTTTTCATGGGCTGAAAGAATATAAATTGACCATGAAGTCAAAAAGATAATCTTACTTATTTCATAAAGTAAATGATAAAATTTTAATATTAGAAAAAATTTAAATTAATTTAGCATATTAACTGCTTAAAAGAGACAAAACATATGATCATAACAGCAGATACAATAAAACATTTCAAAACACTCAACACCCTTTTGTGTAAAAAAAAGTTCTTAGTAAGTGAGGAATAAAAGGAAATATAAACACACATACAGCAAATGTCATCTAAATGTTAGAACTGTTTCCTTTCAAATCAGGAACAAAAAAGAAATATGCATTATCATATTCTATTGGAGATCCAAGCCAATGCAATAAGACAAGGATAAGTTAAAGTTTCAAGGTAAAAAAAACACTAAAAATTATTGAAATAATAGGAGAGTTTAGTAAAATAATTGGATACAAAATTATTATACAAAGTAATTTACATTTGACACTTGCAACAAACAACTAGAAACCAATTAGATATAAGACATCATTTAAATTATGAGGAAGGATAAATCTAACAAAAGTATGAAAAATCTTTAAGAGAATGTTATAAAATTTTACTGAGCTATTTAATAATACCTAAATAAATGAAGAAATTTGTCTTTTTTTATTGTTAGATATTCAAAATGTGCATGGAAGGCTTTAGGATTTATGTTAGTCAGAGTTACTAAAGAACAGGGAAATGGTACTCATCCTGTTGTATATATGTATTACTCACAATTAAGAGTGTGGTCTTGGTACTGCAATAGACAAAGTGATGATGGAAATATGATAATTATGGTGTTTGTTTCTTCAAAATCTCCAATACTTTTTTAAAAATTTTAACATACATATAAACTTGTTGTAACAGGTGACACAAACAAAAATATTTTAAAAGAAAAATATTTAGACATCCTCTATTTGCCCTCTCAATTTCCAGTTTCTTTTTAATGTGTTTATATATATGTATATAATATACAAATTATTCTGTTACTTATTTTTCTTATTTAATTCAACACAGAAATTCTTCCAGTCAGCCATATAAATCTAACTCATGTTTAATTTTTAGATTAAAATTAAATTTTAATTTCTGTGTTGAATTAATTTTTATTCCTGATTTGAAAGGAATCTAAAATATATTTATATTATTTTTTACTTTATAAAAGTTGCCAGATTACTTTCATACATGATATAGGTAATTTAAAATCCCCCATTAGTAATGCATAATATATTTTACTTCTTTTTGTCATCACCAGAAGTTGCCATTATTTATTTATGTCAATGTGACAGTGACAAATAGTATCTCTTTTTGCTTTAAATTCTATTTCCCTGAATATGAGTAAGACTGAGAATCTTTCCAAGTTTATTAACATTTTAATTTCTTTTTCGAACTGTTGATTTGTATTTTTTCTTCAGTGTTCTATTGGCTGGTTTGTCTTTTTCTTATTAATTTGAAGGAAGTTTTTGTATATTTATGTTATAAATGATTATATATTTTTTATACTTATTTAGATGCCTATCTAGCATTCATTATTTTTCACTTTGTAGTGATTTTCCTCCCACCCTTATGTATATAGTTTAATTTATTAGTCTTATTTAGGAAGATCGCCTCCAAATTTTCACAAATGTTACCCTAATTTTTTACTTTTTATTTTTAAATCACTCTAGAATTGGTGCATGATATCTATACATACTTGGGAGTTTTTTCCTAACCAGATTTAGGACCAATTATAAAACACCATAGATTAAATAAACCATCTTTTCTCCACTTAATTAAAATGCTGTATTTTCATTTGTTTCATAGCAGAATTTATTTACAACTCTTTCAGTACCTGGACTCTATAATTTCATTCACTGATCTATGTATCTTTTGCTGTGCCATTTCCCTAAATCTGTGAATTTTAGGCTTTATGGGATGTTTACAATCTGTTAAGCTAAAATCTCCATTACTTTTAAACGATTTTTCTTTTTCCATCACTGCCCAAGTTGTACACCAAAAACGTGTTCTGTTGACCCTGGACAGTTCTCAAGACCCTTTCAGGAGTTCAGGAAGTAAACAATATTTTCATAATAATCATAAGGTGTTATCTGCTTCTTTTACTGTGTTGATATTTGCACTGATAAAGCAAAAGTAGCAATAGGTAAAACTCCTGGTATCTTAGTATGAATCAATGCAGTGACACCAAACTGTACTTGTATTCATTGTATTTTTCACTACCACACACAGAAAAAAAGAAAAAAATCCAATCTCACTAACAAGTGCAATTGATGAATCAGAAAAACACTATTTTATTAAATATCAACCCTTGAGTACATGTTTTATTTCATATTATGTGTGACAAAATAGGATGAACATACAGAGCACTTTTGCTTCTTATCAAAGGAACATTTCTGTGGCTTTTTTGTTTGTTTGTTTTTTTGAGCTACAGGCTATATTACTTGCTTTTTTCATTGAATATATATATTTTTTACAAGGAGGAATAACTGAAAAAATATTGTTTTTCAGACAGGGTTATTTGGAATACACGTTCTCAAAAATGAATGAAGTAAATATGTCACTTTAGGAACTCATAGAATTTGTTGCCAGTAATAAAATTCCAGCTTTCAAGCAAATATCAGATTTTTGGAAAACATGTATTCTCCACAGTAAAGCAGAGAGAGCCTTTCACAAGTTAAAGACTTTTCTGATGAGGTGAGCGGTGATCTTAGAAAATATTATTTTTATATCGTATAATGCGAAGTATCAACATTTGGAAAATCTGTATAATTCAGGAAACCAATATTTCTATTTGATCAATGTATTATGTCACAAAATTTTCAAGAATAAAATATTCATTTGCCATCTAAGATAGACCAGCGGAGTTTAATCAAACTAAATATGAAGGTGTTTTTTTTTTAGAAGTTTAAGATTCCACATTGAAACTAATCTTTAAGTAACTGCCATCTGTCACGTTTTGGTGTAGTATCAAAAAATATTTCTAATTATGTGAAAAAAAATTATTAAAATATGCTTACTTTTCAAACTACACATTTGTGTGAGGCCAAATTTTCTTTTTATATTTCAATCCAAACACCATATTGCAACAGATTGAATTTAAAAATTATATAATCATGACAATTAAATTAACCTTTCTGCTTCTTCTATCTTATTTGATCAATATTTTAGGCGTAACTAATTAGTATAGTTTATATTTACTTAGAGGTTTACCAGTTGCTTTATTCTTCTCACTTTCTTGCATCCCAATCCTTTCTTCTGGGTTTCTTTTTTTCCTTACGTACATGCTTTTGGAATTTCCATTCACAAAGATCTAAGAGAAAAGGCTTTCAGCATTTTGCCATTTATACGATTTTTGCTATAGTTCTTTTTGCATAATTCCTTTATCAAATTAAGGAAGTTTCTTTCAATTATGACTTTACCAAGATTTTTGTCTTTTTAGATTTTGAATTTATCAAATCCTGTTTCTGCATCTATTCAGATAGTCATGTTTTTTTTTTCTTCTTCTGTTTATGTTTTAAATTACATTTATTAAAGGTAAGTTTTTCCCTCTGGCTTGAACGTAATTGTTTTGAATGGGAACAACCTTGAAGGTAATTTTTTTTCCTCTGACTGTTTTTATACTTTTCTGCTTCTTACTGTTTTTCAGAATTTATATCGTAATAAGCATAGACAGTGTGTACGTAGATTTTAGATATCTGCTTGAGGTTTGCAATGATTCATGAATTTATAGCATGTCTTTCATTATAAAAAGAAAAATGTTTTCAGTCATATTTACTTGCTCAAATATAAGAACTAATTTCTGGCTTCAATTCCCCATCAGATTACAATCTGCATTATAACCAGATTAGGAATCATTATAATAAGATTGTTTTTTCTAAAGACTTTTAGTTAAAATTTTACTAACATTTAATGACTTACCTTCACATGGCACATTACTTTGTTTTATTTCCAGCTACAATGTTTAGGTAAACTATAATGCTGTCTATTGTTAGTGATTTTTGCCTTCTTTGGTAGCAGAATGTTAGAAACTGAATGCTTTCCCAGTATAGGTCTCAGATCACTCTCTATTATCCAACCATTTCCCTTATTTTGTCTATAATATTCATCCTTGGTTCCACTGTATAATCAAGACTATCTATGTATCAAGAGGAAGTTTGTTTCAAGACAAGAAAAGTGTGTTGCGGGGCAGGGGAGAGTAACTGCTTTTCTCTCTCTCTCTCCCCCTCTCTCTCTCAATACCTCAGGCATTGCTATATATATATATATATATATATATATATATATATATATATATATATAATATATATGCAATATATATGCAATATATATGCAATATATGCAAATATATACATATAGTGGTTCCCAGTCATCCAATTAGAATTTGTAGTAACTACCTAATCCCTCATGTTCTCTGGAGTGGGGGTGGTGAGCTAGAATTCATCCTGCTGTACTCTGTCAATTATGTTCTAACACAAAAACATTAACACAAAGACTGAGAAGAAAATTAGTTAATATTGAAATAATATCCTCTCCATCAATTATCATGTTTGTCACTTTTGCACACGCTGGCTTCTTAATGAATAATTTGGAAATTTTACTTAATGAGCAGCAAATAGTCTCTATATTCTATCATCACAACTAGAACAAGTATTTTATGTTATTTTACTTTGCAAGAGATAATTCAGAATATATTTTACTCAATTATTTTCGTATTGAAATTTTATCCCCATAATTACGTCCCTTGGCCCTAAATTTCCTAAAAAAGTACTTTAAATTCACCAATATCTGTATCATTGATTGGCTTTTATCTTCCAAATTCCATTTGTATGATTCAGTGAAATAATGTGCTAATATTGAACATGTAAAATTAGGAGTCATATAGACTTGGGTTTGACTTCCAGTTCTGATATTTGCGGCTTGGTGGCCCTGGGCTAATAGGTTTATCCCCATGAACCTCTGTCCTCTTGCCTATAAAAGTCAAAAATAAGAGATTCTTCATAGTATTGTTCTGGGGATTAGAATTAATATATTAATTTTTTTTTCACATAGAAATAATGTTATTAAAATTACAAAATAACAAGTAGTTATTCACATATACAGTAGCTTTCTCTTAACTCATACACTCATGCATACACACATTCAGTAGAGATAGAAAAAAACGGAGATATTTGTTTTTTCTATCATCGTGAATGAAGACCAATCCGAAAAACAATTCTAAAAAATTAAGCTTTGTAGAAATCCATGTCACCAGACTCTGCTGGTTTAAAAAAGTAGGATTTGGAAATAGAACAATAGATACAAGAGTAACCCACTAATTATTTTTCATGGAAGTCTCTAGAAGAAGTCATGAGGATTAGAAATTTTCCTTTCAAGCCTACTCCATTTACCACAGATTCACATGGCTCTAAATTATAGTTAGAGATAATTTCATTTTGCTGCAATTTTTTTATATGGATCTGTTTTTCTCTCAAGTAGGATTGGAAAGATAGTATTAGAAGTATAGGAAGGCATCAGTTAAAGAGACACTATATTTAAATTATGGGAAAAGTGAAAACTACAATTATTGTTAGTATGATATCCAAATCTGAGTTCATAGTGTATTTCTAAGGAATGGACCAGTTACAAAATTGAATGTAATATAAAGTGTTGAGAAATGGGAGGATAACTGGTCTATTCCTGTAGACTTCTAAGCCATGCCTGGAAAAGCAAGAAAGAGATGCCAAGAAGAATACGATATAGAAAGGAAACAAATTTAAGTGAGCATATCTATAATTTGGTTACCTGTTTGGACAAGGACTTTTATTAGAGATACCTCCACCTTTCTGACTAAAAGTAGAGTTGGAAGTAAAATAATAGATACAAAGTAAACCCCTAATATCTATGATGGCCGGCTCTAGAAGTCATGAGGATTAGACATTTTCCTTTCAAACATAACACAGATTCATGGTGATTAAAATGATGGCTCAATAACATTTTCACTTCTGTTCTGATAGAACAGAGTTCACTCACCGCCTTCTACCCATATGGTCAAAAACTATAAAATATATATATTTTTTTATTTCTAAGGAAATGAATTACTATGGTAGCTCAATAATTCTTTAAGAGGCAGCAGAAATTAATGGCACTCAAATAAAGGATTCTTTGTTTTCTTTCAAGGCCTTCAAATCTTACCTGATATGAAACAGAGACCACTGAATATCAAACATTTCAAGGCTCAGGTTATCAGCTTCATTCATATCCCCTGGTCTCATACTCACTTATCTTTCATCCAACTTCCTTCTTTTTGTATACTTGCACACATACGCTCCACCCCACAGATATGTGTCATTCCAGAATCATGGTGTTGCAATTTTACAAGAACATTATATTTTTAATGTGTTAAAAAGTAGATGACATTTCTTGAGGCCTCACTATTTCTCAACAACTACATTAAAAATATCTTCAACATTGTTTTGCCTAAACTCACAGCAACCTAAAGAGACTGGCAATATTTTAAGATAAGGACTGATCCCTAAAATAGGACTACCTGCTAAGCAGTCATGAGTAGAGTTGCTGGAAAGCCTGGAGGTGGTAGTAGAGGTGGCAAATCTGAAGCATCATCAGAAGAAAGTATGCTTAGGGACTCAAGAAAAGACTGATATGCTAATATGTACAAAAAAACAAGGGTCCAGGTGACACTGAGTTCTAGCTTATAGTGTATACAGCTCTGCATCTTTTTTCCATTACAATAGTGTAGACAGGAAGTAAAAGACTATAGAATAATAAAATCCAAAAATCTCAGTCTAAAGGGAATTTAGGGACCACTTAGTCTAGCACACCACCCAATCTCTGGGAAAAGGAATAATTGTAGTTTAATGGGTTGAGTGGAATGATAAAGACTTAGTTATTAAAACATGATCAAAGAACACCACCACAAAGAACAAATAAAACGTCAAAGAGGGGTGGGGAAAGAAACCCAGAGAATATGTTGACTAAAGAAAAAACTCTTCAAGGAAAAGTTGCATCTTGGGATGATGAGCTTCCAGTCCTGGCCTTTCTGGTGATCAGATAGTATAAAGTAGACATGGAAGTGAATGGAGCCCAACAGGGTCAACAGAGGTATCGAAATCAGGATGTGGCTGAGGCACAGAATCCCAGAAGAGATACTATAGAAGTGAGACAGCAGAAATACTGTACGACATTACGAGCTAAAAGAGTAATAGGGCCAAAAAGGACGCAGAAAAGAGCATAAGGATTAGATTGAAAGTGGCTTCATAAATGTCCTGTCCTTCTCTAACAAGTGTAAAAGCCTACAGTGAAGGCATATCATGAAAAATCTGGCATATTATATATAAAAGCTTACATTTTATTCTGTAGGTGAGGTAGAAATTTGAAAAATGGATTGTAGGGAAACTCATTTTAAACCTGAGGGACTAGTTAGAGGTTATTTCAGAAATTTAGATGAAAAATGTTGAAAGCTTAAAACTAAAGAGTGGTGGTGAGATGCAAAGAATTATTTAATCCACTTAGTTGATAAAGTGTTGTAAGAAAGGTAGAGCTTTCTGTCTTGAGCAGTGGGCAGAGGGTGGTGTTTTTCATGAATCTTAGGATTTAACTCATTTGCTATAATGAAGGATCAAGCACTCAGCAAGGGCTTTGTGTGAAGGAAATCAGTATTAGACCTGTTGAATTTGACCTACCCCAAAGACGTTAATGAAAAGATGTTTGAAAGTCAATTGGATAAGCAGGACTGGACTCTAAAGGGAAAACTGGGTCAAATTCAGTTTATAACATAGCGTGCAACATTTAGTAGAATGAACTAATTACACACGTATTCACTCATATCTGCAGAGCAGCAAAACGTGTTTGAGACTCTTTTTTAAAAAATTCTCAGATGGAAATTTAAAGAAGCAATTCAAATTTTAAATAATAAATCATATCATTGTTTTCTTTCTTTGAGAGATATATAGAAAAGCCATGCCCTGGTTTCCTACATATTAGAATTCTCCATTTATAGCAGGTTATGCTTTCATGCTTTCAGTCAAAAGCTATCCTTAGATAAATGCAAGGAATACTTTAGGTTATTAATATTAATTTAATATATTCTTTATTAAAATGTGTAACTATAACTGAATATATATTTGTTGCTTACTTCAGGGATACAAAACCACAGTTTTTTGTTGCTGTCACTGTCATTGCTATTTCTGGAAGATTCTAAGATATATATTTATATATAAAATTCATAATCATAGTTGTGCTTACTATTGCCACTGGAAACACATTATGTATGAAACAGCACATAAAAGAAATGTTGAGCTTTCAGGTTCTCAGAGAGATAGGATGCTCATAGCCAAATTGAAAAAGGCTTAACTAAAGAGATGAACCTCTCACTGTGAGTTGAAAGTCAATTGGCTGAGGTTTTTATTGAACCATGAGAAAACAGAGTATTCAAACTTCTATAAAACATGCTTTTTCTTAAGTCACATGTGTTTTTAATCTAAGAACTATAGCTACTGAATTGTACAATGTGAATTTAATCAGTGACGTATTACAACAAACTAGAAACAATCAATAAATCAAATACATAGATCAAAGTAAAATCTTCAGACTGTAGTAGCTAATATTTATTAAAGTGCTCACTTTGAAGGTGCTCAAAATTGAAACCGAGACAAAGAGAATATAAGACTTTCTGGGGCTTGGCATTCAAGCTATACTTCTGTACTTTTAACACGAAAAACTAAATTCCATGACATTAAAGAATGCTCCAGGCTATAGACAAACATAACAACTTAAGAGAAGATTAAAAATTTTTAGTTATATGCTATGAACAGATTGGGGCAAGGGGAGAGTTCATGTTTTCATATTTGTACCCCAATGCCTGAAAGAAAGAATGCATCACCATCAAAGTTGGTCTATAAATATCTGCAATAGAATAAAGAAAATGAAAGAAACAAAGAACACTTTTAGTTGTTCATAATACAAACTCAGCAGAGTAAAAATACTGACAATGATAAAGTAAAACATGCCATTAATCTGTTTGGCATGTCACTAAAATTATAAATGCAGAATCCTCTTCTACTATAAAATCTCCAAGAACTTCTCTCCCTTTCTCCATTGTGGTAGTTTTTACTGTGGGATGCGTCCCATCATTCCCCCCTCCAATAAAAAAAAAAGGAAAGTGAGAACATATACATCTGCCAGTCTTCATCAAGATAGGGTCAACTGAGTAAGACAATTAAGTGGACATCAACCTCTCTAACATACTCTTCATTTCCATGATTTCTAAAGCTTTGTAATTTTTCTAAGAATGACTTTTCCAAATTAGGAGTGTCAATCTATTAAATATATTAAAATAACTGCGCTCTCTAGCTAGAATTTGTAAGTTCTACTAGATAGTGTTTTTACTTTTCAAAAATCTCCTCAAATTATGAATTCCATGAACACTGTTTTGGAAAAATTGGAAAAGCTTTTTGACTCATAAAACAGCAGACTAAATACACCTAAAGTGCACTCAGCAATGTCTAACATACACAGTCTATACCTACAAGGCAGATATCCCACTTCCTTAATTATAATGGTTAGTAACACATTTTTAGAGTAATAGAGAATTCTCAAACTGAAATGCAAAGAGGAAGAAAAGGTGAAAACACAAACAATATTCAGGAACTGTGGGACAATTTCAAAAATGCAACGTAGTTGTCAATGGAACACTAGGAGAAGAACAAGAGAACAGAACCAAAGAAATATATCAAGTGATAATGGGCAAGAATTTTCCAAACCACAGATCCAAACCAAGAAGAATAAATAACACCCCCCCCAAAAAAAAAAAAAAAAAAAAAAAACTACCCCTGAGCATTTCCTATGCAAAGTGCAGAAAACCAAAGACAAAAAGAAAATCTTAAAAGAAGTCTGGGTGGAGCCATGGAAAAACATCTTGCCTGTGGAGGAACAAGGATATGAGTTACAGTGGACATTTTGTCAGAAACCATGCCAATAAGAAGAGAGCTGAGTGAAATATTTAAATGGTGAAAATAAAAAATATATGTATCAATCTAGAACTCTATATCCAGTGGGATTTTCCTTCAGGGGTGAAGAAAATAAAGACTTTCTCAAAGAAAAACAGAATTTATTGTCAGCAGAATTATTCCACATGAACTGTTAAAGAAAGATTTTCAGATAGAAACAAATAATATCAGACTGAATCTTGAATCTACACAAAGAAATGAAGAGCACAGAAAATTGAAAACATAAAGAAAAAGTTTAAATTACTTTTATTATTAATTGTACTAAAAGATAACCATACAAAGTAAAAAGAGAACGTACATACTACGTGTTTATAGCAAATGAAAAACAAAAGAGCTTAACACAATAGCACAGAGAATGAAGGAAGGAAATAGGAATATAATGTCATAAGGTACTTAAACTACACATAAAGAAGTATGATACTGTTTCACCATAAACTGGTTATATATATATATATATATATATATATATATATATATATATATATATCCTTAGACAAATACCAAAATTACAAGTTATAATTCATAAGTAAATACACAAGATAAAATATAATTATATAAATAAATACTACAAAAGAAGGAGAAAAAAGAAACAACACAGATGGAACAACTAGAAAATAGCTAGCAAAATAGTAGCTCTTAATCATCAATAATCGCGTTAAATGTGAGTGGTCTAAAAATAGACCAATTACAAAATAGAGATTAAAGAATATAAAAGCAGGGAGAAGATTTTTGCAAACGCCTGCGATAAGGGGTTAATATCCAACATATATAAGGAACTGATACAACTGAACAACAACAAAACAAACAATCCAATTAAAAAATGGGCAGAGGACCTGAAGAGACATTTCTCCAAAGAGGACACACAAATGGCCAATGGACATATGAAAAAATGTTCAACATCACTAATCATCAAAGAAATGCAAGTAAAAACCACAATGAGATATCACCTCACCCCAGTTAGAATGGCTATCATCAACAAGACAAATAGTAACAAGTGTTGGAGAGAATGCGGAAAAAAAGGAACCCTCATACACTGTTGGTGGGAATGTAGATTGGTGCAGCCACTATGGAAGGCAGTGTAGCTCAAAAAATTAAGAATAGAATTACCATATGACTCCGCAATCCCTCTCCTGGGTATCTACCCAAAAAATCTGAAAGCATTTATCCATAAAGACATATGTGCTCATTGCAGCTTTATTTTCAGTGGCTAAGACATGGAAACAACCAAAGCATCCTTGACAGATGAATGGATAAAGAAGTTGTGGTAGGTATACACAATAGAATACTATTCAGCCATAAGAAAAGATGAAATACTACCATTTGTGATAACATGGATGGATCTCAAGATTATAATGCTAAGCGAAATAAATCAGACAGAAAAAGTAGAGAACTATATAATTTCACCGATATGTGGTATATAAAACTAAAACAACAAGAGAATAAGACAAACAAATGAAGAAACAAAAACTCATAGACACGGACAATTGTTTAGTGGTTACCAGAGGGTAAGGCGGGAGAGGGTTGGTAGATGAGGGTAACGGGGATCCAATATACGGTGATGGAAAGACAACTGACTCTGGGTGGTGAACACACAATGTGATATATATAGATGATATATTACAGAATTGTACACCTGAAATCTATGTAATTTTATTAACAATTGTCACCCCAATAAACTTTAATTAAAAAAAGAAATATATATATATATATGCAAGACTCAATTACATGTGGTCTATAAGACACTTACTTTCAAGGTTAAGTTAAAAGTAAAAGCATAAAGAAATATGTACCATGCAAACAGTGAACAAAAGAAAGGTGAAGTAGGAATATTACTTTATAATAAGCAATATTAGCAGAACTAACTAGGGACATTACACAATAATAAAGGGGTAAATTCTCTAAGAAGACATAACAATCCCTAATGTGTATACTCCCTACAATAGACCTTAAAATTACATGAGGATAAAAAAATGATAGACTAAAAGGAGAAATAAACAAATTTATAATTATAGTTGGGTAGTTCAACACTTTAAGTAATTAATAGAACAAGAAAATCAGTAAGGATATAGAGGAGCTAGAACATTCCACCCAACAACAGTAGAATAGGAATTCATCTTCTTTTGTATGCACAAGTAATATTTTAAAAGATAGACCATATTCTGAGCCATAAAACAAATCTTAGCAAATTTAAAAGAATAGAAATCCTGTAAAGTGTTCTATCTATCATAAAATTAAACTAGAAATAACAGCTGGAACACCCCCAAGTATTTAGAAATTAAATAACAGGACTGGAATACACAATATTTTTAAAGTATTAGTTCTCCACATGTTTTTCTATAGATTCAATGTAGTCCCAATCAAAATGCCAGCCAAGTTTTTTGTTTTTGTTTTTTTGGATATTGATGAATTGGTTTTAAAATTTCTATGTGTAAGTAAGCAAATTAGAGTCTATGTGTTTGAATATATAATTATATCCATAATGGATTTCAAATAAGATAACCTACTCATTTATTGTATCTATTCAAAGGTAAATGAAAGTTAGCCAATCCTAAATGTTAAGCTATACAGAGTGTGCCAAAAAATTTATACACATTTTAAGAAAGGAAAAAAACTGTATTAAAATTGTAATAATCTATACCGATAACAAAAGATGAATACGAGTCATGTGTATACATTTTTTGGCACTCCAGTATATATACATGAGTGTATGGATTTGTTTAATGTATAATTTTAGTAATTTTATAAACCCCTATGTTTTTTGAAAAAACTAATTTTCCAAGTAGAGAAATTTCAGCTATGAATTTCAAATGCAATAGTTGATATGATCTAAAACTTCAGATGCGACCAAGGTTTTCTTAATGATCGAAATTCCCCAAAACAATATTCTAGGCTCAGTAAACACATAAATGAGAGAAGCAGCATGCCTATTTGAGTTTTTTATTACATACTGGATTGTGTTATAGGAAGTGCCTGGAATATAATTCCTTCGTCATCTTCCTGGATAATTCCTTTGAGTTCGTGAAGATTCATCTTAAAGGGGAAGTCTTTTTGAACTAATTTGCATTGATTCAATTATAACTCCTCAATCAGCAAGATCAACATATCGAAGGTAGCTTAAAATGAGAGTTTATTGTCTTGGGTAATATTAATTTAAAATGTAGGTGGTTATTGTAAAATTGGCTCAATGGCCCAATAATATTAAAACTCTGAGTTACCTTCTCCATGATTCTTTTGACTTGTCTTTTATGGTCACATGCATAACTATAGTAATTTCTCTAACAACTGCAATCCAAAACAGGAATAAGGGGAAAGATGCAAATCTGCAATTCTTTATGACCATCTTTTTATTAAGGAGAAAAATCTTTCTCAGAAATTTCCACTCAGTGTTCTCATTAGTCATTAACAGATTATTTGCCCACCTTCAGAACACTGGGGAGAAATGAGATTGTCTAAGGGCTAACATTCCCTGCCAACCCATTAAAATATTGTTCTGACAAAAAAAAAAAAAAAGTGGTAGATAACCAGCAATGATTGTCACTTATAAATGTCAATTTTAATATCTTATTTTTATATATTCTCTTCCCTCCTGCCATTGATTCTTCTGTCCTTAAAAATAGGTGATATATATATATATATATATATATATATATATATATATATATATATATATATATATGGATTTATGAATAAGAGATATTAAAGCTCTTTTGCCACTATCAAACATATGAAAATATTTAGACAGTAATCAGCATTTTCAGTCCCTACTTTTTACCAAATAATGTAGATTTTCTTCTTAATTTCCTGCAAATACATTTGAGTTCAGTTAATAACTTCTCTGTTTTCACCTGTACCTCTGTCATTTTCCTCTTTCTCTTGCTAAAAACAAGACAATGCCTAAAAATGGAGTCACTTAAGCTAAATTCCACATCATCAACCTCACCAAACTGAGACTTATCATTTCAGTTCTGCCTGAAATAGAATCTTAAACCAGTCAATAAATAAATCACCTCATCAGCACTGGTTTGGTAATCTGCCTGACAGACCTCTATCATCCCCTAAAGGAAAGTGGCCTTGCCATAAGCAATTTGCTTTCTGCCTAACATAACTCCCTGGTCCTACTCTCTTCTGCCTATAAAAGTATTTCACTTTCTACAATTCCTTAAAGCTCCTTTCTGTCTGCTAGATCGGATGCTGCCCAACTCATGAATCAGTGAATAAAGCCAATTTACTCAGTTAAATTTTGTTTTATAACATTATGCTTCTCTCCCTAGTATTCTGCCACATACTAGTACATTTATTTTAGTCTCCTTTCCACATTTATATTTTGGACTTTTACTATGTCAATTTTCTTTTTTGCCTATTTTCCATCTTTTGTTTTTTCTTCTCCAGTCTTCACTCTCTTTCCTTATTTCATTCATTTGTCATCAATAGAAATCTACCCAAGCACTTGGTATCTCCCACAACACTTATAATTCTACCAGGTATAATGAAAATATAACAATTAACATGTAGTGAATTTTGAGTTATTATACCAAGCAATTTGGATTTTCATTTAATGCCTATAATGACCACAATAGAAGCTATTGAAGTACGATCTATGGCTTGTCCAATATTGCAGTATGTACATGGCAGAGTTGGAATTAAAACAATGAATACAGAGTGCGAGCATACATTACTTATTCCTACTAGATCATAAACTCATTAAGGGCTGACACTGTTAACAGCTGCCTTTGTAATAACTATAATATCTAACACAAAGGATCAATAACTGTTTTTTGAACAAATAACTTAATGAGTAATTGAACGAATACTGTGAAGATTTTTCTCTTATTCACAAGATAAATAGATATCCATGCAATGCATAAAATGTATTCTACAGTTGCAAAACACAAATATAAAGTTAAAAATATAAACAAAAGACAGAAAGTGGTATAAAACTTTTGAAAAACAATGATTTCATTTTCTTGGAAGAAATTATGCAAATCACAAATGTTTAACAGCTAAAGACCCATGGAAGTTATAACCCAGAAAAAAATCACTGACCTTAGACAAAGCACAAGAAGAGATAATTTCATGGGTTATGGAGTGGCCATTCTTTAATGAGGAGGCCTGATGAGACAACCTGTGATGCACTAGCCATAGAGTCTGAGAAATGTGAAGCTAGAAATAATAACCTGAGGCACTTTTTGGTCCATTTCTGAAGTAGAAAGTTGTCTGTTTCATAGCAGAGGATGTACAGAAAAAAAAAAAAGATAACAAGCTAATTAAGCAATAGAGGGAATTAATTGAACTTCAATGATCAAAGTACAGTTTCACTAAGCTCTTGACGAAGAAAGGATATTATACCATTACCAGCAGAATAATTATTTGCCTTATATAGCAGAGAGCAAAGGAGTCTAAACATGATGTTCAACTTGAATAATGAGCATAACTTGATTGTGTATTACTATCTAGGTAACATTTTAACCTCTTAAGGAGCATTTTAAATATTCCTGGACAGGCCAGATAAATATTTTCTACATATCCGAACCCTAAAACCAATATACACAATATATTAAAATACAAAGTTACAACTCTCAGTGTAGAGTAAGACTCTGAATTACAATGTATTTCTGGTGACAAAAAGATACATAAAACATTATTTAAAATATTTAGAAAGAGTGTTATATTGGACCATTCCAGCTCCTCTTCCCTAAACATCTTGCAGATTCTTCTATAATCCAAAATTTGACATTTGTTCTGATAGGCTCCACTGTGGCCTCCAACATATCCTCTCGTGCATGACCGAAATACAATCTGAGCTCCTAATGAGAGATCACGTGATCATACCAAGAGTTTTACCATCTCATAAATAAAAACACTAAATTTTCCTTCTAATGTCTCTTCTGTATACACCGCAACTCAGAAAATTGTACTCACTGCATCAGCATTTAAATAATTTTCTAGCGAAATTATGATTTGTTGGGTAAAGTACATAAAGTGATAGCAAGCATTACACTTAGAGAAGTCCCTCTCCTTCAGGTAAGTTGGGTAGCAGAGTGGAATAAGCGTGGGCCAAGGTGACAAGTCCACTTCTGCCGGTTACTCACTTCATGACCTTGCGCAAAACCCCCAGTTATCTGAGTTTCAGCTTCCTTGCTTTATAAACAAAGATTGCAACAAAGATAGTGCTTCCAGTGGCTTCCTTAATCTTGGCTGTATAGGATCCAAGATTGGTGACCCACCCTCCTAGAAATTCTTCAAGTCACCTTAGGTATGAATTACATTGACAGCAAGAATATGAAAGTAGAAGTAATAGGAGGATGTGAAGCTTTTTGAAGGAAAAGTGACAAAACATAATGACTAATTAAAAATAGAGTGGGATCAATGAAAGAATTAGCTTAAAATTACTCTAAGTCTAGGAGAATGGTATCCCATTGACACAGGCAGGGAATTAGGTATAAGGGATGGTAACTGGAGATTCAAGAAGGAAGCAGATATGTTCTAGCATGAGTCTGTTCTATTTGAATAGGATTAATTTAAAGTATAACATGAAAGTTTAAGAAACTATTTACTGAAGGGAGTTAAACCTCTGTATAGCCATTTCTTTGGGATGAAGCCACACCATAATAGGAATTGCCGCCATTAACTATTCTCTCTGAAAGTGAAATCAATATGGGGTAGTATATAATTTCCACCTACCCCTAGAATATCCCTAGTTAGGTAAGATTATTTTTCTTTTTTAAATTGACAATAATTGTCTTCAACTCAACTTTGAAAACACAATACATGATTAAGGCAGAGAGAGTATAAATATTGGTAAAATACATAAGCTACCTCTGGCTCATATACATGAGGCAGTAAATTTTTATGAAATGTTTTTGTTTCATGGTGGCATATGAAAATAAAAATATACATTATCACTCTTGAATTTGAATACAACACATTGATTCATTAGAGTTTTGCACCACTAAATTCAACATGGTGTATAGTACAGGGACACAATATCTAATATTTAAGACATGAGATGCAAAGGAGAAAAAAGACTTTAGAAACAACTGCATTTTGCCAACTAAAATATTCAGGCTTTCTGCTTCCTTTGTTGGCATTCAAATTCCATAGGGGGCCAAACAAAAGTTGCACTTTGATCAGCCATCTGAGAACTCATTTTCACCCATAATGAGATGCTAGGATGCCTTAAAACTGGAATTTTAGAAATGTCAATACTACTGCTAATCAAGATGCTGAATTGATCTACTTAAAATAATTTAAGATTTTTCATTACCATAAATGCAACACTCTATGCCCTTTCAGGAAACCTACAAAATCATGGTTTTGAAAACTGAGAGACAAGCCATATATAAAATGTGTGCTCTGAGTACATTCTAAATGTAATTATCACCTCTATCCAGTGAAGAAATTATGTTTTCTTTCATTTTTTTTAATGTACTACCTAATCATGAATTGAGAGGTGGCATGATTATGGTAAAGGTTATAGAATGAAGCTTATGATTCTGAATCTCTCTCCTTGATCTGGTACTTACATGGGCTATTTAATCACAGTCGAATTTTCTTGCGGGTCAGAGGGATACATTTATCTACATCATTCAATTAAAAATTCAATTAAATTGGGGGTTTAAGGGCCACTCAGAATCAAGTACTTTTAGATGTTTTCTAAAATTTTGGTTAGTACTTTTAGAATATCGTCTTGAAGAGAGTAGCTATGATTTCACCCCAATATTTCCTTGAATATCTTGAAATAAGAACTTATCTTTCTGTTGTACCATACAGTTTTCATATACATTATTTTATTTGATCCATAATGCAACACTAATAAGTAGGGGGGATAATAAATACTTTCAGCCTTCCTTTTGCATCAGCCGGGATGTGCCTGGTAACAAGTCACCCATCTTCATCCCTCGCATTTGTCCTTCATTAACAGTATATAAACCATCCCAGTAGAAATACATAACAGGGTACATTAACCTCACTTTGTCATAATGACACCTTTTTACCTACATTGCCTCACCAATCCCTAGTTTACCTTGGTTTTCGTACTCTAACGCATGCTTTATCTGATAAACCTCTTTTCTACCTTAACTTCCTAATGTCCTTCTCTATTGGAAAACCAATAAAGACAAAAGAAATTTATAGCCATTTCACAGATATGGCAATACTTCCTTGGGTCACTATGACCAATAGAACTAAGCTGTCCCAGCGTTCTCTTATCCTCTTGGTTCACATTGTAAGTTAGGAACATGGTCCCTTTATTTATTATGAATAAATCTGTACTCATGACTGCTTCCATTTTAGACAATGTTGATAAAAGCTGCTGTACATCCTATACTTTAGGCTTAAAAAAAAAGTATATAGTGAAAATAATGTGACATAGTCACTATCCAGTAGATAAGTAGGATTATCTCTAAATCCACATGGAACTAAAAAAGGAATCTGATGTAACAAGGATATTTTGTGTGTACTTATTCATTCATAGAATTAGCTGCCAATCATTCATTTTTCAACAAACAGTACTAAGCTCCTACTACATAAAGCACACCTTTTCTGTTTGTGCATTGTTTAATGGGGGAAGAATGACAGTGGTATGTGTTTCCAAGTGGGGAGTAAGTAACTGTAATGAAAGGATGTGTTGGATATCTTCTGTTTGTCCTTCCAGATCTACTTTTTACATTTTTACCCTGCTTTTAGCCTCAGGAGGTTGATCTATATGGGATAAACTCCTTGGCTTCCAGATGGGTTTGGCCAATGGGGAGGCATCAGAGGGCGTGAAAAATATGAGGTCAGATGTTTATTTTCCTTCATTCTTCTTCCTCTTGCCCTCATTTAGCTATATCTCTCACTGAAAACCATAGTACCTTTATGTGGCTCTCTCCTCTAGTTTTAGGTTCTGGTAAATTCTCCCTTCTTTCACTTCTTTCGAAACAGAAGCAGAAATGTAGTTACTGCTATTGCTAGACTTAGGTGCTGCACTACCCCTTGCTAGCATCCATAAACCCTGCTGTGGCAGTTTAAGAGATGTATGCAAATTCTTGGACACTCCTTCCACTGTTCAATGAAGTTCTGGGATGTTTTCACTTGAACCTGGACTGGATTTGGAAACTCACTCATGACTAATGGAATGCTGCAGAACCAGTATTTTATGACTCCTGAGGCTATCTCTTAAAGGTCATTCTGCTTCTGCCTTGATTGCTGGGATACTTCTTAGAGTACCAGGACACCATATAAAAAGTCCCACTGACCCATGGCAAGGACTTTGTGAAGGAGCTCAGCCAAACCACATGGTAAGACCATATATACGTGTGCCATTCAATAGCATCAACCCAAGTGATAGACATGTGAGGGAAGATACCTTCAAATGAATCTAACCCCAGCCATCAAGTCAACCCCCAGCTTTGAGTCTTCTCAGCTGAAGCCCCAGACATTATGGAGCAGAAAATAATCATCCTTTTTGTGCCCATCTCTAATTCTTGACCCACAGAATCCATAATAAATGCTTATTACTTTATGTCACTACGTTTGAGGTGGTTTATTACACAGTAATATGGAACAGAACACCTCTTCACGTCTTCATAAATAGTATCTTTATTCAATTCTTGCAAATTCCCAAATGTGACTGGGTTGTTTGTTTTCTGGTGGAACCCTGAGAGATACAAAGGGAATTCCAAATAAGAATCATATGAGTGGTATGAACAAACCCCTACAGGAATGTGAAGTAAAGAGAATTCACTTCCAGTCGGTATAAATAGGAAATTCTCCACAAGGACAAGAACTGTGCCTGTTTGATGTCACAGGTGCTCAGAAACATCTCTTGAAGTTTGCTGAATGGAGAAGTGAGAATTTAACTGGGCCGCAAGAAAAAGCTGTGATTAGGATGGTGTGAAACGAGAAAATGTACTCTTACAGACAGAACAGTAAAACTGGATGGCAGCAAGAACCTGCGTTCAAGTAACAAATTCTGTTATAAAAAAGTCCAGCTGGAGCATAGGCTCTCCCCCAATGCCAGGGTGACTTCTCAAGGACGTAAATATCTGGCACTTTCTACTGCATAGCCTTCATTAGTTCTCCATAGCTCTCAGGTGAAATTTCATCTACTTAACATTGCGCTTTCAACTGTTCTGGACTTATCCGCCTCTCTGCCCTAACCTTAACCAGGACCCTCATTCCCACCTGTATTGTAGCTTGTAGCCATATTACCTGTCTTCAGATTTAACCTTGCACAACTTTGTAATTTTTAACATGCTGCTTTTTTATCTAGAATATTCTACACATCCACCTTCCTCCTTCTGACTAACTTGCAATCACCTTCAAATCTCTAGACATGAGTCCTTCCCACTAGGTCACCTTTGCAGACACTGGCGATGTGAGGTAGTAATTCTCCCTAATTGTTTACCTAATCCCTATGCTTACAAATATGATGGCACTCACAATGTTGCTTTACGATGGCTTTTATTTCTGGTTTGGCTATAGACCATAAACTCCTCAGACATGGACAAGAGTACGGATCTTAATATGTTTGGAGAAGGAAATATGTTAAATAATTTAATGAATTAATGGCTGATAAGAGTAAATACTGAAGTAGTGAATGAAGAATCAATAAGTAGGTACACAAGAGGTTTTGTGCATGACTGCAGACACCATTATTTCTGTTCACTTCAGTGGCCCTCACACCTAGAATATGTGTTTGTAGAAGGACCAACAGATATATGAAAAGATGCTCAACTTCACTAGCTACTAGGGAAATGCAAATCAAAACCACAATGAGAGACTGCCTCACACCTGTCAGAATGGCTATCATGAACAAGACAAGTAATAAGAAGTGTTGGAGAGGCTGTGGAGGAAAAGAAACCCTCATACACTGCTGGTAAGAATGTAAATTGGTACAGCCCCTATGGAAAATAGTATGGAGGTTCCTCAAAAAGTTAAGAATAGAATTACCATATGACCCAGCAATCCCTCTTCTGGGTATCTACCCCAAAAACCTGAAAACATTTATCCATAAAGATATATGTGCCCCGATGTTCATTGCAGCATTAATCACAGTGACCAAGACGTGGAAACACCTGAAGCGTTCAGTGGAAACTGAAGTGTCCTTCAATAGATGATGGGATAAAGAAGATGTGGTACATATTGGGGGTGCCAAAAACATGTATACAAGTGAACACTTTGTTCAACGTTGCTCAAGCAGTATTTCTCCATAATCAGAAGTGTCTGGATGCTGATGGTAACCACTTTGAGCACCTCTTGTAACTGCAGAAGTCAAACGTGACTTGTATTCATCTTTTATTATCGGTATATATTAAGTATTACAATTTTATTACAATGTTCCTTTCTTAAAATGTGTACACATTTTTTTTGGCATCCTTTGTATATACAATAGAATGTTATTGCATAAGATGAAATATTGCCATTTGCGACAACATGGATGGATCTTGAGATTACCATGGGAAGAGAAATAAGCCAGACCGAAAAAGTAGAGAACCAGATGATTTCACTCATATATGGGATATATAACTGAAAGCAACAAATAAACAAGACAAACAAACAAAGAAACAAAAACTCATAGACACAGACAACAGTTTAGTGGTTACCACAGTGAAAGGGGAGAAGGGGGAGGTAGAAGAGGGTAAAGGGCATTAAATATATGGTGACAGAAGGTGATTTGACTTTTGGTGGTGAACACACAATGCAATATACAGATGAGGTATTATAGAATTGTACACTTGAGTCCCATATGATTTTATTAATCAATGTCACCCCAATAAATTTAATTTAAAAAACAAATATGTTTGTTGAATGAATGAATGAATGCAGCATGAATCAATGGATATAAATGAGGAAGAAGAAAGAGTTGTCTATGACTGAGACTCTCATGCTCTTTTACATTACCAAGAGGCGCAGCTTTTTAGAATTTATATAGAATTGTCAATCCCAAAACCCTTTGGAAAAGGGGTTCAGTTAATTACATTGCTGTGTTTCAGTCTGTTTAAACCAGGAGGGAACTTTTAAAAGAGCAACACGATGGATCTTTTTACTGCTCCCAGTCGCTGCTTCCTTTCTCACTGGTCTACTATACAGTTCTCAAGTGCCAAGTTTAATTAACACTTTGATCAAGGGCTTGATTTTCAAATCTCTTGTCTGAGATGCGGTTCCTACTTTATCTTTCTGTCACTATGCATAGGAAACTGGTTCAATTTACCTAAAATGTTTACACAGTTAATGTGTATTTCAACTTCTGTTTGCTTTGATGACTTCATGTTACTTACCTGTAAATGCTTCTATTTGAAGCACTAATTTTATGAATAGCTCCAATTAATGAAGTACCTTAGGTGTCTTGCTATCAAGTACCGTTTTTTAGCCAGCATTGTATCTTATGAAACTTGGATCCTGTGTGTTGAGAGCTGGTTAATTCTATTTATTTACTAAATTTTGGTAGTTTGCATGTAATTATTCCTGATTTACTGCTATTTTCATCGGGCTTTGTAACGTCAAAAGTCAGAAGCTTTAAAGCTTATTTTAAATGAAGTTCAATTTGAGGAAATACAGACGATTAACTTAAAATAAAGTTCCACCTCTCCATGCTCCTCAGAGCAATGCTTCCAGTTTTCAATAAGTCAGCTCATCCTTGTGTGCCTGGAGGACGATATCTGACCTTCAGCAAAACTGCTCCATAATCATGATTTTTAAGACTTCACAAATTAGTTTTATTGTATTTCAAGTTATCACAGGTAATTGGAACTATTTAATAATTAAATAATCTCTAATCGTTAGTGTGAATACCTGTCACTTTATATTAGTCAAACTGCCTCATACACAGATGCTATTTTGAATGACTTTCCCTCAAGCCAACCTTATTTGGTTCATTTTTTTCTCCCAGTAACTTTTGTTTCCTTTATTGACTATATATCAATTTCCCTACAAAATTAGCATTTGAAACTCTGAATCTTTGAGTTTAAAGTTTGCTTCACATAGCATTTGTTGACACTTGATTTATAATTTGCACATTGAGACCCTCAAGTCATAAGAAATAGACATTCATTTTGTAGGTCTTCCCAGTTTGGTCATTTGGCTTAAAAAACACAGACAACCAAAAAATCAAGTGAGCTAACTTGAGATAATATTTGTTCTGCCTCAGAAGCAAAAGTTATCATTTAAAAAATTGTCTCTAGTCTGCAAGCTTTAAAATTTTAACAGAGTGAATGAAAGCCAGCTACGTGAGTAACTTGCTTCTCTCTATACTCTTGCAGCTAAATATGTTCCACATGAGAATTTATTTTCTAACGGAAACACCAAAGAACAACTGTGTATAGGAAGGTCCAAAGGTCTCAGCAAGGATAACAAAATTGCTTAGGAACTTAGAAATTGAAATAGCTGGATTCTACCTACCTTTTTTTTAAATTAAAGTTTATTGGGGTGACAATTGTTAGTAAAGTTACTTAAGTTTCAGGTGTACAATTCTATAACACATCATCTATATATCACATTGTGTGTTCACCACCCAGAGTCAGTTCTTTTTCCATCATCATATATTTGATCCCTTTACCCTCATCTACCACCCCCCTACCCTCTTACCCTCTGGTAACCACTAAACTATTGTCTGTGTCTATGAGTTTCTGTTTCTTCATTTGTTTGCCTTGTTCTTTTGTTGTTTTCAGTTTTTATATACCACATATCAATGAAATCATATGGGTCTTGAGTTTTTCAACATGGATGGATCTTGAAATTATTATGCTAATCGAAATGAATCAGACAGGATAAAAAAGTCTATTTACCTTAATTCTTTTGATTTTCAGGGCTATGAAATTGCTTCTAAATAGAATAGCTGATTCAACTTATAAAATAAACTAAGTTTCAGTTTATACCTAAAAGTATCATCATGACTCCCAAGATCACATCCATCAAGACAAAAACCTACCACAATGATTTCAATAAAGTTTGGTCATCAAATGAAGCTAAAAGAAAGCTGAGTTAGGAGAGGCAATCTGTGCATTTGTTCATTTGGTTAAAGTAGATTGAAAACGGAGAAGTTAAGTTGCCTTTTCAACCTCCTAAATATTTGAAAGAATTATGCAGAGAATAAACTTCAAGCTTTGACTTTATACTAACTTCTTATCCCAGTTAAGTTACTTGAAAATGATATTATGACACCTAAGAGGAAACAAACAAGAAGATTTGTATTACTCAATATAAACTTCACTTTTTTAATAAAATGCCAACTTTTCTTTTTTGGTACATGAGCACTCACATAACCTGAAAACTAGTCTTGCTGGTAACAACTGAAAATACTGGATTTTAAAAGACGTTTGTTTTTATTGTACAAGAATGCAAGGGGTGTCCTTAGAGGCTAAAAGCAAAATGAAAGCAGTAATCTGGAGAGTTAAGCAAACTCTAAAGCTGCTGGCTACTTTGAAGGCACCAGATAATCTCTGGTGACCTTGAGTTTCATTTGTGACAGCTGCACAAGAGATGGGAGACAGGAAACAAATGAAGCCTGGGGCCCACCCTTGGAGTGGAGGGTGTTAGATTAGAAGACTCTAAAATAAAGCTATAATCCCTAGTGTTGCATATTTAGGGAAAAGCACAGTAGTATCTAGATATTTTTATACATATGTATATGTATGTTTATACAGTAATATATAATAACATACATTATTATAATATACACAATACATATAATACATATGTATTTTTTCTCTTTTCCTTGTCTGTTATAAGCCATAGCAGTGTTATACATCTTTCTTGCTTCACTATCCAGTGATTTAATTTTAAGAATAATGTTTTTTGGGAAGTACTATGGGGTAATTAGTTTAAAGGACAAAGCCACTCTGTCTGCTCTATGTTTTATCATTATTGCTTCTTTAAAGGAAAACTTGTCCTTGATATAGACTAAGATTTCCTTTTTTCAGAGTACAGGTTTTGATTCCTAGACCAATTATCTATATCTTTGTAACAAACAATTGCAAAACTTAGTGGCTTAAAACAACAATGTTCGTCTTGCTTACAAATCCACAATTTGGGCAGAACTTAGCAAAAACAGTTCATCTCTGCTTTATTTGGCAACAGATGGCATAGTTCAAAGGCTAGAAATTAGAAGAATCTGAAATCTTATTCACTCAAATATCTGGCAGTTGATGCCAACTGTTGTCTGGGACCTTAGCTGGGGCTGACTTCCAAAACAGCCACAAATAAGCTTTCTGTGCAAGTTGGGCCTCCTGACAAAGGATGGCTGGATTCTATGGGCACGCATCCTGAGAGAGAAACACACAGAAGCCATATTTCATGTCATGGCATAGCCTCAGAAGTCAGGTGATATCATTTCTGCAACACTATTCATTGAAGAAGTCAAAATACTCTTCCAGGTTCAAGAGGAACGGAGAAGAAATATACTTCATCTCCTAATAAGGGTGTGGCAAAACTCCAGGCAGTATGCAGGACCAAAAATCTTGCTAAGGGCATTTTTAAGAAAATATAATGTGCTATGTTGTCAATCTCATTACAGAATTATCATTATATCTGTTTAGTGCTTAGCCAAACCAGCGTGAGAAAGAAGAGAGAGAATGTTTGTTGGGAAATGGTTAGCTAGAAAGTTCAACTTGAACACTTGTTTAACTAGATGTCAGCAGAGGTGGCCCCTCACCTTCCTCTTCTTGGCACTAACGCTCTAGAAATGTGCCAGCCAGGATCTAGCTTCAGGGGTATCAGTCCTTCCTGCCATCTTTGTTTGCTCCAAGTGAGCAAAAGAAAGTGCAGGGTGCTGTCAGGTAGTAACCATGAATGCTTCTTATGTGCTCTCTGAGAGACAAAGGGAAATTCTTACAACGTGATGGAGATTATTATATAAAAATGTCACCATTTACGTTGTATTAAAAGTAGTTGGTTTTTTTTTTGTGTTTTTTTTTAAGACTAAGCCTACAGTAATAAGTAATAAGAAACTTTCAAGCAAAGGGCAGAGAAGAAAAAAACATAAAATATAGGGCAGGCGGTATCATAGGGACTGAAACTTTGAAAGAAAATGTAGATCACATCTTCCTATTGGGACAGCTTTCCATGAGCACGCTCACTACACAACAGCTTAACATTATGTACCTATTTCGGTGGTTTCTTCTTGTCTTGTTAACCTGGTATTCTGAGATGCTTTAAGAAGTAACAACAGGAAAGCTGTCTTAGTCATCTTAGAATGTCAATATTCTCTCTTATAAATGTATTTCCTTGTTAAGTCTTTTCTAAATGTGAAAGAATTTACTCTTATTAAAATATTATATGGACTCTTAACAGAGGTAGGAGAAACATTTGAGGGAGGAGACTATGACGGTCTTTCAATTATCCCCTGACATGGTGCCAAAAGGCAGATGCCCCAGAAACAGGGTGGGGGGGTTTAGGGAGTGGAGAGGAATAACCTCATTACTGATGACTCGAAAAACAACCACAGGAACATTTCCTAAATGACCACATAGCTATGATCACATAGCTCCAGAGACTAAAGAAACTAATATCTTTTCTGCTGCTGACAGATCCATCTGAGACAAAACATATCCTACGTCTAGTATTTTCCCTTTTCATTTCGACATTTCTTAGTTGCTTGTTGAAAATATCAGGCATACAAATATGATTTTCTATCTAAAAGAGCCTTTTTAGAAGGACTGGTTCAAAATGATTTTAGCTGAAAATCTAAATAAGAGGACTTCCCAAAGTGGCAGTAAATACGGGGACTGGAGGAGTATGTAAATGGTAAGGATGTAAGCCTCAGGTCGCCCTGCTCCGTGGGGTGAAGCTTCCCCTTTTTCTCCTACCTCACCCATGACTCTTGTTCTGCCCTGGTTCTTATGAATTTCAGTCCCATTCATGGAAACTCCCTTCTCATTTCACCTTTCCTTTCCTTCCCTTCAGTCCAACTATCAAAATTTGAGCAGTATTACTATCACTAAAAAGTTTCCTTCCAAATAAAAAGCAACAGCAATTTTCCACCAAAGTGTTTCCATCCTTGCATGACGGAAGACACCTCGTGAAATCAAGTAAATCTGCTGCAAACCTCCCGTACCATAGAGAGCACACTGGGCATAAAGAATTCCTGAAAATGTTGATGTCAAAACAGATCCCATCCAAAGACATGGGTGCCAGCTCTTTCTAGTACTTAGGGTACTGGAAAGCCCTAAACACAAGGTGAATTAGGTGGAGTTTTCACCTAATTCACCTAAAACACAAGGTAAATTAGGTGGAGTTAGGTGAATTAGGTGAATTAAGTGGAATTTTTTTTAGTTAATTCTCCACAGACCCTGTCTGTGGCTTCATCCCCTCCTGAGACGTGAAGCTTTTGCCATGTGCTGGCTTGCTTCGAACTGTCAATAGTGAACCTCACAAGACAGGCCTCTCCTTCTCACCCACCAGAACTTTACCTCCAAGTCCCATTCTCTCAAGTTACACCCCTGACCTCAACAGCCTGATCTATTATTTCGTGCTGGGATATTAGTACCTACCTATAGTTAAAGGATTTCTTGCCACTATTGAAATAAGGATTTCCAGATGTAATACTTTCCTTCATCTCAGCAGACTGAAGTTTGGAGCAGTCATTTAGAAGACTACATGGTGCAGTTCAAATCACACTGAGCTAAAAATTGCCTGGTCTCTAATAATAAGAGCAATTCTATTAACACTGCACTATATCATAGGAAAATGAATAAGCTAGTCTTCCCAAGCTCTGTCCCCATTACTATTGATTGCACATTACTACAAATCAAGTAAACTGTTTTTTATTTGACACATTTACATCTATATTGCAATAACTTTGGCGACTCTGGCAGTATAGAAATTCCATTATTCTTGTCATATTCAGGTTGACCTGACATTACTGCCTAGGCTACTAACTAGTTTCTCTGTCTCTCCCCTTTCCTACTACACTGCACTCAACACAGCAGCCAGAGTTTTCCTAATGAAAATCAGTTCATAATACTGCTCTGCTCAAAGCACTACAGTGGCTCCCATGTCATCAGAGTCCAAACAAAGCTTACAGAGCTACAAGATCCAGCCGCTCTACTCCTCACCACACCCCACTATTTTCTCGCAGTTCTTATCCCCTTGCTCACTTCCCTCCAGATAACAGCTTGTTCACCATTTCTGGAACTATCCAGGCACACTCTCTCCTCCAAGCTTTTGCACTTGCAGTTCCCACTTCCTGACACTCCCTTCCCTCAGATATCCACATGGCTTACTTTTCCTCCATCAACATTTTGCTTAATGTTGTCTTCTCAGAAAGATACCAGATTATTCGATTAAAACATGCAACTCCCTAAGCTCCCTTATCTTACTCTAGTTTTTTTTCCATAGGGCTTATCTTCTATCATGCTGTACATTTGGTTTATTTAGTATGTTTATGGCTGGTTTTCTTCCACTAAAATGTAAGCTTCATGGAGGTAGGGATTTTTGTCAGTTTTCTTCACTAGTACCTCCAGTGACTACAAAACAGCCCAGCAAACAATTGCTGTTAATGTACCTATTTTAATATATATATAATTAACAAAGGTTTTGGTACACCTTTTTCTCATTTCCTGTCTTGAAGTTCCCCAGGAAAAGAAGCAAGACTTATTCATGTTGCAAAATTGACGTCAGTTATACATGTGGACTTTGGTCAGCTCTATGGTTCAAAGCATGTCTCTCTCCATTATGTGGTAAGAGATTTGAAAGAACATTATTTTCCCCCCAATGGTCTATGCTCACCCAAAGCAATATGAATATATTTTATATCCTGGGCTTACCTAATGTGATCACACCATTTCTGGGCACAATGTCTCCTCTCTAGATGCCAGTGAGATTAATGAGCCCAGCAAAGCTCAATGGATTTGGGTCATGAGAAATTATTTGAAAATAAACATGCCTGGGTGATTTAGTCCCTTAACATCTTGTTCAAATATATGCTTGCTTCATAACACAGTCACATTATGAAACAGTGACAACACAGTCACAGATGTGCAAACAAATGTGAATGTGAGTATATATTGTGGTTGTTTGAATTCTTTTGGTATCACAGTTCTGTAGCAAAACGTTCCAGTCATATTGTTCACTGGTAGCCTACTGGGCTTTAATACAGAAAATCAAAGAGTTTTACACAGACTTGTTTTGAGTGGCATTTAGGATTGTGAAGAAGGCAGAAGAACCAATATCAGCTGTTCGAATTCAGAGTTTCCAAGGTGAGCACGACCACACTTTTCTTCCTAATTACAGATGTCAGCTTTTTTATTTGGCTGACTACAAAGATGGCTGTCACAGGGATCAGTCTTGTGAGTACAGAGTTTTCATAAGCATTCGGTTTGGAAATATGCACTGGCATTACCCACATAACAAATCCGTGATTTGTTCCCCAGGCCATTCACACCTTATTCTACTGCTTTTTCACAGAAATGGATTAAGAGGGCACAAGTCTATACCTGTGGCAACACATACAAAAGGAAATCAAAGGGGAACTGAAAGCAGACACTGAATATATCAGATTCCTTTTAGGCACGATGCCCAAATTTCAATAGAACCGCTCCTTAAATTCCATTAGACTTGCACTGAGGATCCCTTCCAGCTTGAAAAGTCTATGCTTCACTGAGTCCGTCAGACCCTCAGGATATTGACATTAACTACTTTGTGTGGCTGAATTAGGATGAGGTTTCTGATGCTTAAACAGCGACAATTTCACAGTACAGGAAATATAGGAACAAGAGGGTCAACCTGGTGAGAAAGAGCCTTATTTTGTCAGAACTTTATATTTAAAAAAAAGAAGAAGGAGAAGGAGAAGGAGAAGAAGAAGAAGAAGAAGAAGAAGAAGAAGAAGAAGAAGAAGAAGAAGAAGAAGAAGAAGAAGAAGAAGAAAGGAAAAAACCCAGCAACTTTGTTCAGGTCCAAGCAATTCAAATATTCCCTGAGGCTGTCAGCCCTACAACCTAGGGAGGACATGGTCATAGAAATAGAAAAAAATGTCCAAAGGAGGAAACAAAGGACCACAGAAGATAGTAGGGGTATGCCAAGGGCAAAAAAAATAAAGAGTGATGTCCCACCACTACGCAGATATTAGTATAATCTACTTCAATCATTTTCTTTAATTAGGTTAAAAGGCAATGTGGTCTAGTGAAAATATTGGTTGGAAGTCATGAAACCTACATGACTAGTTTGTGCAAGTGTCTTAAATTCTCTGAGCATTATTCTCCTTAATTGTGAAGAGTTAAATGGGGTTTGTAAGTCAGACGTACCTGGGTTTGGATCATGCCTGGTTATAGAGTGTGTGTGTGTGTGTGTGTGTGTGTGTGTGTGAGAGAGAGAGAGAGAGAGAGAGAGAGAGAGAAAGGGAGGGAGTTTTAGGGCAAATTGCTTCTCCCTCTAAGCCTCAGTTTATTTATGTATAAGTAGTAGTAAAGGATACTAAGTCAAAGTGTAGCTTTTTGGCTGCAATAAAAGTATCTGTCACCGATAGGTTCTTGATTTATATTTACTTAAGAGTTGGGGGAGGATGAAGAGAGTAAAGGAGGTCAACTGCAAGGTGACAGAAGGAGACTAGATTTTAGGTAGTAAGCACATAATACAGTATAAAGATGTTGTATCATAAAGTTGTACAGCTGAAATTTATATAATGTTATTTGTTAACCAATGTTACCCCAACAAATTTAATTTAAAATATTTGTTTTAGAACAAAGAAATCTTAAAGATAACCTGAGAGAGTAATCAGAAAGAAAATAAAATAGAAATAAAGACATGAGAAAACTAAAATTTAATTTTTCTTTTACTTTATCATTATGTGTGATGCTATTCCTCCAACTAAATAGTACATATGATAGTACACAGTTTTTCATATATGAAAAACCTTTCTAAATAAAGGGTAGTGTGCTGGAAGTCCCAGTCAGCAAAAACTCACAAGCCAAGGGCAACTTTGAAAAGGGATGGGGAAAAAATAAATGGAAATAAATGGCTAGCTTAGTCTAGAGAGAAGCCAAGAGTAAGATTACCAAGCCCAAGGGGTGCAGTGTTCTTGATTTCAATCTCCACCAGTCTTCAGGTCCAAGAGATCTGCCCTGAGGATGGAGAGCAGGGCACAGCTCCACTTGGCAGAAGTTTTTAGCATGAGTAGAAATCCATGCCGTATCTGGGGGTATGGGCTCCAAGAGAGGTATCTAAAGCAGAGGCCATCCCGAAGGTCCCAGAGCTAGGCCAGGGGGTTAGGACCCCTAACTGGCAACAGAGCCAGACCCAGAAGGTGACTGGAATAAGAATTAGATGGCAGTATTCCAAGCAGAAATCAATGCAGGAGACTGGGCTGTCCATGGAAAGAACACACCTCTTCTAGAGCTCACTCATCCAGAAAGAAAGAAGCTGCAACTATCCCCGCAGCCCTGGTTCCGACTGGTTTAAGAATTAGATAGTTCTGAACCTGCAGGTGGGAGAGTTTCAAAGCCCACAGCTGGGGAAAATGGCACTGGCTCTAACTAGGAACATCTGTAGGTGGATCTGGGCATTTGCTTTGCCACCAGTTGTAACACATCCTCAACGTTCAGCAACCCCAAATGTCACCTGCTTCCCAGAAAGTAATCTATCTCTACAGGAGAATGTTGTACATCCTCGAGCAGGGAATTCACCACCACACACACCCGATCAAGAGGGAAAACAAAGGAGGAGGGTGAGGCGGGAGAAGGCAAGTTCGAGATACCCTCTCAAGACATTTGCTCATGCACCAGGTACATGTCACACCAACTATTTGAGTGTGTCCCTTTGTAAGTTTTTCACAAAACTGAAGGTAAATAAGACATTGAGATTCCAAATCTATCCCACAGGAATGTGGCAGAGCCTGAAGTCAGCATTTGGTCTTCAGGCTAAAATGGAAGAATAAATGCAGATGGAGGGATTTCCTCTATCAACCAGAAAACAATAAGCAATATGGTATCAAAACCAGGCAGGGGTATGCACTTAATCCACTGTATTAAGAATTTCACACGTAAGATTGAGACAGTACCTCAGCAGATACAGGAGTCCTAATTTTATCAACAATAGTCCCCTGACAGAGGGCTTGAGTGGTTTGCTGCTAAATGAGATCAAATATTTCACAAGCACAGTTGGAAGAACCTAGCTGTTTAAGCTGGCAATTTAAAAAATACAAACAATTAAATGTTTGCCTAGAAAGGAATTTTAGAAACTTTATTTAGGACTGAAGCCAGCTTTGGTAGTTTGAAACAAACATAGTGTGTTTCATTATGGGGCTCAGGAAGTAACATAAAATATTTTCCACCAAATTTGCCTCCAGGTAGTTGTAGTGGAATTCAGTCAGCAATTTCAGTATAATTTGAAAAGAAATAGCAGGCAGTCCCTTTAGCAATTTAAAACACATCGCAAAAGATAAATAAAATGGTGTTAACCCAACCCAACTCTAGAGGTACTCAATTTTGCATAGTGCTGCGAGCAGAAAAAGTAAAGCAGTAAAGGAAACAAACCCCACTAGTCTTTAGGTGAAGGAGTTAAAGTCCAGCGAGGACAAAGGGTAGGAAAGTGCGTGGAAGGGATGACAAAATTATAATAAGCAAGCCAGCAACTTAATTAAAGGCAGAATAAGTGACTACTTATGGGGAACAGTTGAAGGAAATCAACAGGTTTACAAACAGATGACAAAAACACTGAGATTGAAAATCTCTCGTCCAGAAATGAGCCAAGAGAATTTATTTTTAAGAGCTTTGGACATGATCAAACCACCTCTAGGCATCATAACAGAGAGAAGTTCATCCCCCACCCATGTAACACCCTGCTGTGAGAACCTTCAAGGGGGTACTCTCATATTACCCTGATGCCCCAAACAGCTGTGTCTTTACAGTGTGTGTATGTAAGGCAGAAAGTAGTGAACTGAATAGAGCATGGATTTAAAATCAGAGAATTGAAGTTTAAACCTACTTCTGTACATTTCTAGTTAAGTGGCCTTAGGCAATCCCTTCACCTCTGTAAACTTCAATACAGGCAGCTGTTTTCAAAAGGAGTCAAGATCTACTTCATAACAATGGTCTTGGGATTAAAATGAGGCAGAGGCAGATATAGAAGCTTATGGAATACTTATATGAATTGTTGAAAATTCTTGAGGATCTGTTATGTGCAAGTCAAAATGCTAAGTAATATATATATATATATACACACACACATATATGTTACATACATAATATATGTAACATATATATTATATATATGTAATATTTAATGTAATTTATATTTCATTCAATTAGTAAAACTGTCCTAAGATTGAGGTATGTTATCTGATTTCACATATGAGAATACTGAAGCAGATTTCCCAGAGTCTCCTTTCTCTTTCCAAATAATGATATCCAAATCAGATAAAGACAAAAGAAAAAAAAAATCTGCTCAGGCATGGAGTCATCAGTTGTATATATATAATCCCTTTAATTGCTAACAAAGGACTTCAAAACCACTAGGAATTATGAGGAAAGGAGTCTAATGTCCTGAGAGTTTCTTAATCCTGGGCCAGTTCCTACTTCATTTCTTTTTATTTGCTAGTTTGCTCATTTGTTTACTTCCCCCCCCTAGGAATTTGACCTACTTTCTCTTTCACTGATAACAACAGTTTTACTAATCCCTCACTTCAATCGGTATATGAAATTAGAAAAGGCATACTGTTTGTGTTTGTTTTTTTTTGCTTCCTATAAAGTACTTTTACAGTTTCCTTTAAAAGATTTAGAGAGTCCAGGAAAATAGGTAAGACAATAACAAATAAATTGCCAGATTCTCAATGTAGAAACAGCACAGATCAAAACAGAAATCTATCAGCCATTGCTAACACCATGTGAAATAATGTAATCTTATTTTCAGAAATCTAGAGCCGTCAAATTTCCTTACAGCCGTGAAGAAGGAATCTCCAATTTTAAGACATGCATCTTTCAGATGCTTCCTTGTGGGAACAATCATAATATCTGTGGAAGTAGAGAAAACAGAGGTGGATAAGCTAACTGTATCGTAGGGGAAAACCAGCTGGATGCCCTGACAGGCACCGAACAAGTGACAGTAAAGTGAGTAGTCAACAGGTTCATGACCCATCATCTCAGTTTATTTCTATCCTGTTTGCTCCGCCTGAGGGATATTCTCTAGCTAGTTACTAAAACAAAGCTACCGTACAGTGAAGTGAAGCATCTTCATTTTTTTACCCCAAGGAGACCAGCATCATCCAGACCATCAGAGTTACGTGACCCTCTTGTCACTTCCATGTCCTCAGACAGAGTAAGATGATCAGAGATAGTGGTGTAGACTCCACACCCACTCAGACACACATGCTTTGGTTGTTGCTTTTTGGTTTTGTTTTCTGGGTTTGTAGAATGTGGTCCCTGTGCAAAATACTGAGGAATACTTCCTAGAACAACAACAATAAAATTAGTGAGGTGTGTAGGCTAACGTCATAGACAATACCTGGGAGGTTTCTAGAATTACCGAACCCTGAATCCAGTCCAGACCTACTGAATTAGAATCTGTAAATTTCAAAGATCTCAGGAGATGATATAGGTATAGTTATAGATGATACAGATATATATATCTATATATATATAGATATATATATAGATAGATGATATAGATATAGATATGCATATACATATACATGTACCACAGCTGAGACGTCCTATGTTAGAGGTTCAATCATTAACTTAAATAAGTTGAGAATCATGCTACCAAGTTCAAGTGAGACAAAAGTGGAAAGATGATCTGGGACATTATGTCAAGAGTGTCCAGTACCACGGAACCTAATTCCTGGTTGGTGGGAAGCTAGAAAAAGGAAGAAATTCCCTTGATCCAGTTCAGAGGAGGCATTGCTGCTTTGTATTTACTATGGCAGCTTAGCCATAGCTGACAATGCCCTTAGCTGACAGGCACGGCCATGAGAAAGGCTTGCTGCTTTTTCTTACACCTGCTTCTCTGCCTGTGACAGTGGAGTAATATGCTACTCCTGTTACCACAGAAGGTCCACACTCCTCTTCTGCCCTCTATAGAAAGAGCCTTATTCCTGGTAACTGGCTCAAGAACAAATCTCTTGATTCTGGCTCCTTTCATGAAGAGTTTGTCCATCCTATCAGTACTTGGTGTAAAAGTGACTAAGATGACAGGATTTGTGGAGGAATATTTAGGAGCAAGTATCTTTGGTTTACAGTTGCCATAAATGACTAATCAAAGTTGGGGCCAAGAAGCAAGCACATGGCCATTCAGGCTGAAGTTTAGAATAAGAAATTCACTGAAAATGAAAGCGAGATTCCATTAGAGAACCCCTGTATTCACTGCATTAAGCAGTTAAAACTTTCCTTTCTATGTTCTTTGATATGGGGGACTGACCCCTTGTAATGTACATTTGCTAAGACTCTTTATCCACTAACTTCCAATTAAATTTGATCAGTGGGAGGGTCTGGAAGGGGATTAGACAGGGCAGAGGAAGGAGGAAGCCACAGAATTTCTCTGATAACTCTACACTGAGACTTGTCTCTGGAATTGTCTGTATCTCTGGTGGCTCAAGCTCATTCATGGAGCCTTTCCCACCATGTTTCCATGTCTTTCCAGGGACTCTTTTCACCATGATTCCCTCACTGACTTATTAAGGTCCCTATATTGGGGATCCCAACTCTTTTCAGATAGTCCTGCTTTGGGGTTCTGATAACAATACCTCTTCCCTTTGTGCCTCCACCACAGGAGCCGCAAGTAGAATCCTATTCTTGCTTCTTCAGCAGTTCCCAAACCTTTTAAACTTGTTTTTCATATTAAATCCTTTTACTGAGCAATTTACAATGTGTTCTGTTTGACTAGCCTCACCCTGACTGGTACACTGACCTTATATTCTATAAGTTTAAGCATCAAAGTCCCCTCTTTGGGAAATCTGGCCCAGCAGGAAATGTCATTGAAATTAACCTTCAGTCTTAGAATGAGGATCATAGAATTTTATTGCTGGAAAGAATGTTAAGTTTCATCTAAGTCTGTCATTTCATAAATGAGGCACTGTTCCCTGGAGAGAGAGTAAGTGCCATGCCAGCTCACACAGTTCTTAAATGGCAAAGCCAAGACTAGCTCTATCCATGCCCGGCATGCTGCCACTATTTTACGCTTCTGTGGTGTTTGCTACCTTCGTGAAACTATGTGCATATTTGATACCAAACTCTGTATACAGGTATACATTTCCATGTTATTGACTAAAGGTATCTTAGAGAAAACTAATGGGCAGTTTGGGGGTTCTGTTCTTTATACCACATAACTTTTTTTACCTAATTTGTAAAAACCTATCAAATATAGTTGAAATTAAGCATGAGAACCTATATTAATAATACAGGAGATATTTATTTTCATATGAATGAAGATGAGAGACTTATAGAAGTAAGACATTTAAAAAATGACATAAAAAAGGGATCAGAACCATAAAATAGCCAATGATAATTTTCTGGGGGTGGGTAAGGAATATGACTTTAGAATTACATACACACAATAGGCAAGAATTAGCAAACCAATATTTTATCAAAGCAACATGCTATTTTCAACAAAATAACACAACAATATATATTGTTGAGAAAGAGACATTGCTAAATAAATACCCTAAAAAGTTAAAGGAAAATAAATATGTATGTTCTTATATAAGGCACAATACTCTAAATGAGATATAAAATCATCAAACTGAAGGGCTCAATTGAGGGTAGCGATCAATAGACAAGATCATAGAAAAATAGGATAAAGTCCTGTAAGTACATTTCTGGCATCTACAGCAGTTCTGGACAGATAGGATAATGTCAGAGTTAAGAACATAGGATCTGGACACTAACTACTCGTGCTCAAATCTATGTTCTGCCATTTACTTGTGTGCATTTGTTAGGCTAGGCCAGGCTGCTGTAAAAAAAATAGATCCAAAGATATATTATGGTTCAAACACAGGAGAAGTTTATTTCTCACTTACGGAACAGTCCAAATTGAATGTTCCTGATAATACATGGCTTCAGAACAAATTTTGGTATGCAGCTAACACTATGTGATCTAGAACTAGTTACTTCTCTGAGATTTGGGGATTTTTCTCCTGTTTAATATTAGAATGACAATAGTGTCTCTGCAAGCTAAGTGGGCCGATGCATGTGAAATACTTAGAAAAGTAGTAAGCACTCAGTAAGAACCAGCCATTATTGTTATGAGTCTACATTGGCTATTTTTGAAGTTCTGCCTACTACTAATGGCTCCATGTACTCCATATCAGTAAGATGCAGAAATGTCTACCATGTAAACTTTATTTCCCTAGGTCAGTCTTCTGAAACATCAGTGTGCATCAGAACCAACTGGAGCTGAGGGGAATGGGGGTGGGGGAGACTAAAGAGTGTAAAGAGGATCAAATATATGGTTAATAAAAGATTAAACTTTGGGTGGTGAACACACAGATGTATTATTGAATTGTACACTTGAGACCTATATAATCTCATTAACCAATGTCACTCCAATAAATGTAATAAAAAAAGAATCACTTGGAGAGTTTATTAAATCCCATATTATTGGGCCCCACCCAGAGAGCTTCTGATGCATTGACTCTGAGAGGGAGTCTGAGAATTTGCAGTTCTAAGTTCCTAGGTGATGCTCATGCTGCTGGTCTGGGGAATCACACTTTGAGAACACCCATCCTGAAATGAGAGGCTGAAAATGTTTAACCCTAGAAAGGCTGGAAAGATCCAAAATGGTTGCACTGCAAAAGATAAAGAGAGAGAGAGAGAGAGACAGAGAGAGAGAGAATAATTAAAACTCCAATCCTCTCTTAACTGCTTTGGTCATATCTCATCCTGGTAATACTCTGGTTTTCCTGTCCAGATTTCCCTTTGCAAAGAGGTCCATAGCATCAGCACTCATCCTCCTGTCTTCTTTTTTATCCCTTTAGGATCTTGAGGTTCTACAAGACAAATGAAATCTGCCTCATTGAACCTTAGCTTTTGTTTTGAATAATATTTATTTACTCCCTATGGTCTGCAAATCAAAATAGAGACATTTTCAAATTTTATGAGCACATTACCCAAATTGTAAAGGGGTCAGTTTAATATGTTATCTCATATTGCTTAGCATATGTTTGGCAATTTCCCCTAACCCTCACTTTGCATGTGCTTGTGAAATGCAAACTAAACCTTGATATTCACTATGAAAATTATCTATGAGAAGAATATTGCAGTGGACATCAAAGGAAATATTTTTTTACTCTCTACCCCCCTGCTAAAAAAATCAAAGTATAAATTATTTACTCCTCAGGTGGCAAAATAGAGCTAGTTTGAATTTAATCAGCAGATGTGGATTTTTCCAGCGTGTTATTTGGAAGGTTTAGAATTTGAAGATGTTTTGCAGAACATCCCTGTTCCAGTTTAACTCGCCTCACCCCTCCTTTTTGTATTAGAGTATTATGACAGCCCATCATTTCTGGCCTGGCCCCTGAATATAGTCCAATCTGTACATAATGTTTTCATAACTTTTATAACCTACAGTTATCATTCCCCACCACCCCCCTCACCTCCAACTTTCTATACGACTCCCTTTGCCTCACTTAAATTCACTTACTTATTAACTGGAAAATGGAAAATGTGCTTCAATAATATCAAGCTTGTACTTCTAACATAGGCTCAGCTGACCCCAGCTTCCTCTATCTTCATCAATAAAGTGGGAATAATGATAAAATCATCCAGGTCTTTCAGACAAAATGGTGGTCCAAGCAGATATAGACTTCTCTTCACCTTGCTACAAATGCACAGAACTTTGGGAAGAAATAATTTTTAGAAATCTGAAAGACATGGCTGATCTCAAAAGAAGTAAAGAAAAAAATTCCTTAGGGAAAATCATAAACAAGGAAAATCATTTAAAAATGCTAAGCAAAAGGGAAATTCCCCACGACCCATAGGGATATCAGGATCAGATATACTCCTTAGCAGCTAGAGTTCTAATTTCTAAACAGAGACAAGAGTTCCAGCCATAAGGCCCCGTGCCTGAAACAGGGATTGCTGCCTAAAGCTAAGAATGAAGAAAGGATTTCATAATTTGTGAGCTGGGACGAGAAAATCTGTACCCACAGGGCTAGAGTTGTATTGACGATGAGACAGTCAATCTGGACTCTGACTAGAACTGGAGTCCTTAGCCTGTGCCAAATATCAGCAAGGTGACCAAAGTTAGACCACCAAAATGATGAAGAAATGGAGAACCAAAAACTAACTTAAGAATTGGTCTATGATAAGTGAATCTCTTAGGACATCCTGACCCACCCCATCATGGTGCCAGCATAGCTCAAGATACATGTGTAATTCTAATGGAAGACTAACCCACTAAGGATGAACTCATTAACCAAGGGTCCAAAGATGGAAAAACAAACACCAAAACAAAAACATTACAATATACAATAGGAAGATATGCTACAAATCAGAAAATCCATATTGACAAATTGAAGGAATAAGAGCAATTTTGAAGGACTTTGAAATAGATTTTAAATCATCAAAAAGAAAATGGAACATTATGGAAAAAAAAAACAAACCAATTTGAAAAAGAATAATATAATATTCAAACATAAACAATATCTAATGTTCAAATTTTAAAAAACATTTAATGGTTAAAGGGAAACTAGACGCAGTTTAAAAGAAAATTTGTACATTTGGAAATACCTAGGGAACTCATCCAGAATGTTGCCCAAATAAATAAGGAGATGAAAAATATGCGCAGGAAGTTACATGACATGAGCGATAAAAAATGAAAAAGCAAAGTGGTAACTTTGATTAACTCTATAGAAGTGAGTCAACTTCATGCATATATTCTCTAGTTCCTAAATAGATAATCATTAAATATTGGATGAACATTGTCCCATGTGGGGTAAAGAAGAAACAAGAATCTCTGACTTTGAACGCATTAAAATAACTAGCAGAACAAGAGTGGTAATAGCAGCAATTATAGTAAAATTATGACTTATGGAGTTTCAGCATGCGAAGTGATTAATTCCTAGAGATCTACTGTACAGCATGGTGCGTATAGTTAGCAATACTGTATTATATACTGTATTTGTCAGTTTTCTCCAGAGAAACAGAACCAATCACACACACACACACACACACACACACACACACACACACACACACACGTGTATATGGAGAGAGAGAGAAAATGTGATCATGGAGACAGAGAAGTCCCATGGTCTGCCTGCCGTCTGCAAGCTGGAGAACCAGGAAATCAGTGGTACAATTTAATCTGAGTTCAAAGGCCTGAGGACCAGGGGCACTGAAGTGCAAGTCCCAATCCGAGACTAAAGGTGGGAGAAACAGGCGTGCCGACATCCAAGGATGGAAGGTAGATGTCCCAACTCAAGCAAAGGGAGCAAATTCACCCTTCCTTCTTCATTTTGTTCTACTCACGCCTGAAATGGTTCGGAATACTCCCATCTGCATTGTCAATCTTCTTTCCTCAGTCTATAGGTTCAAACGCTAATGCTAATCTCTTCCAGAAACATCCTCACAGACACACCCAGAAAGCCCTCTGGGCATTAGCCCATTCAAGGTAACACATAAAATGAACCATGACATATATTGAAACATTTGCTAAGAGAGAGGGTAGATTTTATGTTGTGTTCTTATCACAAAATAATAATAATACTAATAATAAATAGGGCAGAAGGAACCTTTTGGAGAAGATGGATGTATATACAGCATAGATTTTGGTAATGGCTTCATAGATGTATAGTTATCTCCAAACTCATCAAGTTGTGTTTATTAAATATCCACAGTATTTGTATGTCAATCATTCCTCAATAAAATGATTTTTTAAAATGATGCAGTATAGTTACCTAATGAACAAACTAGCAGCTGACAGTGCTTGAGAAGGTATTGTTTCAGTTCTGTAAGGTCACACTTTTCAAAATTGGTGACTGTATTTTTAATAACAACATTGAAAAATTATAAAAATAAATATATTTGGATACAAAAATATATAATTTACAGGCTGACTTTGATAAAACGACTGAAGAAACAATAGAAGGTGGTAGGAATTTTGGATTTTAAAAAGGTATTCCAAATTTTACATTATAGTGTCTGTGTTCAATTTTTTTCACCCACCCCACTGCATTTGTCTTCTGTCTCTCTAGATTAGCAAATTGTGGTGCCCTACCCTTGCTTTCATCTTAGGCCACTTCATTATGTACAATGGCCACTTTCAGCCAAACCATAGAATTCTTCTTTTTCTAAACCAGTGTTTCTTGCTAGTGTACTTCTGCATCAGCACCCCCAGAGATAACTATAAAAATGTCTTCTCCAAACATACTGATTTAGAATCTGAAGTGGGTTCCAGAAATTTACATTGTTATCAGCACACCTGAGTGGTCCATAGGCATATTATATTTGAAGAACCTCTCTTCTTAAAGGTCTTCAATATTTTCCTCTTAGAAGTCTTCCCAGCCCCACTCATTCTTAATGATCCCAGCCACCTGGAGATTGTAAATTCTTGGGTGGTTGGAACAGCTCTAATTCCCTCCACTTGACCAAGGATACCTAACACCGTGATTTAAAAACGCTGACATTCAAGAATAGAATTACTACCAATTTACCCAGCTTTCCCAGAATGTGGAACAGCCACCCAATCTCCAGAAAATCTACAATAGCTAACTTTAGACTTTCCTTCCCAGATCTCATGGATTCTATTAAAATAACCCTGTCTTCTGTGAGCTTCAAGAGAGGTAGCCAAGGAAGACCCAGTGTGTGCATCTGGCAAGGGAATCATTGTTACTCTGGTTAATTTCGCTCTAAATGCTTAGACTTGGGATGTTACTTATAATGAAGAAAGTGTAATACAGTTGGTAACCTGGATAATAATGGGTTTTTGTTTGTTTGCTTTTAACATCAAATCTGTTCGAGCCAATTTGTGCTCCAAGTCTCTTACAGCCATTTGGTTAGGTTTCCTCCATTTGATTGTCCACACTGGGACCCATTTTATCATGCTCATAAACCAGAATGAAACTGTCTGTGTCTTTACCAGTCAGGAAGATGAAAGTTAAAAACTGCTGCAAGAGCAGAAGCTCTCTGTGCATAATGAAACTGTGAAATTGCAATTCTTCTCTCTAGATACTCCAGCTGCCTCTGCCTCACAGAGGGTTGCTCATTCTCTCCTCCCTGAGACCCTTGCCCTTGGCCATGAGTATCTCTGCCCCTGCCTATTCCAACTTCCTGTTTGTCTCTATGGATTTCAGGAGACCAGGATATCTATTAATTGTAATAACAGCAATTACACTTACACTCCAGAGGGAAACCAGGAAAAACCTAACCACAGCATTTTCACTGGACTCAACCTGCACAGTTTCCTTTTTACCCCACACTGTCTACAACGTGATGTTCTATAGAGAATAAACCAAGATTCGATTTAATAATGCACAAGATACCTGAGACTATACCAGATACAGAACATGGGCAGGATGGGCAGGTTGTGAGAGAAATTTGAATTCAACTTAGGTTCATTAAAGCTTCCTAATTCTCACTTTCTTCATCTGTAAAATAGGGACATTTGCAGTGTATTACAAATGGGGGATTATGTGCTAACAGTAAAGCACTACTATGTATTATACATAACAGAGCAGACTACTGCTCACGGGACCTTGTCATTTAATAGTTTCCACAGGGGCGAGGTTACTCATAAGAATACAGAGTAAGAGATATCAGTGTGATTGAGCTGCCATAACCAAATATCATAGACCGAGTGGCTTAAACCACAGAAATTTATTTTCTCACAGTTCTGGAGACTGGAGGTCAAAGATCAGGGTACTACTATGGTCCATTTCCGGTGAGAGCTTTTTTCCTGGCTTGCAGATGCCTCCTCACTGTGTTCTCACATGATGGAGAGAGAGAGCAAGCAAGCTATCTGGTTTCTCTTCTTATAAGGGCACTAATGCCATCATGAGAGGCCTACCTTGGTGACCTCATCTACACATAATTATCTCCCAATGACTTCATCTTCAAAAACCATCACACTGGGAGTGAGGGCTTCAACATATGAATTTCAGGGGAACACATTCTTCCTTTAACAGAGCGCCACCATGGCCCATTTCCCAGTTGATCTGGACCTTTGAGACCAGTGCTAGATACTCTAAACAGAAACTAGAACTAAAGCTTCTCAGGACATCAAACTGGAGAAATCTGAAAATTGTCCTTAGATCATATTCCCTTTCGTAGTGTTGTATAACTCTCCTAGACTTAGAAGTATGCACCATTAATACCTCTAATAGAAGGGGGCTGGTGAGATGATCCTTCACTATGGATTCAGAGTGAACAATAAGAGGAGGTCATGTATTCTACTATTGTAAAATGACTTCACTTTACATTGGAGAAAAACCCTGTGAAAATAAAATCAGTTCTTCTACCCTCAATTCATATCATCCATAAGTAGCATTGGGGCTACCAGGTCTGAAACCAGAGAACTATCACATCTTGTCATAAAATTATCATGTGAGGAGCTATATGTAGAATTGCATCGCTCCTCCTCCCTCAAAATATGTTGAAGTCCTAACCCCTAGTATCTAAGAATGTGATCTATCTTGGAAATAGGTTCTTCGCAGATGTAATTAATTAAGATGAGGTCACACTGGAGTAAAGTAGGACCCAAATGCAATATGATTGGTGTCGTTGTAGAAGATGGCCATGTGAAGTCAGACACAGGGAGATCACGCCAGAGGACTGGAGGGACACATCTACAAGTCAAGGGACGCCAAAGACAGCCAGCAAATGACTGGAAGCTAGGAAAAGGCAAACAGAGATTCTCTTACAGTTTTAAGAGAGAGAACATAACCCTGCCATTATCTTAATTTTGGACTTCCGGGCTCCAGAAATGTGAATCAATAATTTCCTGTCGTTTTAAGCCACCCACGTTATTGTACTTAGTACGACAACCCTAGGAAACGAATACACAAGGAAACAAATCTGTGGCGAAAAGTAAGCAAAAAGTTATTTGCCTTACAGTGGGCAATAAATCCATTATAAGAGAGTCAAAAATAATTCCTTGTCTTCCTTTACAATGTCTTAGGTAAAGAGCAATACCAAAGACAAAAGAATAAGACTCAGCATTCTTGCAATGGGCTCTGGGGTTTTGTCTTGCAGGAAGGAAAGCTTTCAGATTTGTCAGAAGGACAAATCTGTCCAGGAAGGTTGCTCACTGGCACAGGTCTCTTCCAACTCTGAGATTCTCTGATTCTCAGAAATGGGCCGTTATGTGGGACACGGCTCATATTTCCTCTAGTCTGGCACAACGTTCTGATTGTGCAGCAATCTTTCAGACAGTGCCACTGATAACTGGTAACCGGTGGAAGGTAGCGGGGATATGAGTTTACCTCTAATTTAGCTACACAGAACATCAAAGTTTACTTCCCAACAAGCTACTGTTCCCTGAACAGCCTCCTCTCAGCCTGGAGACCCCTAGTGTGCTTTATCCTACCATTGTGTGTTGCCTCCTGCCAAGAAAATGATCTGGGAAGTCAATTAAATGAGCCCCTCTCCTCAGCTCTGGTTCATATTCCTGTTACCCTACTTGCTGGTTTCCTGACTTTTCCACTCCCATAAGTCCCCAGACTCATTCCCTGAGACCTCAGACTGGCTTTGGGTTTTCCTTCTCCCCTCCCTTCCTTGGCAGCTCTATTCCAGTTTCCTGATCCCTGCGGCTCTATCTGCTGTGAGTACTAGACAACTCTGCTGGAGCTGCGTGTTCAGCGCTCGCCCCTCCCTCTGCTGACTCCCACCTCCCCAGTCCTACCAGTCTAATCTCCTGCCTGCTGCTCAGATAGTTCTTGGCACTCACTTCCTGGATCTTTATGTTGTATCCTCCAGGTCCTCTTACTCGTTCACTTATGCCAACACTGAAAAAGCATCCACAGTCTCTAAAAATGTCCTCATACGTTGGTAGTGTTTACCTCTTCAGAAGCAGAATAGCTTACTTCTGCCTGGGATGTACAGGGGTTTAGTCTATTGCAAGCAGTCACCTTGTACCTGCTATGGGTTTAGTTGGACATAAGGACAGAGAACTCTTTCTGTGAGTTTAGTTAGACATAAGAGCAGAGAACTCTTTCTTTGTTTATGGGATGGAAAAGTGATGGCGCGCCTCTACTGACTGAACCATACGAGTACATATCCTGGAGCAGCTCCACACGGAGGCGAACGTCTCCTGAATGGTAAGACATTTAGAAGAGGGTTAAAGAGCTGGCTGTTGTTAAAATATCTCCCTTACTTACTTATTTCTCCGACCCTTCCTGCTATACTGTCATGACAACCTATTGGAGAGCCTTTAATAAGTTGCCTTAGAAAGAAAACAAAATGACTAATACACCGATTGTTGTGGGCTGATGCTTGTATCTCACCAAAATTCATACACTGAAACCTTAATCCCAAGGTGAGATATTTGGATGCGAGGCCTTTAGAAGGAAATTAAGTTTAGATGAGATCCTGAGAATGGAGCCCCCGTGATGGGATTGGTGTCCTTATAAGATGAAGAAGACACCAGAATGTTGCTCTATCTCCCTCCTTCCCTCTTGCCGCCCCCGGCCCCCACCCACGCACACACACATACAAACACCATATGAGGATATAGCAAGAAGGCAGTGGTCTGCAAACTTGAAGGGAGCTCTCACTAGAACCAGACCATGCCAGCACCCTGAACTAGAGTATTTTGTTATAGCATCCCAAGCTGACTAAGACACTGATAGACTATTTTTACATATGATCAATTTACTAAACCAATTTTCTAAAAGGCAGAGTAAAAAGAGAGTGTCACAGATAACCAACAGGTTTGTATGGATGGAGGGGTTGACAAATCTTATAGTAAAGCAATTGGTTGATGAACCGATGCAATGATCTAAAAGCATTATTCTGTACTGTTCATCATGGGGGCACTGGGAATGGGTGGGAGGCTGGTTAAAAACAGACACCACAAGAATAGTGAGAAGTCAATGCAATTTTGAATACATCACTATTTTGCCTAAGGAAGTCTTTTCTCATATTTTTTTGCACAACTTTGCTCCTCTGCTCTAGAATAAATTGAATCAACCCAGGTGTTTTATAGTCTAGCTGACTGGCTGAGGGCAGCCAGGCTCAGACAGTCAAGGACTTCTGAACATTCGGTATGTGGTTGTAAATCCAACTCACTCTTGAGATTAAAAGTGAGCACCCAAAAAAGATGCAACTTCAAAAAGAAGGTATGCTTTAAAATGTTTTCCATCATATGCTATTCTGGCTTAAATTTTTATTTTTTTATCCAAAAGTAGTTTTATTTCAAAAAGTGTAAAGAATTAAAATGACTTGTGAAATGCCCATCAGTTCTATTCAATCTATCTGGTTATATGGCTGGATATCTGTTTTGTAAGCATTTATCACTTTAATAGGAAACGCCTGAAGGGGGAAAAATATCACAAGTTAGGATTTATTTTATTTATTGTAAAAGGTTCTAGCCCCTCGGTCCCAGAAATTGTCTCTTTAGCTGATTCTCCTAAGTCATATTTAATTTACTTCAGAAGCAATACATATTTTGTGTCACATAGTCTATTTAGCAGAATTGGGTTGTTTTATTGCCCAAGACTATTTTCTTCTTTGATATATACTCACTCACAGAATCTGAAGGACTCTTCTTGTTGTATAGTGTTTTCTATGAAACCTTTTTTTCATTCATAATACATCTCTTAAAAATCAAATACAATTTAGATGTTTACTTGTAAAATAATCATTATTTTATATCCAAATGAGAAATATAAATATGATAAACAGGTTTCATTCTTATGGTTTGTAAAAAACTTTTCATAAGTTTTCCAAGCATATTATCTCACTTAGCTTTTATTGCACATCTTATGATAGGTATTACACAGTTAAAGAAACTGAGGCTGTAATTGGTACATGTCTGAAGATTATGTTAGGAATTAGCTTATAATGTATGTTTCCCTAAATTTTCCCTACCATTTAGAATCTTAGACTCTCTGGCTTCCACATCGATTGAGTATGTGGTAGTCTCCAGTGGGTTACAAACACTAGTCCATGAAGTGTGTATAGGTTGATGATGTAATTAGTGAGATCTTAGACATTGTGATCTTATGGACAGACAAGGTCTTTGGAAGATTCTTACAATCCAAGCACAGGTCTTTTTAATAACCACAGAAGAGCTGTGGCCAGTGATAAAAGAAGAATAGAAAAATAATCGAACCTCCAATTAATCAAGGAAAGATCGGTTAAAGGAAGTTATTTGCAAGATCTCAGAGATGCTACAGACTCAGATCAGGGGGGAAATAATTGGTAAGAGTAACTGAACCCCAACAGAAACCAACTGAATGTGAAAAGTTTAGACTAAGAATTGCTGATATAAAAGCAACTAGAAGCAAGAGTCCATGTTCTCTAAGTCGTGGAAGATGAGCAAGTTCCATCCAGCGTCCAGGCAAAACACTGTGTCAATGAGCTGTTTTCATTCTCATGGAATGAGAACTCCACCTTATCTGTAATAGTCAAGCAATCTCCTTCGTGAGAAAGTGTTTTTTAACCCTAGCAAGGTTTAGAATTAGGTATATAGATGATCAAATTTACTTTGTTTAAAAGATTTAAAAAGAATTTAATAAACTGAGTTTAAAATGAGCCAGATTATTTAAATAAGTTTATTTATTTCCATTTGAATTGATTGAAAATATCACCCCTGTGTAAGGAACTGTAGTGATCCTTACAGTTTACTAGATTTATAAATAGTATAATCGTATTTGTATATTAAATTTGAAGTCTTAAGGAAAAACAAATTTTAAACTATTCCTCAAAAACTGAAATGTTAAAACTATTATTTTTAAACTAAATTATTTTAAAACTATTATTTCATAACCCGCACTCTAATTTAAAATGTCAAGTAACTATCATTCTTTTTTTTTTCTTTTTCCTGCTCACAAAAGCCTAACCCCCTACCCAAAAGGGTAAGGGCATTTTCCAACCATCCCTGCCTTAGAGAAGCACAGGACTCAAATAAGGTTCAATGTTGTCAAAACAAATACACTTACATGAAAGTTGATTTTTCAACAATGGTTGTGACTTAAAAAAAAAATCAGTGCCCTAGAAAAAACTAAACATTTGGTTTTGCTTTTTTCCTTCCTTCTTTCCTTCCTTCCTTCCTTCCTTTCTTTCCTTCCTTCCTTCCTTCCTTCCTTCCTTCCTTCCTTCCTTCCTTCCTTCCTCTTTTCATTTTTGTTACTATGAAACTGTGTCATGTGAAATACTTAGTACAAAAGCACATACAAAATAAAATGTTATGTAAAATTTCTGCATTCAAAATTAATAATGTATGTCCTGTCCAGTCTTGAAAAATGCTGCCCTTTATCTGAGATGATGTCCTCTGTATTTTTTCTTATTAAAACTTCCTGTCATTTAGAAAATGATGATGATATAGATACATTTTTATAAATGTCATTCTTTTTCAAATAAAGAAGTTAACAACCATCTATTTGTACTCCTAATTTTTGTTAATCAATTTAGTCACTACAATCCAAAAGCACAGGAGATACTTTTCTGCAAAGTATTGCAGTTGGAGGAGTAAGAAAGTCTGAAAATCTATTCCCCAAGATCCTTTCTGCAGTGCTCTTTTATCATGCAAATATTCTAAGAGAATTAACATGTTTCATTAACACCTAAAGTTTTCTTATCAGCTTCCAACTGGGATGACTGAAGGCATTTAAAGATTAGAATGTTATGGAGGATAAAGGGAAAAAAGGAAAGGGTCACCTTATGAGGAGGTGGAAGAATGCTCGCAATACATCTGACTTGCATTACAATTTTGCCAAAGGCCACTTTTAGGCACTTCTTAGCTACAAGTAAACATTTCTAACCTTTTGTTCCCATCTGCACAGAAAACAACACAATTATTCAAACTCATTCTCCTCTATTCTAACTATAGGAAATTACAGTAGGGACTTAAAAGTGGAAGTATCCAGACCAGGAAAATCAGTCGAATTTCAGTTATCAGCGACGCGGACCACATTGGAGGGATCCAGAATTCAGTACAAGGAAGACCTGCTTAGAGGATGGGCAGACAAGTAAGATGAGTCCTACCATCATCCATGGCTACAGACAAATAGTCAATAGCAAGTATAACTGTGATGAGCAAGAGGCAGGCACTAACATCTAGCGATAAGTATAAGAACAGGTTAGAAATTAGTGTTGGGTAAATGAAACACACAGGAACTGTATCAGGATACATAGTCAGGGTGCTACCTCCCTCATGTGCTGAACAGAAGAAGATAGACTTTATCAAGATCTAGAGAAGAAAGCCAAGAAACACACTCAGCTAAAATGAAATGAGAAGGAAATCCAGTTAAGTACAGCACATAGCCTGATAATTAGAACCATGTAACCAGTCAGAATAAAACCAATAACGTAGGTGGCTTGGTATAGAGCCTATAGGTCTAAGACTATCAACATTTTCCCCATTGGGAGTCTGTATAGAGCATTAATTATGAACACAAAATGGACTCTAGTAATTCTGATAGTTATGTCAGTCACAAAGTGACAGCCATGCCAGAACATCACGTGAAAGGTGTACCCAGTGAACGCCCTAACCAGATATCTCCAGAGGCAGGGTAGAGTGTGACCACCTGCATGGCTTAATCCAGGAGCAGATGGGGCCACCGCAACCAGTCTTGAGCATGAAATCAGAGCTCTCTGACGGCTCATCGCTCAGGCCGCAACTGATGAGGTGACAGCTGCATCTATACTTATCATAGGCAAAGGACTGAAGCTTTGCCTCCTGACCTTCTCACCAGCCGACCCTGATGCCTCACGCTACGCACCCCAGCACCATAGGGTCTCTCACTGAACACTTGACTTTCTCTCTCTCTCTCCTCCTTATTTCATAAGACTCTGTTCACCTTGCCTAACACTACTGCTTGCAAACCTACGTGACCCTCCTGTGTGAAATTGCTCTACCTCGACTATTGGAGACTATCCTCCAGCCAGAGCTTTGATTAATGCCTGTGGTAAACCGAGTCAGTAGGACTAGATCCATGGCTTTATTCTAATAAAGTCTGCTATTGTGGAAAAACATGCACATGTGTCAGACTGCTACTTTGATAGTCACATCCCACTCAAGACAGAGCCATACTATTTCTATCACCTAGAAAGGGCTAGTACTTTAAGTACAGGTCACTCCAGTTATACAGAATAGAAGGAATTATAACAGAAAAGAACAAGTGGTTTCAAAATCAGAACCATGTGGCAGCTCATCTGGGCACCTGGAACAAAGATCTAAAGACCATAACTGGGAAAGTTTGGAGGACCTTTAATCCAAGACAAAAGTTACTCTATTTTACCCAAGTCATAAATTCTTCATATATTTCTTATCCAGGAAAGGACTTGATTTGAAAATGTGGGAAAATCCAAGACCAGGGTGGAGAAGGAAGAGGAAGCATTTTAATGGCATAGGGAGATGTTACATATTCAAAGAATTTCACAATAATTCCTAGGTCCTGAGAAAGAAAATGTAATAGAAAAAAAAACAAAAAAAAATAATGTAACGTTTTGGTGATTTCCTAATATCCTGATCATATTGACTAGATGGACAAGCTAGATCAAAGAATATATTTTTTCCCATTGGGAGTCAAGATGTTTCCATAAGAACTTATCTATAAAAAGATTCAAGACAAAAATAATAGAATTGGCTATGGTTAAGCATACAGACTTTGCCCCAGGAAATCCCTTTTAAAGAAGTCCCTTCCAGTATGAAAGGTTTCCTCTTAACTTAGCACCTGAAAAATAATAAGCCCTTGAGCTGATTGAACTGAGTAGGTCCCAAAAGCTCTGTCTGTCCCACTTCATCCTTGTTGAAGCCATAACTTAAACACACAAGGTTGATCTTTTAGTATATTGCAACATGATATGCTACATGCAGCAAAGCATACAAATAATTGCACTAAGAATTACCTTCCCCTCCCCCCAAAAGTCCAAATTCATTGACTTACTTGATATTGCAGAAGAAGGCTTGATGGAAGAAACAATGGTGGGGAAATAACATTCATTGACTATCTGCTGTGTAATAGGCAGGATGTTAAGTCACTTCTACTTATTATCTGAATTTAATTCTTATATCTCATTTATATTTCATTTATTCCTAGATGAACTATCACACTTATTCCTCGTTAGGCATTTCTACATGTATCATCTCCTTTATTCCTGGAAGTTAGAGGTTTTCATTCATCTTTTACAGCTGGGGAAACTGAGGTGCAGATGTATTAGACAACAAGTCAAAACTGACAGTTGCTGAGTACCAGAGAGAAAACATTCCAACCCAAATTTTCTGGACCTAAAAATCTGTGCTCTCGCAACATTTGGCTGTGCTTTCAAAATCATCCAAAGCAAGCAGTTGTACACTATGGCCAACATGAACATGAGGTAATTTTCTGTATCACCCTAGCAGTTACTATTGGTAGGCCATCGGAAAATACTATTATCATTTCTATTGTATTCTTAATTCTTTTGTGCTTTCCCAAGGTCATTTCTTTCTTCCTTCTCCCCATTCAAATAACACCCCTTCCACAAAGGATTTCTTGAATTTTGCTTCCTGCCTCCACCCATGCATGTCTCCTTGCTACATCATACTCACATCTGTTTGAAGACCAGTATATTAGTTAGGATTAGGTTTGGCTGCATATAACAAGAAGTCCAAATGGCATATTAAAAACATAGAAGTTTGTTTACATCTCATATAAAAGAATATTAGAGGTAGGCTTTCAGGGCTAGTAGAGCAGCTTTACAATCCTACCCACGTCCCAGACTTTTTCTGTAGTTCTTCTCCACCATCCTTAGTATGTACATCTCATCCTCAAATAAGACACATAGTTCAATATTCCAGTGGAAGTTCAGGTTATCACATCCAACAGTTCCAGAAAAATATACTTTTAAAAAGGAATATTCTCAGCAACCCCATCTGACAACTTTTGCTTATACCCAGGGCCGCCACTACAGAGTACCATAAACCGGATGTCTTCAAACAACAGAAATTGATTTTCTCACAGTTCTGGAAGCAAAAAGTCTGAAATCAAGGTGTCAGAAGGCTGTGCTCCCTTTGAGATGTTGCCTCTCTCTAGCTTCTAGTGGGGGTCATCAATTCTTACTGTTCCTTCACTTGTAGCTATATCACTCCAATCTCTGCTTCTGTTGTCACATGGCATTCTCCTTTTGATTGTCTGTGTCTTCATGTGGTGTTTACTTCCGAAAGTCTGTGTTGCTTCTCCTCTTCTTATAAGGACACTAGTCATTGATTTGAGTCCCCCGCCTACTCTAGTATGTACTCATCTTATTACATCTGTGAAGACCCTATGTCCAAATAAAGTCACATTCTGAGGCCCAAGGGTTTAGGAATTAAACATAGCTTTTAGATGACAATTGAGCCTATAGCAACCTCATTAGGCAGGACTTAGTCGCCTGGCCACAATCATCTACTAGCAGGAAGGGAAATGTCATCTTTAGTTTGAGATACGTTGTTATCTCAAATTAAACTGGTATTGTTACTAAGAAAGGCAAGAATAAATATTGTCTGTCTTAGCAAATGGCATTTGTCACTATGTGCCTATACAGTACAATGTGTGACACGTAACAGACCCTCTCTAAATATTTTTTAAATGAATAAGTGAATGAGTAGTCTAGAATTATGTTGATGAGAAGGAAGTGCATGGTGATAGGACAAATTTATAAAGTACAATGAATTATAAAGCCTCACCTAAAACTGGAAACTCCAGCTTTATCCAGAGAAGATATTCAGTACAATTCTGGAGGTAACTTAACAATCTAGAATGAAGAGCCTGTCAAAAGAATCTAGATTGATTTGCCCATATTCTGGAAATAGGGTACGCTATTAGGATGCAGGGCATTTTCTGCCTATACTCTATCAGCAGATCTTAAACACTAGCAGTGGTTGGGCCTATGCAGCTGGGCACAAAGACCTCAAAGCACAGAATGCTAGCAGAGGACCCAGGAGCAAAATCTTTGCTCCCAAGAGCAAAGACCCATGGTGTGCGCCAATGTTACTGCCAGCTTTCAAACCTGGGATGATTTCAAACAGAAATACGTATTTCCAACTTTTTGAAAATGTGAAATCGGGTAATATTGATCCCATATAACTAGATAGCAATTATTAGCTGAAACTGAGTAGAGGCTGTCAACTTCAGATAGGGCAAACACTCCTTATTTTTCCAATGGCTCCTCTTCATAAACTTATGTTTTTCTCCTGAATCCTCAAGTCATTTGAATTTGTCACTACTTGTCTAAAGTCACCTAGAAAACCTATATATAATACCTGCATAGATACTGAAGTCCTTAGTTTTAAAGTATCGGTATTCACTAGAAAATAATAAAAAGCACTGCAGCGACGGATGTGACATGTGAAAGAAACTGATATCTCTAAATTGTACAATACATATATGCTCAGGCTTCTTTTCACCACCTATTGACAGTAGAAAGCTGTGTCTTTCTTTTCATCTCATGTTTTTTTGCCATGAACTGGTAAGTTGATTTAAAGGAAATGAAGAAAGGGAAAACTAATATGTTGGTCCTAAATAAACAATATGTGGATATATCTATTGACCAAATCTCTGAGAAAAACACTTATTGAACCTATTGCTGTGTAATTATCATGGTGTTGGATTTTAACAGAGAAAATAGAAATCCAAATTCTTACCCTCATAGGTCTTGTCTAGTGTTTGTATTTAGGGAGAAAGGGAATAGAAGAGAATAATAAACAAATAATTTAAAACCTAATAGTCAAATTGTGATGAACGGCTTCAAAAAAAAAAAAAAAACAATAAAGCAAAAAAAGGGAATAGGAAAATCTGAATCAAGACAATTTTTTTAAAAAGGTAGTTAGGGAAAGTGTCACTTAGAAGACAATACTTGAAAGAAATGAGGAAACAAGCCATGTAATGTCTTGGAAAAGAATCTTCAAAGCAGAGGGTAAACCAAGTTGAACAATGGCAGCATGACCATCGTGTTCAGGGATGGAAAGGACAGCAGTGTCTGGATGAATGAGCGAGGGGGAGAGTAGCAGGAGGTGAAGCGAGGGAAGTTGTGGGAGGTGAGTCCTGTAGTCCCTCATATGGCATTTTAAGCACTCTGGCTCTACTCTGAGGGGGATACAAGCCAAGCAGTGATTAAAGCAGAGATATGATCCCACCTGATATTACATTTTAAAGACATCATTTTGGCTGCTGTGTTGAGTTAGACTGTAGAAGGGAAAGGGAGGAAACAGGAATACTACTTAAAGAGACTATCCAGGAAAGAGAGAATTTGAGCTTGGACTAAGATAAAAGCAATGAGAATGGTGAAGAGTCCTCAGATTTGGAACATATACTTAAGGTAGGATTTGATAATGGACTGTATATGTGACATGTAAGAGAAAGTTTGAGTCAAAGATGACGCCAAGGTTTTTTTGGCCTAAGAAACTGGATGATAAAGTCACCATTTACTAAGATGGAAAGGACTAAAAGAATTCCATTATGGGTGGGTGGGGCAGGGGGTTAGATCAAGAATTTACTTTAAGACACTTTAAGTTGCAGATGCTCATTAGATATACAAGTAGGCTAACGATGTCTGGGCTAAACATATATTTTGGGATTCTATTGTATAAATATGATAATTAAAATCATGTGACTGGATAGTATTACCAAGAGAATGTATAAGAAAGGGAAGTAGAGTTTTGAGGACTGAACCAGTCTACTCCAACACTTAAAGCTTGAGAAGTAAGAATAAACAAAGGGTGTAGGTTAGGTGTAAAACCAGAAGAGTGGTGTTCTAGGAATCTAATGCAGAAGGTATTGCGAGGAGGAAAAGTTGACATTGAGTCAAGTACAGCCGGTAGGTCGAGAAAGATCAAGGCTTAGAACTGATTATGGAGTTCAACAAAGGAATGAGATTGGGTGCCTTGAAAAGAGCAGTTTTGGTAGAGTAAAAGACGGAAGCAAAACCTAGACAGAGAAGTCTTTAAGAGAAAAGCTGGATTTAATCAGAAGCAGCAGGTATAGACACAGATTTCAACTGTTATTCTCTAAAAGGTGACAAAGAAATGGCAAGAGATTAGAGAAGAATGAGGAATCTAGGGAGGTTTGTGTATTTTTATTTTATTAGTTTGAAGATGAGAGAAGTTGCAGATATTTATAATCCGATTAGTTTGATCTCATAGAAAGGGGAAAATATCTGAATCAGGACAGCAGGAGAAAAAAAAGGTATAGACTGATATTTTCAGCAGGTGAGGAAAGCAGATCAGGTGCCAAGTGAACGATTCATCTTTACTAAGGGCATGATGACATCAGCCACAAGAGATAGACAGCATGATACATGGATGCAGATGCAGATAGGTAGACAGATGTGCTAGTGACAGCCTGTAGACATTATTTACTAATTTGCATTATTTTATCTGTGTATTATAGCAAAGTAATACGTTAAGAATGAGGATAGGAAGTTGGAAGCTTGGAAAATAAGGAAAGGTAGAAAAAATTGGCCTAGAAGAGTAAGAGTGAATGAACTATGGCAGTACAGAGCATGGCTCAGCAACACTGAGCGCCCACTCAACATTAGATGTCAGGAATACAAAACAAGATCAAAGAGCCTGGTTTTGCATGTTGCTCCGCCTGTGTTTGCTGTGGAGGGATAGGAAAAACATAAGGGGAGAGAAATATTTAACCTGGATTGGAATTTTGCCAGGCAAGTATGATACAATGAGGTAAGTAAGGAAGTTGAGGAGATACCGAAAGTAGAGATTTAATGCCCAGTGATAAAATCTAACTTGGATAAAGAAGCATTCATAGACGTAAGTGGGTGATGATGGAGGGTAAAGAGGTGGGAGAATCCATAGATTATGCGAATGATCTCAAAGAACTGTTGAATTGGGGGTACTAGAAAAACTGAGATGGAAAGATATGAACAGGTGCTTAGAAAGCAGGATGCTTGAAATTAAGGCTACAAAGATATTACTTTTTGGTAATGATATCATCTAGGGTATGGCCACAGGAGTGAATGGCTCTGGAATGGTAAAGGACAAGATCATTGGAGGGGAGGTAAACAAAGAAATTTGAGACCAGGTTATTAGAAGAATCATTTAAATAGATATTGAATTCAGCAAGGACCATCACTGAGTAACATTGCAGAATCTGACAAGTTGGCAAGAAGCTATAATCTGAGAACAAGGAGGATGGATGGGGAGTCTGCTGTTATGTTTTGATCAAATGATATGCAGGGTAGTTATTGTAAGGAGAAAGGAGGGAAAAGGGTCTGGAAACAGTTATAATAAGCCAAGACACCTACCCCATTCCAAGGCCAGTGTTATAAGGAATGTGGGAAAGGAAACATCTACAACTTGAGAGGACACAAATGAAACAGGAGAATCAGAGCAAAAGATAAAGAAGACGTTCATAGAGATCTTGAAAATATGAGAGCTATAATCTCAGGTTGTAACTATTCGAAGCTCTTAAATAACTATGAATTCCAGAAGGTAATGTGAAAGTTCAGGAGAAGTGGGATAGAGTGAGACAAAGGGAGAATCATATGAGGTTGACAGCCCAGAAAATCAGACCTGGTATTCCTGTGGTAAGTGATATAAACAGAGATAAAAGTCACATAGATTAGTCTAGATAGAGCTGGGGCTAGGGTCAGGGAAGAATAAGGCACTGGCTTCCAGGAGAAAACTTAAAGGTGTGCCAAGTAAAAGTAGAAGGAAAGAAAAAGAACTATAATAATCAGAATTTTAAATAAAAACAAAATTAGTGTTACTGATTTTTCCTTTTGCCTCCAACTCCAATATGGCTAGGCATGGCACTGTTATTAATCCGTGGATTTTTACATTAATCTTTATTTTTAAAACATTGCATTTAAATGGCATTTCTCCTTATTACTGAGAATTTCCAGTATCTTCTAATTTTTTACCCATGAGGTCATTGTTTCATGGCCTCACCCTAGTCCTGCTCTGAGGCTAGAAAAAAAGTGGAGGAGGGAGCCTGTGAGTGCTTTATTATAGGAAAAGCAGAGAATGCTGAGTCCTGGAGCTCTGCTTGCTTTTAGCTGGGATCCACAGATCTTCCTCCAGATACCTGACAATGAAGGGGTTGAGGCCATCAGAGGATCCACCCAGTCACAACTGTAAATTCATTTGTCTTCTTTAGGAATCAGGATCTAAGACTCGGATTCACAGGACATGATGTATTTGATGGGCCCTGACAAGTCAGATGCTGCCTAATTACCCATCAAGGGAAGAAAGGGGAAAAAACATCACTTGATGGTGGCCTAAAACTATGTCACCATTTTTCAGATGTGAGTCATTGTTTACTAGGGGTGGGAGGCAGACGTGTTCTAACTGCAAATGTATTCATCTCAAACTTAACTTGTCCACAATTGGTCTTTTAATTTCCCATTCCCACCCCAAACTCCTGCGCCTGCAGCCTCCTCATCTCAGAAAACGGCAGTTCCATCCTTCACATTCCTTAGGACACACTCCATGCAGTGCAATACCTGCAATGGTGACTAAGACATAACAAGTAAGCAAATGAAACCAATATGTATTAAGAACATGGGATGTGTTTATCTAGGACAGAAATAACAGGTGATTAAGATGGGAATGTTATCATGGGAAAGCTTAGAATTTAGTAGTTAACAAGAAACGGCATACAGCCATACTGTAGTTATACCTCCATCCCATCCCAATAAGATGTGTCATACTACACATGTATATATGCAACAAAACCAGTTTTTAAATTTTGAAGAATATTAGGAAATGGTAAAATAAAATTAGGGAAAAGAAAATGAAAGTAGAAATATACCAAAGATATACCAAAATGTCTAGAAGGTATTTTAGAGAAAAGTGACAAATTTGACTATGAGCTTACTGGTACTTGGTATAAATAAAAGCATATTTAAATCCTCAGTTTACAGTTATCAGAGGAATTTTTAAATAATTGACAATAAATAATAACCAGTCAGAAGGGGAAAAAAATTGCATTTGACTGTGAGACCTAAGGGAATCTCTTCCCATTGGACCTCCTAAAGGGAAAATGTGACTATAATAAATCAGATTCTCAACAACATTGCTGAAGTACATTTAGTAATGACTTCCAAAGGTCTATTCCTGGAAGGTTTCTCAGTGAAGACAATGGCTATCACATTACAACTCAATGAAAGCCAAACATTGTGCTCCAAAATTATAATACTTTAATATGCTAAATTAAACCAAGATTGAAAATTAAAGTAGCTAGAGTAGCAGCTGTTTTCTCCTCAAAATTTTTTCAACACCTTATTAATTCTTGAAGTACACTATGATTCAGGAAATCTATAATAATTTGGAAAACGCTATTCCAAAGCTATATATATTTGACAATCATTTCTAAACAGGTTTTAGGAAAATTTTCTCACAACCAATCTTTTGAAAAATATCTGGTAGCAAAAAAATCTAAGGTTGTACTTTACATGTAAATTACCATATTCTGTATTACTAATTTGGTATGAATACTTTTATTTGACAGTAAGCTAAAATGGGATAATGTTGATAGCTTCTTATGACCAGCTGAAGATATAACCAGGGCTTACACCTACATAAATTGTCATCCCCACTTCCCTGTAATATTTACTGTAATATAATATGATGAATCAGGAATGTCATCTTCAAGGCTGAAAGACATCCCACAAAAAGTCTATTTTAAAAAGAACCATATAGTTCACTTTTAAGAAAATGTCCAGCTCCATGACAAAGGAAAAAAGCTTGATAAGTATACTAGTCTATTTCAGAGGTTGGTTATTTTTATTTTTTAAGATTTAAAATTAACGGGATCTTAAAATACTTACTTGGTAACAAGCCAATCTCTGTCAGCTAGACAAACACGTAAGCTAGTCAACAAACTCCAAGAACCCAAAGCTTACCAGAGTTTCAACACACATTTTGACAGGTAGCAAGTGACAATCCCTACTCATGAAAACAACAACAACAAAAGAACACTTACTTCATCCACTTTTATGTCTGTATGACAGGTGAAGTGACTATGACATAGATATTATGAATAAGGTGGGAATAGTTCATGGTCTATTCACTGAAAAATCAATGAGGTGAGAGCAGATAAGTTAGTACTTCCCATTGTGCACCTGCTCTTCCTAGACACAAAATTAAACATTTAGCAACATGAACTTATCTGTTCTGCCACAGCATTTACCAGTTCCTTCAGTTCTCACCACTTCCTAAGATAGTGGTTCAAAACTGAAAAAACAAACAATAGGATTTTATTTCTTCCCATCTAGACTGTACTGTGTATTCTTCATGCCATATCATGGGGCTAGAACTGGTCTTAGGCAAATACTACCCCTAAAATTTTCTGAAAAATCCACATTAAGAATGCAAGAAAGATTTGAAGCAGTTCATAATGATCATGATTCATCTTAGTAATTGATGCTCTGAGCTGATACATTCAGGAACCTGAAGAAAATGGAGGACTTATGAAAATGATATTCATTATACTTCTAAAAAAATTTCAGTTTCTACTCACATACCGAACCAGTCATTTAAAAGTACTAGTTAGAAAAAATCAATAAAGAGGAGAAGGTCCACAATGGTGGATTAGGTAAACGCTATGCTTGCTGCATCCAGGATCACACCAAAATTACAAATAACACAAATTACAAAAAAAAAAAAAAAAAAAGCCAGCAGGTGGCAATAGGCCTAGGGGGTCCCTCAACCTCTTGCTAAGCTGCCTCAGGCCAAATATTGGTGGCAGGCAGCTTTTGTTTACAGCAAGGCCACCCTCACATGCCTCCAGGTCCAGCACAGGCAGCAGCCAACCAAATATAGATTTGTGGCTCCTCCCAGATGTCCACAGACCAGTCACAGGCAAGACTGAAATTGGCCTGCAAGGCAGCCCCTCCCAAGAGACACCACAAACAACACACTCAGAGGCCAGCCTCAGACCACACCAGAGCATTACCTGGTTAGCCCCACAAGTGACATACTGAAAGGGTGCCTCACCAGGCACAAGAGACTGCAGGGTTGCATCCTTCTCTGAGGGGTCAGCCCCACACAGCAGCTCATACACTGGAGGTATAGCCAAAACTCACAGCCAACCTGAGAGGCAATCCCACCCATTGATGTACCAAAAGCAATCAAGTCTCAATTACAAGACAAGTACACACACAACACACCCAAGGGACACTCCTGAAACACGCACACAGGAGATCAGGGAGACTGCACATTAGACCACACAGGACACACACTACATAAGGCCACACAGCAAAGACTGAGAGACATAGAAGATCTACCGAATACATAGAAGCAAACACAGAGAGATAGCCATGTTGCCACACAGCAGCCTACCTGTCTGTCCCCTCGTACCTGCCCCTAAAGAAAGGAGAGTCTGTGAGATGGATCCTTTCAGGGACTTTGCTTCACCTTTGTGCTTACACCTAATGTCTCCTTGTTTGGCCCCAGAAAGATGGCTGGTTAGCCAATGACGGGTAAGATTCCCCACGGAGGGAACAACCCAAGCCAGGCGGAGCTGTGTGGGGACCAACTGGAGAACCCACGGAGTTGATAGAGGTGGGCACAGCTCCCCACCTTCCCCCAGCTAAGGAGAGCCTCTGCCTCTGTGGCTGCATTCCTTCCCACAACCTGCAGGGGAAGTGATTCAATGATGTGCTCTCCATCTATTCATATGCATAAAGGTTTTGACCCTTGGGGAAATACATACATCCTGACACTTATGGTTCAGCTGCCTGCAGGCAAGGGTGATTGGCTTGAATCAGTTTCCTATTATAATGCATGAGATTCACAGATCTTCAGATTGACAAGCTTTATCTCCTTTACTTCCGCACCTAACTAATAAAACTTATCCGTTGACCGATTCAGGGCTTAGCCCTTGAGGCTGCATTCCCTTGGCCTCATTTGCACACTATTCTTGGCTGCTGTCTTTCTTAACCCTGCACCGCCTTCCTTGTTCCCCACAACTCTCATCTAGCGGGATGCAAAAAAGTTAGAATGAGGAAACAAAGAAACATGTCTCAAACAAAAGAACAGAAGAAATCTCCAGGAATAGAACTAACTTAAATGAAGGCAACCAACCTGCCAGAGACAGAGTTTTTAGACACTGGTCATAAGAATGCTTAAGTAACTTAGTGAGAATTTCGACAAAGAGATAGTAAGCATAAAAAAAGGACTTAGAAGCCATAAAAAAGAACCAGTCAAAAATAAAGAATACAATCACTGAAATGAAGAATACACTAGAAGGAATCAACAGCAGACTAGATGAAGCAGAGTGATTTAGAAGACAAGGTAACAGAATATACCCAATCAGAACACCAATAGAAAAGAGAATTTTTAAAACATTGAAGATAGTTTAAGGGACCTGTGGGACAACATCAAGCATAACAACATTCACATTATAGAAGTACCAGAAGAAGAGAGTGAGCAAGGGATTGAGAACCTATTTGAAGAAATGACTAAAAACTTCCCTACCCGGGTGAAGGAAATAGACATACAAGCAGAGGAAGCACAGAGAGTCCCAAACAAGATGAATCCAAACAGACCCACACCAAGACACATCATATTAAAATGACAAAGGTTAAAGACAAAAAGAATCCAAAAAGCAACACGAGAAAGACAACTAGTTACTTACAAGGGCGCTCCCATAGGACTATCAGTGGATTTCTCCACAGAAATTTTGCAGGCCGAAGGGAGCGGCAGGAAATATTCAATGTGATGAAAAACCAGGGCCTACAACCAAGACTACACTACCAAGTAAAGCTTTCATTTAAAAGTGAAGGACAGAGAAAAGTTTCCCAGACAACAAAAGGAATTTATTGCCACCAAGTCAGTGTTGCAAGAAATATTAAAAGGACTTCTTTAAGCATAAGAAAGGAGAAAATAAACAAAGATAAAAAATATGAATAAAATGGCAATAATTATGTACCTATCAATAATCACTTTAAATGTAAATGGATTAAATGCTCCAATCAAAAGACCGAGCTTTTCTTGTGATCCAAAAAATATGGTGAATGCTGCTGCTAGGTGGTATCCAATGGAAAGTCAAGGATCTTCAATACAGGAAGTGGCATGACGAATTTTAGTAATAGTGTGTGTCCAGTTTCAACTTGTTCAGTGCAGTCAGTTGGGTGTGAGCTACAGTTGAGAGAAGGTGTGTTTTAAAGTGTTCCATAAATCATCCTCCATCATGACAATGTTCTGTGTCACACATTGCTCTGGTTATAGCAATTTCTGTCAAATAAAGACATTATAGTATGTCCTCATCCACCTTATTCCCCAGATCTCTCACCATGTGACTTCTGGCTCTTTCCCAATGGCAAAATGACTCAGAACATCAAGGCAGCCATGACAGAACAACTAAAGACATTCACAAAAGAGGACTTCCAGAACTGCTTCAGAAAGTGGCAAGAATGATGGGATAAGTGTGTTTCAAGTGAGGGGGAGTATTTTGAGGGGGATTTATGATAATGTGCCTTTTACTGTAAAAATTTTTTTTTATTTAAACATTCACTGTATTTTGTGATCACACCTTGTATAAGAATAAACTCAAAATGGATTATAGACTTAAATGTAAAACCTGAAACCATAAAACTTCTAGAAGAAAATATAGGAAGTAAACTCTCAGACATTATTTTTAGTAATATTTCTACTGATATATGAGTATCTCCTTGGGCAAGGGAAACAAAAGAAAAAAAAAAGGGGACTACATCAAACCCAAAATTTTTTTCACAGCAAAGGAAACCATCAACAAAACAAAAAGGCATCCTATTGAATGGGCAAAGATATTTGCCAATGATACATCTGATAAGGGGTTAATATCCAAAATGTATATATATATAAAAAAACTCATACAACTCAACACCAAAAATTCAAACAATCCAATTAAAAAATGGGCAGAGGACATAAGTAGACATTTCTCCAAAGAGGACATACAGATGGCCAATAGACATACGAGACACATGAAAAGATGTTTAATGTCTCTAATCATCAGAGAAATATGAAGAAAAAAAAAACTCACAATGAGGTACCACCTCACTCCTGTCACAACGGCTATCATTAATAAAGCAACAAACAAGTGTTGGCGAGGATATGGAGAAAAGGGAACCCTCAGTGCACTGCTGGTGGGATTGCGATTGGTGCAGCCACTATGGAAAACAGTATGGACGTTCCTCAAAAAATTAAAAATAGAACAAACCATTATGATTCAGTAATTCCATCCCTGGGTATTTTTCCAAAGAAATCCAAAACATTAATACAAAAACTATACGAACCCCTATGTTCACTGCAGCGCTATTCACAATAGCCAAGGTATGGAAACACCCAAAATGCCCATCACCAGATGACTGGATAAAGAAATTTTGGTACATTTATACAATGCAGTATTACTCTGCCATAAAAAAGAATGAAACCTTACCATTTGCAACAATATGGATGGATCTAAAGGGTATTGTGCAAAGTGAAATAAATCAGACTGAGAAAGACTAATTATATGATCCTGCTTATGTGGAATCTAAAGAACAGAATAAACGAACAAACAAAACAGAAACAGACTCATAGATACAGAGGAAAAAACTGATGGTTGCTAGATGGGAGGGAATGTTGAAAGAATAGGTGAGAAAAGTGAAGGGATTAGGAAGTACAAAGTGGTGGGTACAAAAATAATCATGGGGATCTGAAATACACATATGGAGAATATAGTCAATAATGTAAAAACTATGTATGGTGTCAGATGGGTACTAGACTTATTGGGGGGGGATCACTTCATAAATTATATAAATGCCTAACCCCTGTGCTATATCCCTAAAATATAATATTAAATGTCAACTATAATTTCTATATGTGAGTAGATAGCATCTCTTAAAATGTATATACATTTTTTTGGCACCCCCAGTATACCAGGAGTGCCAAAAAATGTATACACATTTAAGAAAGGAAAACTGTATTAAAATTGTAATACTCAATATATACCAATAACAAAAGATGAATATAGTCCCATTTGACTTCTGCAATTACAAGAGGTGCTCAAAGTGGTTACCATCAGCATCCAGACACTTCTGATTATGGCAAACTACTGCTTGAGCAATGGTGACCAAAATGTCCACATGTACGGCACCCCCAGTGTAGGGAATATAGTCAATCATATTGGAATAGCTGTGTACAATGTCAGAGGGGTAGTAGACTTGTTGGGGCTGTCATTTTGTGAGGGGTGTAAATGTCTAATCATTATGTTGTTTGTACAAGTGAAATAATAAAAAATAAATATTAGCAAAAGATAGCAAGTTTAACAACATAAAAAAAGTAATAGAGATATTTATCTTTTGAGATTCATTAGAACTTCTATAGGAATAACAATGATGGGAATAAGTTGATAAAAACACACGATAAATAAATAAATAAAAGTACTAGCTAGAAGTGAAACAGTTGACATATAGACCAGGTCTCATCAAATCATTCTTAGAAGTTGACCAAAATTAGCAAACTATCTTTATACTTGCGTGCTCCGTGAGCATTGCCAGTTACTTGAGGAGAGATTTTAGGGAATTTGTAAACATAATTTATTACCTACGGAGCCTCATTTCCTCCCTTAATATCTAACTTCCACGTACTGTTTTAGGACATCAGATGTTCATGTCCTTGGAGGTCTCCTCCTTGTCCTTAACCTATTATGACCTGATTCTCTTTGTTCTCCTACTTATTCGTCAATTATGTGCCCCTCTCTTCAGAAACCCTCACTAAAAGAGATGACAAGTACTTCCCAGTAGTGTCCCTAAACATCCTATGGGTTGGCTCCTTAAGGTTAGAAATAATCATAATAGAAGTTAAACATTTAAATTGCTCTTTCTCAGGATTTGTTGTTGCTGCTCCTTATTTGGAAATATTAGCTATGGGAAGAGTAATAGAAACGTAAATTGTTGTGGCAGTGGGGTGGCCAGAGGACATTCCTTCTTACAAAGCTTGCATTATGCCAGGTACCCACTAATTTAAAATATAACCATTTTTCATGTAATTAAAATGCTCGTGTGGCATAGGCACAGGGATCAATCTTATGGCCTACCTTTCTTGCTTATCAGAGAGAAACAATAATAATTAAAGAAACACCTTTAGCATTCTGCATGTCAGATATTTCCAAAGTTATGAATGTAAAATAACAATCTCCCTTTTGGCCAAGATTATGCTTTGCTATTATGGTAATAACAAAAGCAGTGATGAATATCACAATGAGAAAAAGCTTTCCTAATGGTTCAAGGATAGTTTTCCAACAATTTCTGCCTTGCTAAGGGGAGCATAGCACATGAAAAATACATTCACGTGAACCTAATCATCCATGAGAACCAATATAAAATACTGAAGAAGAGTAGAGCAAAATAATGCAGACTCACTTAAGGAATATGATCCAAGGTTAGAACTGACTATATCAGGACACTTAGGGGCAATGTAAAATAGTGTTCCTGAAGCAGAAGCTTCAGAGAAGTGAGCTGTAACTGTTCACAGAACTTCTCTCATCATTCCAAGATGTCCTTAATTCATGTTTCTCTAAACTCTTGAAATGTTGGGCTGAATGCTGGGAGGAGCTAGACCCCTGTAGAAAGCCATTTATTCTATATGCAGAGTTAACCTAAAGGGGACAATGAAAAATAGAGGTGGAAGTGCAGCTGTGTCACATACAAAGGAACAGCAAGACATCAGCTTGCAGACACAGGTACACTGAGAAGTGTCTTTCTTATCTTCATAATTGTCTTGACTGGGGACCTAGGAACAATTATAGGAAAAGCCAAGACATGTGGCTTCCCGTAACCTGTAACCTTGACCTTGCAGGGGTATATAGGATGGCCCATGGGAACAGTGGATTCACACAGTCTAATGCAATTATGTTGGAAAAAAATACTCTACCCTTCACAGATGTCTGAAAGTTCATCTTCCTCCTTCAAACGCTCTCTGCACAATTTGGGGCCAAAAGAGTTTCATTCTATTCATTTTTTTCCCTTTAACAAGGAAGCTACATCCACTGAGTACAGAAGACGGAGGAATTTCTTGGTCTTTTTATCCTTTCTTTTTCTGTTGAAGCTTGAGTCCCTTGTTTATAAGCTTGTATTTATAAGCTAGCTCCAAAAGCTGGTTTCTTTCAGGCACTTGGCAGACTGCTTTCCTTTAATCTTTCTTTTTTTTTTTTTTGAGTCATTTCAAAAGCAGCAGAAGGAAAAGTCAAAGGCACTAGGAAAGTGGCTGCTATTCGACTGGCTGTAGATATCTTCATGTGTTCTTGGGGGCACAGACATGGATGGTGCCATGTGAATACTACAACTGAACAAAGAGCAGCCTCTCACTGCAACAACGAGCTCATCCCCGATATAAGTGAATTTAGCCATGCAATCTCAAATGATACAGATTCTTCCCCTCTCATTAGTTATGAAAGTCTGAAATGGCTTTTTCTCAAGTCAGTCTACCCAGCGAAGCTCAGGTCCAGTCTCACATGGAAGCCATAGAAAGTTTATAAGGAATGAGGCTTTAATAGAGAATTCACCTGATCCTAAAAGGTTACGCTTAAAGGGTAGGCAGAAGACTATTATAAGTAATGCTATCTATATAGTGTCCCATGATGGATCAGATTTTGATGCTTAGAAAGACACAATTATATTGTAGAAGATCAAAAGAACTGAAGACAACTGATCACCCAAACTCTTGTAAATTTATAAAAGTAACTTAGGAAAAAACTAATTATAACTGTGAAATGTACCATAAAAAAAAACTATTTCTATAAAATTATTTATTGCTTGCCTTAAGAGAAATGTCCTAGGTGAGATACTTTTCCAAGTGGAGAATACAACAGTAGTGGTGATGTTATTTGCAAACCACATTGTAATGTGGTTCTATAGGCATATTATTGCACCCCAAAACAATTTCCAGCAATAGATTAATATATGACACAAAACAGAACTGCAATCACAGAGTAAAGAAAGCTACATAGAACTTAATAGATTGTGCACAATATAAGTAGATATAGATGTGAAGATATATTATTCTTAGTTTAAATTTGAATATGCTGTCTTTAGTCTTTACAAATATTAGGTGCATCACTTATTTGTGTTACTGAAGATATTACTGTACATATACAATGGACTTTCTATTATATTTTATGTAACATAATCAGTTCCATATCTAGAGCTACTTTAATGATCAACTCTATTGCATCTTCAAAACTATTTCTCATCTGAAAAAAATAAAGTTTACTTAGACCAGAGCCTGACTCTCAGTTAAATGAGTCCTCATATAATTTCCTGTATTATACAAAATTGTTCCCATATCAACACCATCAAACACAAATATTATAATGAAATTCATGTGCAGTCCCCTATCAATAGGTTATTAAGCCATAATATGCTCAGTGAAAGGTAAAAGAGTTGGTATATTGTAAAACTGGACCTAAGAGATTATCAAGTTTCTTTTGTTTTCCATGAGGGATAGCAAGATATGGCAGTGAGGAGGTAGTGCTCCGGTAACACATGGCAATACTGACTCCACACAGTCAAAAATTAGATGGTCACCTTGCTGCCATGAGGCAGACACTGTCCACTGCTCTCTAATTTTCCCTCTTTTTCCTTCTAACTGAATCCTGTTTGGTTCACGCCCCTCCAAATGGCCATTGGGATCTGTTTCCAATAATAGTTGGAGGGAATGAATCTATTGACTGTTCTAAGCTTATTGTAGGGGGTCTCATGCCTCTTCCTGGGAAATGGGTCCAGGCATAAGTAAGGGACACAATTTTGTGATTTTTCTCCTTTCACAGCCTTTGGATGCTGATTTCTGGGATGCTTGGGAAATTGGTAGCCAGCTTGGTACCATGAAAACAGGTGATCTGAAGTTAGTAACAATTGAGCCATCATCAGGTATTGCTTTGAAGGGAAGGTTGAATTTAAATGAGAGGTATGATAGATTCCCTAAGACAACATTTCCAGGAAAGGGCTCCTTATATTTTGATAATTAATAAAGATGAAAAGAAAAACACAGAATCAAGTTTATAATAGGAGAGAAAGAGAGACAGCCAACAGATGTCACCTCCAGGAGGTGTCTTGCTTTGGCCACAATTCATTTACCTGTGTCTATGGCAATTTTCTTAATTTAACCAGAGCCCAGAGAAAACTAATTTTCAATACATGAATTCACCTCAGTTAAGAGAGGGATGGCATTTAGAATGCCAAGTCCAATGAACTAATCATATCTCCCAAAATGCCATTGTAGGGAGGATACGAAGACCCAGCCCCAGCCCAGTGGAAAGGAGATCCATGCTTAAGAACATCTGTTGGAGCCCAGCATAGAAGGACAGTTAGCTTGCCAAGTCTTTGTCGTCTTTAGTTTCATTGATTTAACTGAACTGTGTAGCATATGTATATTGTACTTTATTGAATCCAAAAATATCTGGTAACAAGTATAAATATTTCTAAGTTGAATTTCTGCTTATCATTCATTTACATATTTAGTAATTACATTGGGAGGGGACAGAAACAGACAACCAACTTTTTATAATGCAAGGGAAGAAGTGGTAACTGCCAAGTGCTGTAATATGGGAATAAAAAAAGGCACATTATTTCAAAAACTAAAATTAAACAATGACAGCAGCCTTTCTCTGAGATCTGAGGGTTGACCCCTCAAAGTATCTTTAGAATTTTAGACTCATTTGCCTTTTAAAAGCAGATAAAGTTGCACTTACGCCTAAGCCTCAGGCACAGTCAAAACAAAGGAAAAAGGAAAAGGAGGAAATAGAAGAAAGGATATGGTAGAACACTAAATGAAAGAAAAAGAAAGAGGTGGAGGAACATGGGAAAATGTCACCAACAATTCTTCCTATGCCATTCAGCAACCATCAGGAAGTCTCAATATGATCTTGAGATGCTAATGATGATGATGTATGTTTTATTTTTTTCTGGAAGTCTCCTGGGTTCTTGATATTTTTGGAATAAGATGGTGAAGACTGCAGAAAGAGATGATTCCTGCACTTAACCTAACTTAATCCACGTTAGCAACATCATTGTAACTAAAGACAATTTTGAAAATCCAAACATAAAACAATTTCTAGGACAGTGGAGAAACCACTAGTGCTTCAAATAACTCATACTAAAGATTAATTCTGGAAATGGTGGTAAAGTCTCCTTTGATTTAAAGTGTCACCATTAGATCATCTATCGGTTTTAAATCTAGAATGCTTTTTTTTTTAGAATGCTTTACTTTTTTGCCATAACATCTTAATAAGTTAACATGATGGATGCCCACATTGTTAAAAAAATAATCCTCATTTATAATTCTCATTTACAAACTAGATCATAAAGTCAGTTTTTAATAGACCAGAACAAAGATATCAGAATTCACAGAGTCGGCTTTGTAGCACTTTCGTTTCTATCATGTGTTTCTATTTTTATATTGGATCATCTCGATTTTATAGTATTTCTTTGTATGTATTGCAGTCCAAAAATTTGAAAGCCTCTGCTTTAAACTAACTTCCCTAATGCTATTTACCTATTCTATTTTTTAATGGAATCATCACTGATGATGTATATAGAGGCATAGGTGTGACTAGAAATGACTATACATTCAGTCTAAACAATTGGTTGGATAAATGTTTACATTTGAACTCATTTACTTTTCTCAAACAAAATTTCATTAGGAACCCTCAAGTAAAAAGCAGAAAAAACAAAACCAAACAAAGCAGAACTTTTCTGGTTGGAACAGGAGTCTGCCCTGCCATCTCTTTTAGCCTCCTTACAGTGAAACAGTGTTCCCAACATCTGTGTCATTTCTCAGCTCCTCCACAGGGCTGTCTGGAAGCTTGAACAAGTTAACTCCTCTGCACCCAATTGTTCCATCTGTAAAATGAAGAATTTTTAACTCCATCACATTCACAGACGTGTTGAGTATAAATTAAACAACAGACATCATCTTCCAAGCCCCTAAGTTGTTTCTCAGCCATTGTTTTGTGGCAACTCTATGTTTTTCCAATGCTTGCCAAGTATCTCAAAAATGTATCCAAGCCAAATTAATATGATAGAACCCTAACACATTTAGGTACCTGCATCCCTTCTCCAAGGTATTTGACAATTGTGGATGTTATAAATAAAAACTAACTCAGAGACCTATGGAGAAACATAATGTGTCCCAGCTTTAGAAAATATCTCATCCCACATGAAATTTTATTACAACATTTTAGCCTCATTCCTTTGGATCGATAACTATACTGCATTCAAATGTGAAAAATTAAAAAAAAAAATTGTATGGGAGAATAAATCATACTCACACAAAAGTACAACTCAGTTTATATATATAATATATATATAAAGTTTATATATATAATATAATATAGATATACATATATATATAAATATGTAAGCCTAAGGATACTAGATGTCTGAAGACAGAAAAAGAGAGAGAGAAAAAAAAGAAAATAGTGCCTAGTGGGTGTAATTTAAACAAAAAAGGGAGAAATCGAATATCAAAGAAACTTCTTTTGTCTACTACTATTGATGATAATTCCAATTGTTATAAGTAATAATACTCTGCATTTGCATGTTGCTTGGTAGTTTTCAGAACTATCTCATACTAGATTCCTGTAATATCTATGTGGAATATTTATATAAGTCTTTATAAAAAAATTTTTAATGGCTAAGTGAAACTAAGAGTGTGCTGAGTAAACAGCATAATTTTATCTATTTATTTTTTTAATTCTCATTTTAATTTTATTTCCATGATTAGTAGTGAGGTTGAACATCTTTTTCTATGTTTATTGACTATATATAATCTATCAGGGATTTTATTGTTGTTGTTGTTAATTTTTATTTATTTTATAGGTATTGTGATTTTTTCTTATTATTTGCATGATTTTTTTATATGTGCTAGAGACAAATCCCATGTTATATATGTGACTGTCCTTTAACTTTTTTTATTAAACATATTGGGGTGACATTGGTTAGTAATTGTACACTTGCTATTACATAATTTCACTAACAAATAGCTTCATTTTAAAAGTTATTAAGTGGTAAGAAAATAACTTGGGGAAAGAATCTTTGCTGTCTATGCTCTTGTAGGTATAGCTGCTCTCCCATTTTGCAGTGTTAAAAAAACAAAACAAAAAAAACAGCCTTCATTGTCATGAAACAAATATATTAGGTATTCCAAATCTGGTCATCAGAAACAGAAGCTAAGTCACTCTTTGAGGGATAGAAGAGTATACCACTAGCATTATGTTTGCCATTAAGTTTGCAGTTCATTACATTGTTCCCCAATGGTCTTTGGAAGTTAACACAGCAAGCTTATTCCATAGTGCCAGTGTAGGTTGCTTTCGAAAGAGAATTGAGTTATTCAAGAGACAACACCTCTAATCACAAAATGTTAGTATTACTCCATGTCCTTTAGGTACAGGGCACTTCAGCATTGCCATTAAATGACAAGGGAAGTATTACTGGTCCTGCCAACACTTGACAGAGCACCATATTTATCAACAGTGAAAATCTCTAAATAAACAAGCAGTTTATGGCCTTGTAGCATGGGGTGAAAATTTATCTTTAACTTCAGCACAGTAGTTTTATTTCCCTGGTGGAAAAGCAGCTACAAGAAAAAAGATAATGGGTATATTTGATCATTAGTTGACACTACTGAGAATGACAGAAGAAACATGAAAATGAATAAACATCGTGTATCTTTAAATAACATTTCTGAAGATGTGACCTTGTGAATCAAATACAGTTTACTCAAGGGCATTGTTAAAAATGTTTACTAAGTTGCTTCTGTTTTCAGTCCAGGAAGAAATTTGCCTACAGGCTATGTTCACTGATATTCAGTTTGCTTTATTAATTTCACTTGATTTGTGCTCTTATTCTTTGCTATTCTGATTTAACATTGTGAGCTTTCTGACGTACTGTTGGGACTATAGAGAGCGTTGTCTCAATAGCTCTTATAGATCATTATTGTGTGGGTGGAAAAATAATGTGCTGAACTGAGGTTTTGAAATTAAAATAGTCTCATTCCTAAGGCCATAAAAAATGTTTTAGAATTCTCAAATATTATAAAGATTATTTAAACTAAACCCAGACAGTTTAGGTAGAGTAGACAACTGTCTATATAATTTGATTTCAGGGGTCTAACTAACAATTTCCTGCCCCTCTCAGATTATTTTGGCCTTTTGCTCACTGGTACATGAAATTTAACATTTAGAGCTTCTTTCAGTAAAATACTTTATTATTATTCATGCAACCAAACATTTCTTGAAAAAGAGATGTCAAATGGAGACTAGTATAAACCAACACATTACTGAACTCATGGTGTAAATGCTTTTAAATTTCCTATGAAGAAGCAACATTACTTGCCAAGGGAGAGGCGAATGTTTTGCCTAGTTAGAAAAATTGGGGAAAATAAAGTCCAAATTTACAGTTTTTTAGGAAGTTTACAAACTCATATATCATGTGACCCAAATCATATCAACATTATACACAGAAAACTCTCTTTTGGTACTTTCCTCAAAAGAGGCTATGAGTATGGCACTTGAAATGTCCCATAGATAGTCAGGTACCTTAGGGAATTCACATACACAGAGAGACCAGGGAAATGAGCTAGCTCTTACAGAGGAGTGACTTAGAAATGAGTTTTTGATTTTGGTCATTGTTGTTTTGTTTTAAATTTTCCTTTGAAATAATCTTAGACTTACAGAAGAGTTGAAAAAAATGGTATAGCTTTCCCATACATCCTCCCCCCAATTTCCTCTATGTTAACATTTTACGTAACCATAGAACATTAATCAAAACCAAAAAACTAACTTTAGTATATGAACATATAAATAAAGTACAAAACTTACTCGGATTTCACCATTTCTTTTATCCATATCTTTTTCTGTTCCGACATCTAATCAAGGATCCCACATTACACTCATTGGTCATATCTCCTAATTCTGCTTCCAGTCTGTGACAATTCCTCAGTCTTTCCTTGTTTTTCATGACCTTGACATTTTTGAAAAAATGTGGTCATGTATTTAGTAGAATTTCCTTCAACTTAAGTTTCTCATAATGAAATTGAGGTTATCCATTATGAAGAAGGCTACCACAAGGTGATGTGACCTTTTCAGGAGGTACTTGATATTGATATGTATTACTGGTAATATTAACATTGATCACTTAAGTAGTTTCCACCAGGATTCTCCACTATAAAGTTACTATTTTTTTGCTCTGAAATTTATAAATATTTAGGGGGATATATTTTAATAGTACCAGCTAACATGGATCTGCTTCAATTTTTGCCCACTAATTTAGCATCCATTAGTGAAACTCATTTGTGGCAGTAATTACTGTGATGTCTAATGGCGATTATCTATTTATTTCATTCCTCTACGTTTATTAATTGTAATTCTTTTATAAGAAAGAGTTGTCACTTTCCCCTCATTTCTTTATTAATCGAGTTATTGAAATCATGAATATTTATTTAATTATTTGGTTTATAATCCAATTATTTATTTTATTGCTCAGATTGAATACAGGTTTTTAATTTTTATTAAGTCTAATTTATCTTATTTTTTCTTCCTTTTATGATTAGTACTTCCTGTGTGCTCGCTAAGAAACCTTTACCAATCCTAAGGTTGTGAAGATTTTCTCCTGTTTTCTTGTAGAAACATTGTTTTAACCTTAACATTTTAGTTTGTCATTCAACTCAAGTTAATTTGTGTGTATGATGTGAGGTTAAGCTAGAGATTCTCCATCTATCCCATCCCACATCCCCACCCCACCCAGCTGGTCCAACATTTTCTGAAAAGATTCTTTGTTCTCCCATTGAATTGCTTTGGTACTTTTGTCAAAAATCATGTGAACATACTTAGAGTTTATTTTTGCACTCTCCATTTAATATTTTGATCTATTTGTCTGTGTTTTCACTAATACCACACTTCTTCATTCATAGCTGTAACTCTGTTCTTTTCTTTCAAGATTATTTGGTCATTTAGGTCCTTTACCTTACAAAACAGATTTTTAGAATCAGCTTATATTTTTTATCAAAACAACAAAAAAAAATTCTTATTACAGTATTATTAGGCTTCCATTAAAATTTTACAACAATTTGGGCAGAATTGATATCTTAACAGTACTGAGTATTTCAATCGTCATCTTGATACACATTTCCTATTGTCTAAAGTTTTAATTTCTCAGAAATGTTTTTGCAGTATTCAATGTAGAATTCTTAAGTATCTGGCATTAGATTTCTTCCTAAGCATTGTTGCTACTGTAAAGGGAATATTTTAAAACTTTTATTTCTCAACTATACTTTGAAAATTTTTAAAAACTTGATTTGAGTCTGTATATTGACTCTGTATAGTGAAATTTTACAAAATCCTCTTATTAGTTCATAGTGGTTTTACAGGTGACTTTGGATATTTTACGTACAGTTGGGCTGCCTGAAAAAAATGACAACTTTATTTCATCTCTTTCAAATTTTATTCCTTCTATTTCTTTTTCTTGCCCTATTACATTGCTGGGATCTCTACTACAATGTTGGAGGTGGGGTAAAGAGATGAGAACAGTCCTTGTTTTGCTGCTGATCTAAAGCAAAAGGGGTTCATTTTTCACCATTACATTTGATTTTAGCTAAAGGTTTCATAGATGTTCTTTATCATATTGTAGAAGTTTCCCTATATTACTGGTTTATTGTTGGGACTTTTTTTAAATCATAAATTGTCACTGAATTTTTCTGCACTATTAAAATGATCATGTGATATTCAGTTACTACTGTGAATTATACTGGTTGCATTTCCTATATGAACCTATTTTGAATTCCAGGGAAAACCTACTTGTCATGACGTGTTATCCCTGTTATATATTGTTATAATCTATTGGTTATGTTTCATTATGAACTTTTACATTTATATGAATGAAAGATATTGGCCTGTAAATTTTTCCCCCTTGCAATAAATAGCCTTGGCTTATTTTTGTATCAGGGTTATGCTGGCCTCGTAAAATGAATTGAGAAGTAATCCTTCTTTACTTTGTGAAGAGTTTGTGTGATACAGGTATGATTTTTTCCCTTACATATTTAATAGAAATGGAGTTTTGTTCTGGGAAATTGTATTTCTTTAATAGACATAGGATATTTCAAAATATCCATTTATCATTGTAAAAGTTATAGTAAGTTGTGTTTTTAAAGAAATAGCAATTCATATAAATTGTTGCATTATGTGCTATGAAGTTATTTATTATATCTTCTTATTTTTTTTACCATCTCTAGTAATGCCCGCTTTTTGATTCATGACTTTAGTAACTTGGTTTTTTTTCTATTTTTCTTCAGCAGTGTTTTTAGTAGGTGTATCAATTTTATTAACCTTTTCAGAGAAGTAACTTTCACTTTGTTGATTTTCTCTATTATTTAATTTCATGTTGCATTGATTTTACCTCTTATATTTCCTTTTACTTACATTGGGTTTGCTTTGTTCTTCTTTTTAGTGTCTTCTTAAAGTAGGAGTCTAGATCATTCAATTAATGGCTTTTTTCTTTCATAAAATAAGCACTTAAAGCTATACTTTCCTTTTATGAAATTCTTTAGTTGTACCCCGCTAACTTTGATATGGTGTGTGTGTGTATTATAAGTCATTTCAAATAATTTTAAGTATATCTATATCTTTTGGTCCTTCTTAGATCCATGAGTTTTTGGAAGTATTGTGTTTATGTGTAATTTTGAAACATTTAAGGATCTTTATCAATTTTTTATTGACATTGATTTCTATATTATTACATTTATGGTCAATGTTTCCTTTGTAAATTTTGATCCTTTCAAAATTATTGAGTTTTTTTACATGACAGAATAAAATTCATTTTCAAGAAAATTCCATACTCATTTCAAAAGAATGCATAATCTGTTAACTTTGGTTATAGTATTCTGAAAATGTCAATTAGATTAATTTGGCTTATAGCGTAAATCAACCTTTTTATATACTGACTATGTGAACTCCTCTTACCAATTTCTGGAAGTTTTTAAAATCACAAATATGATTGTAGATTTATCCATTGTCTCTTTAGTTTTGACAAGTTTTGTGGGGTTTTTTTAAGTCTTATTGTTTTTTAAAAAACTTGTATTTATTTAAGTGTGTTTTTCCAGGACCCATCACCTCCAAGTCAAGTGGTTGTTTCAATCTAGTTGTGGAGGGCGCAGCTCACAGTGGCCCATGTGGAGATCGAACCCACACCTTGTTCTTAAGGGCACCGCGTTCTAACCAACTGAGCTAACCTACTGCCCAGTTTTGACAAGTTTTGCTTAATTAATTTTGGAACTTTGATGTTAAATTCATACATATTTAAAATTAATATGTGTTCTTCATTATGACATTTTTATTAGATATTAACACAATCACGTCAGCTTTCTTATGCTTAGTGTTTGTGGGAATGTATATATTTCTGTCCCTTAGCTTACAGCCTATCTATCTCTGTGTCTTTGTCTTTAAAGTATTTCTTGTAAATAACATGCAGACCATTCTTATTTTTTTTTATTTGGCCTAATAATCTCTGCCTCCTACTTGAGTTCTTTACCCTATGTACACTTAATGTAATTATGGAGACATTTATATTTAAGTCTAAGATCTTGGTGATTTCTATGTGTCCTATAACACTGTTTCTTTGTTCTTCCTCCTAAGCCTTTTTTTGGGGGTGGAGGAAGAGCAAAAGACACTGAATTAGTATTTTTTAATATTCCATTTATGTCCTCTATTGACACGTTAGCTATGCTTCTTTTTTATTTGTAGTGTTTACTAGACAGATTACAATATGCATTTTTAACCCTCAAAAACATACCATTGCACATATATGAACCGCTTATCTTTGCACATGGTGTTCCCTTTTCCTAGAATGCTCTCCCCACAGATATCTTTAAGATTCTCTCCTTCACATCCTTCAGGTCACCACTCAAATGTTATTTCATGAGAAAAGCCTTCCATAACTTATCTATATAAAATCGTAACACACATCTCTGATTTCACTATCTCTTATAGATTGCTTAATTTTTTTTCTCTATAATATTTTTACATTTAAGGAAATTTGATTAACTGAAGTAATAAATGGGACTGACTGCTTATGGGAGGGCTTGGTGTGTTCAATTTGGGTTTATTCAAATTAGTAATCACAAGTCAATATGATTGTTAATGTTTTAACATACTTCTGAAAACTATTTCAAATTTACACATAAAATTTAAATGCTTACTACATTTTACTTGATAAATTCACCACTTATTTAAAAGTCAGCCAATTGTAAACAATCCTTTCAATTTTCAAAATTCTCTCTTTAATGCTCTTTAGCATCTCTTATTATTCAAATTTCCACTTAAAATTAACTTCTTTGGAGTGTTTTCCTCATCCTTCAAGTTTGGGTTGAGGCTCCTCCTATATCCTTCCTGAACATCTTTTTTAAAAGACTTTTGTCCCACAATATTGTAATTTTCAATTTGTCTCCCAGTACCGAGCAAAGTCCCTGGCACATAGCAGGCACTCAATAAATATTTGTAAAACAGAGGAAAAGGATGGAAGGAAAGGATAATGCAAAAAAGAGAGTGAGGAAGGAAGGAAGAAACACTCTTCTACCTACTCCTCGTCAATGCACCTTCAATATCCTGCTTTCTTTTTAACTTCACAAAATATCCAAATTTTCATAGTGAAACATATTAACATAGAAGCACTTTTTTTATTTGGTTAGATCATATAATTTAAGCTTTGTGTTAAGCCTCAGAAGAGAGGAAAATCATTCTTGCAGACTGTTAAATAATGCTTGAGCAAATTCTTATTGGTTTACTAAGGTTACACAGACACAAAGTGAACTTTCAGCATATGAAATTCTGTTACTTTTGTATATCCCATATAGTCCTAAGTACAATAGGCACTCATGAAATATTAAATTAAATACCACTTTTTCCTGACTTAAGATGTTCCATCTTGTTGCTTAGTTACTTTGTTCTACAAAATTTCAAATTCATACTTGCCACTTGAAGCAGAAATTTTAAGGAGAGCAAAGCTTTGAGGATAATGACTCAGTTCTGCAGTCTATTCCAATCTTCCAGAAGATACTTCAAGATATTTATATGTGCAAATGCAAAATGACTTTTTCTGGGTACAACAGTCTACCTTTCTAACATTTCACATCAATCCTATCCTCCTTCTTCTATCCTTTGTTTCAGTGTCACTCTGGTCATCTTTCTTTAAATACATCATAATCACCAATGTCTTCACATTTGCTATGCCTGTGACCTTGATTTCCCATCTCACTTTTACTTCTGTATCCCAACTTTCCACATGAGAATCAGTCATCTCTTACTCTGTGTTCCCAAAGCCTGTATTACATCACTCATGTCTACCGTATGTTATTTGGTATAAATATAATTATAATTATATCTGACCAAAAATAAAACCTTTTTCCTTGTTATATCTTTCCAGAAGTACACTGTGTTTGTTTGGCATAAATTAATACACAAGCTCCTTTCAGATACGAAGTGAAACCTCGAAGAACCTGAGTATGAACAGAACCATTCCACAGTCTTTTATACTGAAAAGGAATTTTTTGGTTTCTCCCCTGAGATAAGAAGCAGAACAAAAGGCAGAGGAAATAGTAATGGATGAGGAAAGGTCCCATAATTTAAAACATGATCCCACCCATGCATTGCTGAATATCTATGGTAAAGTTATAAATTCTTGAAATGGTTTCATGACAAAATTTCATGAGAAACTGCTGAAAGTTGGAGTTTTGCATTCATGTGTCAGGGAAGGATAGATGCAGTAAGGTGATGGCCAAGAGAAAGATATGAAAATAAAATTAATAAAATGTTGGGAATTTGAAGCAAGTTTATAGAAATTTCTTATGTCTGTGGTCACTCAGGTTTCATTTTAGACTCTGTCTTGTATCTTGGGATCTGGCATGTCTTAGCCAATTACATCTTTTATGTAATCATCTACCCTCAAATACAATCCACATTCTAGATATTCTTGCCTTGACTTAAATCGGTTGAAAGAATTGATAAGGATGTAGAATCTAACGTCCTCATTGCTCTTGAAATACACCTCAAAGTCAAAGACAAGTTTTGGAAACTACTCCTTATATTGTTGACTAGCATCAAATGGAAAGCTAGGCATATAGAAAGCAGGGTATGAACTTACTAGACTCAGCATTCTAAGAAACTCCCACATGCAGCAGCTGACGAGAGGTTGTTTTTAATACAACTTCACTGATACAGCTTTGAGAAACTGAAGAAACGTTCCAAGAAGGGGAAAAAAGTCTGTTGCACACATATTTAAAGTGATAAGATTTTCTCTCCTATTTTACCAATTGAAAGAGGAATCCCCAGCCTGGACTGCTACTATATTACTGTCTATCAGGCAGGTATTGAAATCTTTATGCAAGGATATAAGGTCTTGTAAACAAGGGACATTTTAATGGAGCATATACTTAGGGTTTGAAAAGGAGGATTTGGGGCTACAGAGTGAATAAGTTACTAAAGTGTTGTAGTACAGCCACCCATCTTAATAGTGGAAAAGTGACAATTAACAGGAAGTTGAAAGGACTAAGCCTATGGTCCCAAAGCCACCAATGAATCCGTGTTGCAAATAGAAGAGCTTATAGTACTAGAGTGGGTATTTAGGAAAATGGAGAAATTCCATGATCGCTGTTCAAGTTTCTGACTACCAACAGGAGGGAAAGGGGCAGAAATATTTTAAGACACATTGATGCATTTTAAGTGAAGCATTCAGCAAAGTGTTTGAAAGTCATTTTAAAAAATCAGACCCAGAGAGCAATTTATCGTAATGCTTTACTAGAAAAAACTTTGATAGCATGTGCAGGTTTAGAGTCTCCAGATTCTTAATACCAGTGAATTTAATTCAGTAAAAGAGAAAGTGATGTAACATTAGCTGGTCTCTGGGATCAAAAATAAACAGCTTGCCAGACTGAAGTGTGTGGGGAATGTGAATTGAGGTAAGTACAAGGGCACTTATATTTCATAGGCATTTGGTGATTACGACACCATGGACCTGAGCACATGTGGTTTGGACCCACGCACTGCACGGTGGAAGGCAATGATAAACCACTGCTGCATTTACTTTTATTATTTGTCTTCTTTTTTATCTTTTGTTGTATCCTGAAAACCCTATGATGAGACAGTCCAAAATGAAATATGAGATAGTGCTGAAAGATGAGACTCCCAGGTTGGAAAATACTCAAACCGTTACTGGGGGAAAAAGAGAGAACATGTTTTAATAGCATAGTTGCTAATGACCCAACTAGACCAAAGCCAGAAGGATGTGTAGTCCCCGATGCGCGCAAAGGAGAAAAGAAAGGACGATGCTGCACCACACATACAACCTGAACATGGAACATAGAAGCATGGACTAAGGTAAGCTGGAAATTGCAAAGCAAGAAATGGAATGTCTAAACATGCCACTGCTTCGAGTTAGCAAGCTAAAATGGACTGGAATGGGACATTTCCAGTGAGGCAACTACAAAGTGTTCTACTCCGGAAATGACAAGCTCAGAAACGGAGTGGCGTTAATACTGAGATAGAATGTAGCACAAGCATTTAGGAGATAAGATGCAAGGTCTGACTAAATAATATTAACCAGACTTCTAGGGAAAACTGCTAATATAACCATCATTCAAATCTATGCTCCAACCAGAGGCTGAAGAAGATGAAATTGAAAGCTCTTACACAAGCATTCAGGAAGAAATTGACCACATTCCAAAACAAGACATGCTGATAATTATAAGTGATTGGAATACAAATGTAAAAAGTAAAACAGACTCAAAATGTCATTGGAAATTTGAACAAGGGGTCAGACATGAAGCAGGAGATCAGCTCATGGATTTATAAGAAGCCAACAACTTGTCCATCATAAACACATGCTTTGAACAACTGAACAGATGACAACACACATGGACATCACCAGAAGACCAATATAGAAATCAAATTGTCTATGTAATTGGAGGCAGGAGATGGAGAAGCTGTATTCTCTCTGCCAAAACAAGACCAGGAGCAGACTGTGGTACTGACCACAAACTCTTAATATCAAACATTAGAGTAAAGTTGAAGAGGAGTACTGAAGGGATAGTAGTGTCAAAATATAACATAAAGGGCTGGCCCGGTGGCTCAGGTGGTTAGAGGTGCATGCTCCTAACTCCAAAGGCTGCCAGTTCAATTTCCACATGGGCCAGTGGGCTCTCAACCACAAGATTGCCGGTTTGACACTCGCAAGGGATGGTGGGCTGCGCCCCCTGCAACTAGCAGTGGCAACTGGACCTGGAGCTGAGCTGCGCCCTCCACAACTAAGACTGAAAGGACAACTTGAAGCTGAACGGCACCCTCCACAACTAAGATTGAAAGGACAACAACTTGACTTGGAGAAAAGTCCTGGAAGTACACACTGTTCCCCAATAAAGTCCTGTTCCCCTTCCCCAATAAAATCTTAATATATATATATATATATATATATATATATATATATCATAAATATGGATTGAACAACCACATAAAAAAACAGATTTGCACTGTTAAACTTAACTGACCAAGAACCAAAGGAAACGGTGTATTGAAACTAGAAATATTATTAGGGAAGAATGGGAAACAACAATGCAGAAAGTCAAAAGTAAAAAAAAAAAAAAAAAAAAAAAAAAAGATGTATGACAGCTGTGTCTAAAAAGTGTTAGATACAGGCAAGAGGCAAAAGCAAAAGGTGATGAAAGCAGGGTTAGAATCCTGAATGCAGTTTTCCAGTGACTACCATGTAAAGATAAAGAGAACTATGGTTATTATAATTGTCAATGTAAGCAGTTAGAAGTGAACAACAAAAAAGGAAAAATAAGAGAATTCTACCAGAAGGTACAAGAAATAAAAGGGAAATTCAAACCTAGATTAGGAATGCTACATGACCAACAAGGAAGCACATTATTAGACCAGGAGAAAATAAAGAGAAAGTGGAAACAATATACTGAAAATCTATGTAAAAGTGACAAAAGGATGACAGACACCTTTGAAGAAGATTCCTATGAGGAAGAACCTGAATTTCTAGAAAGCAAAGTGAATGTTGCCTAAAAGTATTGGGAAGAAATCAATCACTAGGAGTAGATGGGGTACTAATAGGATTATTTCAAGTCACAGATACAGGCTCTATCAATATCCTAACAAGAATACAAGTATGTCAACAAATACGGAAAACAAAACAATGGCCTACAGACTGAAAAAGTTTAATACACACTCCAGTCTTCAAGAAAGGTGATGCCAAGGACACAGTCACTGCAGAACCACTGCTCTAATTTCCCACACGAGTAAAGTGATGATCAAGGTGACGCAACAAAAACTTCTCTATATGGAGCAAGAAATGCCGGGTATTCAAGCTGGGTTCAGAAAAGGAAGAGGTACTTGAGATCTAATGGTGAGCATTTTGCTGGATACTAGAGTGTTCTGAAGAATGTCAGAAGAAAGTTAGTCTATGTTTTATGGACTACAGTTAAAGCCTTGACTGTATCCATCATGAAAAGCTATGGGTTGATCCAAAAGAAATAGATGTGACTCAGTACTTGATGGCCCTGATATGTAACCTGCATTGTGGACAGGAAGCTACTGTCAGGACAGAACATGGAGAGACAGAATGGTGTTCTGTAGCCTAAAGTATCAGTCAAGGGTGCATTTTACCTCTCTGTTTGTTTCATCTTTACAGAACATATCATATGAAAAACTGGGCTAGACAAGAGGAAGGAGGAGTGAAAATGTGTGGAAGAAATATCAGTAACGTAAGATGTGCAGATGACACCATCTTACTGGCAGAAGGTAGCAACGACTTGAAATGATTCCTGATGAGAGTGAACGAATAAAGTGTCAAAGGATTTGAATATCAAGAAGACAAAAATCTTGCTTAAGACATACACAACTTTAACAGAGATGATGAAGATATTGAAATTGTTAAAGATTTTGTTTACCTTGGTTCAGTCATTAATTCATATGGAGACTACAGCCAAAAAAGAGGAGGAGGAGGAGGAGGAGGAGGAGAAGAAGAAGAAGAAGAAGAGGGAGGGGAGGGGGTGGAAGAGGGGAGGAGGAGGAGAAGGAGAAGTAGAAGAAGAAGGCTGAGACTCGGAAGAGCAGCAATTGAAAAATTAGGAAAGATCATTAAGAACAAGATGTATCATTAGAGTCCAAGGCTAAGATCATCCACACCTTCATATTCCCAATTACTATGTACAGATGCACAAATTAGACAGTGGAGAAGGCTGATAGGAAAAAAATTGATTCATTTGAAATACAGATACCCCGGACTGCCAGGAAGATGAACAAGTGGGTCCTCGAGCAAATTAAGCCTTAAACATCAGTGGAGGCAAAAATGCCAAACTAAAGTTGTCCTACTTTGGCACGTCATGAGAAGGCAGGGTTCTTTGGAAAAGACAATAATGCTGGGGAAAATAGAAGGCAGCAGGAAATGAGGAAGACCAAATATGAGATGGAGTGACTCCATAAAAACCGTCAAAGGCATGAGTCTATAGGAGCTGAGCAGGGCTGTTGAGGACAGGACATTGTGGACCTCATTCATTCATTGGGTCGCCAGGAGTCAGAACTGACTCAACAGCACATAACCCACACACAAGTATGATGCAGACCAGAAGTCAAACGCAGGTGGTAGAAAGTGATCCTTATCTGGTCCCTCACCGTTAGAAAGAAGGTCTGGCAGTTATGAGTGCTGCTTAATGTTGATGGCTGCTGACGGATCAGGCTGGTGGTTGCTCAAGTTTGGGGTGGCTGCAGCAATTTATTATAATAAGTCAACAATGAAATTTGCCACATCGATTGACTCTTTCTTTCATGAACCATTTTTCTGTAGCTTGCGATGATGTCTGATAGCATTTTCCCCACAGTAAAACTTCTTTCAAAATTGGAGTCAATCCTCTCAAACACTGATGCTGCTTTATCAAGTTTATGTAATATTCTAAACCCTTTGTCACTTCAACAATCTTCACAGCGTCTTCACCAGGAGTAGATTCTATCTCAAAAAACTACTTGTTTTTGCTCATCCAGAAGAAACAACTCTTCATCCATTAAAGTTCTATCATGGAATTATAGCAATTCAGTCACACCTTCAGGCAGCATTTCTAATTCTAGTTTTTTGTTTGTTTGTTTGTTTGTTTGTTTTGTTTTGTTTTTGCTACTTCTACTACATCTGCAGTTACTTCTTCCTCTGAAGTCTTGAACCCCTCAAAGTGATCCATGAAGGTTGGAATCAACTTCTTCCAGACTTCTGTTAATGTCGTGACCTCTTCCCATGAATCATGAGTGTTCTTAATGGCATCCAGAAAGGTGAATCCTCTCCAGAAGGTTTTCAATTTACTTTGCCCAGATCCATCAGAGGAATCACTATCCATGGCAGCTGGATAGCCTTACGAAATGTGTTCCTTAAATAATAAGACTTGAAAGTGGAAATTACTCCTTGATCCATGGGCTGCAGAATGAATATTGTGTTAGCAGGCTATGTGCTAAAGGATAAAGTAGGGCATTTTGGAAATTATAAATGGTAAAATGAGACTGCATTTATCACCCTCCACTAAAAAGCAGTTGTGTTATTTCAAGGCACACATTCTTAATCTTGGGTCTATAACTTCTTAATGGAGTCATAGATAGGATTCAGGCAGTCTATGAACTTAGATAGGAAAAATATATATATTCTTAGCTCTACCAACCTCCAACTGAAATTAGAATTTTCTTCAATTATGGATGTTGGAAAATAAACAGTAATATACGAAACAATAACTATAACTTGGTCATCAATAGAAATCAAAAATGTTCATATCCCACTACATTGGTCCCAGAAATCTTGACATATTGTGTAGATCACAACTTCAAAATGATAGTAATTATTAGAATAGTATTATTTAATGCATTAATAAGGAAGTACATAATTACTACATCACAAATTTGTGTTTAATACTTTCTAGTTGCATTTCTATGTAATTGGTTTCTTTTGTAATTCTATGTATTTTATGAATTTTAAAACATTTTTCTGAGAAGGGATACACAGACTTTGCCAAAATTCCAAATGGGTGCAGGGCACATGAAAGACTAAGAATTCCAACCGAGGAAATCCATAAACAAGGCAAACTAGTAATTTCACTACCAGTGACTAAAAAAATCAAATCCATGGAGGCCAGGAAAGAGCAGGCAGAACCAGACCCTTATGCCTCTGAAGATTACAGTATTTCTTATCCCCAGTTTGGACTTTTTACACCTACTGTGTTAAAAATTTGACTATATCTTTAAATGACCTTAGTGAAAAATATTTTTTAAAAAATTGTTTCTGCTATAGCTGAAGTCTTTATATGTGATGACTGATGAAACATTAAGTGGTATTATCATGCTGAGTCAAACCACTCAAGTTGCCTACCAGTTAAGGAACATAAGTATAGGTTGTATTGCATTTGGAAGGAGTAATGAAAAATATAAACCCCATTACTTCCATCATTTAATTTTTTTTTCTCTTATAAAGAAATATTCCAATCCTCCTTCAGTAACTTAAGGTTATATATTTACATATATATTCTAGTGATGACTTTAAATAAGCATTCTGTCAGCCTCCAGTTACTACCTAAACTAATTTGAGAAAGAGAATATGTGGCTAGAATTACAAATAGGTGAGTTTGCAACTAGGGCACTTAGGGAGCGAAGGATCATTGACAGTAATTACTTCTTTTCCCCTTGAGGGCCCCCGGAAAGGAAAGTATAGCATTTTCCTACTGAGGGAATTCAGTGTTCAGTAGACCATGTGCAATTATAAAATTGGCTAATTGATAACTTAATAACATTAAAAGCATTCATGTTCATCAGTAGATACTTTTAAAAAAAACTTTTACTCCAATTTCAAATGAGACCTACCAAGAAACTTTATTTTATTCCATATTCATTTGCATTTAAGTCTGCTATCTCTGATCCACTGTAGAATATTCTAGAAGTTTAGATATAAATAGAAATAAAAAATAAAAAACTACTACGAGGTCTCTGAAGTTTTCTGCAATTGCAAATTCATCTATGGCATCATTCTAAAATTATTAAAAATCATCAACAACTACAACAGAAACCAGACCAGATAAAGAAAAGCCACCTCTGACTGCTACCTTAATACAGGAAAATACACACACCCTTGTTTCTTGACTATGTGAGGGTAATGGACACGACATAAAGGAAGAGTAGCTGATGGGTACATAAAATACTCTCAATATTCCTGAAGACCCATTTTATGAAAACACTTAGTTTGAGCCATTCTGTTTGATCTATAAAATTGATCTGTAGTCTATTTTAGTCTCCTGAAAAATAAGAATAGAAAAAAAACATATCTTATGAAGAAAACAGCTCTATATTGTAATGTTCAAGCGAAGATTAACCAAACAATGAAAAAAATGATTCTAACAATCTCTTAATGTCATAGTTCATGGAGGTGTTTGAAAGCTGCTTTCTGGCAGAGTAAAGCTTGCACTCAAATTCCAACTCTGCCGCTTTCCATTTGCATGTCCAGGATAAATAATTGAATGACTCATGTGAAAGAAACAACATCACAATTCTTCCACAGGGATGTTGGGAGGATTTCATGAAACAGTAAAAGTGCCTAGTAATGTGCCTGACATAGAGCAAGTGCTGAATACATTTTAGCACGCTGCCCTCTTCTGCTGGTTTTGTAACTCTACTGACCTTGAGGCTGAACAGCACCTATGAGAGCAAATTCAATGCATGTTGATTTCAGGTGAGATGGAATCAGGGAAAGAAGGAAACATAAATTAGAATGATTGAATCTGAAAAAGAACTAGACCTGAAGAGAGGGCAACAAATGGGTAATAAAATACCTCAAGGTGAGATGGCTTTAATTCTTGTTTGTTTTAATCTTGGAGGGCTTTTCTTAGTTTCTCCTGCCTTGATAGTCTCTTCAGCATTCTCCACTGCTTTCCAGAAAATCATTGCCTTTTATTTTGATTATTTATTTGGATGCTATGGATTAACTTAGGCTTATTATAGCATTCACAGTGGTAGTTCATAATAATAATTCTTATTGCTTAATGTCTTAAATTGAAATTTAGATAATAAATCACTAGAAGATGGATTGTCCTATTCTAAAATCCTGAAACACAAAGAGCTGGCTGGTTTAAGCAACAATAAGTGAGAAGAGAATGAAAAAGAAAGATGACAGGAATGAAAGACACAGGGAGAGGGAGAAGAGAAAAAAAAACACAAAGAATAAATACAACACAATTTTTTAAAAAAATCTAATTTGAATTAGGTGAGTAGTGGGTAGTGTCTTGAGAACACAGCCCTATGGTGCTGCTGTAACCCAAAAGTCCAAGCAGGCTCAGATTGTTTGCAAAAATATAAGAAAATACATTGCTTTTCTCTTCTGCTGCTTCTTCTATAACCCTATATACTTCTTTATTGTTGTACCTCCAGAAATGCAAAATGGACCTGGTGAAATTTCCGAAAAGGAATGCTAAAGCAACCACAAGGATTCAGAGTGGAAATAGTTCTAGGAAAGACACCCAGCAATGCAAGAAGAAACTGAAAGTGTCACACTCTTCAACTTCTGAAGGCAACACCAGAGGGTGCCAACCAGATTAAAACCTTAAAAATATAAAAAAGTGGTGATTGATGTGACTAAAACAAGCACAGATTTAACTTTCAAAATCTGAAATACTGGAGCGAGTCTCCTTTCAAAGAGATCCTTTTTAAAACTGAGCAAGGTAATTTAGGACTGAAAAATAAAAAGTAAGTACTTCTTTATACAGAGGACAATAACCTTATGAAACTCTTAACCCCTGAGAGGTAGGTACTGACAGCAAACATAAGTGGATTACAAAGGGGATAGGCTGGATTTATGCACTACAGTGTCATCAGTGGAGATTACAAGGAGCTGATGCATTCTCTACCGCTAAGGGTGATGTCAGTATGAAAAATTACAACCACTCATGGTTCATTCCCTAGGGATATTGTTTGCACATATTTGGGTGCTGGATGGAACATTAATCTAGACCGGTCATGGTTATTTCTAAGTTTGTAAGTTTTCCCTTCTAATTTAAAACTTACAAAGGCATGAAATAGGCTGGAAGAAAACTTAGGGCTGATCTAGTTTAACTTCCTCATATTAGTCATAGGAAACAAGAGTCTCAGAGTCATACTGAGTTAACCTCAGATTACCCAGTTGATTCGTAAAAGAATTAGAAACTTAAAAACAAACAAACAAACAAAAACAGTTCTGATTCCTCGTCAGAGAACTCTCCAAAGTTCATAGATAACATCATTGACTCCTCTCCTCATGGCCAACTATAAATGAAATTATAGAACATAATAGAATTACATCAAGGTGCATACCCAGAGCACGAATCACTATGGTTCTCCTTCCTCAATCAGGAAATTAATTTCTTCATAACAGTTTAAGGCATTCTATCTACCTCTTCTATTTCTTCCATCATGTACCTTGAAAACCACATAAAGTTAGTTTCTTTACAAACTTCTTCAGTTCTCAGTTTTGAAGCCCATAGTAAGGCAAAAACTTCAGAGACAGTTTTTCCGTTAAAAGAAGTTGAAATTATGGAAAGCAACATCATCATGTCTCTGTATTTTAAATCTCATCCCAGTCAGCAGCTCTACAGAAAGAAAGTGGTATGACTACCTAAAGTTTTATATATGGACATGTCTCCCCAAACCACTAGGCACAAAGTAAAAATCGTAAGTAACTAACCTGGGAAAGTGGAACCACTCAGTCACAGCTGGTGAGCGTGGTCCCTCTTCACTAATGTGTGAACACATATTTTTATCTATTTGCATTTGAAGACTCCACTGTAATGGATAATCTCAAATATTTACTGGAAACAAATTAAGAACTACTATTTACCATGTAAAATGTAAGATGTGCACCGCATTACCCTTTACTACAAGGATATTGTGATTTTATGTGACTAATATTGAAAGAAATCAAACCACAAGTAAAATTAACTAGTCATAACCCAGTAGAAGTTTAGTTACCAAAAGATCACTCATGGAATCCTATGTTAATGCCAGTTTTCAAAACTTAGTAACCAAAGGATATGCCAAGTATAAGCAATATACATTAATTGAAAACATAAACTACACAAAATTATATCCAGCATATAAAAGCCCACCAGTAGAAAAGAATATGAGAAGATTATCCAAAAAGAGAAAAGCCTGTTATTCTGGACTAATATAATCCATCTAGGATATGAGTTTTGCCTAAGGCCTCACTTGCTCTTAGGCTATTCTGTGTGAGCCATTACTTGGTTTTAGCATGGAAATGTAAAGTGATTTGTCCACAGTACAACTTTTTTCATTAATAAAAAACTGAGAGCAACCAGAATGTTTATCAAGCGGACAGTGAAAAAGCAGTTTACAGGATACTACAGAGCAATAGCAAAGAACCAACAACTGAGACAACAATATAGTCAAATCTGAAAACAACACACTGAGTGAAAGAAACCAGACACATAAAAGGACAAACCATATGATTCTATTTCTATGAAGTTCTAGAAAAGACAAATCTTGTATGTAATGATAGAAAGCACATCAGTGGCTTCCTGAGACCCAAGGTGGGGTGATAAAAATGTTCTGTATATTGATTTTAGTGGTGGTTACACAGTCATTTGATAAATGACATACCTTTATAAAATCACGTAAAACTTTACATTGTAAATCATATCCTTTCTGCTCTCTTTGGCCACCATAACAAAAGACTTTGTTATGGGGAGCCTTTGAGAACTTGTTTTTGAATGCACATTTATGACACTTAATAGTATAATGCAAATGATGTCATCATAGATGCAGATATGCATATATTCCACAAAAATGTTTGTTAATAGGCTATGTTGCCTTGAAAAACCATATGTATTTTCTCAATGTTGGCTGCAGGATTCTATACATGTCTTTCAATTCAAGTTGTTTACTAGAATGTCTGTTTGATCTATATCAGTTTATAAAAATGTCCCATCAAAATTCTGTTTTGGCAATATTTGTAGGCAATTTTGTCAATGCTTATCTCATGTTTCAGGCTATTCTGGTGGGTATATTCAGGGTTCAGAACTGTTGTATCTTTATGGTGAATTGTTCTTTTTATTTTTGCATGATAATCCTCATTATCCCTAGCAATACATTTATCTTTGAAGTCTATCCATTTTGATAATGTGACTACATCAACTTTATTTTGATTGGAATTTAAAAAATATTTTCCGTTTTTTTAAACTTTCACACTTTCTGTATCTTTATTTTATATCATAGGGACATCTCTTGAAATTAGCTTATAGCTGGATTTAGTTTTTGCTTTTGTAGTAAGTCTCTCTCCCTACACCCCACATAAGAGACTCCCATCAAGGAAGTTTCTTATATGTACAAATATTATGATTATTGATATTTAACACATTTTTCATGCCTCATTTTTATTAGTATGGAGCCGTTAATATCCAGCTTATAATATTTATCTTTAGTAGTATTTGTTACAGCAGTGTGAAGCTCTTGAGAACTTTTTCTTAAATGTGATTTATCAAAAGGAGAGAAGAGACATCCATTGATGTCTGTTTCTTAATTGAAATGATCAAGCCTTCCCCCAATAAAAAGATGGCATATTCGTGAGGATTTTGGAGTTGGGAAGTCTTACAGGGGTTATCTAATCCATTTTATTTGTGAAAATTGAAGCTTGGAGGACTTAGATATGTTATGCAAGGTCACAAAGTGAGTTAGTAATTATGATATGACTAAATTGAAGTCTCCTAACTCTGTGTTCTTTCCTTGCCATCCTTTCAGATTTATGTTATACAGATTGTTGAATATCATCATTTCTGCAATATAATAGTAGTGCATGTCCTCCTGAAGCAGCTTGTAAGTTGAATCAATTCTAAGATATGCATATTAAGAAGCATGCAAAGCAGATGCTAAAATGCAAATGGTTAAGAGCTCCAAGGTTATACAGATTTAAATCTGTTTTAAAAAGTGATAGTCTGTTTGTTTTAAGTCTCATCAATGACTTCAAAAACAATAGGCTCAACCATAATGGAAAATACGAAATATTTCCCAACTTGTAGTTTGCCCTTTGTAAAAAAATGTTTTATTTTAATATTTAATTTATTATTTCTTATTTATGTATATCTGCAGCTTTATTTCCCTATAACTGTTACCTTCCCATTATTTGAATTTTTCCATCATTCACTGCCCCTCAAAGACATTCACCTCCTTTTTTCAGTCATATTTCATTGTTTTCTTACTTTTCTAGATACCTAAAATTTGTAAATGTTATTTCCAATTAATCCCATATGGCACACAAAATGAAGAGCCAGTGTAGAGAATAATTACTCTGTATTTCAAACTGCAGAACTGCTGGGGTAAATTAGATGATGGAAAACTATGGCATCAGGTCTGGCAGTATTGACAATGGAAAAGTGGCAGTTATATTCAGAAAAAGCTTAGACTTTCTTTACATAAGAAAGAAAAGGGAAACACTAAAATCTAATTTCAAATTGTGTTTCAATACTAGTTTAGTACTCCTCTCTTAAAATATACACTGCCAACACCCTGGTTCAGCAGATCTTTTTCAAAACTAGCCTTTGAAAGTTCAGTCTACGAAGGCATTCTGGGCTGTTGTTATTTTTTTTTTTCCCAGCAGATAGTCCAATTAGGCTTTGTTTTCCTGACAGCAGCCAATGTCGTGGGGCCTTTGTTGAATTTCTGTCACATCTTGTGTTTATGAAAATGAACTGTGTCCTTGGGAATTTCAAAAGGTCATGAAGCATAGGCCTGAGGAGAGCATGAGAGGGAGGCAGAGCACAGAGTGCATCACTGTGACGTTCTGCTGGGGTGTCTGATTTCTGATGTGATGGTTCACTATGGTAAGTGGGTCCACAGACCAGAATTAAAACAAAACCGCATGAATCCTAATATCTAGAAAAGAATCTAATTTTTGATGATATTCATGTACACCACAAATTAATTCTGAGAAAAGGTACATTGGAAATTTTGTATATTTTATTTTTTTACAGATACCTATTTAAACCTGAGAAAGGGCAGACATGAGCTGTCCACAATCTTGGGCATACACTATATTAAGTCAGCCTCATGCCAGCAACAAGTTCAGCCTTTCACCCCTTTGACTGAAGGTTCTCCCTCAAAAGTAGGCTTATGCTGAACTCTACACTCAAACTCAGGCTAGTCCCATTCCGTTGTTATTCTTCTCCTGTTATTTTTCTTTTTATCCCAGTCTCAAGCTTGCATTTACCTGTTTATCTTCAGATTCCCTGGAACTTAAACTTTGGGTGATGAAATCATCCTTATTTGCCTATGACTGTCCCAGTTTTATCCCTGAAAGTCCCACATGCCAGGAAAGCCCTCCTTCTCCTTTCTAAACTGTTCTGGGGATTTACATCTTTCTCCAAGGTTAGCCAAGTGACTAATCATGCCTCATTCATTGAAGGACCCTCAATAAGGTCCTTCATCCAACAGAACGTCACTGCACACTCCCAAACCCTCACACACACACAGTTTAGAAATACACTGAGAATGAGGCAAGGCTTTACTTCACTGAGGTGTGGCCTAAATGCCACCTTCCTCTTTGCCCTTTCAATACTAGCTAGAACCTCATTTAAAGGATTTGCCTCACACTACATAGTGTCTGTCATCTCCGTGTTCCCAGGTCAGCCTTGTGCTTAGTAGGTATTACCCTTCCTTTGGCTCATCTCACTAAGCATTTCATGCTCTCTCATGACCTTCAGTTGCTGGCTTAGGCTTGCCTTGGATACTGAGCCAATCTAGGAGAGGAAGTTCATATTTCAATAATACCTCCACACCTTATTTCCATGAAGTACAATGTGGCATAAGTCACACTTCAAACTGTGGGAGTTGCTGGCCCAACTACAAATGCTCAGCTTTTGATGTGACATTCTTTTTCCTCCCTCTTTGGAAGATTTTAAGATCTTCCCCTTGTCCCTATTTTTCTGAAATTTCACTGGGTGAGTTTTTTTTCCATTTATTGTGCTACCCACTCAGTGGGCCTTTCGTTCTGAAAAACCAGGTCTGTTGATACCTTTATATACCACTTTTCTATTAATTTACATATTCTGTAATTTCTCTGTCCTAACAGTTTATTGTTGTTGTTGTAGTCTTTTCATTATATATCATATCCTGTTCTTTTTAATGGATACATTTTCTCATATTAAGGTGACCATAAAATGTAACATAATGCATTTTTAATGTTCATTTTCATTTTCTAGAGATGAAATAATTTTATTAGACTATACCTCACAGTGTTCTTAATTGTTTTAGTTATAAATTAAATTGTTTAAGTTAAAAAGGAAGAGTTTCATTTTATGAATGGTGAGACTATGACAACATATAATTAAGTGAAATTTATTGAAGTTGTTCAAAGGACTGTGGAAAATCCTATTTCTGGCCTCTGATTTCACAGCTTTTGAAGTGCTGGTGAAAACTAAGAACAAACCTAATACTATACTGTATGTTTTGTATCTGCCAACGACAGATCATCCTGAAAGAGCCACCCCTGTTTTCTCCAGTCCATAGAGGTCAGCTGAAGAACGGATATGCTTTAATCCTAATCAATGTTTTTTGAATGAAAATACAGAAACATTTAACTACCCATAGGCACAGCTATGTAAAATAATAAGAGAAAAAAGAGTGATTTTAATCAATTAGAAATAAGCCAAAGGCCAAATTAATTTAAAGTAAAATAAGACCTTAGGGATAAAACTAAATTAAAAAGTTCTTCATGGCACAAGGGTTCTTACACATAGACAGGAAAACTTGATGAGTCAGCATTGAATTAATAAAAAAGTCTTCTCTATTAACAAAATTATACCACACTACAACTAAATTGACAGGGCAGTCACGTCTATATCAATGTTAAAGCTGAAAGAAATAATACAGAATAATCAGCCCAATTCTTATTTTTATAGAGAAACAACTGAGACCAAAATAAGGAATACATTAAGTCCTGACAAATAGTTAATGGCCCAGGAAACAAACATTTTGTTGTTCTAAGATAAAACTCCTTAATCTCTTTATTCCCACAGTCTTCAATGTTCTCTCCACTATACTATATTCCATTATAGTATAACGGAATATCTAACTCAACTTCCGTTAAACTCTGTAGGTGATTAAAAATTGGAAAATGCTAGTTATGGCCCATATAACTTAATATTCAATACAATACAATGTCAAAAATAAAAAGATTCCAGGTCTATTATTTTAAATAAAACATCATTTAAAGTAGAACATAAGACGGTGCAGAAATAAACAATAAGAATAAAAATAAATTTAAAAAAATAGAAAGCTAAGAACATTTGTAAGAGCAATTAAAAGAATGTGGGTTGTAAAATCTACAGAAGAGAATGTAAGGGTGAGTTTCTACAGCTGAAAGATGAGTCTAGGCTATTATTACCCCATCTTCAGAGATAAAAAAAAAAACCATTGATTAGACCAAGATGCAGTTCTTAAGTGTAGATGACTTACGTTTGGCCCAACCCCCATTTAGTGAAATAATAGGATAATGGTAGGTGGATCCCTGGACTATAACAGTTATCATTCCACTCGCTTAAATTTATTAGTCAGAGGAGTAGGAGCTAGATCACATGACCACTGTGATATGATAATACCACAAAGTAAGCTGTCTCTCCTAACCCAGGAGATACCATGTTCAATTCTTCCAGGTCAAAGGCAGGCTGTAATGATTAAACATACTCACTCAGGGGTCAGAATGATTGGATTCAAATTTCAGACTTCATCACTAGTTAAGCAAACTTAGGTAAATTACTTTAAGGTGCTTTGGGGTTTCTCATATGTAAATGGTGGAGATTTTGGTACCCACCTAAAATTATTTTAAAAAGAGAATTTTTAAATAATTCTGTGACAGTACCTAGGAAGTAGTAAGCTATTATTATCTCCCCCATGCATTAAAGTTAAGATAATTATTGAAAATATTGAAATAAAGACATTTTTAAATTATCTATTAAGGATAGATAATATAGGGGGAAATGTAGCTCAAGGTATTTAACAGCTTCTGTTACATCAGCATGACACATCAAATAGGCAGTGGTGAATATTTTGACTGAATTCTAATTAAGAGTCTACTGAATTAGTGAATTTTTGAATCTCACAATTGGCATTTGTTTGCTCTGAGTAATTTGGGCTCTGTTCACATGAGCATTGGAGAGGCAGTTTTCCAGTCATTTTTGTTAGAAACCATGAGGCAAAACCATACCTCTCTAAACAAAGTTCTACAAATATTCTCAAAGTGTAACTTGTTTCCAAATGGCTGAGTCTATTGGCTGCCAAATGAACTCTTAATTGAAACATGGAAAAAGCACAAAGAATCTAGAATTTAAACACAAATAAGAGAACATCCAATGGTGGGACTTGGTAGCTCAACTCAATAGTAATGAAATGCCAAAACTTTAAATTTATTTATGACAAGAAACTCAGTCAACACTAAAATAATTATAGAGCAAGAGAAGGCGACATTACAATCTTAACTAATAAAGTAATTCAATATAGTTGATTCTGTGATAATGAGACATATGTGTTCCTGAAAAATCACTGCGTTCTGCAAAATTGTGCAATAAAAACCATACGGGTTATATACAAACCAAAATAAAACAAAATGATGCTAGGGCCACAACACTCAGAAGCTTCTTCATCAGTAAAACATTGAGTAAAAAAAAAAAAAGGAACCTAATGAATATGACCTGAATATTTTTACACATGTTAAATTGTTAAGAAATACATAAATAGTACAATACACAGGTCATTTTACCTTGAGAAACACCTGAATTTGGCTTATGTAATTGCGCAACAGAGAAATTGCAGCTTGTGAATTATTGTGATGAGGTGGAAGAAAGGTTAACGTGTGTGTGTGTGTGTGTGTGTGTGTGTGTGTAAGTACCTACACGCACATTTTGAGTAGTCCTACCAGAATTAGTTCAGCTAGGCAGTCTTTTGCATTTCTCTAGTATTTCTCACAGATAAAATAATGCATAAGCAAATGTAAAATTCATGTTATGCTCAAATTGTTCCTTAAATACCAATCTTATAGAATCGAATCGGTTTTCAAAACAGGACATGTATACAACAACTTAATCACTGATACAGACTTTTAAGCCTAGGAATCCTGTCATCAGGAAAATAAAAAATTCACATTGAACTTTCTAAAATTGAGATTATTGAATAGATTGACTAATTTAAACTAGAAAGATTAACATTTTTAAAAAAGCTTCCTTTCTCTGTTTTTCTTTATTTACTATTTTCTTGCCTTTTGAAGATGAATACAATGTCCTAATATATCTCTAAATTATCTCTCTTCTATTCTTTTTCTTAACATGACCACTGCTTCTCCATGTTTGTCACTTTGAATTGTTTTCTTTTTCAAAAGTGTGTTTTTATTTTATCTAACATTCTTGAATTTTCTTTCTTATTAACTTTAAGTGTGAGAATAAAAAAATTTAAAGATAGCTTATTTTCAGATAAATAGGGGATCTTTGGGTATTAATAAAAAAGGATAGGTGGGCTTCGAATTGTTTCTAGAGCTGCATTTCTGTTCTTGTGAAGACTAAATTTATAACAATTGTTTTTAATTCCTCCAAAAACTGGGTTGCAACATGAATGATACAAGAGGCTGAACCACGCAGTCAATTGTATTATCTTCAATTTGCTTCCTTATATCAAGGAGATCTTCAAATAAGATGGATATCAAGATTCCTATGTTCTAGCTTTAGAGCTGTGTGTCTTTGGGGACATTTTAGTAAATGTTACCACAAAGGCATCAGAATGTTTTTCTTTCCCTCTGGGTAGTTAGTTTCATTTTAGCTTAGGGAAGAAGGCCTTTAAGAAAAGCAGTTCCTATCAGGCTCTGAAAAATCAGTTTCCAATTTGGCCAATTTCCGGCCATAGAGCTCCATTTAAAAAATAATAATAATTTAAAAATAAATTAAAATCCTTTCAAATATCTTTCAAGTTTCAGCCGGGAGAAGCAGTAAGTATTCCTGGCAGTACTGAATAACCCTTGGATGCAAGAGGCATCCCCAAAGAGGGTACCTTTGGGGGTATCCAAAGGATTCTAGGATACCCTCCCAAGACAGGAAAACAACCCCCAAGACAACCAAAAGTAAGAAAGACTTAGACAATTCCCCTGAGAACTAGCAACAGTCAGTGAAACCCTAGCTGCAAAAGGACCACAACCCATGTTTCTGTCCAGCCATATTTTGGAGACCCCCCAACCTCATGGTTTCCAAGCCAAGTTCTCAGGACACAAAATGAGACAAAACAAGAAGGCAATAGCTATCCCTGTGAGAGAAAAGATCAATAGCCAATGAGAACCCAAAAGCAAATTTACGGTGTTTTCTGCCTGACAGTCTGAATTTAGGAAGAAGGGACAATGGAAAATTGTACTTTCCTCTCTCAACCGGGCACCACAGATAGACAGATAGGGGAAAGCTCACCTTGGTAAGAACCTCACTCACCTTTTTGCCTTCTGCCAGTTTTTCCAAGATCTCATCCTCAGAATCCAGAGTGAGTGGGGTGTCCCAGCAGATTTTGCCATGGTCACCAGAAACTGTAGAGAAGGAAAAATAATTTTTCTTCTACCCTTTATAGTGAGTGCTTAGTTCAGACTCCTTTTCCTCTAGGGCACCTCATAAATGGACACGCTTATTTAGTTTAAAGTTTTAAACTGTAGCCACTGCAATTCAAGATTTTCTTTGGTAAAGTTAACCTGCTTGTTCAACCTTAAACCAAAATTTTCTTCACCTGAGGCCTCACGCTGGACCCAGCCCAGTTTCCAAGTCAGACCCAGTCTGACACCCAACCCAGTCTGTTTTTAAGGTTCAACCCAGTTCAACCCTGGTGGTTTCCGGACCCAGTCTGGAAAAAATTTTAAAAACGAAGTCTGAAAGCTCATAATGCAAAAGCTGCAGAGCTAGGGTCTGAGAGGGACTAACCCACCAACTCCAGAAGCAGTGAGAAAGTAGAGGGCTTGACAGGTACCTATGTCTGGTTGCTTATTGTTGCTGGAGACTACTAGAGGTCTCCTTCAGTTCCCTCTTCTGACAATAAAACTGTTAGAAGATAAACTGAGGCACGTTTAAAAATGTAAGCATTTATATGAGCAAAAATCTATTCAAATTGGGCAGCATCCAATCTCACAGAAAGGAGCCCCAAGGAGATCTACAGAGTGAAAGACTTATATTTCATAGGCAGAAGACAACAGGAACAAAGAAGTTATAATAGGCAAAAATTGGGTTGGTTATTGAGAGGTTACTTTCCATTAGGGAATGGCAGGGATCTATCAAGCAGATTACCTAATTAGTAATATGGTAATTCCTGACTGACTGGTTTAAGATTCCATTTCTGGTAGATCCAAAACTGTAACTAAATTGTCTTGGTTTGGTAACATGCACCTTAGCCTAAGCAAGTCCATTATGGGCCTGCTGTCTCGTTTTTAACAAGCATTTTAAATTTCATTGATTTTCTTGACATGTACGTGACAGACCAAAATTTTAAGATGCCTATTCCCCAAATTTTCACCAACCCTTGATATTGTTGATTTTCTTACTTATTGGGGGGGAACATGGGTTAATAACATTATGTAAGTTGCAGGTGTACAATTTTATGATACATCATTTGTATATTGCTATGTTCATTGCAACATTATTCACAATAGCCAAGACAGGGAAACAGCCTAAATGTTCTTCGACTGATGACTAAATAAAGAAGATATGGTACATATGTACAATGGAATACTACTCAGTCATAAAAAATGATGAAATTTTGCCATTTGTGGCAACATGGATGGATCTTGAGTTTATCATGCTAAGTGAAATAAGTCAGACAGAAAAGGACAAAAACTTTATGATTTAATTCATATGTGGAATATAAAACAGAAAGCATCAAATGAGCAAACCATACAAACAAATTACTATATATTGTTGATTTTTATCATTTGTACTCATCTGATATATATGAATGAAAATGATACTGCATTGTTGCTTTCATTTGAAGTGCTCACATAAATAATAAAATTCCGCATTTTTTCATAATTATTAACCATTCATATTTCTTTTGAATAGCCTATTACATCCTTTCCCATTTTCCCACCTTTTACAAAATAATTTGTAAGACATTTTTCTTAATATATCTACCTCTACCATACATATTATATATCATTTTTCTGGTTTTCACTTGTCTTTTATGCTTTTCAATGGAGCTTTTCATAATGGAAAATTTTCCAGTTTTTATGTAGTAAACTCTGTCCATATTTAACTGTATGCCTCTGGGTTTAGAAAATTTTTACATACCAGTATATATTTTAATCTCCATTATTCTCCTGATAGTTTATAGTTTTTTCATTAATATGTGTAATCTACCTGGACTTTTTTTATATCTAGAAATGAGGGCAAGACCTAACCTTTTCTTTATGAAGTATAAAATATCGTTCTTATACCATTTGAAAAGCCAGTTTTATATGTGCCTCTAAATTTCCATGTACTTAATATCTGTTGCTGGATGACACATACCATTTTACTAATCTATTATAGATATGGATTAAATATTTAAAATAAAACATTAGCAAATCAAATTCTGTATTTTAGTAAAAGCAAACGTATGAAGATCAAGCTAGGCTCATCCCATAAATATAAGGGTACGTAGTGTGTTTTTTTGTTGTTTGTTTTACACATTTCTACTTCTATTTTTTTCTTTTCTATTTTCATTTGCTGGTTTAATATTTTTATTCTTTGATGTTTTAGAGGGTCACATTTCTGCTGCTACTAGTGTTATACTTAAGATTTTAAAAGATGCTTGTACATACTTCCCTATGAACTCTGAGAATTAACAAACATCTACAACTATCCCCTGAATGAGGCAAACATTTAGCATATTTAATTTCTCCTCTCTTCCCCAAATGGCTGGAAACTATATTTCCCAACATTGCTGGCAGCTAGACATGACATGAAATTAAGTTCTGGGGTTCTGGCCAGTGGGATGGGAGTGGAAGCATCCTGTAGCAACTTTTTGGCACCTTCTTAAAAAATCAAATGGCGCTCATTCTTTGGCACTTCTCTTTTAGGTCACTTCTGCCATCCTGCGGCCAAGAATGTGGGTATCACGGTCAACATTCCAAACTGGGTGAGAGTCTGGGAGCCTAAAGAGCAAATTTCTGGTTGGCCTCCCTATGGACTTTTACATGACCAAGAAAAAGAGTACTTTTTTACAATCACAATTATTTCTGTTCTCTTACTTGTAATTAAGGTCAATCACAAGTGATACAGACTTCCTGGATAAATCCTCTCTCTATTTTTCTCTCGTATTAAATATATTTTCATTACTTTTCTTTATTTTTATTCATTTCAGGTGTGCAAAGTAATGTAATAGTTAGACATTTGCACCCCTCACAAAGTGATAACCCCCCCATCTAGTACCCGTCTGACACCATATATAGCTATTCCAATATCATTGACTATATTCCCTGTGCTGTACTTTACATCCTGTGAACATATATATATATGTGTGCGTGTATGTATGTGTGTGTGTATATACATATATATAAAATTATAGTAGACTATATATATTTAATTATAGCTAATTATAGCTTGAGGTGTATAGCACAGTAGTCAGGCATCTACACAGTCTATGAAATGATCCCCTGATAAGTCCAGTGCCCATCTGGCACCTTACACAATCTTTACTACAATATTGATTATATTCCCCATTCTGTATTTCATATCCCTGTGACTATATTGTGATTACCAATTTATTTTCATCGTTTTGACCACGTTCTGTAAGAATCATATGGGGGTGGGGAAAATAGGGTGATGTAAGCCAAAGGGTACACATTTTCAATTCTAAGAAGATTAAGTTCTGAGTATCTAATGTACAGCATGGTTACTATAGTTCACAATACGATATTGCTTACTTGAAAGTTACTATAAGTAAATCTTAAGCATTCTCACCACAAAAAAAAACACACAACATTAACCATGTGAGGTGATGTGTGTGTTAATTATCTTGACCTTGGTAATCATTCTACAACATATATGTATATCAAGCTATCACATTGTACAACTTTAAATATATACAAATACATCTGCCAAGTATTACTTAATAAAGTTTATAAAAAAGAACCACTTGGATCAATCTTCCAATTCATTAATTTGGTTTCAGCTGTATCCTTTCTCCTATTTAACCCCTCTATATTTAGTTTTTTAATTTAGTTGTTATTTTTTTTAATTCCCAAGAATTCAAATTTGCTTTTTAATTGAAGTCTGTTATTTTATTCTCTCCCAGAGGAGACTAATAAGTATTTTAAATTTTTCTTCATTTCCTATATTAAATGCTTTTGTGATTACTTCTTAATTTTGTTGAATTTCCTATCTTTCTCTTGGGTTCCCTTCATGCCTACTAACTCTTATTGAATGTTCCTGTTTTTAGATTAGCATCTAGGAAACACGAAAAAACTAAGGAAGGAAAAAAACGTTCTGATTTAGAAGTTCTCCTCCTGAGGCTGTGCAGTGACTTGAGGCTGCATTAGCATTTTGTTAGTACATGAGAATATTTTGTCTTCCAGGGAAGGGGGCGTCTCATCCTCTATGGCAAACATAAGTGATCTGAAACATTTTCCCATACCAATTTCATAACTCTTATAACTTCATAACTCTTTTGTGAGAACGTCTAAATTAGAAAGCCTTATTCATGCCTCCTCACCTCACCCTAGTGCCAAAATTCAGAAAGGAGGGAAAGATTAATGAATGGCCAGACATTTGTCATTTATTTTGTCTCTCCCAGCATTTGAACCCCTTTCTATGTTAGAAGTTTCCATCTCATGAGTCTTGCTGAGGCACAAAATGCCTCCTTCTATCTGAAACTCTAGTGATCCACTTTTCTACTTCTCTTACCTAGGCTCTGCCAATCAAAATGCATCTGTGCCAGATTTGATGCTCCAAAAGGTAACACCTGTGCCTATGCCGACACAATTAGTGTCCTGGAACAGACGTGGGTCAGTGGCAAATCATGGTAACGCTACCTGAATGAGGTCACAGAAATTTCATAAATTCTCTTTGTAGCTTGTTTTTTGTGGGGACAGAGCCCAAGAGAGCAATTTCCAGGCTCTCGGCCTCACGTGGAAAGGTGCTGACTCGGTTAGTAGATGGCCGTCGGCTGTGGCTGGTTGACTGTCAGCTGTAGCCGGTTAGCCAATTGGCCACTGATACAACTGCCGTGGCTGCGCTGGTTGGTGAGTCGAGCGGCGTCAGTCGGTCGTGTGAATCCAGCCTCCAGTGAGACTATAGTGGTACGACTCCCCTACCTATGGCTCTGTGGGTGTTCCTTTTTGGCCTCAACACATCCTGTGTTCTTATGTGAGGAGTGGGAGCTGAGACCGGGCAGGCCGTCCCACACAACAGTTTTCATTATTGATCCTGGCAATCCAGCCTCCAGCCTATTTGTCCAGCCTTCCTACAATTCTGTGCGCCAACTCAAGGCCTTATACACTTCAGTCAGAGTAGGCATTTTTTGCTTATACTTTAAGAATCTGATTAATAAAACTGGCATAATTATATCACAGCCCCTTAATTACCAAGTAGACTTCACATGGTCTCCTTTTCTAAAACTTACTACCTCTAGAAAAACTTTTTTTGCTGAGTACCTCTCTTTGTCCAGTATTCACTTTTCAGCAATCTTGCATTTCATTGTCAACCTAATAGTACAAGTTCTATTTCTTTATATATAAAAAAAAAAAAAACGCATCACTGTTCTGTTTTTTTTAATGGTTCTTGCCCAGCTTTCTGAATTCCTATGTTGTCGTGCGGGGCGTCTGGCGGGGTCTCTCGTCCCGCTCCCCACATAAGAACGCAGGATAAGGTGAGGCCAAAAAGGAACACCCACGGAGCCATAGGTAGGGGAGTCATACCACTATATTCTCTCTGGCGGCACTATACTCTCACTGGAGGCTGGATCCACACTGTCCGCAAACCGCCATCCACGCTTGCCAGCCCAGCCGCCATCTTCTTGCTAGCCCCCATTCTTCTCTCCTCTAGCGTAGCCACAGCAGTTATATTGTGGCCAATGGCTCACTGGTTACAGCTGACGGCCAACTAGCCACAGCTGATGGCCATGCAATCACAGTTGATGGCCATTTACTACCTGAGCCGGCACCTGTCTATGTGAGGCCGAGAGCCTGGAAACTACTTTCTGGGGCTCTGCCCCCACACATATTTAGGAAGCCATATTGAACTGAAAGTTGACTTATTTTCTACATTTTCTTCCTACTTCATTTTTAAAATCATAATTGCTATATAAGTATACTTAAAATTTATATATGTGCGTGTATATATCTGTGTGTGTATGTGTGTGTGTATGTGTGAGAGAGAAAGAAAGAGAGAGAGAGAGAGAGAGAGAGAGAGAGAGAGATCATTCAAAGAGTTTCTAACTTTGATGTTAGAAGACAAGCAGGGGCCTTGGTATCACATCTTATTGCAACTTATTGCACTCATATGTACCTCTTTATCATCATGATACATGTAATCAGGTTGCTTTCAAGTTATATTCATTGTCAATCAGCAAAGTAAACATTCCATCCCAGTTTATGCCACACAGCTCCTCATCTGCTTTCTAGTGAAACAATCTACAGTGTGTTTATTCTCTCTTTTTGTTTGTATGTTTGCCTAAGTATCTGTTTGAGATGGAATCAGTTTATAATAGTGTCTGTTTACCATAGTGTATTTGATATTTTGTGTTTATCAGGCCCACCAAAAAAAGCATCTCTAGCTTTGTTCAACATTGTGGTCCACTTAAATTTTGAAATCATGTGCTACCAAAAAGCTTGAAGAAAATAATGGTTTATAAACAGAACCCTACTTTGAATGTAGCTAAATCCATTTTAAGTTGATATAATTAAAACTAGTAAGAAGAATCTACAGTTGTTAATGCAAAGTTGTCAACACAGAGCAGATGCTCAATCATAATTCCTAATTCCTGTATGATTGATGTTCTTCCTCTCCCTCCACCAATGAAACCCTTTTTTTTTTTTTTTTTTTTTTCAAATGCTTGTATTGGGTTTTCCTAATATGGGGCACACCTGCAGATATCTTTAACAGCTGAATTTTCCAGTTGCCTCAACGTCACATTTCCCAGTGTTGCCCTGAAGGCATTCTGTGTTTCTGTTACCTTTGCTGGTTTTCTTCTGGTCAACTAACATTTTTCAAGCACTCTTTTTTTCAATTCACTTTAAACTTCTGACTCTACTCTGAATTTCCTGCTTCTCTTTAAACTTGAATCAGACTGTCAACACCACTTATTGAATGCCTGCTGTGAAAAGATACAAAAGGAATCAAGGTAACATTTTCTTTCCTTAGAGAATGTAAAATCTACGTGGTGAGACAGAACATACATTTCCACTAAAAGCATCTAAAATACCCCAAAATAGCCTGAAATAAGCATCTATAAATTTAGCATAACCCTTACGTGAATTCAGAAAGACTGCAATGTTGTTTAGTACTAAGCAAGATTGATTAAGAAATTTCTTCTAGATCTGAGTCTCCAGCCTATCAGACATCATGCCTCCTTTTACAACAAATATTTCATAACTCTTTAGTATCCTGAAATGAAATTAATGGATGATAAAAATCTTACAATACATACAACTTCAAAGAAATTAATACAATGCCTTATCTGCAACATAAAGAATAAAGCAAAAATAATTTACTATCAAATAATATATATGTCAAAATATAACTGATCAGGCACATGCACCCTAGAAGACAAAATGAGGTAGAGTTAGATGCTGGTTCTTGTATGTGACAATTACAAATGTGTTAATGATTCAGAAAGCAGGAGAGGCATGACTGTCAGAAGTGTGATTTTTCCAAAGAGGTGATCAACTCTTGGTCAAGTTCCAAAGAAAAACAAACCCTCTCTTGGTTTATAAGGGGGTTACACTCATGAGAAAATTCAGCGTATTAGAACTGTACAAAAACATTTTGTTTCCTGTATGTAAAAAGGTTACATACTGGTCTCAAATAATTAGAAACAGGCTTTTTATTTACAAGAAGAACCAGTGGCTATTCAAACATGGGGAGGATTTGGAACAATTCTTCAGGGTGCAAGACGTCCTCACACTGAAGGGTGTCTAATAGCTTCCTGTTCACCATCCTACCCAATCATGTGACAACTAAAGGTGTCTCCACATATTTGCCAAAGAATCCCCTGGGGACAGCACTGCCTCTGTTGAGAATAATGGGAAGTAGAAAAGACGACAGATCTTCAATGAGGGAAATGGGCCAAACAATTCAGCGCCTTTTTCTTTCCACCCCATTTGTTCCTAAACCTTGTTTGTGTCAAAACCTTATGGAGACATGTCATGCAGGGTGTCCTGCAGGGTCTCTGGTCCCGCTCCCCACATAAGAATGCAGGATAGGGTGAGGCCAAATAGGAACACCCACGGAGCCACAGATAGGGGAGTCATACCACTATATTCTCACTGGCGGTGGGTTGAAGACACAGGAAGCAGGAGCCACACGATCCACAATCCACAGTCCACCTTTGCTAGCCCCCATTTTCTGCTAGTGTAGCCACAGCAGTTATATTAGTGGCCAATGGCTCACTGGTTACAGCTGACGGCCCAATAACCACAGCTGATGGCCATCCAATCACAGTTGATGGCCATTTACTACCTGAGCCAGCACCTTTCCACGTGAGGCCGAGAGCCTGGAAACTGCATTCCTGGCTCTGTCCCCACAAGACATTTCTGATTTACCTTGTTAACACACACTTAGCACAGTTACATAGTGCTTACTATGCCTGAAACTATCATATACGCACTACAAATATTACCTCAATCCACTTAACAATTCTTTAAGGTAGATACTATTATTACAAATTAGGAAACTGGGACATTGAGACTTGAAGTGATTTATCCAGGTCACACAGCTAATAAAGATAGAAGCCAAGATTCAAATAGGGATGCTTTGGTTTCAGGGGAAATGGAAGCACGATGCTGTGCAGTACACATATAGATCACATCCTTGATAATTTTGTTTTGAGCAAATCTGGGATAAGGATTGAGAAATCTGTGTGTATTTGAATAAGACTTTCATGTATAGTGAGAAAGGCACTCACTGGTGTTTCAGAATCACAGCCCGATTGGAAGGCACAGGAAGAAGACATGTGGTTAGAGTTGAATCTCTGTGTGAGAGGATAATGAGGAAGCCAGGAAGAACAGTGGGTGGGAGACTATTCACCAAGAACCTTGGAAGCCAGGCTAACAGACATCACTTTTATAAAATGGCCAATAGGGAGCTATGTATTGTTCAATAGAATGAAATATATTGAAAGCACACCGTCAGAGAAAGCGTACAAATAGTGTTAATAAACATAAAAATGTTGTAAGCGTCATGCGTTCAGCAAACCCATAAAGATAATAAATATGAAGCTGGAGGAAGCACATTAGGTTATATGCATGATGTGAAAAAAAAGCAATAGTATCATCTAACTAGCTGTTGAATAGCTTTCAATTAATGAGGCTTACAAACCAATCAGATAATTGTGGGATCATACATGGACGGTCATTGGGAGATAGAAAGTACCTCTGAGAGCACTAAATCTAGAGACCACAAACCCAAAATATCTACAGGATCAGGCAGAAAATGAAGCAGAATACTTCTAACAGAATAGAGAGTAGTCTCGAGGATGACAAACTAGAATGCACACAGAGGGCAGCTGTCACCCAGTTCCAGGCAATTACTCATAATTACGCTAGCCCACTATTAGCAGATACTCTGACTTTTAAAAAGAGGCTAGACATTCAGATTTTTAATCAAATAATTCACATTTTGCCATGTTATGTTCAAACATATTTTGGAAGTTTTATCAAGAAATTTTTGAAATCTGTATATATTGCTTTTTTTTTTTTTTTTTACCTCTGCTAGTTTTTATAATATATCAAAAATCACTGGTAGTATTTAAAAATAGGGACTTTAAAATATTTCTGGTTGCTCTTTTACTAATTCCTTATCTATGACAGGTTGTAATAATAATAATAATAATAATAATAATAATAAAAACTAGCTGTTCCTCCTACAATGATTCTTGCACTCATAATGACTGGTAGTTATAAACTACATGTTCCAGCACTCATGAAAGGTTAGGTCCAAACCCATGTCTTCTGTTCATGAGTTATACTATCTTCATCAATTCACTTACCCTTCTGTGCCTACGATGTAAATTGGAGATTATAATTCCTAATCCATATTTCTCACTAGGTTGCTGTGGGGACAGAGCCCCAGAAAGTAGTTTACAGGCTCTCGGCCTCACGTGGAGGGGTGCTGGTTCGGGTGGTGAATGGCTGTTGGCTGTGGCTGATTGGCCGCCGGCTGTGGTCGGTTAGCCAATTGCCCGCTGGTATAACTGCTGCAACTATGGAGGGCCCAGGAGAACGGAAGAGGAGGGCCCAGGAGAGCGGAAGAGGAGAGCCAAGAGAGAGGAACAGAGGAGAGAGTGGAGAAGAGTCGTCGGTCGGTCGGTTGGCGGAAAAGCGGAAGGCAGGTCGGCATCCGGTGGGCCCAGCCTCCAGTGAGACCGTGGTGGTATGACTCCCCTACCTATGGCTCCGTGGGTGTTCCTTTTCGGCCTCACCATATCCTGCGTTCTTGTGTGGGGAGCGGGAGCAGAGACCCCGCAGGCCGCCCCGCCTGAAAGATGTCGTGGCGAGAAAGCCTCCGCGCACAACAAATGGCGCAGCGAGCAGGGTCTCCCGCATGACAGTTGCTATAAAAATCAAGTAACAGATTAAATGTACCAAACCCTACACAAAAGCAGTACAGTGGAAATGCCACTGGTGTGAATTTAGGAGATGTAGTCAATTACTAGTTGGTTTCCTAACATTGAAATAAGAAGGTTGATTTAGAACAGTAATCACTAATGGAAATGTAATGTGAGCCACATATGTAACTTTAAATTTTCTAGAGTCCACATTGAAAAAGGAAAAAAGAACAGGTAAAATTAATTTTAATAATGAAATTTGTTTAACTCAATGTACCCTAAATATTACCATGTCAACATATAATCCATATAAAAATTATTGAGATAGTTTGCATATATCTTTTATGCCAAATCATTAATATATGATATGTATTTCACCCTTACCGCATGTTTCAGTTTGAATTAGTCACATGTTCAAGTGCTTGATAGTCACAGCACAGATCTAAATAATAACTAAGGACCTGTCCAACTCTTAACTTTGATACTCTCCCATTATTATATATCTCATCGTGGCTCAATCTTTTTAAATGGCTAACGCTTAAATCTCTACCATGATGAATTAAATAAGGTCTTTAACATTTTTTAAAATTAGGAGTTGAAAAAAATCTAGCAAAGTCATTCTTTTTTAGTTTCAAAGTAAAAGAAGATACCAAGAATTACAATACATAAACAATGTCCTTTGACATTTGAAACTAACATAGTCAAAATCAAAATTTTACTTAACAGAAAACTAACTCAGCCCTTTCATTGTTTCGAAGGAGCATACATTATTTCACTCATATAAACTGCTTGCTATACTTGTTCTCAAGTCAACCAAGTGTCAGACATACATGCATAATTGAATTTTGAGATCATCTATGTCCTCTAGGAGCTACCCACCACCACACAGGCACAAAGAATTTGTTTAGTGCAGATAAATCTATCAATATGGTAATGAAGAAAGAAACACTTCCCAATTTTTTTTCAGGTACACTGAAATATCATCTTCTTTTTTGAACATCTTATGGAAATTTCTTACAGGACACAGTGGGTCTCATCAGATTCCATAACTAATAGAACCTAAGTCCTAAGTGCATGCAGTGAGTTAATCATTAAATCAACACTTCAATTTTCAGCTGGGAAAGTAAGATGGAACTTTCTAACATCTGGAAGGAATGATTCCAGAGATTTCTCCTTGGCCATCTTTAGGGAAAATTTTTGAATCCATAAGCATTATATTTATGTTATTATAAATACACTAAATTCCCTCATCGCACACAGAATGCTGCAGGACTATAGCACTGCACAAATTCAGAGGGCACAATTTACATTTTACTCTATGGATTCCACTGCCAAGAAGGGTATTGGTAGGTGTTTGCAACTTGGCAGACTTGATGGACTGTTTCTACCAATAACATTTAAACAGGTTTTAACTTAAAATTAATCAATGCAAGTTATTCAGCTTAGCCATCACCTACATTTTTTTTCCTGTAAATCTCTAAGTACACATATAAAACCATTTGTTTTGCATTTCATATTTCTCCATTGGAGAGTCCTAAGTCTTTCATTATTTAGCAAAAATGATCCCACTCATCACTCTCTACAGTTGATTAAAATGATAGTGAAACATCTTCTTTCTTTTCCCTGAAGATGCAGTTTGAGATGTAAATATCAGAGAAAAAAAATAGCTGGCATTAAATTATCCATAAAATAGCACTTGCTAGCTAATCACATATTTGCAAATTATATTATACTGTTTCTATTACAAGTAAATGAAGCAATCTTGAAATTTATTATGTGTGTTCTACCAAAGAAAATATAAGCTTCACCTTAATTATTACCATTATTAACATTATTAAAATCAAAATATTAATAATATAAATTACATATGTTTTCTTTGTATATCTACCATAGAAGATGATTCAAAGTGGAGTGTGTGTGTGCTTGGGACATAGTCTACCATTAATTGGCCTAAAAAATATATTAATTTGAAGTTGAAAATCTCACCCAAAATTATACAAAAAAAAAGTGAAGTATCTAGATTAGATCTAAAATGTCCATTAAGAATGCCTCGCTTCTTAGAATGTGAAAATTCTTTAATAAAGGCTATGCAAGGGAAAAGACACAGAACAAAAAAGAAAAGAGATAGATGATATTCAAGCAAGGAATTTCAGAGTGGTGTTTATATTAATCATTTTCTTTGTATCAAACTTCATCCTTAAATATTATTGCTCCCAAAGAGGATGAACGAGGCAGCATGTGCACATCCAGGACTTTGACTTATTTTCATAGTGTTGGTGTTATTACACTAGTGAAGTCAAAAGAAATATACCCACTTAGTAAGAAGAATTAAGAGACTTACAACAATTAAAAAAAAAGTGAAAAAGAAAAGTATATGAGAGGATGTTTAAAAACAAATGATTTTCCCGGTAAACTAGAACAGAGGAGACATCCTCAACTTGATAAAGAACTTCTACAAATACCTACAGCTAACATCATACTTAATGGTGAGAATATTGAAGATTTCCTGCTAAGATTAGAAAAAAGGCAAGGATGTGCCCTCATGATTGTTTTTCAACATCATACTAAATGTCCTAGCTAATGAAATAAAACAAGAAAAAAATAAAAGTTATACAGATTGGGAAGGAAGAAATAAAACTTACTTGGTAAATGACATGATCATCTAATTAGAAAATCTGGAAGAACTAGCAAACTACTTATTAGACCTAATAAGTGATAATAGAAGACTGCAGGATACAAAGTTAATATACAGGATACATGGTCAATAACTTTCCTATATACCAGAAATGAATAAGTGAAATTTGAAAAAACACATTACCATTTACATTAGTGCCCAAAACAATAAAATATTTAAGTATAAATCTAAAATATATAGAACATTTGTATAAAGAAAATCACAATTCTTTAATGAAATAAATCAAAGTATAAATAAGAAAATGGAGAGATATCTCATATACATGGATAGGAAGACTCAATATTGTCAAGATGTCAGTTCTTCCTAACTTGATATAGATTCAATGCAATCCCAATAAAAATCCTAGCTAGTATTTTGTGGATATTGACAAACTGATGCTAAGTTTATATGGAGAACCTAAAGACTCAGAATAGCCAACAGAATGTTGAGGGTAAAGAACAAAGCCAGAGGACTAACATTGCCCCTTTGAGACTTACTATGAAGTTACAGTAATCAAGACAATATGGTATTGGTGAAAGAATAGACAGATAAATTGAACAGAAGAGAGAATCCAGAAATAGACCCTTATAAATATAGTCAACTGATCTTTAACAGATGATCAAACACAATACACTGGAGCAAAGACAGCCAAGTCTTTTCAACAAATGGTGCTGGAATAACTGGACATCCACATGTAAAAAAATGAATCTAGACACAGACTTTACACCCTTTACAAAGATTAATTCAAAATAATCATAGACCTAAATGTAAAATGTAAAACTGCAAAATATATAGAAGACAGGAGAGAGCCTAGATCACTTTGGGTACAGTGATAACTTTTTAGATACCACACAGAGTGCACAATCCATGAAAGAAATAATTAATAAGCTGTACTTCATTAAAATTCGCAACCTGCTCTGAGAAAGACAGTGAGAGAATGAAAAGATAATCCAAGTGGAAAAGATATTTTCAAAAGATGTATCTAATAAAGGACTGTTGTCCAAATGTACAAAGAACTCTCAGAACTCAGTAATAAAAACTGTATGATTTCAACTATACGATGTTCTGGAAAAGGCAAACTATGGAGACACTGAAAATATCACTGGTTGCCAGGGGGTTAGGAGAGAAATGGATGAATAGGTGGAACACAGAGGATTTTTAGGGCAATGAAAGTATTTGAGATGACTCTGCAATTGTGGATAATGTCGTTATACATTTGTCAAGACCCACAGACTGTACACCAACAATGAAGCCTAATGTAAATGATGGGCTTCAGTAAAAATGATGTGTCCATGTACATTCACCAGTAGTAACAGGATGTAGGATGTCAAGAGTGGGAGAGGTTGTATGTGTGTGAGAAAAGGAAGTGTAGAAGAACTCTGTACTTTCTGCTCTAGTTTGCTGTGAACATAAAACTGCTCTAAAAAGGTTTTATAATTAAAAAATATTTCTTCTCATAGGATGTGGCTTATTTCTGTAGTAATTAGTTTTGTAAATGCTTAGGCCTCAATTTTTTGAAGTTGCAATATACATTTATAGCAAAAATTTTTTAATTAAAAAAGTGAAGAGATCCAAGACAGGGGAGTAGATAAAAGTTGTGCTTACCTCCTTCCATGAACACATTAAAATAACAACTAAATTACACAACAATCAACCTGGAGAACCATATGAAGTCCAGCTTAACAGAAGTTTTATAACTATGGATATAAAGAAGCAGCCACAGTCAGACTGGTGGGAGGGGCAGAGACACGAAGTGGGCCAGCCCCAAACCTCCATGTGTTGGCTGAAAATTGGGAGGAATATCTTAGCTGTGGACATTTCTCCTGCAGGGGCAAGGGACCCCAGCCATACACCAGGCTCCCCAGCCCAGAGTACTGGTGCTGAGAAGAGGAGCCCCCATAGCATCTGGCTGTGAAAAGCATTGGGGATTCTGGTCATCCAAGTGGGACAAAAGGCTGCATAGACATCCTATTGAAGGGCCTGGGCATAGCCTCACTCACTCATAGACACTCAACTTGGGCTCTGGTGGAGGGACAATGACTCATGGGATGTCAGAGACATACGAGGAGTGACTGAGTTGTGTGGCTGCAGGGTGAGAAACAGAAGGACAGTTGCTATTTTCCCTGTGCAGGGTCTTCCTCATGTGTAGCCAGCAGGCAGGCACCATCTTTCTTATGTTGAGCCCTCCCCCACAGAGCCAAATCTGAATCTGAATTGGTCTGGTGAGCTCTGCTCACTCCAACCTGCTGACTCCCTGGGACCCCACCCTACCAAACTCCTCAATGCCGGAGGCCCTTTCTAAGCCAGCAGCCTGACCCACTCTCATTGCACTCTTTCTTGCAAAACCATAGGGGTCAGTGGGCCCCAGGTGGGCAGCAATTGGCCCAGGTGAGTTTTGAGACTTTTGCTGAGTAGCTATAGGCTCAGCAATGGCACCAAACTAGATTAGAATCTACATTAACCTAGTGAACACAACTTTTCCTACTCTAGTGAATCCCTGAGACCCCACCTCACCCAACTCTTGTACCACAGGAGGCTTTATCAGTGGTTGAACCTTATGGGAGCCAGTAGGTGGCAGCAGACCTCAGGGTGCCCTGGCTTTTTGCAGAGCTACCCAAGGCCCACTACTGGTAGCAGCCATTTTCAATTCATAACGTGCCATCTCCTACATGCTTCCAGGTTTAGTGCAGGCAGTAAACAACAACAGATCATCATGTAGCTCCTACCAGGTAGTCCCCGGCTGGTCACAGGCAGTGGGTAACCTGGGCCTGCACAGGAGCCCCTCCCAAGAGGCCCCAGAACCAACATACTTGGAGGTTGGATTCAGAACACAGCTGGGCACCAATCAATTAGCCCCACAAGCAGCACACACAAAGGGCAGTCTCAACAGGCACCAGGGTCTCCTGGGGCAAGTGCCACTCAGTGGGGCAAGCCTCCTACACAGCAGCCTGTAAACTGTGTATCTGGCCAAACCCCACAGTCAGTCAGCCTGAGGGTCAATCCCACCCACAACATGCCAATAGCAATCAAGGCTCAGTTAAAACAGGAGGGCACATACAACCCACACAAGGGACACCTGTAGCACCCAGAACGGGTGACCAGGGAGACTGTGCCAGGGCCCCACAAGGCATCTACTACACAATACTGGGAAACATAGCAGTTCAACCTAATACAGAAAAACAAACACAGAGTCAGCCAAAAGGAGGAACCAATGAAATTCGTTCTCAATGAAAGAACAGGAGAAAACTCCAGAAGAAGAGCTAAATGAAATGGAGGCAAGCAACCTATCAGATACAGAGTTCAAAATAGTGGTTATAATGATGCTCAAAGGACTTAGTAAGAACTTCGACAAAGAGATAGCAAGCATCGAAAAGGACATAGAAACCATAAAAAAGAACCAGTCAGAAATGAAGAGTATAATAACTCAAATAAAGAATGCACTAGAAAGAATCACCAGATTAGATGAGGCAGAGGATCAAATCAGCAATTTGAAAGACAAGGTGGCAGAAAACACCCTATTGGAACAGCAAAAAGAAAAAAAATGTTAAAATGGGGATAATTTAAGAGACCTCTGGGACAACATCAAGCATAACAACATTTGCATCATAGGGGCACCAGAAGGAGCAGAGAGAAAATAAGGGATTGAGAACCTACTTGAAGAAATAATGGCAAAACTTTCCTAACCTGGTAAAGGAAAAGAGACATAGATGTCCAGGAAGTGCAGAGTCCCAAACAAGGTGAACCCAAACAGGCCCACACCAAGACGCATAATTAAAATGGCAAAGAGTAAAGAGAAAGAGAGAATCCTAAAAGCAACAAGAGAAAGGCAACTAGTAATTTATAAGGAGCTCCCATAAGATTGTCAACTGATTTCTCAACAGAAACTTTGCAGGCCAGAAGAGATTGGCAGGCAACTTTCAAAATGATGAAAAGCAAGGACCTACCATGAAGATTACTCTCCCCAGCAAAGCTATCATTTAGAATTGAAGGTCAGATAAAGAGCTTCCCAGACAAGAAAAAGCTAAAGGAGTTCATCACCACCAAACCAGGTTACAAGGAATGTTAAAAGAACTTCTTTAAGGTGAAAAAAAAAAAAAAAAAAAATCAAAAATATGAATAAAATGCCAATAGCTACATATCTATCAACAATTACTTTCAATGGAAATGGATTGATTAAATGCTCTAATCAAAAGACCTAAGAGGGCTGCCTACAAGAGACTCACTTCAGATACAAAGGCACACACAGACTGAAAGAAAAGGGATGGGGAAAAGACATTTCATGAAAATGGACACAAACAAAAAAAGCTGAGGTAGCAATACTTATATCAGACATCCCTGCAGAGTGAGCTGAGATTTCAGTATCTCTCTATGGGCAGCATCTACTTCCTTACCTCATTATCAAGGGCCATTCAACTTGTCTTGGCCAATGATATCTGAACAGAAGAGACTGTTGCCAATCAAATCCTAAGCAGAGGCTTTACAAACGGTTGCAAGCTTCTGCTGGCATTCTTGCGCTTTTACCTCTGCCATGAGATGGGTAAGTCAACATTAGTGGCAGCTTCCTCAGCTTGGATTTGAAAGGAAGACACAAAGACCACTCCAATGAGTGACACTGCAGCCACTGCAATCTACAAATACCACTGAAGAGAAAGATACCACTGCTATGAGTGAACAAAATTGGAGATTGTTACTGCAGCCTTACTAGTGAGGCAAACTGATGTATTAAGTATCCACCAGGACTGTTTTTTGCATATAATCTGGAGGACTTGACCAAGCTGGGACTGGACCATTAAAGAAGCCAGGTCAGGATGGAAGGGCATTTGCTATGAGCAAGGTTTTGTATGGAAGGCCAAAGGAAAAATGACAGTTATACTTTTAAGGGCTTTACGTTCCATTTGGGAGAAATGTTTGACTTCACTAGGCAGCTATAACTGAAGACTGTTTAAAGGGGAAAAAAATGCCAGAGGACTTTAAGATTTATTCTTTCCAGAGGTAAACTATCAGAAGATACTTCATAGAAAAATTGCAATTTAATTTGAACTTTGAAGGAGGGAAACATCATCTTCTATAAGAGAACAGGAAGAATAGTCACATTTCTGTAAATGTAAACACATTAGCAAATGCACAACATTTAGAACAGAAGCGCAGATAAACATGTGCAGGAACGAAGACTTCAAATAAGAAAGGACATTAAAACTGGAAATAAAGGTCAAGCCAAATTGTACAGAGACTTGATGCCAACCTATAAAACACTGAAATTGAGTTTCATCAAATAATACTCACAAACACCTGGAAATGACATCAAAATGTGATGATTGTAGGTCCTTCAATAGACAGATGTCTAAATAGCAGCAGTGACATTTCACTTTCCCTCTTTTGAGCCACAAAATGGAGAAACTTCGCTCAAAAAAAGTTACACATGGCATGGTGTTGCGTGGAATCTATTTTATATTCTTCAGGCCATCAGCTAATGCCCCCTCAGAATCACAAAATCCTGCTCCCCAATATAGTTCTCTTTGGAAATCTGCCATTTTAAATGCCCAAGGAGAAATGTAGCAATATGAAGCCTGCATATAAAACACGTAGACTAATGTGACTCTCTCTCTCCACACACACACACACACACACACACACACACACACACACACACACTTTAATGAGGAATTTTAAGTAATACGAGGCAAAAATATACACTTTTTATGGGTTGCTTTAAATTGTTCATAATTCTATAAAACAATCATTTGATTTAGCAAACTTTTTTTCCCCTTCTATTCTTAACCATTATCTTGCCTTCTTTCTGGAAAGTAAATTAGAAGAAAAAAAAAAACCAGATTGTAATGTTGCAACTTTATAAATGAGGTTTCAAACACAAAAACTATTCTTATTAAATATTATGGCTACAATTTCTAATGCTAAATGTGTTTGTTACATGTAATATTCAATGAGTGTTAAGACAATATTGCAATGCTAATTTAATTTTAGTACTTCTTGTGCTATTTTCATTTCAGGTCACAGCTTTAATATTTCATTAACATTCTAGTAACATTTAATGAATTTGGACATTATAAACATTACTAAAATGGCTTGAATTGCTATGCATTTCTATGCATCTTTTATTTAGAAAATCAAAAGACAGATGCTAAAATGTTAGCTTGGAAATAACTAATTTGAAGTCATTTTCTAGAGGAAAGTACTTGGAGGCCTGACTCAAAACCATTTTATAATCAGTCAAATCTTCACCAACATATGCAGTATTAAATGAAGACTAAAAGCAATTTTCTAGATAATTCAAGCAAAATTTCATGTAAGGTGTGTTTTTATTTGCTTTGTTTCTCTGGTTAGTTGATTGGTTGGTTACTTTTTATGATAAAATAACATTTAGCCTGAATTCCACCTAAAGTATAGTCTCTCTCTATACTATAGTCTCTATACTATACGCTCTCTATTCTGACTCTATAATCATCGCTTCATGTTAGATATGTAGACACAATATCTGTGTTAATTATATTTGTACATAGAACAGGAAAACTTACAAATATAGCCCAAGTAATTTTTAGAAATCTCCATTGTTTTGCCTATATTACAATGTCAAAGAAAAAGGATTTTGTTCAAATTAATACAATATTTACAGAGGGCCAATTTCTTAGTAAATCCAGCTCACAGTTATTGAAGCTGTACCATGGTAAAGGCACTATGCTAGGGGGTGTAACCAGAAAGAATATGGTAGCATTTAATATCTAGGTAAAGGGAAAAGACTTAGCACCACAAGCCAAGTTAAAATTAGGGTTTAAAAGCTAAATCTAAGTCTGATCAAGTCACTCATTTATGTAAATTCCTTCAATGAAATTCCGCTGTTCTTGGCAATTGCCTACTACCTCTTCACCTTCTCACCTAGCCACTCCAAGGGCTAGAGAATCTATAGATTTCTAAAACTTTTCTACACACAGAATTATACATCATCCTCTAATACCAAGATTTGTATTTCTTCTTTGTCAAAAGTTTTTCATTTTATTTCTTTTGTCCTTCTGCACTGCCTTAGTTTTCAATTATGTAACACATATACAGAAAATCAAAAAGACATATATACCACTTAACAAACTGTGAAAATAAACACCCCTATAACTCACACCAAAATCAAGAAGTGGCACGCGGCCAGAGTCTGGAAAACTTGAGAGCTCCTTCTGGATCACGTCTTTCCTACCCGCAATAGTAACCATGCTATTCCATATTCTCAAATTCACTTCTTTTGCCTTCCTTTATCATTTTACTATCTAATTGTTCATCTTAAAACATTGTAGTTTAATTTGTTGCCTGTTTTTGAAATTTATGTAAATGTAATCAAACCATAAATATTCTTTCATATCTGACTTCTTTCACTTAGCATTATGAAGGTTTATCCATGTTTTGCAGGTATCTGTATATACTGAGGTCTAATTTTTTGGAATGAATATATAATAATGTGTTTACCTATTCTAATGTTGATGAAAATTAAGTATTTATAGTTTGGAACCACAATTAATAGCCTTGCTATAAACATTCTTGTCCATGTTTTTTATTGTACTTATGCATACATTGGAGTGGAATTGCCAAATCACATAATTGGTATGTTTCCAGTATCTTCCAGATAGTGTCAAGCTGCTTTCCAAACTAGCCATCACTATTTCATGTTCCCACTGTTAATTTATAAGAGTTCTTGTTGTTTTACGTTTTCACCAATATTTGATGTTTTCACATTCAAAATTTTGCCAATCTAGTGGTTATAGAGTGGTATTTAGGTTTTTTGCCTTTACTTTACAGTTTTAGTTCTTTTTTTCACAGTAATTATATATTTTATTTCTAATTATATATTGGAAGGGATGATAGCACACAGCCTTTTATTTTGTGACCACCAAGGAAATGCTTCCCAGGTTTCAGTGATAAATATTATGGTTACTCTAAGTTTTTTGTAAGATATGCTTGATTCAATCACAGAACGTCTCTCATTTTCCTAGTTTATAGCAAATGCTTGTTCTGTATCGAATGAGGTAATCATATCACTTTTCTTTGTTAGGCTAAAGTGGTGAATTCCATTATTTCACATGTTATTGTAAAACCAACCTTGTACCCTGAAATGAATCTAACTTAATTGTGAAGTATTATTCTTTTTATCTATAGACAGGTTTCATTTACTAATATCTTATCTAGGATTTAATATCCAAGTTTGCGGCAGAGATTGGTCTGTAATTTTTCTTTTTTGTAAAAATTTCTCAGTTTTAAAACCATGATCAGACTGTCTTCAAAAAATGAGTTAAGAAATTTCTATCTTTCATACTCTGAAAGAATGTGTATAAAATAATTATTTATTTTAAAATATTTGGTGACACTTCTTGGTGAAGCATTGGCACACGTGCGTGTGTGTATATGAAGGACTATAAATCAAGGTTTCTTTTAAAATTTATGATTCATAATATTTATTTCTCATTGTGTCATAGTTAAGTTGCATTTTTGCTTGCAATGTGTCCATTTCATATAATTAGTAATACCTATCAGCATTGTTTTCCATAAGCTCCTCATGTTTTCTTTGAAATTTCTTTAAGATTTCTAATGATGTCCTCTTTTTCAAATCTCTATTATACAATTGTATTATATGTGGTTAGTTGTTATTTTATTTGTTGTTTCATTCCTTACACTTTCCCTGAGTTTATTTTGCTATTCTTTTTGTTTTTCATATATTTTACATGTGTCTCTTGTGAAGAACATACAATTTGAGTTTTTGTGTTTTTGAATCCAGTTCAACAATATTTGTATTTTATGTAGAACATTTAGACTATTTACATTTTGTCTAATTACCGGTATATTTAGTTTATAACTACCACCGTATGATTTGATCTCTATACATAATGATTGTTCTATTTTTATTTTTCTCTATTTTCTTGCATTTATTTAGCATAATTGATTATTGCATCAGTTAGAGTTCAATTTAGAAACAGTACTGCTAGAAAAGGTGATGATGTAGATAGATAAAGATAGATGTAAAGGAATTTATCACATGGATTTGATCTTATGCAATTATGGGAGCTGGTTAGCATTCTTTGTAAGGCTGTCATTTTCACATCTGATGCTAGAGGTTAAAAGCCATAGGGTAAGCAGTTGGGAAGGAAATATGGGAGTAAAATAGAAGAGAGCAAGAATAAGCAGGAACCCATAAGCATGAGTTGGAGTCCACAAGTACAGAATGAAACCTGTGTCAGTTCTTGTTGTCTTCAACCTTGATGATTTTGGTGTTCAGTGGAAGCCAAAGACCTTCATATTGCTAAACATGCACTCCCCTGGCTCAGGAGTCAAAGAAACTGAAGGATGTTCCAAGGAAAGATGGAGCAGTTTCAGGCTTGGTCACTTTTTCCAAGAAAGGATAAGAGTAGTTTGGGGCTTGGCCAACGACTCAAGTCAACAGGGTAGGCCCACAGGTAAGAGAAAACATATGAGCTACAAAAACATTGCTGCTTCACTTCCGTCTTCCAATTACCCCACAAGAATTTTTCCTGTGGACCACTCTAACAAGTAACTTACAGGTTAGGAATTATGGAAAATGCAGGTTAGCTTAGCCAAGCTGATATACTGCAAAGTCATTACAACTGGTTGATACTAATCCATGTTATCTGTAGCTTGAAATTTATACACACTTTGATTGCTGCACTTTCACGATATGTGTTCAAATGTATATTTCCTTTTAATTATCCTATTGACATTTGTTGGGCTTATTGATCAGTTTTAGAAAATTGTCAATAATTTTCATATCATACTTCCTCATTTTCTTTCTCCACTCTTCTGGAACTTTGGCTAATGAATTTTAGACATTCTTATTCTAGCCTTTATATTGATTATTCTCTCAACTATATTTCTCTCTTTCTAATTTTCCTTATTTCAGTCTGAATTTCTTCTGAACTATCTTCCTGTTCATTAATTTTCTCTTCAGTTGTATCTCATCTGCCATAAGGATCATCTGGTAGATTTTAATATCAGTTATTATATTTTTTCAGTGATATAATTTCTAGTTCAATCTTTTTTAAACCTGAAATATCATATTTTATGGTTTCTAATGCTTTGCAGAAAATTTTTGCATTTATGTTTTATTTCTAAGAATATAATGAGCATAATGCTATCCAATTCTATTTTGGATAATTTCCATGTTTCTGCTCTTGTGAGTTTGTTTCTGTTGGTGATTGTTTCTGCTTATTTTAGTTTGTATTTTATTGCCTCATGTGCCTCATAAACTTTAATTGCTTGCTGATACTTTATTTGATAAATTCTTTTTAGAAGTAATTTGAGAACTAGGGTTTTATTATCTTGTGTCAGAAATAATTTTATTTATTTTTAATCTTTCTTCTAAGTTCCTGGGAAGCTAACAGTCTAAGCCCAAAGCATCAGAATTTTCTGCAATACCTAGATAATCAGGATACTACTTCTATTTCTACTGTATAGTACAGTGTTTGTGGTCATTGCCCAGAATAGGGACCATCTAACACAAAGTTTCAGTCTTCAGAGAGAACTAAAATCTGATTTTTTTTTCCCTTCAGTTCTAGGAGTTTGCCTCAAAGTTCTGCTTGTACTTCACAACTTTCCTAGAATTGGCAGATTGGTGATGGGCAACAGGTGATTCTCTGGGATCTGTTCTCCTAGTGGACAGAGAACTTTGTCCCTTATTTATTTCTCACTTGCTTTGGAGAAATGTCCTGAGATAGAAGCAGCTCTGGCCTAATTCATTGACTATTATCTTTCCCCTTTTTTGTCTGGTAATATATTACTATCTTTTAGATTTTCACTAGTTATTTTAGTTATCGTGACTGGAAGTATTAGTCCAAATCACCAATCACCCACTTGACAATTCTGGAAGTAGAAATCTTTCAGGAAGCTTTTTTTTTTTTTTTTACTGCCTATAAAATCTCTGTTTGTCTCTAGGGTCTTTGAAAATATTTCACCAGCATGTAAATTTTCCACCCATAAATTAGTAATTTTGAATCTCAAATTGGGTCCCCAGACATATTCTTAGACTCCTTGAATTCTCTCTTAAATATTAAACAAAAAATATTTTTATAATAAAAACTAATTGTATAATTGTTTATAGTCATTCACTCTCACTAGAATGTATTATCAATACCCATAATAATAACGTACTGATAGTTAACATTTATTTAATGTTCAAAGAGTTTAAGTAACTTGCCCTAGGTCATGTAGTTAGTAATTGATGGAACCTGGTTACGATATAAACAATCTGGCTCTAGATTTCCATCTATAAACCATTCCACCAAAAGTTCCTTGGAAGCAGTGACAGTGGTATCTCATTTACCACCTGAGTTCTCCATTCTCTAATACAATGCCTTATACACAGTAAGTGCTCAATTAATGTTTGTGGGAGGACTGCATGAATGAATTCAATGATTTTCATATGTATTATAAACATGATAATTTCCATAAAAATAAAAAGATGATATCAAATTAGATTGTCAGAAGAATACTTTACAAAGAAGTTAGATTCTGAATTAAGTCCAGAAGCCTGCATCTTGAATGTTAACTATAATTTGAATAGGGAAATAGAAATAATGAAAGCAAAAGCAACGAAGCAAAAAAATACAAATATATCCAAGACCTGCTTTAAATATGTTTGGAGTAATATGTTTGTGAGTCATAATATATATCTCAATATTAATAGTAATTATCATTTTGAACAAGGGTCCTAGACTAGTTTATATAATTATTTCATTAATATTATAGAGTATATATGTATTCCCATTTTACAGATAAGAAAATTGAGGTACCATGAGAAATAATTACCTCCAAATCATAGGGCTAGCAAATGGTGAAGTATGTACATACAATAGGAGCAAGAAGAAAATAGGACAGGGAAATTAAGGCCCAGAATTCAGATTTTCTGTATCTACATAAGGCATTTGGATTTTTTCCAGTAGACAAAGAAAACCAAAGAAATTCCACTTTTAAGGAGAAAAGTAACTGAAGTTCATGTGTATGAAGGAGAAGTCTCCTGGAAACAGGAATGATAGAATTTTTATCTGCACGAAAGTTGAAATAAGTTTTATTCTTTATACTTTTTCTGATTAGAATAACATTTATCTATTTGTGGCTGTTGCTATATCTGTTTGTTGGTCCGTTTCTGATGTTGCAACACACATATATCTAAATGTACTGTGTGTCAGTTAATGGGTTAGTTCCTAGGAAGACAAAGAAGAAACGGAAACAAAATATGCAAATAAACAACTCACAAACAATAAGGTGTATACTATTCATTTAAGAAGTAGACAGTAGTCTATCACTTCTTAAATATATAACTGTTGAACAACTATGGTGCACATCCAAAACTGATATAATGTATGTTAGCTATATCTACTAATAAAAATCTTATTTAAAAAAATTAAAAACAAAAGGAGTACACCTAGAATGTCTGGGTAAGCTTTCTTGGAAGGTTATACCTCAGCTGATATGAGGGATGTAAGGAGTTTAGCCTGGAAAATATGAGAATGTAGGTCCATTCCTAGATAAAAAGACAGCATAGGGAGAGGAACGGAAACATGAAACAGCCTAGTGTATAGGGAACTAGTTCTCAAAGGTGATGACAAAAGAGACCTCCAAAGATGGACACAGAGGCTCTTGCACACCATAACAAAAAGTTTTACCTTTATTGTATGCAATATCTGCAAACAATAAAATATTGTACCCATGACGCTGGCATGAATAGCTGTCAACATTTCGGTACATGACTTGAAATTTGTCCCCAGTGAGTTCTTATTAAGAACCTTCTACCTGCTCTGTGTGTGCCCACCCCACTTCCATTAACTACATAGGGTTTCAATTTGAGAGTGCAGATATTCCTAAATTTAGAATTGCTTCTCCCTCCACTGATGCTGGTTAAAGATGATGTAACTTACAGTAATCCAAAGTGAAGAATCCAAAGTAAGGAAAGCTCTGTGGATTTTAAAGTTCTGAAATCCTAGTTATTTATGAACTTTATAGAATAAAGTCAAAAGCAACTAAAACCCCATGCAAAAACTATAGCACATTTAAAAATATTTTTTTCAGATTCAGCCATAGAACTTCAAGGCCAATTCAAGGTGTATAGGTGAAAAAAAGTGCTATTTCATATGCTACTGGAGAAGTGTACTGGAGGCTTCTCATACTAAGGACGTGTTCCTGGTTGATAGTCTAACTAGTGTCAGTAGCTTCCATCTTTTTGGAGTTCTTTCTGTTTGCTTCATGAATTGTGCGAGGTTTTTGTCAAAAACAACAGCCCCATCTCTCTTTAGTGCCATGGAAATAGCTGTCTGCATAGATATTGCATCGCTAAAATTGTCCTTCGTGCCTAGTACTCAAGCAAATTTCTGCTTCCTTTCTTTGTGCCCAACCAACTCCTATCAACCCTGAAGGTGCTACTTGACGCCTTATCATCAGACATGCTTTCAATGTAACCAGTCCAACAGAGTGAAGGTGGCCCAGAACTCAGTACACATGTAGCAACTTGTTGGAAGTAGAAGTCATTATAAAATAAAACCCAACAAAACAGGGAGATGATCAAATCAAAACAGAAGTACTGGAAGCATTTGACACCGAGTTACAATATATAACTTCCGGTCAGTTAAGAAAACAATACAAGGCAATAGAATCTAAAAAAGAAGTCTTACTACCTGTAAGAGGTTTGGCTGATTCAGAGATGTCAAAAAAAAAGGCTCTTGCAAGGTTCAAATTCAAAAGATAAAATAGCTTCTAACTGCAAAATCTAACATGAAACAGACTGGATATAGTCCCTAGGGAGACTGAAGTTGAAGAGAGTCACAGTGTAAACTGCAAAAGAAGAATGTCGAAAATTGTCACCATCAATTTCAAGTGGCTTTAGAAGGCATTAGGTAACCTATGTGGGAAGACCAAGTAATACCAAATGATGGATTTTAACCCTGTTGTCACTGCTGAGCTGATGGATACAAATCACTCACCTTTTAAACTCCAAGTTGAAGAAATAGGATGCATTGAGCTGTGAGGGGATCAAATGGATGAAAGTGAGATACCAACACATCAGAAGGTATGCACCTCAACGTAGTCTGGATGAATTTTCTGAAATTGGTTACAGTAAAGAGAATTAATTCTCACTGAATTCTAAGGACTGGATTCTCTTATCCAGCAGTTTTACAATAATGATTAAAGAGAAGGTAATATATGTTGTAAACAAGGAACATTCCTAGAATCACTTCTAATCACACCAGGAGGGTGGACCTTTTCTACCTTTACACACATCTGAGTGGAGGATAGTGTGAGACATGGAAACCGAGAACATTTACCAGTCATGTGACCCGGGGACAACCACTCTCTCTCTGAAGCTTATTTTCTCTTTATAAGGAATTGAAAATTAAAAAAGGTTTTCTATTTCACAAGGGTTAAAAGAACTCTGTGCAAATGCACTGAAGTACATGTGTTTCAAGATAGCTATTTAAGGACAATTAACTACTTCTCCTCCCTCCCAACATGTCTTTGAGAAGTCCAAATGAAAATGCAAATTATATATAAAAAACATCATCAGTGCTAGAAAACAAGGAAGGTATTCGTCATTAAGACAAAAATTGTAAAGGATTTCTTTAAGATACAGTAAAGGTAAGAGCAGGTTATAAAAAGCAATAACCAGCTGGCAAACCAACAGAAGTGAAGGATGTGAAGAAGGGAACCCACTTGGGTAGTAAGTGAACAGGACTTTCCAACAGAGCCCTGGAAACTACTAATCTAAAACTGGCGTGAGCCAAGACAGGAGGACCGCCCCTGGGAAGACTAGCAAATTGAACAAATTGAAGAATTTCAGAAACTGTCTTAGTGTCTTAGTACCTAGGTGTATAAAATAGGCTGTGGCACTCATTGCCATTCATCCAACTAATGTGGTCAGCCCGCAAGGTGAGCCATGGGATTTGCTACTGTAGACTCATAAATACACAGCCGGTCATTTAGAGAATGTGTGACGTGACACCTTCCCTCACCTTAAATGGTAGGGGAACAATGGAAAATAGCCTTTCTGATAGCTCTGCCCATTCTTCCCTTGAACAGAAGTGAACAAAAGAATTTTTGATGGATCACAGGCATCTTAACTTTCCATCTGGGGGGAGTGGGTGAGGAGAGGCCATAGGTTACCTGGCAGAAAGAAAAAGATTTGAACAACTTCAGGGACTGCAAGCGTAAATACCAGCACAGATATGCAAACTTTGGAACAAAGTAAATTTTACTGCCAAAAAGAACCTTTCTTGTAGCCAACATCCTAGTTCCTACTTTCTGGCACTGGGGATAATGCAGGAAAAAAATAGACATAGACCCTCATCCTCATATGCTCATATCCTAAAATAAGTTATTTTCTTTTCTACTCGAAACCTGCTTCCCATTTGTATTGCCAGAGAAAGAAGGTCTGCATATAGAAAAATAAAATTATTGAATCCATACAAATAAATAAATAAATGAATAAATAAATAACCAGGTAAGAAATTTTTTTCAGAAGAAAAAAAGGACAACTAAATTAAAAAATTGAATTGAGACAGTAAAGAACAGATTGCCTACTGCAGCAAAACAAGCATTTGATTTAGAAACAGAAATCATTAAACACTGACTATAAAGAGTAAGATAGGTAATATTTTAGGCTGCGGATTCCATATACGGTCTTTGTTGCTCATCATCACCATCATCATGATCATGTCTAGCAACCCTTTAAAAATGTAAAAACCATTTTCAGCTCATGGGCCATACAAAAACAGGTCATGGTCCATAGTTTGCCAACCCCTGATTTAGAAGGTCAGTTTATTTCATTAACAGCATGTTAGAAAATATACTAAGATTCAGACAACGTTAGTGGAGAATAGATCCAGGAAATTTCCCAAAAGTGAGGGAGTAAACAAAAGATAGGCAAACCATAACTAAATAAATAACAAGCAGCATTTTCCCAAAATGAAGGCTAAAATGTTCAGTTTAAATGAGCCCAGAATGATGGATGAAAAATGACTGTAAAGAGAACTATTCGTACATGTATTTTAGTGCAGATTTTGAATTACAAGAGAAAGTTTTTAATCCTTCAAGAATTCAGGAAGAGAAATAAAAATGTTTACATAAAAAATGAAACTGATGTTCCCATTAAACTTTTTTTCTGTTTTATTAATCACCCGGAGGAAAGTGGAGCGATGTCTACCGTTTGACAAGTTGGGAGCTTAGCCAACTCATGTCATTCAGTTTAGCTGAGTCATGTTGCTGGAGCAACACAAAGTTTCCAACATCCAATGACCCAATAGTACATTAGCCATTACTCCTCCTGGATAAAAATATCTGAAAACGGACTCTAGGTGATAGAGAAATATATCAAAAAAAAAAAGTAGTTCAAGAGGAAAAGTAAGGCAAAAAAACCTGCTGTTGACAAAAACTTCTGAGAAGTGTAAGTTTAGGGGGGAAATGATATTCGTTCGAGTACAAAAGCTCTCAGAAATAAACAGAAAATAAAAAAATAGGAAATGTTTTAAAAACTAGAGACACAAAGGTAAACTATTACGGAAGACTTCAGATTCACATTCTATACTCTGGGGAGTGTGGCTCAAATACAAAACAATTTTTGTAAAATTTAAAGAGGATGTTGGATCTCTTGCTTGTGAGTGCAGCAGAGCATTGGCTCAAGCCATTTTTTCTGTGCCTCTAGACACACCAGTCTGAGACTTTTGTAGTTATGCGGTAATGCATCTGTAGTTGCAATATTTCTGTGAGAAATACCCCAGAAATATTCCCCACCTTAGGGACCTCCTTCCTCACAGACACACACTACCCAACCTCATTCATTTACTCACTTAAGAGAGACAGTGTGCCAGGGAACAACACAGACACAAATTCCTGCCCTAATGATGCCTGTATTCTAGAATAAGCTTATGTTCTCTTGTATTTGAACCCTCTTCCCCGTTTTGCATTGCCAGGGAAAGTGGGAGCATGGCATAAAAGTGATCCCACCAGCATGCTTTAATTTTTTATACATACATATCTTTTTTCTTCCTTTTCTTTTATCTTCTTTTCTTTTCCTTTCCTTATTCCTAAATTTGCTGTTAAAATGTGGATAAACGACTCTCCTTTGCTGCTGAGGATTAGAAGTAACTGTGGAAGGAGGCAGTCTAACAGTTACAAATGAGAGGTGTGGAGTCAGGGCGCCTGGCTCTGAACCCTGGTTTCATCCTTTAGAGGTACTTGTTGTAGACCTCAGACAAATTCCTGAACTTCTTTGGGCTTCAGTTTTTTTATCTATGTAATAAAGCAATCAATAGGATTTGCCTTAGGAAGTTGTAGTGAGGGTTAAGTAATATAAGTGATGAAAGGGTTGAGAATAGTGTCAGGCATGTAAAAAGTGCGCAATAATCCCTATATTCACATTTAATCATTATAGCTGATCCCACATAAGTGATGTGCCCTTCAAAGGATAACTATACGAATACCAGCAATAATAATGATGACTGTTCATTGAACCCTGATTTCTTCATCTTTTAAATGGACATAGTAAAAGTATACCCCCACACACACCCACAGATGTGAAAATCTATAGATGAAAGATCACACATATAATATTACAAGTCAATGCATAATTTGAACTCAGGTAATTCTAACCCCAACACTTTTTGTTCTGCTTGTGCCACTGCCTCGGAAAAAAGCAGCTGAGTCTCCTTTCATCCAAATAGCCCAATCCAACTTAATCCCCTTGGGACAATGCAAAGACTGTGAGCACGCTGAGCTGAGTGTCACTCACCCTGGCACTTCCCTGATGACGGGAGGCTTTTATAAAAAGAAAAGTGCAGTTTAGAGAAATGGCATTATGACATTATTGGACATAAAAAAATAAGGCAGACCGAGCTTTTTCGGGAGAACCCACTACCCTCAGAGAAGAGCTTAATATGTCCCTCTCAGAGAAAAGCAGTCCTTGTAAAAAGGAGTCATCATCTGAGAGGAACTTCACACTTGATAGGATGTTCAGCCACCACCTCAACGGCAAGAGGAGAGCAAGAGTCATATAGATGGGGTTATGAAGATAAAGGTTGCCATCGGAAGAATATCTGGCCTTAAAACCCCCTTAGCTTCTGTTTTAACACGAATTATAGCAACAGTAACTACCTATAAAATGCTTTCTCTGTGAGGGGCACTGTGCTGATTGCTTTACATGGTTTATCACATTCAGTCCTCACATAAATAAGGTAGGTTCTGTCATGATTCTCCTGATTCTCTAAATGAGGATAGTGAAACTCAGGGAGCTTCGGAAATTTGCCCGAGATTATAAAACTAATATGTAGAGTTGCTAGACCTGGATAATAAATTTTTGAGAAACAAATTACTAAATTGAATTAAACAAAATTAATCGTTTTTTGTTCAATTAATGTGATCATTCTTCAAGGAAGAAAAGCACATTGTGCCACTAACTTTAAGGCAAATAATTTATCAATTTAATTATTCACCCATAATCATGCATAGGTAATCTAACCAATGTTATCAAGGAGCCTACTTAGTACAAAGCACTTTGCTTGGCATTGTAGGAGATTGGTTTTTATAATCCGCAAAAGTATAAATTTACAAGGGACAATGTCCCTAACAAGGTCAGAAACTACATTAGCTTCTCTAAGAGTGGGCATCAGCCATCATGGTAGTATCTGGAACCACTTGGTATAAATTGAAGCTAGATTCACACCCATTATGATCCTACCCTACTACACAGCCTCATGCCCCCTTTCCCAAGAGAAAACAACCTCATGCTCTCACTCAGATTTTACTGAGTGATATGAAGATACCAGTTTTCTGACTTTTGTGCCATGATATTTAAGAAAAAGCTGAGAAGTTTAAGAAAACGTTGTTAACTACCAACTGGAGGGCAATTGTGCAAGGTGTAAGATTAGGGAGGGAAAGAAAAGTGGATCGGGATTGAGCAGAGGGGAAGTTGCAGTGCAATCCTACAAAATCTCAGCCAACCCCATGGAAGTTATAGTGCTGGAGGGTCCTTCACAGTTATACTGAGTTGGGGCAAGGGAGCCAAGCCAGTATATCTCCAAGGATGCAGTTTGCCCTTGGGTGAAAGTTTTCTTCATTACCCAATCTTCCAAAGGAAATCGTCAAAGAGGGATGACAACCAACGGCCATCTTTCAGTAGCTCTCCAGAGCTGGTAGAATAGATTCTTAATTCCTAATAGGGGAGTAAGGCAGTGTGTCAGAACCACCATGACAGTTCACACCGTGTGCCCCTTGGAATCATGTCTTTGTAATTGTCCTAGGGAGAGTGCTTTTAGGATTTCCGTGGGCTTCTCTTCCTGGGGGAAAGGCAGAAGGGGAAAGAACTGGAATGAACTGCACTGTCACTGTAATTGGACTTGGGGCCACAGCTAACATCATCGTCTCCCTCCTGCCTGACTTATTTTATTGTCAATATGGACAATGTTTCATTGTCACTTTTTTTCTAAAAATAAAATGGTCTTTATTGTTGTGAGAATGTGTTAGGAATAATCACTCTAGCAGGTTAAATTCTGTTCTACTTTCTTTTTTTATGTTTATGCTCACCAAGAAAGAATAATTCTAGTTTACCTGTTAAAGATCAAGGTGTATGCTCCACCTCCTTTGTAAGCATATACCAATGTCTTATATGGCTTTACTTTTTCATTTTCACTAATTCTGATTTATTCTAGGAATAAAAAGGCATTGTTTTATTTTATGCTTTCTTACTTATCACCATCAAAATAGTTCATTTATTATCCAATTATTCTGATGTGGTAAGTAAAGAAACAAAACCAGGTTTCAATGGATACTCTTTAAAGATTTGTTTTAAAAATGAATATATATGGAGGGCAAAAAAATGTATATGCATTTTAAGAGATGTTATCTATGCTCAAGCAATAGTTCGCCATAATCAGAAGTGTCTGGATGCTGATGGTAACCACTTTGAGCACCTCTGGTCATTGCAGAAGTCAAATGGGACTTGTATTCATCTTTTTTTTATTGGTACATATTGAGTATTATAATTTTCATACAGTTTTCCTTTTTTAAAATGTGTATTCATTTTTTTGGCACCTTCTGCATATATATAAAATTTAAATCTAAAGAAACCTTCCATGGATTAATATACGACTACAACTTAGTTTATGGAATAGTGAAGAGTGAACATTAATAAATTCTGCAGATTTGTAGATTTCTACTAACCACTGTTTGGAGTATGAAAGGGTAGTTCTTACTATATTTTGAATTATATCAAATTCTTATTAAAATCCTTGACCCTATACACCATAGATAGCCTTAATTTTGAAACTGAATTAAATTGACTTTTTCAAACACTAAGCTTTATTGTTTTTTAAGTTTTTATTCTTGAGGCTTTTAAAAATCAGACTGAGAGAGTTAAGTAGTTAGCTATTATTTGCTCCCAGCATCCATCTCCCCTAGAAATGGTAACAATCTACAAAAACCACCCTTTCCCCATTCCTTTTCTCTTGCCTGCTTTATGATTTCCTCCATGAATAGGCTCTCAGAGGTTTAAATAAATTAGAGGAACTGGCCTCCTTAGCCAAAGCAATTAGTTCAAGAATGGGTAGGCAATCAGAGCCAATGAGATGCATAGGCATGTTTTCTGGGGCTTCCAGAAATCAGTCTCAATCTCTCTCTCTTGCTCTCTTGCTCTCTTTCTCTCTTTCTCTCTCTCTCTGTCTCTCTCTGTCTCTCTCTGTCTCTCTCTCTCTCTCTCTCTCTCTCTCTCTCTTCCCCTCTCCACCCCCCCCCCTTTACCCTCCTTCCCTCTGTAAGGTAAGGTTTGGCCCAATTGCATTCATCTTGCAATATCAAATGGAACCAACGTAGAAATGTTACCACTTCCTGATGAAAGCAGAGAAAACAGACTCAGAGAATCTGACCCTAATAACTTTGTTTCTGCATCTGAATTAAACTATGTCAGAAGCTTGTCTTAATTTTAGACTGTCAGCTAGTGACTCAGTACATTCTCTTTTTTGTTTAGGCCAACTCAGTTAGATTTTCTGGCTAGCAGTCAAATGAATACTAACTGAAACCTAAAGAAAATCTGCCACTGATCCAAAGAGCAATTATTGTAAAATTAGCTCTTCATTACAAAATAGGAAAAAAGGAAATGCCAAACACTGTGTTATTCTTTTTATTCCTTTTGGGATGCTTATGTATCACCAGTACCTCTTCACAAGGCAACTTAAATGGGGAGTCTTAGGGAAAATATAATTAGTCTTCAAAAGTGAAATTACCTTGTTAAATCCATCAAAATCCAGATCGTAGTTCGGTCTTGCATACCTAGAAAATGAAATAAAATGTATCAGTATATCCCTTAATAATCAGTCTTCCAATGAGCACCATCATCAAACAAATTCACACAAGTCTAAATCTAATATCAATTTTGTAACAAATTCATCTAATTTCCAAATTTTCTGTCCAGGGCATCGCGTCCCCAATATTAATAGGACTGTAATGCCAAAATAGTCCTCATACTGTACTAGTGTGGGGGAGTGGTGGGGGTGTTGTTTGTTTGTTTGTTTGTTTGTTCACTTGGGATTTCTTTTGGTGAGCATGAACATGAAGCCAAGAGAGGACATATAACTTCAATGGTTCTCAACCAAAGACAGCAACTCCTCCTGAAAGTATTTAAACTAAACAGTGACTGCAAGAGTTTGTGGAGTATTATGAGCGTTTAGTGACCAAGACTAGGATACTGTTAACTTAGAAACAGGCTTGACCAAAATGCCAACAAATAATGAGTCTGTAGTGAGGACTGTTGGAATGCACAAACCCCAAGATCAGTATCCATTTCCCCTTATGATGTGCTGGCCCTGGTGGCAATGGCAATCTACAGCAATGAGGACCCCTAGCATGCAGTTTGCAGTCTCCGAATTGTGTTTCATATTAACAGAAACTAGAGTTTTAGGGAAATGGCTGAGTCCTAGTCTGGTGCAGGGAATGTACAACATGACATCTGGCTATCATGTACCAGAAAGCAAGAAGCTATAAAGACTAATGAACTCATGCCAGAGGGACAGAGGAGCTAACCTAAAGGCCCTTTCACTTCCTTATGATAGGGTAAATGAAAGAAAGAGAGAGACAGAGACAGAGAGGGAGAGAGAATTACAACACATCAAATATATAAGAACCTATGAGCTCATGATGATTTATAAACGTAAAAGTCATTGTTTATCACAATGAACCAACTCAATATTCTGCATATTAACAAATAAAAAAATATTAAACATTTATCTTGCTTTTCCTCCAAAACATTTTCTCAAGGTTACCAAATATTTGATAAGGAAAAGTTATTTTCTATAGAATGTTTAATAAAAGTGCAAGAGGAATGATAAAATTAGAAAATTACCATATTGCCATCCCAATTTTATTAATAATTATTAGTATATTAATGTTATTATATTATTTATATATCATTTTATTGTAATTAAATTATATATAATATATTATTACATTGCATTGTATTAATTATATAATTATATATAGATATATATTAATATAATTAATACAAGTATTAATTATATAATTATATATAGATATATATTAATATAATTAATACAAGTATAAGTATATTTAATATATTATAATATTTATATTATTATATTGATAATATCAATAGCAATAGTCATCAGTGGATTAAAAAACCTAACGGTGCAGTAGGAAATAATCTGCACCACCAAGTGTATTCTGATCAAAAATACCGTAGCTGAATCAAACCAAGTCTTAAGAAGGAAAAAAAAGATCACTTTAAAAATAATAGGAAAGTAAACAGCTATTTTAAAAAGGTCTCTCAGGAAAAGATGATCACCCAAATTCATAATATGGGGCATTCTACAGGACAAATGACCTAGTCTCTGCAAAAATTATAAGAAAATAAATAAACAAAAACATGAAGTGAAAAAAAGGAAAGGAACTATTATTGAATAAAAGAGACTTCAAATGCACAACAATTAGATATGATGTGAGACTCTTGTTTGCATCTTGATTTCAACAAACCAACTGTTAGCAGAAAATTTTGAGAAACTTAGGGAAATTAGAACATAGCTTGGGTATCAGATGGTACCCGAGTGGAATGGGATATGACGGTGCAGCCCATGGTCTCTTCAGATTGTAGCACTCCATGCTACAACCAGCTCTCACCGCTGTGCCCTGACGTTCACGTGTGGAGCTAAGGAGTAAGTCCGCCACCTGGACAAAAGGGTGGTGTTACTACTGGAGGCACTCAAGCAGAACCACACAGAACAGCAGCCCAACCTACAGCCAATTGGAGGAGAGGAATAACTCCTTGTGGGTACAGTTCCATGAAGTGACTAATAATTGAAGTGTTCATATAACCCAGATACTTCTGATATTTGCATCTTTTTAGTGATGTCCCGGCTAGTACAGGATGCCTGCTCTAAGAATGCATGCACGTTTTGCAAATCAGAGCTTTATCATTATTCTAAACTACCTAGATTCAAGATCCTTCTTCATTATCGCAAGAAATTTCAACATTGCACTTGTCAATGAAAGAAAAGGAATACTGGTTGTATTCTTTAAACCTAACTTTAAAATTTTTGAATTGCTTTAATAATGGTTTTAAATTTTTTATCACCCATTTGTGGAAACAAATTTTCTTGTTGATGATGACTATCAAAAATGTGAAGACATCGTCATTTAAAAATTCTTAATCAGAAATTGCCTGTGGTAATTTAATGTATAAAAGCCTGAGGAAAGTTATAGTTATGCTTACTGAAGCAAGCTCAAGTTTCTCATTTGAAATCTCAAAATTGTACTTGGATGTATTCTTCCAATTAAAGATGTAGTATTTTTCCTAACACTTTGCTTTATAAAGAGATGTAGGTATTTTCATCACCATGCCTTTATATGACTACTCCCAAATTTTCTCTGATTTACCTCAGGAAAGATTATTTTCTGCATGTGCTTTGACATGAAAAAAAGGCTGATAAGCACTCCCCTTGGGAAACTTGCATGACATGGGTGAATTCATTGACCTCTTATGTGCAGACATTTTCAGACAACCAAGATTTCCCAGTGGCATTTCCAACCCCATTCTCTCATGGTTTGATTCCCGTGCAGATGGAAACAAGCGCTAGTGACAGAAATAGCCTTGCTTGCTATCATTCAATTCCTTCAGTCCGTTAGAATGAGATCAATAAAGCTTCACTCTTTTGAAGGAAAAATTATGCCACTGCCTTGGAATGTCAAGAAAGACAGTATGTGAGTTCAGTAAGAGGATGTATTGATGATACAGATTTCCAATCCAAGTTAGAATGACTGCTTCAGGGTACAACAAGTGAGCCAAAATTATTCCAATCCATAGCAGCATGCCATTTGCCACAATTGGTATAGTATAGAAGCTTAATCCAGAGAAATAGCATTATTATTATTGCTGTCTTTGACATCTTGAATATCTTTTAGGCTCATTTACCTGTTTTCTAAAGAATTTAGAACTTTAGCACCTAACAACTACTCTTATTAATAATGGGTTTGACTGCCTGATTATCAAAAGAGTGTATCATCAGAGCTAAGTTGGCGCAGCATGGTGAGACAGCTTTGCAATTTAATGACTACATGGTAGCAGCTGTTTTCCCATTTGTGTGTTTCTTTTCTATTCAGAAATGAAAGGGCCTTGTGTAACCATTGGTGAGGCTTTCTCTCCTGCATATCCATCGTCACTACGGCTTATTCAAAGGAGGAATTTGTGAATGGCATAAAAGGATATTTCTCTAACTATTAAGACAAATGTGAACACTTGGAAAATAATCATTACATTCAGACAAAGAAGAATCATACAAATGCTGATGGTGATGAGTGTGGAAAATGGGACTCTGTTCCCATTGCCCTTATTGCTCCCCTAATGTGAGACAGGTGTTTTAGCCCTAAGAAAAATCAAGTAACTATTTACTGGTCTGAATACATAAAATAAAAGATGTAAAATATCTTTAATATGCATCGTGCTCATCACGGGCGCATTAAGAAGAGTACAAGGTCTTACTGATATTTAATCTTTGGTTAGGCAGGAGGGATAGTTGTGAACAGTGGATGTGCTGTGACTATGAACCGGTAGAGCCTTAGCTAAAGGCCTGTTATCCCAAGCCCATATTTCCCATGAAAAGCTATATGTGCTTGTGGTTTCATCTTTAAACAAGACATTCTTCCCTACTGCAGCAATTCATTGAAAAGTTGAGTTTATAGAGAGAATGTGTAGCTAACTGTTGAGTGCTTCAAACAGGATGGCAGAACACCATAGACTCTAAACAAGGAAATGTGTAATGATGCTGGTGATAGCGCTGCTGTGTCTGAATGGAGTAAGGCTCTCTGTTAAATGCCTCACACACATTCTCATTTAATCCTCCTGATTTTCCACAAGAGGGCCTATTTGTAACCCCATCTTCCTGATACAGAAAATAAGGCTTAGTACATGAACCCAAGTATGTCTGACTCAAAATACCATGCTCCAAATCCTTGGCTCATCGCTTCTTAATGAATGCATGTTAAAGTCCCTACATTTTATACATCAGACCTAGAGAAGCTGTTCTACCCTATGACAGCTGTATACATCCTTTCAACCTTTTTTTTGGAGAAAAGTGTTATCAAGTTGTGCTGCTTTACAGGCCTTTTATTAATTATTGTTGAATGGCAAAATTAATTTTTTACTTTTTGGAATCCCTTGTGTTATTAATTTAGACTCAATCTGAAGTACATGAGGATTTGTGTATTTTAATATATACTTGAAGAATGATTAAACATTGATCACTGTGATTATAACCACTATGAGACATGAAGATACCCACAGCCAGAAAGGTCAAGAATGAATTTTCCAGGTCATTGGCTCTGCCCAGATCTGCCTGGGTGAATCACACTCCACAGCCACTCAGCGTTCAGCTAGCATCTATGTAGATCAAAGCTGTGGCCACAATGGCTAACTCATGCACTAAATCCAAATGTCGAAATTTGTTAAACACATATTCCTGCAGAAAAACTGCCTAACTGAACCCACTGGAAGAGAAGTGGTAGAATGAATTCTTCGTCTGGATTTATAGTTAGGTGTTTTCATTTCCTACTGTGAAGAGCAGTCAAATGATAAAAGCAGTGGTACAGTAATAGCCTACCTGGGAAAAGAGTAAGGGTCTGCTGCTAAAAGTCTTCAGGGAGAGGCATGTAGAGGAATTAGTGAGATTGATGAAGTGTTTAGTGGTTTATGATACAGAGGTTCCTAATGGATTGCCCCTCCAGTCTTCCCTAACTGCGTGGAATATGAATGCATTAGTGAATGAATAAATCAGCAGCTTAATGATATAAAGTCTTTCAATGTATCAACCCAGCTGTTCATTCTTAATCTCTCTGCTCCTTTTCCCCACCCTTCTTTTTCCATCTCCTCACCCCTAATTAGGAATGTCTTGTGACTATAAGAGTGTAATAACCCTCACCTCTGCCACCACCACGTACACATCTTCCTTCTCAGGGTAGAAATATTAGCGAAGGAGCATTATAGACCCAAAGGCAAAAACCTGCCTCTCTATCTCTTTGTCTTTTTTCTCTCCTCCGGTTCTACCCAACCAATGCCCAGAGAGCACACACTGGACTACTCATAGTGACTGGCATTTATTATAGCAACATCACTCCTCATTCTTCTTATCGTCCCATGAAAATTAGTGGTGTTTGGACAGTCATAGCATGGCAAGGTGGGAATCCTGCTACCTACTGTCTCTCCCAGCTTTTAATCACAAAAAGATAGGAGAGAAAAAAATGACAACTATTAACTAGAGGAATGCTTATACTAAGACACATACAGTGCCACTTTATATAAACCACAACATACTACTTGGGTTAACATCAGACTCTCATATAAAGTTGAGCAGTTATGTCATCTCTTGCCTTCCACATCCTCTCTACATCAGAGTTTGCTATGCATTCTGGATTGACAAAGCCAACGTAATTATATTTGAAATGTTTGGAGACATAGAAATGAGTATTTAGCTACAATCCTGGATTTCCCTGAGACCTAGACGCTTGATGAGAAAAACTTGAATCCTATACCACTCGATGAAACTAAAGCCTTACACAGACATGTCTGAATGAACAGGGGAGACATGCAAGGCCGTGGTGGAACACAACATAAGGCGCCAAGATAAAATTATCACAAGTGGTAAATGAGTTTAGGAAGACAGGACTTCACAAGAGGGCCTGGACAATGGGAAGAACTACGTAGTTAATGTTAGCTATGAGGCTGCAAGTAAATGTATCCCCCATTTTTGCTATTACCTATGCCAGCTGAGAGGGAAAATTAAGGGGGTTATGAAACTAGGGGCTTCAGCTCCTCTGCTGTGGGATTCCCTTAATGAATGGAGTCGTGAGCAGCTGAGTTCTATAAAAGGACGTGAGGAAGAAACTTCTAAAGAAGCTCCAGCACTATATAAGCACAACAGGTCCGACCCTGCAGAGACCCAAGGCATTGTGTCCAGTCCTTCCAGTGAATCCCTTACAAACCAACGCTTTACAGCAATTGGCAATTATCTTCAGGCCAACCATGGCTTCCTGGCCCATACGTTTCTGATTTTCAACTTGCTCTTTAACTTTGGCCCCTGTTGGTTTTATGAGCACAGCTACGCATTTAGGATGTTTGCTAGATTTTACAAAGCATTTCTAGCTGTTTTATAATAGGAGAATTTTCAGATACCAATTTCAATATTCCTGGAAATTTAAGTGTCTTCATTTTTCATAGAATTCTTTCTAAAATAGATTTGTACAACAATGCTATTTGAAACAATAAATTCACTGATTTGGGGTTGGGGTTTCAGTTACTTTCATGTATTTTTTTGCCTGATACTATTCGTTCTCTGAGAACACTAGGCAGACGCCTTCTAAACTTTGGGGCTTAAGGATGTTCTTCCCTTTACTTAGTACTAACACATGGGCACCCCTTGCTTAATTAATTAATCGGTTTATCATTTTTATAGGTATTGGAGAAGGAGTTACTTAACTGAGCAATCTCTTATTGTATTAAAGAATCCATCGCTCTCATTCTGTGCACCCACTGGTTCTCTCAGCCCATCTTTAAGAGAATAAAATGAAATGAACTGTGTGGTTATATTTGAAATTCTGTTCTTTCTACAAATACAATCTGAAGACACGTGGTACAAAGCAAGTAGTGCATTGAGGATATTGTAAACATGTGGAAGTAGAGTACAAAAATGCTGGTTGGATTATTATTAATATAAGTCTAGCATTGAGTCAATTTCCTGAATTCCTGTTGGATCTTGACGGAGTTTCTCCAGGCATGTAAACTATTCCCTTGGTGCAAATTAAACACTTTCAAAGCTATGTTCACTTTCTGAGGCTTCTGTGGAACTAAATTCATTAAATTGGACTTTCCCAGTAGACTGAAAAGACTGAGTGCAATTTCTTTAAGTGCTCTTTAAGTAAAGGAAAGATGATTTTTTAAAAGTGTATTGATTTGACAACCATTCTGACTCCATTTACAGAAATAATAAGCAGAGGGCCCTCTGTCTGAAGAATATCCCACTCTGGCTCCAGATTTCTAATTGGCAGTTATATAGCTCTAGAGAAGGCAAGGCTGGGTAAAGAATTTTAAGGAGAATTCAATGGCATGGTGCATGATGATGTTTGCCTATCTCTAGTCCTCTTTTCCTATGTAAAACATCAACGATGGAGTGATGCCTGGACAGAGTAGAGAGAAGTTGAAAATAGGGATACAGAGAAGTTATGAGGAAGTTAGTAAAATACATGGAAACCAGACTACTGTGGACTTCCAAGTTGGTTACAAACCCACCAATGAATAGGCAGGTCTAGCCAAAGCATTAAACCCAGGTAAGAAGAATGGATACAAAGCCTTCACCTAATTACTAATATATCTCTTTTGCACACACTTTTAAAGGAGAGAAAAGAAAGGGTTACACAAGATCTCAAAAAGAAGGTTAAGACAGTAGCAAAGAGGATGGTGAGCAGAGCTTCATGGTACATGAAGAAAGGTGCTTAGAGTTCACTGGGTACTGAAATAGGACCAAGGACCTTTCAACATGAACATGGCGGTAAACTGATGGGAAAACAAAGGGATAATGTGAACATTGTTGAAGGGAGGCTTGAAAACAAATCTAAGGACTTTTAGGTCTGATGGTAATTACATATAAAAGCTACTGAAGTTCTGGCCTTGCACCCAACTTCTTTCAGCATGTCCTTTGAAGCCTTGCAATGGGGAATGATCCAGGCAGCACCAGAAATTTAGAGTATGATTGGGACAAACTTTAGAAAGATTTGCTGCAAACTTTAGTAGAAATATAAACATGTTAAAAAAAAAAAAAATAGACACTGAAGGTTGTCACAGGATTGCTTTCTAAGCTAAAGCTATGCCTCATAAATAAGTGGGCTTTAGAGAGTCAAGACAATGTTCAGAATCTAACCAATAAAAGCATCTTACAATGCTGGTATATCATCTACATTGACCCAGGAAGTCTACTTATAGGACTCTCTACTAAGGACACTTTTAAAAATGTAGGAAACACTTTATACACACATACTTATCAGAGTGTTATCTATAACTGTGAAACCCAAATGTCCAACCATAGGTATATAGTTAAATAAATGGGATTTTTTGAAGATCTGAAAATGAGATTTACACATCCAAGCAATAACATGGAAAACTGTTGTTCTATTTAAAATACAGGCTGTGATATATAGATATTTTTTGTATTAGAATTGTGAAAAAAAATTCTAAGCATAAAAAAAGTAATGGAAAGTCACTAAAAAGTCAGAATTCTAGAATTGAGGTGGAGGAGATGATGTCGACAATCTTCTCCTCTTCCTCTTCCTCTTCCTCTTCTGCTTTCTCATCTTCTATTTTATGATTTTCAAGTTTTATTTTAAAAGCTTGTATTATGTTTAAGTGATTTTGAAAAACAGTAGGGTAGAGGTCAAAGCCCACGTGAGGTTATTCATACAGGAAATAGATGCTCTAAAATGGTGTTTCTCAAAGATGGTGGGCATACATCAGAATAACCTAAAGTCCGTGATTCTATAGGTCTGGCGCAGGACCAGAAATTTTGCATTTCTCACATGTTCCCACATGATACTGATACTGCTGATCTAGGGACCACATTTTGAGAACCACTGATCTAGACAAATGCTAACTTTCATTCCTCATGAATCTCAAGATTTTACCCACTTCTCCATTGACCTCACCAGAAGGCTGTGTAGTGAAATTGTCTCTGCAACCAATATGACTTAACACTTTGCCCTTGGCCTTTGTCCAAGGTCAAAGTAAATAAGACACTTTTCTTCTTCTTGGAAAAGGTAACTGAGGACATTATTTTATATGTTCCAAGTTGCCTTTTCAAAAGCTTATTTTGAAAAAGCTTTCACAGAACAAATAAGAAAGAATTTAATCTTACTTTGTTAATTCGTATTAGGCAATAGGAACTGATTTTTAACTATGCATTTATACCTCTGCTTTATTCTTGAATTCAAGATGGTTTCCAAAAATATAGGACATGAGACAGAAAAAAGTTGCAAATAAGTAGGTGAGAAAATCAGGCCAATTTATGTCACCTAGATGGCATAGCCCTAGTATCCTTACCTTGGGAAGGTATGCATTTACCATTGTACTAGCTTCCTTCAGTTTGGTTTTCTGTGTTTCTTCTGTATTTAATTTCCTCTTACTCCTTTCTTTTAGCTTTGTGGACTTTCTTGTAGATATACCTTTCTTTCCATCTCATCTCCCCAAATAGCTATGTCACAGTAGGAAGGTGCTTATATTCCTATTACTCCCATAATTAATCTTTGACTAAATATCAACAAATAAAAGTTTGCATTCAACAAGCAACACCACTGAAATTAGCATTTAAAAAACAAGAATATTTAGGTCAACTTTCTCAAATGTAGTTTAAAATATTTGTTTGAACATCTCAACAAAGCCTTGAGAAACACAAGCTTTGGGAATATGAAAACCTCTCCAATTCAAGATCAAATCTAAGTGTTATAGGCATTGTAATGAACTTCACTCAACATCTCAAAATTAACCAGCTGAAAATGTTTGTTTTTCCTTTGTAAGCAGCATTCTATTCAACTTTTAGAAATGAGGATCCTGTCTTACAATGGAAAAGCCGCATATTGTCCTAGAGCTGGAACAAAATGTCCTTGACCTACTTATCCTTCACCAGAGCATTGCCTTTTGGTACCAGCTACTTAGCATATATTAAAGGAGCAGATTCCAGTAATTTCACTTCAAGGCTTAGAAATCCAGAGATTTCCTTTTGTTCTGCATAAAGAAAAATGTCACTCCTATTTCCAATGTTAAACTTCAGTAAGCTTCTGCTTAACTGAGCTCTGGCAATACTAGCCTCCTGATGCATCAGGACATCATAAGAGCATGGAAGGGAAAAAAATCAACTTTAGAATAAGTAATTGAAGTAATTAAACAGATGAGAAAACGAGACTATTGTGAACCAAGAGCAAGTAGATCAGCAGCAAGTTTAGAAGACACTCAATGTACTGCAAATACCTGCTTGCTTCTTCCTGATTTGGGGAATACGTGATTATAACTCAAATAACATACTAAAACTGCAACTGGCAAAGTCAGTGAAACAATAGAAGCCTATTTAAGGAAGAGGTTTTTATACTTTGCTTGTTAAATAGCAAACCATGTGATTGGCATTTGCTTACTTAGTAAGGCTTTTAGGGATGATGTTTTCAGGGTTGACACATTATCAATTCAAATTGGTAAATCAAGATACAGATGAAACTTGTCAGTGATATTGATATGGTTCAGAATTGTTTGGAATCGAAGTAAGCTCTGAATGAAGTGTTGATGGAAATTATTTTTAAGAAGTACTTATTAGGTTCCTCCTGGGTACAGAGTCTTGAATAAGACCCAGGAGAGACAGATAAATTATAAACATTGCTGAGAAATATTGTATACAAGGATAAACTGACAGAACTGCAACATGGAAAGAATTCAATGTGTTTGTATTCCATTTTTTAAGGGAAACATTATGACATAATTGGTTCAGAGTTTGCCCACTGGGGAATACTGTGCACTCACCGGGGGTCAGATGCTTCATATAAACATTACTTCATTTAGTCCTCACAACAGCCTGGAGAGGCAAAAACAATTGTGCCATTTACAAAGGAGGAAAAAATGAAGCTCAAAGTGTTTCAGCAACTGTCTCATAACAGCATTGTTTGTGGGAATCAGGACCAAGACTTGAAGCAGAACTGCCTCAAAAAACAGACAAGGTTGCCTCCAGTAGCCTCCAAGTTCTGGAGACACCCTCATCCAGACGCTCAGCAATGTCTCATTTCTAAATCAAAGACCACACTGTTCTTAGTTAAGATCTCAAATCTTATTTTCCTGAAACATGAAAGATACTAGGCACCTTTCAAACCAAGAGGCACTTTCAGTTTCCACAGGCACTTGAACTCCCTTCTTAGGAAGCCATGAATTGGAAATTAAAACCTATTCACACATTCCCAACAAACAAAAACAAAGAATTATGCAACAATATACTGGAAAGATACATAAAATCAGCTTAATCCCAAATATTTTAGTAAACTATTTCATGTGACCACACAGTACATAGAAAAACTATTTTGGAGTATCATTCCTTACATCTAAGCAAGCTGAAGCTTGGTGTGATGGCATGATCGTATAATACATTTGTGTACTTATTCAACAGACATTCATTGTATACTCACGTTGTATGAGTACTCACCCACTTATACCTTACACACCCAAATATTTTCTGAATCATTCCACTGCCCACCAGCTATTGTGCATGCTTGCATCCCATGGGCAACATTCCCACCTTACATTAACATCTCTACCTTTTTTAGACCTACTCATTTTTCAAGATTCAATTCAAGTGGTACTTCTTCCATGAAGCCTTTTCTTTTATCCACACAGGCGTAATTTTTCCTTCCTCTGTTATTTTCAAAAGCACTTTGTTTATAGCGCTATATGGTAATGCAGTATATTTATTTATGAATAATTATTGACTCAACAAACATTTATTAAATGCCTTCTAAGTGTTACTCTAAGTCAATGCTAAATGCTTAGTCTACAAAAATTAGAATTACGCAAAGACACTCCAGCTTGGGCTCACAGCCTGGTAGAAGATACTCACTTTTGTGTCTTACATAAGACTGAAAGCTCTTTGATATTTCAACTTATGTCTTATTCATTCCTGAAAACATAAACCAACATAAAACATAAACCATGTATTGCATAACACAGTCTTTCCCTTAGCAGCTTTCAAAAATTAGATTAAAATAACATGCAATTCTTGAAGTGAAAAATAATCAATGTATAGTTACATACAAGGAAAATACAGCATTTCTATCACTGTCTTCTTATTTCAGAGTGCAATAAAAGAAGATTTTTTTCTCTTTTCTGGAGTATCAAAGTAGGAACTAAGTAAATGGAGTTCCATGTTTACAAGCATATGCCAGGACTCATTAGACTCTTAAATGAACAGAGTCTGACATTAAATGGATTTTGAATATATTATTGGTCAAATTAAATCCCAAGAAACATTAAATAAATTACATAACGAAATGTCTTAGGCAGCGTGCTCACATAGGGAATACCCACATACAGCAATCAACAGAAAGCACACAAATTGATGTCCATTTATTTCTTCCAACCAGTGTTATAAATGGATTCTCTTTTATTTTCAAAGGAAAATGACAAACTAGTGAAGCTTATTCCAAGGTTGATCTAAATTTTCTATGGGTGTATAAGTTGCTTCAATATCTTAGATAGCCTAAGTCACAGTATTTTAAAGTCCCAATATGGGTGATTCATTTTCTTTCACTTTTCCTATCCTTTTAAGTCCTTACTTCTTAACGCCAACTTCTAGATCCAAATGACTTGCTATCTTTGGAATCTTCTTCCAGTAGTCACTTAAGAGAAGAGGGTATTGTGTATATTGCAATTTGAAAAGAGTTCTGTTCCATCTACAAAACTTGGGGCAGTGTAGAAGGTCTTGAAGAATGGATCTGTGTTCTACTTTTTTAAAAAGCCTTTCCAGTGAAGGGTAGATATCTTCCACAATTCAAGTTTGCTATGTCAATACTTTGCAGAACACCCAAATTTCACCTTTTATATCCTACTTACCCCTGATAGTTCTCTAATAAAAAAGAGAGTAAATTCAAATGATTCACTGAAGCTTGGTCAGTCTCCCACTGAAATTTGGGCAAAAATAAACCAAATGGTGCTTGTGGGCTAGAGTCCAATACAAGCTCTAAAAAGTAAAATGCTAAAAAATAATTTGAGATCTCTACAACCTGATAATCTTAGAGACTTTTCCTGAAATCTTCGAGGCAGAGCCAGAGTAAGAAGTGAAAAAGAAGGAAATGAAAACAGAAAAGTTGTGGAGCCAAATTAAAAATGAGCAGTGAGGTGTGATAAAGGAAACTATATGCCTAAAAGATGCCAGTAAGGAAATCCCCCTCTTAAAAGTGGAGTATTAGTCCTTTCTCAGGTTCTAATATTAGAACGAATGAGAAAATAAGTTTGTCTAGCTTTCTAAACTGCAACTGAAAGTAAGCGAGGAGTGGAAAGGGTGTAAGGCATTTGCTCCTGGTCAAACTGAAGATATTTTTCCAATATCCTGGGAACTCTCTACCAGTCATCTCAGAACAAAAGAATGTATTTGAAAGCTTCTAACCATGCACCACCTGATGAGTAGTTCAGAACTGGTTAAGTTCAGCACTTGTGTCAGACAATACATCTCATCAAATGTCTTCATTATATCTACCTCTGGCTATATTCACTTCTTTTATTCCCAGATTCAGAAAAGTTGCATGACTAATACAATAACCACTTGATTACCCTTCATCTATATCTCACCATTTCTCTGTCTCAAGCTCTCTCTCTCTCTCTATCTCTATCTCTATCTCTATCTCTATCTCTCACTCTGACTTTTTTCTGGAACAATTTGAAAGTTACAAAAATCACTTCACCCCTAAATATTTCATCATACATTCCCTAAGGATAAGAACATCATCCTACACAAATAAATTAACAATTCCATCTATTATCCAAATTAAAATTTCCCAAATTATTCCAAAAATGTATTTTATAACATTTTAAAATACAAGACTCAATGAATGTTGAAGCATCGCTTTTGATTTTTATGTCCTTTTAAACTTTTTAAATTTAGAAGTCTCATACTTTTATACTCCTTGGTTTGGTTTATAAAGATATGGATTTTTTTTGTTTTTTGAGGAGTACAAGCAGTTATTTTGAAGAGCAGATCACATTTTGAATTTTCTGATTGCTTTTTTATGATTCAGGTTACATATATTTGGAAAGAATAACAGAACTGCGACTGATGCTTTTTAGTATATCACATTAATAGCACAAGATATCAGATGGTCACACTCATAGTACTGCTGTTTGTTTGGTTAAAGTGTTGACTGCCAGATCTCTCTATTTATACAAGTACATTTCCCCTATAAAATCCAACAAGTAAATAATTTGTGGAGGTGAATCATTGAGTTTGACTGAAGGTCATATTTATAACCACATTGCACCTCAAAGTTTTAGTATCCACAGAGGAGCCTTGCCTAATCCAGTTACTACACTGGAGGTTGCCAACGGTGATCTAATTCTGTCAGTCCATCTACATTCACTAATTGGCATCTTTCTGAAAATAAGTGCTTTCATTTATACTCCCCACCTCACACACACACACACACACACACACACACACACACACACACACAATATCTCACAGTATCACTACCAAATCATAGAGATTTGTAACAGTGTGTTATAATCCATTATCATAAATCTTTGAAGCTCAAAGTATCCAATTTGTGGCCCATGGGAGCCCGTTCAAGCTGTCTTCAATAGCCTTTTGAAATGACCTTATTGTTTCTGATCACCTCTTTGCTTTCTTCCCCAAGATAATCCAGGCTCGCCAGGTGTTTATCCTGCCTCAGACCAGACTCAGCTATGTCAGCCATCTCTCACGTCAGTTGCAGTTCATTTCAATGGGAAATGGAATTTAGACACCAACTCTGGGAGCTAGATGTGCTCCTTAATAATGGGCTGTTAGTGCTTTGAGATCCTTTCAGTAGGCTGATAACCCACCTCTCTCTCCATCTCTCTCTTTCACGCTGTGGTGTAATTTTCTTATATATTGATATGCCTCCACTGGGGTATTAACTTTTATTATTATTTATTTTAAAGACTATTTTTAGAACAGTTTTAAGGTTACAAAAATACTTCTGTCTTCATACTCTGGAGTGGATGAGAGGAACAAATAAAATAATATATACCATGCCCTTTGAAAGATATAAACAGCTATAAAAACTTAGGACATTACAAAATGTTATTACTCATATAATTTAATACATGATCCGATATTTTGGCTTTAGGAACATTTTCCAGAAATTTTCTTAGTTTGTCTCCATTACTAGATGTTTAAGCCCTCTGCTCTCAGTTAAAAAACATCATTTAAGAATTTAACAGTATAATATGTTTGATCTTGCATGCTTCTTACAAAGTTGGAAATTCAAAGTTTGGGGAGAGCCCAGTAGCCTAAGGAATAATCTGGCATTGGTAGATTTGAAGAATAAAGGTTTTCCCTTTAATGCTGGCCCTCACTTCAATCAGCAAACTAAATTTTTCATCACATTTCTTACTCCCAATGAATTCCAATGTTGTGGGGTACTCTCAAAAAGCATTTAATCGTAATGCAAGTCATAAAACAGGTTATTAGTAAGGGATTGTTTCTCATAACAAAGAAGTTTGTTACAACCAAAACAATTCTTTACACTTACAAGAAACATTCTTCTGCTTAAAATGAAGTTTGTTCCCATTTTTAATAGAGTTTGAGTAAGTGTGGGTAATCAGGATGTAAAACCGGATGAAATGACACCAAGCAAGTTTCAACATCAACCCACAACATTTTTAACTTTCTCAGTCTCAGATGCTGCTATAAACACACACACACACACACACACACACGAAAAGATCACAAATAAAGAGACCTGAAAGGGAAATACTAGAGTTATGGAAGTGGAAGAGACCTTAGAGACATATAAGTAATTTGATACACAAAAGATAAAATCGAGACTTAGCAGGAAATTATTTGGCCTAAGTTCATAGTGGAAGTCAATGGGAGGACAGAGCTAGAGCCCAGGTGTCAGACCCCAAGTCCAGTGCTGTTCTATTACTATATGAACCTGTCTGTAGAGCCAGGTGTACACGTTGGTTACCTGTTCAGGGATTACATTAAACAGCGCAAGTGGTGAACTGAATATAACCTGGTTGGTGCGAGGAAAAGCAAAAAAATAAATGCAAAGAACATGAAAATGAGAGGATGGAGATTTCTTCCAGATTCTTATTCACCAGAAACCATGCCCCTAACATTTGGTTCTTCAAGGCAGCATGATCCTGTGATTCCAGCTGATGTTCCAGACATGGAAAGGAATGTTCTCTAGATACTTCCATGTAAATAACCTAAGATTTACTGCTGCCACCAAGACTACCAGTCTCTGGGCACTCTGCTGCATTTAAGAGTGTCCTTATCCTATTGGGTTTATGTGCTTGGATGGGTGTGAGGCCATGATCAGACCCTGGAATCATCAGCCTACGAATCACATGGTCCCTTGATGATGGCTTTTGCAGCAAACGCAGTTGTTCTTGAGAAAACATGGACATATTGAACTCTTAAGAAAGATCAGAGTCTCTCCTTCCTTTCAGGATTCGTAAAGGTCATGGTGCAGGAAAAAATAGAATGTTCTTATAAAATAATACCAGAAAAATCTATAAAGAAAAATAAAAATTATGTTTAAAGTACATATGTACAAAACAAAGAATGTTTTTGCAAGGACACATACAAACGAAAACAATACATATTAAATGCATTCAAAATGTTCTTGTGGTCAGAAAGGAAAATAGAATTAAGGATACAGGAAACAAATACAAAAAAAAAATAAACAAAATAAATATTTTAAAAGTATTTGTTATTTAGGGAAGTAGAAATGACACTTAGTATTTCACTACAAGAAATATCAATTCATCATACACTATATCACTTGACCTGACAACACAAAGCACTCAGAGATCAAAGACTGCATTCAACTAGGAGAGAGCTGGAAGTGAAAGAAAACAAAAATATCAACTGAAACAACAGGTTGGGCCGCTTGGATTTAGCTTAACTCATAGGTATCACAGGTGCTTATAAAATGACCACTTTTTCTTTTTACAATTGGATACTCAGAATATTAGCATAATGATAACTGTATGTTCAGGGCAAGTGGAGAATGTGGCAGAGAAGGAAGGAAAACCAAGGAAAATGAGGAGGTGTCTCAAATTAAGCCCAGGATTTAACCCTGAAAAGAGTGTGGAAAGAACAGACTGAGGCAAGAGGAAGCCAATCAACAGAGACCAGAGACTTTCTGGCAACAGGGAGGTTTTTCTTTGTAGGATGAACTTATACATCTGGGAAATTCAGCAGAAAGTTTAATTTTTTAGGTGACTATTAAAAAAAAAAAGGGAAATAGGTACACCTCTCAAAATATATGGCCCTTGGAAGCTAAAGGAGGTTTAACGCAATTTTAAAGCATAATGCAATTTTCAGCGAAAGTTTTTATTTTACACCCTCCCACCCCACCCCCCAAACACACCCACACACACTCCATGAATAGCCTGTTTTCACAGTTTTCATTTCTGTTCATTCTATAAGGTATTAGCTCACTCTCCTTCCCTTTTCACCTCTGGCCTTGAGAGGGACTCTAAGTAATAATGTAGGAGGAGAGCAATACAAGGAAACCCTTAGTTTTCCATTTTCCCCTTAGATGTCACCCCAGCTCACCCAGCAACTCTCCATTCAAGAACCGTGGTGCCGAAACCAGAGAGTCACGGGCAGAGTCGTGATCCAGAAGGATTGGCTAAATTACACCATTCCTGGGACACAATGACAGCCAGCTTTGCAGCGTAACACTAGACAAAAATCAAGCTAGCTCTAAGAGCCTTCTTGACACATGAAATAGAAGTCAAGAATAGTCCCTCTGCAGCATGGCTTCGTGTTAAAATCACCTGGGGAGATTTTTCACCAGACTCACCCCAAAAAAATTAAAATCACCAGGCTCACCCCAAACAAATTAAATCAGAATCTGTAAGGGTGGGGGTTGGCCTGGGTATTGTTAAAAGCTTTCAGGTAATTGTATTATGCACCCAGGGTGAGAACTAATATTCTAGAAGATCCAAGGAATAGATAATTAATGCAGTCTAGTTGCTTATTAAAGATGGTTTTCTAACAAAAATATTTAATTTGTGGCTAATCTAGGAAGCTGAAATGGAGAATTAACCCCAGGCTTTTTCTCACTGCGTTTTTTGAGGTCACAACTGGGTGCTAATGTATAAAGTGACAGATTGCACAAGGCTGAGAAAAATGTTCAGGGAGGTGGGTTGAAGTCAGCAAAAGGGAAGTACCCCCACTTCTGAGAGCAGGGACTGTGTCTTGTTCATCTTTGAATTCCCATCATCTCATATAGCGAGTGTCTGCACAGAGTGGGTTCAGTATAACTACCACATGTGACTGAATTGTCAGGATAAACTCCTTTCTGTCTGGGTTTGTCGGATGGATCTAGATTCTAGAGGGTTTTCCTCCTGAAAACCAGCATTCCTTAAGTAAGCACCTCCAGACCGGCTGTATAGACCTGTGGGCATGTAGGACTGGCTAATAATTTGATGCCCCTTAAAGTGATATTCACTTTAAACGCTGGCTGGCTGTTTAGAGAAGAAGCCAAAGCCTCTGCTGGGAGAGGACAGACAAGAGCTAGTGGTGATAATTTGGCTTTTTTCAGGTACCTGCACCAATCAGCTCTAGACCCAAATCTGCATAGAGCACTTTGCAAAACAAAAGCCCTCCAGTTAACTAACCCTCCCTGAGTACTCAAAGTAATTTTAGTGATCATCTATTGCCATTTAAACTTGTTGCTGAAGGTGTCACCTGAATCATCCTAGTACTTTGTTTTCCCTCAAAGGGACTACGGGAGATAAAATGTGATGCCTATTTTACCTTTCCCTGGTTCCCCACAGATTTACATATATCCTGCGTAGTTTGGAACCCTATGGTTGGCACATCTCTAAATCTACCTTGTTTCCCCAATTAATTGTCAACACCATCACACTACCTCAGACATTACCTGGTTCCTATGGGAAATCCCAATTCCATTGCCAGGCCTCTATTCACCTGCAAATTTTGCACCCTGAGGTGTTACTCAGATTCCTCACTCTAACTCCACAACAATCCCTTGCAAATCCTATGTCTCTGTCATGCTGACTATCCAGAATATTTGACTATCCAGAAATTCAGCCAACTGTTTACCCACTGTGAACACTTTATCATGTTGGAGTTATCTTCTATCTCTGCTTCAAAAATATAATCTAAAAGCTTTGCTGCAAATGGCATCATTTAATAAAACTTTCCCAGAACCAAATATGATTCTTTCTTCTCTGAGCCTCTATGCTATTGGGCAGTTCTTTTGCAGCACTAATCCTATTTTACTCCATGTACACGTGAGTCTGTATCAGCTGGATCTTTTAGTTATACGTAATATAAAACTCACTCAAACTGGCTGAAACAACAAAATCATTAACTGAGAAGTCAAGACTTTCAACACGGTTAAAGAACTTGAGTGAGTTCCAAATATCTGTGACGCTTCAATTCTTTCACTCTGCTTCCCTCCATGTGTTGGTTTCATCCTCAGAGCTGGCTCCCTTCAAGGTGGTAAGTTCACTGCTGGCAGCTACCATAACTTCCTCCTATACATGTGGCAGATACAGGATACAGTGTCTCATAATAATTGAAAAAGGAAATTTTGAGTTTCCTGTTGACTGACCCCATTTCCCAAAAATCCCTTTAACTAAGGAAACATCATGCATTGATTGATTGATTCCTGAATCAATCACCCTAGCACTAGAGTTTGGTTTAGACTAGGGCTGGGCACTGCCACAGACTGCATCACGGGGGCTGAATCCACCCAACAGCCTCTTTGTGTAAATAAAGTTTTATAGGAAGACAGATACACCTGTTTGTTTACTTTTCCTCTGTGGCAGCTACAAGGAAAGAGGTGAGTACTTGTGACAGAAAGTGTTTGGTTCCACAAAGCCTGAAATATTTACACTTTGGCCCTTTACAGAAAAAGTTTGCCAAACCGTCGTTTAAACCTATTTAGGACCATGCTTGAAAGGAGGCTTAGGGTCAGTCCCAAAGCATATGGCTGCTATGTAATGAAGGAGGAGAGGGTCTCAAATAGAATATCTATGTCTTATTAGGGAAAAAAAGGTAAGGTTCCTGATGTCACTGACCAAATTTATTCATTTTCATACTTTGCACAATGCTTTGAATTCAATTCAATTCAATAATTATCTGTAGAATATATGAGTCGAATTGAATTGTTGCATTCTCTCCTGTTAACTTCCTCTTCCAGTTCCTCTGGGCATATAGATATTGAATATTCTAGAAATTCTCTTGAGTGTAAAGAAGTTTCTCCAGTTTGCTTCCTCTGATATGCTGAGGAAATTATGGGATGTGACATTGGGTTTATAATCACCACCTCTTGATATGTGCCCACGTCAACCATAAACCCTAAAAATACTGTAGAAACTCCAAGAAAGGAGGTCATCATGCTATATGTTCTAGAGAAAAAGAAGTGCGAAAATTAAGTAATTATGTTCAGTAAGATTTCCTTATTTTTTTTCACAGAAACTTTACAACTATGAGGCAAGTTTTAAAGTATATTCTCCCTTTTTTACAGTATTATACTCAACCCATATTTTTATGGAATAATCAACCTGTGTAAATTTTAGTTTGGAAGATATCTTTGGTTGCTGAATGGTGTAATTATCATTATTTAAAATGAGAATAAAGAAATCACTTAATATTTATAGTTTAATATTTATAGTTCTGTCATGAAGAAATCATGCATACTGTGTTTCCATGAAAATAAGACTAGGTTTTATATTAAGTTTTGCTCCAAAAGACGCATCAGGGCTTATGTTCAAGGGGTGTCATCCTGAAAATTCATGCTAAGGCTTGTTTTCTGGTTAGGTCTTATTTTCAGGGAAACACGGTATGACTGAAATATTTTTAAATATAAATTAGGCACATATTCCTAAGATATTTTATTTAATAAGATGCCAGCTTTGTCATCAAATTAGTTTGTCCTATACCATTGCTGTTTGGTTGTTAGGAGGTATATTTTAGCCTACGGACTTATCTTTCTCATAAAATAGTGATTTTGAAAGGAAGGGAAGGTGATAAGAACACAGGATATAAAGCTACAAAAAATGTGGGTATTAATTATAATAAAAATTACAACAGTATAAAAGTACCATATTTTGCTGTGTATAATGAACACTTTGTTGCCCAAATTTGTGAGGAAAAAATAAGGATGCGCATTATACATGGGTAGTGCTAATTCCATATCTACATAAATGTTTATAATTCTTTGATTTATGCTTATGAGTTAAAAGTGTAAGTCTACAAAGCAGTAACAATATCTGCATGCAAACTAATACACTGGGATACGATAATTGGTTTCGTTGAACAAACTTGCAACGATGAAGAGTTCTTGGCCTTCTATGATGCATAAATATCGTAAATTTGTTACCGGTACATAAAATTTCAGGTAACTTATATCTGTTCTTGTGTTTTGTAATTATTTGTTACATAAAATTTCTTATACTATAAAACATAAATGCTAAAATTCCTTTATAATACAAAAAAACAAGTACCTAAATGTAAACAAATAAAAATTTGAATTAAAAAATTAAAACAAAAGATTTTTTTCCCTGAAAGCTTGGGCCAAAAATGTGGGTGCACATTACACACAGCAACATACAATACTTATGCTATCCTGAGATCCAAAATATTCAATATTGTATGTGAATATCAAGTTGAAAAATGCAAGGAAAAACATTCTTAACTTTCCGAACAAACTGCAGAATTCCATGCTGAAAGCAGAAATTGAGTAGATGAGAATTTGATGCCATTATTGACTGTGAGTTCAGAATCCTGCGATTTTTAACAATTAAAATACTAGCTAATTCAAAGCGAGGTAATTCTGTTTGACATTTGGATTCTTGTTTACTATTCAGTTCCCTGTTTCATCACTCTAACGTAGCAAGTACTCTCCAAATGCAAATTGGAGATGACTGCTCCCTTATCTCGTCTACGTGTCGCGAAGGGAAATGTCTTACCCCATAATACCTAATTTCTTGTCTTCCTGTTTCGGTCATGCATTGTCCACAGTGGATTTGAACTCAACCTTAAAATGCTGTAGTATTAGAATCTCATTACCTGATATTTACCACTGATTTCCTTTCATCCAAAATATAATTTTATGTCCTTAATTTTTCAGCATAAGCAAACCACTTCTAATACCCACATCTACTTGTACACTGTGGAATTCATTACAACTCAGATTCAGTTGTTCCCATTCACCATAACTCCTACTTAGGGCAGCCTCCAGAGAGGCAAATATTCTGTTTCTTCCTTGTAAATAGTAACCCACTGTTACCTGAAGGCTATATCTGATTTGTCTGTTTTTATGAAGATATGCAGCCTGTAGTACTATAGACTTCATTGAAATATAGAAACTTTTACTTTGCTTTACACATTAAATTTCCTCAAAAACCACCTTTAGCCTTTTAAAACCTTTCACCACCCAGTAATGTTCATGGTTCTCATCCACATTTGTCAACAGTTTCTGACTTTCCACACATCTTCCACTCTATTTCCTATTCTTTATCACTGAGAATAAGTTTCAGAAAACAGAACTGGGCTGTTTCACCTATTTTATACAATTGCAAAGGGTAGGATGAAAATTATGTCACGTTCTCTCCCTGAGCTGCCTTGTGCTCCATTCTACCTTACCTGATCTGGTCCTGAAATAGTCGTTCATGGACTATTTTGAAAAGTCCTTTAACATTCAATTTGTAGTTGCTCACCAAGACTTGCTACTCCCTTCACTCTTCTCCTCTGCTTACCTAGGTCTACACATTTACTTGGTCCTGGGAATGAATAATCCAAATAAAGGTATGTTAATACTACTTTACCATTTGGATATGTCTACATTGTAACACTCCATTCTATCACAGATATAAAATAACAGATTAGATGCAGTTTTTAAGAATCCCCTCCTCAGGTGAATTACTGTAAAACAGATGCTGTGTCCGCTGATGTTTAAGACTTCACCCATATAAACCTGGAAGAGGAGAGCACAATGACATGAGATGCAGATTGGGGTTTTCATTCTGGGTATGTGTCTGCCTGTCTGTCCCTGTGTCAGTGTGGACACATCTAAGTGGAGCCAAGTGACCAAGTAGGTGGAGTTAGAACAAAGAAAATGTATCAATAGAGAATGTATCAATTAAGTATGAGGAGGAGAAAACTTACACAATTTAGCCCCACAGATATGTTCAGTAAGCGTTGAATGAAGAAATCAACAAGATAAAGGAGAATTTCTTGATTATAGAATAAGAGACCTTATCTCCACTGAGTAAGATTCTTGAAGGGGACAGAACAGTCTGATTTGTTGGTGTTTTGAAGTCTGGTTTAAAGCAGGTCTTTCAATGGAAGGGCTTGAAAAGGATTGAGTAAAGATCTTGGTATAATAAACAACAGGTAAGGATTTTGAGGTGAGGGGTTCAAAGAGTGTGAGGCAGTAAATAGTCCACTGATACTTTTTATTGAAGAGTTAATGAGACTTACAGGAAATTTCTGGAATGAATAATAATTTTTTTTGCAACTTTTATATTCCTGGACAAGAGTCTTCTGGAATAGTAAAATCATATTGATGTAGACCGTAATAATGCTAGACCCTACATTTACAGATTCTGTAATCCGGCAAATCATTTACCCTCTCCATGTCTTGTTTTCCCCATCTATAAAATGGGAATACTATTTACCTTGCAGTTTGTTTGTGAAAACTAAATAAGATATATTTGTTAAGTTCCAGCAAAGTACCTGACATAAAAAAAGTATTCAACAAATACTAATTTTCCTTCCTTCTTTTCTAATTTCTGGACTCTGGCTCCAAAAATTCAACCAGCTTTTATTTATTTATATTCTATCTTTTTTGATAACTGGAAGTTTGTACCCTTTGATGACCTTCACCCATATCCTCCACCTATACTCCTAGCAACCATTATTCTACTCTATTTTCACAAGTTCATTGTTTTTAGATTTTATATATATGTGAGATCATGTGGTATCTGTCTTTATCTGTGTGACTTATTTCACTCAGCATAATGCCCTCAAGTTTTATCCAAGTTGTTGCAAATGAAAGGATCTATTCCTATTTTATGGCTGAATAATATTCGATTGTACATATATACTACATTTTCTTTATCAATTCATCTGTTTATGGACACTTAGGTTGTTTCCATGACCTGACTGTTGTGAATAACGCTGCAGTGAATATGTGGGTGTTCACAATCATCTTAAAGATAGTGATTTCATTTCCTTCAAACATATGAGGTCTGACATTTAAGTTTGCGAACTTGTTGCAACTATGTTGCTAACTTTTTTGATATTAGAGGGATTATTCATTAGGAATTTGTACCAACTGGACAAGCAGTTAACCACGTTTACTATTTGGAAGTGCTGAAACAGCTGCGTGAAAAAGTTACACGACTTGAACTTTTCGCCAACAATTCACGGCTCTTGCATCACGACAATGCACCAACTCACACGGCACTGTTTGCGAGGGAATTTGTAGCCAGTAAACAAATAACTGTATTGGACCACCCTCCCTACTCACCTGATCTGGGCCCCAATGACTTCTTTCTTTACCCAAAGATAAAGGAAATATTGAAAGGAAGACATTTTGATGACATTCAGGATATCAAGGGTAATATGACAGCTATGATGGCCATTCCAGAAAGAGGTCCAAAATTGCTTTGAAGGGTGGACTAGATGCTGGCATCGGTGCAAAACTTCCCAAGGGGAGTACTTCAAAGGTGACCATAGTGATATTCAGCAATGAGGTATGTAGCACTTTTTCAAAGATTAGTTCACTAACTTAATAGTCAGAACTTGTATACCCAGAAGTGGAATTGCTTGATCATATGGCAGAAACTCCATACTGTTTTCCACAGTGGCTGCACCAATTTATATTCTCACCAACAGTGTACAGAGGTTTTCTTTTATACCCTTTTGGTTCAGCCAGCTTTTAAATCTAAACTAAGAGTTCCCCCTCTCTACTTCCCTGCACTCCAAAGCTTCTGTAAATAATGACACAATCCTCCTAACTGCTCTTTTACTGAATGTTATGGGAAAATAAGTACATGAGATCTTTTTGTTTTAAACTTTTAGTTCTAATCACTTTGGAGGAAATAGATGTGAGAAAGTCATACATGTTCCAGATAATTCAGGAAATTCGTGTCATAGTCATTCCCAGATGTATTGAAACACTGAAGCCAGGCCTTTCTTTTATTTAGCCTGGCCAATTCATTTTTTTTTAAAGTGTCCCAAGGAGGTATTAGTCACATTTTTTTAAAGTGACTGATTATTGCTTAATATGTTACCAACAGCAGGGGAATACTCATACCAACTGAGAGATTGAAATACAAATGAACAAGGACCAGACCATAAGTGACAACAGAAATCTGACCCACAATCTTGGCAGCAAGCAGTGCAGGAAGCCAAATCACAACTTCTGCTACAATTGTTGGCCCAAAAAGGTCAGGACTGGGTCAATGACTGCCAGATAACCTAATTTTTGCCTCCCCCCCCCCGAAATTGAAGCCCATCAAAGAAAGACAAATGTATCCCTAAACCAATCATATAGACGCTGTGATTCTAATTAGCACACCTCTTATACCAACAGTCTCCAGTCAGAACTAACCCAAAGTCTTCACCCTCCCTTTTACTTACTCTTATATAATGCTTTCCTATTCCCCAGCTTGTCTTTGAGTTTCTGCCAAACACAAGTGACTCCCTTGCTGTAGCAAGCTCTGAATAAGTACCCTCTGCTTGTTCTCATTTAGGGGCGGGGGTCTTCATTTATTTATAAACAATGAGCCTTCTGCAAAATCCAAAGTCTTCAGTCACTTCTAGAGAGCCAGTTACTTAACAGATCACTCAAGTGTGAGCCCCTAGTTTCCTCTTGTTCTTCCAGCTTTCATTGACTTGACTGCACTCTCCAGGAACAAACCACATTTCTCGCCCACTGGATCGCACCAGAACTTAGTGATAACCATGCAAGGCTTTCTTCATCATGCCAATCAACAAAATTCATGTGCCACTGATGGACCTGCTTGAGTTAAAAAATGTATCTCCGAAGAGTAGACCTGGGGCACCAGAGCGCAGGAAGATGGCAAAGAAATTAAGCTGATGAAACAGAATAACCCATTCCCTGCTTACTGAAAGTCAGGACCTAAGGTTTGCGACAACATTGCTGACTTACGTCCCCATTTTAGTTGACCAGAAGAATACCCAAGTGCCTTCTTAGGTTTGAATAGACTTTGTGTGTGTGTGTGTGTGTGTGTGTGTGTGTGTGTGTGTGTGTGTATGTGTGTGAGATTTATTTCTCAAAGATATCCTGTGATAGTTTAGTAATAGCTCAGCAAACCAATGTTCAGATACATGAGCATGTTCACAGCCAACTGAAAATTATCTGGATGACTGCAACACACAAAAACTAGGGATTCAAGTCCAGATTCTCTGATTCTAAGTCTGATGTTCCTTGTGTCACACCCTAACAAAGTACATAGTGTGTTTTCAAAAAACAGGCTCATGTGAAAAAAATCCATGTCAAGTTTATAGAAATGTGGACATATTAAGTTGAATTGACATATGAAGTTGATTAGTTCTTCCATAGTACTCGATAGAGCAAGGGATCTGTATGATGTTTTACTGCTATCACAACTTTTACCACATTGTTCTATCATCATCAGATACCCTTCAGTGCCTCCTTGATGTTAGACACTATGACATTTTTGTGTCTGTGTCTCAAATGTTAACAGTTTGTAACACATCACAAATACACCATAAACGTTTGTTGAATAAATGTAGAAATTTTGTGAGGACGTCAAGAGATTTGAGACCAAGAGCTATATGTGCACTAACTAACAATGGAAATCGGTCAGATCAGTTAACCTACCTGAGACTTGTACTAGATTGCTGTTCCTCAACCATTTTTTCATTATTATTCACCTAAGGAGTCTTTTTAGTCTTTTTTTTTTTAAGTAGTCATTCTCCCTTGAAATTTTACCACATGTATGCTGTATATTCATTCATCTAATATATGTATATCTGTGTTTTATGCATAATAAGATTAAGGTTTTTTAACCGTCCAAGAACCAACATTGCCCTCATTGAAAATGCATTCACTACATGGTTGATGTTATACCAGCTACACAATACTGTAATTATTTGATTTCCTAAGTTTTACAAATTATTATCAATGATGTTTTAGTCTTCAGGGAAGTAGGAAGCTGTGTGAAGTCCATAGAAGTGATTGATAGTGAAAATTATTATAAACAAACAGGGCAAAGATGAAACTTATTCTGCCCCTATATATATAATGTCAGGCTCTATCCATTATAAACCTGGACGTTGCCTTTTGACCAGGGATCAGGGTAAAAGTAGGAATCTTCTCATAATATTGCTTTCTGTATTGTACCATCTATCTCCCAGAGGTCCACATGCCAGCAGGCCTCACTCAGAAATGATGTACATTAAAATAGAAGCTTCAAGTCACGAATCATGTCCTGGAGTGAGTAAGCCAAAATCTTTAAAAGTGCATTCCTCAGCAGGAACTCTAACATCACGTCTTTAATCTGAACGTTCTGATTTTTTCCTAAGTATTAATATACATCTCAGGTAGTCTCTTGGCTTAAAATCATGGAACAAGCATATTCAACTTAATAATTTGTGCTTGGATTTATACTGCATTACAATTGAATTAATGTGTCCCTTTCAATACAACATGCTACTCTGAAGTCATACAGGCTTATGGTTATGCAATAATTCTCTATGATTCTCCCTCCTGCCCTCTCTCCCTCCCTCTCTCACTCCCTCTCTCAGAATTCTCCAGTATGATTGATAGACAAATGAAGTCTACTATAAATCCAACCTTTATCATACTAGGTCATGATGAAACAACAGGATGATACTGACTTCAAAAATATTGCCATGGTAACTAGCAAAATTTGGATTTGAATGCAGTGAGAGAAAATGACTGTCTCTCAACAAACAAAAGAAAAAAATAACAGTCAAGCATATAGATTGATTTTGCCTAAGTAACTTGATTAACAAAGCTCTCTCTGTAAGGAGTATCACCCAGTTCTAAAATAGTCCTTCATTTCCTTGGCATTGAAATGAATAAACAGTGGGACAAAGAAAACCAACAATGACTGGGTAATAAGCTAATAAATACTCTGGTTATAAAATTTGTATTTGGTGCTGTGTTGCCAGTGACTGTGCTTTGAATGAATAGATTTCAGTAGGGGGTTAATATTAAAGAGTGTACTAAAAACAGAAATGTCAAAACTCAAATTTAGTCCATCCATCTCTGTTAAATCTAGTTCACAAAGGTTATAGGTCTCTGCTAAACATAATTTCAAAGCCTAACCTCCTCTCACCAGACTTCCCCAAATATGCCCAAACTAATTCCCAGAAGTTTCCTTCAGATAATCACCTTATCTCTCAATCAGATGGCTTTCCACATAGCTCGTCTTTTTTTTTTTAAGGGTTCAGATTTTGAGATTTGGTTGTACAAATCATTAGAATACACTTTCCATTAAATGATATATGTGCTGTTACATATTTAATGATATTGTTTTGAAGTTGGAACCACCCTGTTTGAAAGCAGCAGTTTCCATAGGAACAGGTTTTCCAACTAGATCTTACAAGAAGTATATCATAAATAATCGGCAATGCCCTGAGGGAGTTGTTAAACACCCAAAGAAAGGCAAGAAAGAAAATGAAGAGAGATGCCAGAGGACAGCCACACAGTGACATTTCACAGGGGAAAGGCAAATGCTGTCTAAATCCCCTAGATTCCGATTAAGGTAATAAATTAAACTTTCAGATTCCAAATCAATAACTGAAATGCAGTGCTGAGTTAATTCTAGTGCTGTTAAAAGAAAAGTGGTCATAAATAAATGACCAGAATTGCATTCAGTATTAATAACTCTACTATCCAGGACTGAATTAATGGCACTCAGCTCCCTATTACATAAATGTAATAACATAACTCAAAAAAAAACATATATTATTGTACAAAGAGTCGTTCTTAAACGAAAAGATTTCTTTTCAGGAAGAGCTTCTTTACCATAAGAAACTGGGCCACTGGGAAGCAGAAAACAGTCTCTTGATGTGATGGAGAAGTGAAGGGAACTGGGACGTAAGCCCTTTGCTCTCAGCTCTCTCCTTTTTCACAGGAGGTGTTGATTTTTAATCTTATCTCTACCTCTCATTTTCTCTGCAAGCCCTCTCCTCACACTTTAATCTCTAGCACTAGGTTTAGTTACATCCCTGCTGATTTTGCATAGGGAAGTTGTCACCTGGGATTTAAATCTAGTTGAAGATGAACAGCAAGAAAAAAGTCTGGTCTGTCTGTGGGAGTCCTGTGAAATAAAAAAATGCATATTGCAGACCAGGAGCTCTGTGGAAGGGGGAAAGCTATTCTCAGACAACTTTATTTAGGAGATGGCCCTATGAGGACTCTCTTTACATGGACCATGCCCTACCTTTAGTTGAAAACTGGAAAACAAATCAGACCCAGAGTTTCTTCTTTTTCAGGTTGTGATTGGTGCCAGAGGCTCTCGGAGGGCAGGGTACTCACTGGATGAAACACTGGGGCAGCAACACATAAAGACTCTTTTCTTAATTCCCCTTATCATAGCTGCTGCCACAGGCTGACTTTTTCTCAGACATACCTATACTGTATACCAACAAGAAAAAGTGTTCAAGAGCATGCAGACCACATATTTATTGGCAAGTTTCCAAAGTTCCTAATGGTAAAAATATCCTCCGGTCCCAAAGGTGTTAGAAGGTACTTGTCCTCACTTGCCTTTTCCGCTATCTTCCCATAGTGGGTATGGTTTACACAAAATGCCAAGGTGTGACACTCTGAGTTTCAATTCAGGGGGTGTCCTTACTGTACTGCATAGAAAGGATCATCAATGATTTGGGCAGAAATTAAGACAACTGTTTTGTTTTGTCTTTTGTGTTGTTGTTTTTTTTCACTTTAGAGCTGGAGAAAGGGCAGGCAAAAATAGCCCTTTGAAAATAAATTACATTGATTGAATTATAAAGAGAAAGAAGGAAAAAGGAGGAGCAGGAGGAGGAGGAGGAGAAAAAAATGTGGCAAAATTTTTGGAAAGTGTTTTATAGAAGACAGAACTGCCTTAATTTTTGTGCAGTAAAGCCCCAGTTATGCTGTAGATGAGGGTTCTCTTTTAAAGTCTAGAAGCTCTGCAATTGCAGACCATGTATACGGCTGAGAATTCCCTGAATGCACCAATACGAATGTGTTTAAATAAGTAAACAGATAAAGCAAAACTGATCTCAAAAAGAAGAGGGGAAAAAAACAGAACAAATCAGGACAAAGACACTGCTTTCAGCTCTGGATGATTAAAAATGTATTGAGTTCTCAGAAAGAAAGATTTGAAAATACTATATATATTATTAACATTAATGTAAATAATAATGTTTACTTTAACTTCATACGAGCATAGTTTTCATTGTGCTTCATCTCTGTTTTCTTTGCTGGGCCCAGCCAGGACCCTGGGTTCCTAAATGCTGATTGGGAGCCTGGGACCTGGAATTCACCCAGGGCTGCTGGAGCCAGCAGGCGGCAGGGTGAGCAGGGTGCCTGCGTTTGTAGGAGCCCACTGGCAGCCTGGTGACTCAGAAACTACCTGGGGCTATAGGAGCTGGTTGAGGCCACTGGAACTGACAGGCACTGAGACGAGCCTGTGAGCCCCAGGAGCCCACAGGCAGTCATCTTGGGCAGTGGGAATCAGCCTGGTACTGGGGTGAGGTGGCTCTGGGGTCCTTGGTGAAGTTGTGGTTCCCTTTGCTTTCCTATCTTTCACAAGAAGGCTGTGTCTCTTACTGCTGGGCTACCTGACCTTAGGGGATGAGTGATAGGGGTATGCGATTCTATTATTCCTGCCCTCCTCAATGCATCTTTTCTTATTTCCATGTTTCACTTAGGTGCTACAATACCTCTCCTGGAATCCTGGGCTCCTGTAAAGGTATTTTCATGTGTGTATAGTTCAAATTGATGTTTCTGGTGGGGGTTGAGTGCTAGAAATTCCTATGCTACCATTTTGCTAACATTATTCCTCCCAATTTCAAGATTTCTCAACAGAAATGAAAAACATATTTAAAAGCGGAATACAAAAATGTATCTCTAAAAGTTTATAATTTGAACAATGTAATATTTAGGTACAGGTAGATACATTTATGTTTCTTTTATTGCTATTATAATGTTTTTACACAATAAATAACATTTTAAAGGAAATTCTAGCTCTAGTAACTACAAAGTGCCTAAGCCTGAAATTCAACAGTAATCAAACACCAAAGAACAACGATTAGGGACAGTTCTAATGACTTCTATCTATTAACATAGAAGTCAAGAAGAACATAAGTAAAAACTAAAATGTGTGCAGAAATTGGAGAAGTCTATACAGGTAGCACCTATCTTCTCTGTTTAAGCCCTTTGTGGCCGCTCTACAAAGTATATGAGGTAAGGATGAACTAAGTGGTATGGCAGTGGAAAGAGACATTTTTTAAAAAGTGTGATGTGATTTAGGGATTAAAAGATGATGGAATCAAAGTTGACTTCAAGGTTTTGAACCTAGGTAATTGGTAAAAAAAAAAGATAATACCATTAATGGAGAAAGGAAAATGGGGAGGAAAATTTGTTTTGGGGATAGAATAATTAAGTCAACCTTAAGTATGTTTCATCTAAGATGACAAGAGGCTTCAACAGAAGTGTGCACTTGGGAGTATCATAGCACAAAAAGAAGATGAATTTAGAGGCATAAGTTTTGAAGTCATTAATTTAGCTACAGGTAAATAAGTATGATTTATATGCTTTATATTTTAAGGCAACATCTTGAAAGCTGAGACTGAACAACAGAATAAAGAAAGCTGTTTGAGTTTTGAGTTTAAACAAAAATGTCTCTCTTGTAGACAGCATAGAGCTAGTTCTTGGACATTAACCAGTTTGACAATCTGTGTCTTTAAATTTCTTTTTGTCCAATTTATTTATTGTTTCTCCACTTCTCTTTTCCTGCCTCTTTTGGAGTTAATCAAATATTTTATATTCTATTTCAATTCCTCTATTGGCTTTTTAGCTATACCTCTTTGTATTGTCATTCACTCTTCCTCCTTCCCTCCCTTCCTTCCTCCCTTCCTTCCTCCCTCCCTCCCTCCCTCCCTCCCTCCCTCCCTCCCTTCCTTCCTTCCTTCCTTCCTTCCTTCCTTCCTTCCTTCCTTCCTTCCTTCCTTCCTTCCTTCCTTCCTTTGTGGTTGTTCTAGGAATTACAATATGTATTTATCACAATCTACTTTGAGCTAACATTGTCCTATTTCATTTAAAACACGATAAATTTCCAATAGTGTGTTTTTATGTAATCCCACCTTTATGTTTTTGTTGTATATATTACATATATATATATATTCAATACTTCTATACTTCTATAAATCCTGCAACATTGTATAAGTTTTGCTTCAAACTGTCATGTTTTTTAAGAAATTAAGACGATAAAAATATATATGTCATTGCATATGTATTCACATGTGTACCAAGAAGAAAGTACTCTTCATTACTTCATTACATCCTATAGATTGGAGTTTCCATTTGATGTCATTTTCCTTAAATGTGAAGAACTTGCCTTAGCATTTCTTGTAATGAAGGTCAACTGAAAATAAATTCTTTGTGTTTTCTTATCTGAAAATTTCTTTGTTGCCTTCATTCTTGAAGAATATTTTTGATGCCTATAACATTTCAATTAACCTTTTTTTAAACTTTTTTTATGTCAACACTTAAAGATATCATTCCACTGATTATGACTTTTACTATTTCTGATGAGAAGTTTACCATTATTTTGTAAGCAATGGGTCATTTTCTCTCTGGATGCTTTCAATATTTTTTCTTCATCTTTGGTTTCCAGTAGCTTAAATATCATATTTCTAGGTGTGATTTTCTTTGTCTGGACTCTGGTTGGGATTTGCTGAGCTTCTTTTATCCTATTTAACTATTGTGTCTTTAAATTTTTTCTGCTCCTTCTGATCCAATTACACTTATATTTGACTACTCAATATATCCTATGAGTTATTGAAGATCTGTTTATCAGTTTACTTAACTTTTTCTCTCTTCTTCAGATTGGATAATTTCTAGTGATCAGTCCTGAATTCACTGATGCTTTCCTGTGCAATCTAAGTTTTTTCTTTTCAGATATTTTACTTTTGGTTCTAAATATTATATATTTTTGGAGTCTTTATTTCTCTTTTGAGATTCCCTAGCTGTGCATTCATTATAATTATATTTTTCTTTAAGTCCTTGAATATATACATAGTAGTGTTTTATAATCTTTGTCTGCAAATTTTTGGATTTGGTTTTGATTGGCTTTATTTTTCTTGACTATGGTTGTTACATTCCAATTTCTTCTCAGGTCTAGTAATTTTTATTGTACGCATCAAATTGTGGGTAATGAATTGTACAGTGTCTGAATTATGACTTCCTCCTTTAAAGGGTGATGCCTTTTGTTCTGGCAAGCAGTCCAATTACTGAAGAATCATTTTGGTTCTATCAGACTTGGTTCTATTATCTGTTGTGGCAGATTTCTTTGGGTTTTGAGTTCAGAACCGTGGTGTGCTCTTTACTGTATGTGACAATTTCCATAAAGTGTGGACATTCTATGATCTCTAGCATTGAAAACTGCTACTGCTCAGCAAATTCCCTCCACTCTGACTGGGCTGGACCTCCAGTGTCTTCCAGAACTTCAGGACCTCTAATATCAGCTGACTCCTTTCAGCTCTTAGCTTTTCAGCAAGCAATCTCTGCTAGTCTTTGTAAACACTTCCCTTCATATGTGCAGCTCAATGTTTGGCCAATTATACATGAAGAACTCCCACACAGATGTCTGGGTTCTCCTCTGTTCTGCTATATCTTGTTAGGTATGCTGCCCCATAAATGTCAATTGTTTCCACAGCATGAAACTTTGATCCATTTCTTCCTTAGCCCAGAAATTCAGCCCACTCTTCTTCCATTACCCTGCTCTATAATAACAAAGTAGCCTAGGTGGAAATCCATGGAAATCTTGTCAATCACTGGGTTCGCACTGTGTGTTTACCTTATCTAAAGGATCATAGCCCTAGATTGTTTTTTTGGTTGTTGTTTTTTTGTTGTTGTTGTTGTTTTTTGCTAAGTGACTGAAAATAGTTATTTCATATATTTTGTTCAATTGTATAGTTATTTATTGAGAAGGCAAGTTTGGTTCCAGTTACCTTGTGACCAAAAGCAGAAGTCATCCTAATTTTATTTTTGTAATAGCTATCGGCCCTTGACATATCATCTATCTGTTTATTTGCTTGTTGTAAGTCTTTCCTATTGCATCATGATTGAAATCTCCAAGAGAGCCAAGATTTTGTTTATTGTTTGATATTCTAAGCACTGCAACTAATGCATGTGATGTTTGTAAAAAGAGAAAAGAAGCATTCATTGATCAAAGAATGAGTGAACAAATTCCATAATCTTACATGTTCTCAGTAAATTGGCTTTTAAAAATTATATTACAGGTTTTAAAATTGTTTTTATAATTGTTAAACAAAGATCTCTAAACTGGTGTACCTCAGCTGACACCAATATTTAGTGTCCTGAATAGTAGCAGTGTCCTTGTAGGGTCTGTTCATACAATCCACTGTGTGGCACATTCCAAATCCATCCTTTTCTTATGAAATATATCATACTTATGAATATGGAAATATGTATACTAGAGTACATCGTGTTTTATATAGTTATAAAAATAATGATAAAATAAAACCTATGGACCTACCACCTAAATTATGAAACTGTACATTGCCATTATCTTTGAAGACTCCTGCCCTTTCTGATTTCATTACCTTCCCTCTCCCCGTGGTGGATTTAACTACAATTCTAATTTTTGTGTTAATTATTCTTTTGCTTTTCTTTCTAGTTTTGTATGTTACACATAAACATATATATGTATTGTTTGTTTTTCTTGATTTTGAACTATTATATTTACTGTATGAATATGTCATCTGTGCTTTGTCTCTACTAAATATAATTTTTGAGATTCACACATGATAATACATGTAGTTGTGATTTCATTTTCTGTAATACACCAACCTATGACTACGCTATAATTACCCATCTTACTGCTGATGAATATTTGGGCTGCTCAATTTTTTTGCTGTTACAAAAATTCTGCTTAGGAGGACCTCATACATGTCTTCAGTTGTACACATGTGCAAGTTTCTGGTAGAATATATATATACCTGGTATGGAAATGTTAAAATTTAAAGATAATCTCAAAGAGTTTTCCAAGGAGTCTCTTCCCACATACACTCCAAAATGCAGCCCATGAGAGTTCCCATTGCTCAATATACTTATCAATACTTAGTATACTTGTGGGTGAAATGTTATTTCATTATGCTTAATTTGTGTTTTCCTGATTACAAATGAGGTTGAGCATATTTTCATGTTTGTGAGCCATGCATATTTCTCCTACTGCAAAATGTCTGCTCGTACCATTGCTCACTTTGTTCTATTATGTTGCCTTCCTCTTGTTGATTTATAGGCACCTTTTATAGTACGGATACAAATCATCTCTTTATTATGATGTTTATCAAATAGGCTTCTCCCAGTTTCTGGCTTTTTCGCTTCTTAATAGTTGCCTTTGAAGAATAGAAGTTATTAATTTAAATAATATCAAATTTCTCACTCTTTACTCAGCTCTTTTGTGATAAGAGCTATCTGTGTCTTGCTTAAAAATTCTTCTCTTCTACAAAAGTGTAAGTTTCTTCTCTCATGTTTGTTTCTAAAATTTTTATAATTTTACCTTTCCTATTTAAGTCTTTGTTCACCTGGATTTGGGTTTTGTGTATGATAAGGTAGAGATCCATTTTCATTTTTCCATATGGAGGAACAGTTTTCCCAACATCATTTATTGAGTAACACTTCCTTTAATCTCTGTTCTGCAACAGCAACTTCTTTATCAGATTTCGATATGTGATCATGAATCAATTTTTAAGACCAATGTTCTGTTCCATTGTTCTGTTTGAGCTAGTGAACCTCCTTTATAGGGTGCTGTTATGAGCACAGTCCCACTCCTGAAGAGTCTTTTTTTAGTCTCTGACTTTTTTGACTTTTTTTGGCTTTAAACTCAATTTTATATTCACAAAAAAAGAAAATTTGATCGGCCCAAGTCAAACTGGTATCTACTCCAAGTTCCATCATCTGTGGTAGGAATTAAGGTCATCACATAGCACAGATATGGCCACTAGGGGTCCACCTCTACCTCCAAAGAAGGTGAGACTTGTGAGAAAGAGAGCTGGCCCAGTGCCTACAGCTCTGAGGCGTGATCAGAAGCATCAGAAGCACGATACTGTAGTCATATACAAGTACACAAGAGTTTGACTAAATTATTTTCAGAAACTGTTCACCAAAGAGTCAAAAATAATTATGACAATGAAATATTCTTTGCTTACTAACATGACAAGGATTGATTCAAATGATAATTGATCGTACTCCAGAGGATACAGTGGAAGGAGCATGCATTCATTGACGGCAGGAACTTAATTCTATGCAACTTTTCTAGATGGCAAATTAGCAGTATTTGTCAAACACTTAATAATACATGCTATATCATGTAATTGAAAATTTCTAAGACATTATCTTATGAGAATCATCACACATTTATGAAAAGATGCCTTAGGTCAAATTCTTCATAAGTAGGCCATGAGTCAAGAACTTATTGCAAGTGATTTATTAAGGAAGTGTTCCCAGGGGAAAATGGTAAGCAGGTATAAGTAGGATCCGGGAAAGACAAGCAAAGCAAGGGTGCAGTTGTATGCAAATCTTTAGGCAAGTTGCAGCTAATCCCTCAGCGAAACTCTAGACTTGAAGGCATGAGGCAAAGTTCCTGTGAGGTCATATCCAAACATCTGTCAGTCGCTGTTCAAGCACTGAATTTCCTAGGCATCTAATGATGTGGTTACAACAGGTGTATTATTCAGAGTTAATTATCATAGCAAAACAAAAGAAAATAAAACTGAAACAGCTTAATTATTGAGCAGTAAAAAGGATTAGAATAAAAATAATCCACTATTATTAAATATATAAATCTTAAAGATTATTTAGTAAAATGGCAAATGCATATACTGCATTTTTAAAGAGCAAAATATAAAACTATATATATAGTTTGAGACAAATTATATTATAAATTGATGATAGTATGGATAATAGGTAGATATGTAGATAGATAGATAAAAAGAGATAGACAGGAATAGAGATAGAGGAATAGGCATATTTTCTATCTTATACTCTGTGTTTTCACAATTATATACTATTATAAGTACATACTAAATTTTTGAAGAAAGAGAGAAAGCTGAAAGAAAGAAAGTGAGAAAGCAAGAGAAACGAGAAAGACAGGAGATCCTGCTAACATGTATGAATGTAAATACATAAATTGCATCAAAGTTCAATGCCAATTCCCTCCTGGACTACTGTCAATTGAAAACTACAGGTTTCTCCCACTATCTGAAAGTAGGGTATTCCTATGAAACCTTTTATGAGCCAAAATAGCATAAAGCAAAGAGTATTCCCTGCTTTCCAAAAGTTTGTGTCAGGGCATTTCACTTTTACTACAGACCTACATTAGCGCTGGTTAGTAGGTACTTTGTGAAAATGAAGTGGCCTAATTCAAACTTTTGGAAAGCAGGCAATACCTGTATTTGGGAAGTGCTTCTCCCATTCATCCCCATTTTGTCCACCCAACATCTAGGAATTTGTTCCTTGTTTCACAGAACAATGCTTATACGGTAGCCTTTGATGCAGGTACCCTGATGATTCTGAATACCATGGGCATGAGCGTGTGTGTATGTTTGTGTGTGTGTGAGTCTATGTGCTTTAATTCTCACAGGATAACTCAACAAAATTATCTTGTGTGGCACATTGGAACTTATGACTGAGAATTGTTGCCCTAGGTGATTCCGGAGAAGATGGACAAGTGTTAGAACGCCCTGAGTGAGCCAAAGGGGGAAGAACTGAGCTGCTGCAGGGGACTGTTGGCCACAGCAAGGGCAGCCAAGCCGCCATCTCCCCATGGATGTTGTTTGACAGCTCCTGGTGCACATGTCCACAGGAAAAATGTTGGAGCATCCCTTAGGGCAGCCCCAGGCATTAGCCAGGGCCCATCCCATGATCAGGCCATGCCTTTCAAAAGGTCACGTATTTGTGCTTTCTACTCCAAATTATTTCAAGTCGTGTATAAGCATTACTTAAATTAAAGGCCAAAACATTTTGAATGATCAAAATCTTAAAATTACTGTTTCAAAAACTTCCTCTAACTGAAAAATGCCCTTTCACATTTGAATGTCTCAGAATTGACCAAATGAATTGTTGTGTGGCCTCACAATCTGTGGCGGAAATTGAGATGAAGCGTGAGAATTCAGAAAGTGGGATTTTCAAATATATATATGAAGAAGAGAAAATAGGAGTTTTAAATGGAAATGACTTTTTCACCTTTAAATATAGGACTGGCACTTTCAGATTACTGTACAATCCATTTAACATCCTTGGGTAACATAAAAGAACTTTATCATCCATGGCTTATACCTATTTCAAACAGCATTTTTCTGATCTCTTTTTTAAAAATAAATTCTAAATTGTCCCAGAATATGTTATAACACACATACACACAAGACTGCATCGCTTTCCTCACATTAAGAGGTATTTTACTACATTTATAGTCCTTACAGTAGAGCAGCATCTGAAAGTTCATATGAACTATAAATTCATACTAAATCACCTTCTTATTTTATTGACCCTAGCACAAATTAATATTATTCATTTTATAGTTATTTAAAGATTACTCTCCTAAATATATGTAGTAAGAGCATTATCCTAAGTACCGGGTGGAGATTTGCTCTGAAAAATAAACTTCTCTTCATCACTGGGTCAGTTTCCTAGGGCTGCCATAACAAAGTACCATAGACTGCGTGGCCCAGACAGAAATGTATTTTTCACAGTTCTAGAAGTTAGAGTTCTGAGATCAAGGTGTCAGGAGGATTAGTTTGTTCTGAGGCCCCTTTCCTTGGCCAGTAGATGGCCGTCTTCTCTCTGTGTCTTCACATGGTCTTTCCTCCGTAACTATCTGTGCCCAAATTTCCTCTTCTTATAGGAATACCAATCATATTGGATTAGGGCTCACACTAATGACTTCATGTTAACTTAATTACCTATTTGAAGACCCCCATCTCCAAACACAGTCAACATTCTGGAGTACTGGGGGTTAGGACCTCAACATATGAATTGGGGTAGGAGAAGACACACTTCAGTCCATACAACCAGCTCCTAGCACAAGACATTTCTCAAAGAAATGTAAGTAGACCTGTTTCTGACTTGCAGTTGTTAACTAAAGAAAGTTTAAACCATAGGGCCCTAATTGTCTAAGAGGACAAAACCAGGGAGATGCCTCTACAGAATTGGAAGAAAGACAAACACTCAACCTATTTATCTGACTATGTCTTCTCAACCAGCACCCACTTCTGAGGAGTATGAAGGAGGCATGGTCTTGACTCATTAAACTAATGCAGCCTACATAGAGATCAAAACCAAGACACTGATTTCATCAGCATCTCTAACCACCACAAGTAACCAAGTTAAATAATAGTTACTAGGGGGAAATAATTTACCAATAAACGTTAGCATGTTTCTCTAAGACAGTATAAACCCCAATCAAAGTTTAAGTTTATGCAAGTTTATCATTATGTTTATTTATCCTAAAAAATGTTTTCTTTAATTTTTTTGTTTGTTGGTTTTAATTGTTACACATCATTCTCCTTTTGTGAAATAGATTCTACTCTTCCTGTATGTTCTCAAATCTTTCTTGTTTTCTAAGACCTAACTGCAATCCCATTTCTGGTGAGATTTCCTCAAATATTTTAGCTTGGATTTCTTTTTCATCTTTCTCTCTACTTATAGGCATAGTTACATAATTTATTCCTAGATGGTTTTTGTTTAATTTATACCTTACTAGTTGTATTGCTCCCAACCAGACAATAAAATTAGAACGGGTAAAGACTATAGCTTCTAGTCCTCTGTATACAGCAACCATTACAGTTGAGAAAATATAGTAGTTTGACTATATACGAGTATGCATTGACTAGTAGACTAGGATACACCAATCACTACCATTGTACACAGAATACTATCTTACCTTGTTTTTATTGTATTTATAGTTTAGTAAGATAAATATCCAGTGAAATGATTGATTGCAATATGTTTGGTAGATACTTTTAGGGTGAAGCATGGACATTATTGCAGGGAAAATGTGGAACCACTGAAGGGTTTTATCTGTGAGAGTGAAATGATTAGGTTGCATTTTTTTAAAAAAAACCTTTTGGGCACTGTTGTTGAAATGGGGAAGCTACAGCAAAAAGCCAGGTTAGAATTTTTGGTAGCCTAGACTTGGTTAATGGTAACGGGCATGGATGGAGATACAGACATTAAATATTTAAGAGCTGTGATCCATAGGCATAGCTGTAGCACATAAGAAAAGGAATCTTAAATAGCATGTAGTTTTTAGGCTTGAACAGCTGAGTAGACATTTAGGATAAAAACAAAAAGAATAGACATGGGGAGGAAGATGATGGCCTTATGTTTGATCATTTGAGCATGAAGTATTGAATATCCAAATAGAAATGTTGAGAAAAATATGCTAACCTGAATCTTAAGAAGAAAATTTTTGATGGAGATAAAGACTTGGAAATCACCTGCATACAGGTATTAACTGTAATAAAATCATGGAAATAAATACACTCGTTCCAGTAAAGAGGGCATGGTGAATAGTATAAAGAATGTAGAACCCCAAGAAGACCAAAATTAAAAGGTTGTAGAAAATAAAGACTCTCAAAGTAGACTAAAATGAGGAACCAAGAAACAATGAAAATCAGGGATGTGGGCATTTGGGAAGAAAGAATTCAAAGCAGCAGTTAGTGGTATACAATGTTAAATGCTCCCAAATGACTAAAGAAGAGTAAGGCTAAAATATACGTTTAATTTATAAATAAAGGCCATTGACGACTCTTAGTTTGGACTATTATATCAAATTACCATAGACTAGATGGCTGAAACAACAAGCATTTATTTCTCACAGTTCTGGAAGTCTCAGATCAGGGTGCCAGTGTGGTTGGATTCTGGTGCTGTCACCCTTCCCAACGTGCACATGGCTGTCTTGTTGCTTCTTGGTATGATGGAAAGAAGAGAGCAGAAGCAAGCTCTCTGGTGTTTCTTCTTATAAAGTCACTAATCCCATTCATGAGGGCTCCACTCTCATGACCTAATTACCTCCCAATGCCCCTACCTCCTGATACTATCACTTTGGAATTAGGATTTCAATATGTGAAGTTTTTTTGGGGGGGAGAGGGACACAAACATTCATTCTATAACAGTAACCTAAATGATTGTGATGCTATAGGAGAAGCAGAGCTAAATTAGAAGAGTGAGTGAAAGGGTGAAAGGTGAGAAAGTGGAGATAAGTTTTTCAACTAACATGTCTATACTTTTGCTTCACCTTCTACACTGTAGACTCTTGCAGAGTTAGTTGTTTCTTTAAGACCATATAAATCCCAATCCAAGGTTAAATTGTACGCAGATTTACTATTATTTTTATTTATCACAGGTGCTTACAGAAATACTTTAAAATCATTAGCATGGTTTACAAGGACTTCTTTGGTTTTGTCCCTTATGTTAACTGAATTTCATCTTCAGTTAGTCTCTCCAGCATTTCATCATATTTCTATCCATTTGCCCAAAAATACCAGAGTGTTTCATTCTCCCATACTTTTATACACAATGCTTTCTGCGGTATGCATGCCACTGCCCTTCACACCTTTTCTACTTGGCAAATTCCTCCATATCCTTTTATGATCCATTCAGATCACCTTTTCTACAAAGATTCCCCTGATATATTTCTTCTCCAGTGTAGCAGACATGTCTCTAGTACTCACACCATGCTTTATATCTGTCTCTTTTATGTCAACTGTATAGTCCAAATCCAAACACCATCAGGATTTCTTTAAGTGAGCTCACTACATTTTCATTCAATAGAGACAAGCTCCTCAGAAAATTATAGTTAGTAAAGCCTTATTTCATCATAATTCTCATAGCATCTATTCAATATAAAAAACAAAACAAAACAAAAAAAAAAAAACACTGGGAGTGTATATCTTCCACATCAAAGAAAGGTCTCATAAAGACATTTTATGCTACAAAATCTAAAAGCAATATTTAGGTTATTCCTAATATTAAGCAGAGGGGACTTACAATGCCATCAGTATTTGAAATGAATTGTAGAACTCACTTCCTTAATGGAAACAATTCTCTATATCAATTTAATCAACAGCTTAGAGTTTTTCCCATGTCTCACTAATGTTATCAGCTTTCAGGAGCTAGTGAGTATATTACTCCCAGATGAAATTTAGAAGCATTATGAGCTGGCATGGTGGAAATGAAGTTGAAGAAAAAGAAGCCCTATAGGAAAGAAAGTTTGGAACATAATAAAGAATGATTTCTCTGTTTTCTTGAGGAAAGAAACAACTCTAATAATGGTACTATAATGTTGCAAGAGATTAAAAATAAAAATATCCCAAACTATCATATTTCATTGAATGGGAAGGAAAAGTAAAAATAAATAAGGTAAATTATATAGTCTCCAAATTCAGCTAAAGTATTGACAAACTAAAATGAGAGGATAATAGATAAAAATATATTGTTAATAAAAATGTGTGAAAGGGAAATTGCACTGAATAAATTACAGATACCAGTCAGATATTAGAATTATAGCGAAAATCATGCAAAATATAATAGCTCTGGAGGAAAACAATCTGATCAAGTTCGTTAAAACCTATTCAAGCCTATTTTGAAGCTTGTTATGGAATAGGAAAATTATTAAACGTGTGAAAACATCTTAAAATCCAAGGTTCAAAGAATTAAACCTACAAACATTTCTATTCCCCTTTTGGAAAATAAATCGAACACAGAACTGTAGATTCAAGGAGTAAGAAGCAGAACAGAATAAATAATGCATCAGATTTAGATAATACTTTTTCTATTTTATCTCTGAACTGAAACCCTGCTCAGGCGTGGAAGCAAATTACTTCAGAGACTATAAGAAAGGAAATCAAGTTAGTAATATGGAATTGGACCAAACATAGACTATGATGTCAAAAGGATTTCTTTTTTCAGAATCAATAGGTGATGAAAGACTTATAAAAATTATGCAGAGATGAATTTGATCAAAACCATATGTTTCCCAGTCAAAGCATTTTGTAGTAAAACTAGTAAAATTTTGTATGGTCAGCACTCAAATCACGTCTTTTTCACCATAGAAAGTAGTTGCCTTTCAGCTTCCAAAATATAGCATATGATTTTTTTTTAACTTTCAATTTGTAATACATTCACATTGTTTAATATGAAAACAATATAGTGGAAAGTCTTCCTACCATCCCTGTCCCTCATTCTGGGACAACTTTTGTGAGTGGCTGGTATATATTTTCAGAGTTTCTTTATACAGATAAAAGTGCATATGAGTACATAATCTTGTTTTCTATCTTTTTACACCCCAAAATATTATAATATTTTCCAGTTTCTCTCCTTGTTTTCATCAGTAAACACATATCTGGGTATACTTTCTATATCAATAGCATTTTCAGATATATGTGAATAAATTGGTGGGGAAAAAGTAGTCTCTTATGAGTCTTCTATCTTCCACTCTTTCTCAGAATACTTTTACTTTATTTGACATTTGTGATTTCTCCTTTTAGTCCTATTAAAGTTACATTGTGGCTTATTTGCTTTATGATTTGTTGAAATAACACTAATAAATACATATATATATATGCATGTATATATATACACATATATAATATATATGATTTTGATGGGAATTGAACTATAAATTAATTTAAAAACCTGACTTTTAAAATAATTTTAATCTTCCCATCCAGAACAAAGACCTGATCTTAAATTTGCCAAATCTTCCTTTTTGTCACTTAGTAAAGTTTTTTTTTAAGATATTTGTTCCTCACTTTCATTAAAACTTTTAAGTTTTTCTTTTGGAATCCTTGAAGTCTAAACATTGAGTAAATGTTTGTTTTTGTTTTTTTATTTCAATATGATTCAAAATACCTTTTTATTTATTTTTTCTTTCTTTGGTTTGCAAAATTCAGTTGTTAAGTGAAAATGTCCCAGAGTCTGCCACAATGTCTTTAAAGCCATAATTCACCATCTCCTAGCTATGTCCCTTGGGGCAGGTAATTTAATCTCTGAAGACTTCATTTTCCTCATCTGTAATATGAGAATGATTATAATAATAGTACCTATATCGTAGGCTTGTTGTGATAATTAGCTGAGTAGTAGATATAATGGGCATAAGGAAAAGCACATGAAAATGAGGATAATGATGATGGTAATGATGAGGTAGAACAGTAAGTTGATTTGATAACCCTGGCAAGGAATGTGCAGAGATCTGTGTATATGTCTGTGTGTGATTCAATAAACAACTGCTTAAGCAAATTTAATTTACTTCCCTTTAATCGTCATAAAATTATCCTATGATCAGTTATCATGCTGCTCCATCCAAAGATGAAAAAAGCATCCCCGGTTGATCTTTCTCACATATCCCACAACTCACCCAGCAAGTCCTGTGGTTCTTCCTGCAAAATATGACCAAATTCAGACCTCTGTGTATCATCCCCACTGCTAACGCTGTATTCCAAACCATCATCCCTGGCAAGGTCAGTTTCATTAGCTTCTCAACAAGTCTTCTTGCTTCATCTCTTGCCCTTATATAATCTGTTCAGATAAGCAACCAAAGAGGTCTCTTTAAACTTAAATTAGATTTCATCATTCCTCATCCAGAATTTTCTAGTGGCTATCCATCAAGTAAAATCCAAATAATTTACAGGAGCTTAATGGACCTGTATTGTATGACTTGTGCCTCTATCTCCAACACAGACAGCCATTCACCTCCTGCCTCAATCCAACCCAATCACATTAGCTTTCCTGCTATTTCTTGAGAAGTCTTTCTCATCACTACCATAAGACTTTCCACTTCCTGTTTCTTTTATCTTGAAATCTACCCCTCTAGATGCAATATACAAACAGTTTTCTCACTATTTTCACGTCTTGGCTCCAATGTAAGGCTGTCAGATTAGAAAAGTAAAATGCAAGATACCTAGCTAAATTTGAATTTTAGATAAATAATGAACTTTATACTCTAATTATGTCCCAAATATTGCATGAGATATAGTTATACTAAAAAGTTATTTGTAACTTATCTGAAATTTGAATTTAATTGGTCATCCTGTATGTTATCTGGCAACCTTACTACTACTACCTCAGAGAGGTCTTTTTTATATTCATATCAGATAGACCCATCTCTTCCTCTGCTGCTGTCTAATTTCCTATGCTACTTTATTTTTCTTCATAGCACTCATTACTACCTGAAAAATTGTCTATTTGTTTATGTTTATAGGAAAAAAATTTTCCATTTAAAAATGTAGACTTCATGAGGACAAACATTTTCTCTCTTATTAAACCCTATTCTCAATGTCCAGCACATAATAGATGCTAAAATATATGTACTGAATGGCACAGAGGTATGTTCAAATGAACATAATTTTTCTTACTTTTTTGAAAACAGAAAATCCCTGGAGAAAAACAAACCTATTTCCATCATACAGTCTCAGACAATTTAAAAATCAATATGACACTCTTCTGTTTCTCAAGATACCATCTCAGACAAACCACATCAAGAGGTTATTTTTTTCTACTAGATGTTATCCTTGTGTGACATCCATATTCAGTCAAGATTCTTACACAATTAAAGACAAATTAAAATATAAAGGGGAACATTAACTTATAGATGTGGGAGAAAATTAGAGTTTAACAGTCTAATTTTACACATGGAGAAACTGAGTCTCAGAAATATAAAATGATTTTTCCAAAGCCAATATATTAACATAAGTTAACATATTTATTTGTTTGTATAACTTATAGCCTATTTGCTCCCCATTATATTGTAAGTTCCCTGAAAACAGAAACTTGATCTATTTGATTGATTGATTGCTTATAGTACCTTGAAGAGTGCTTGACACATAGTAGCACCTCAATAAATATTTGTGATTGGATAATGAGTCAAAAACTAAAATCTAGCTCCTGTGACTTTCAATCAAGTGGTCTTCCTATAAGATATGGTATATTGTTTTATTTAACTATGATGGAAATGTCCTGAATTACATCAGTTCTTTCCTTAAAAATAAAAACTAAAGAAACTTTCATTTACTACATTATAAACACCAAGTTACCAACATTTAATTAAGTCACCTATCCACATATAAAAGAGAAACCCCTATCTTTAGAAAGTGTTAATTGACTCAAACCTTACATGATACAAGAGAAACTTAAAACTTTAAATTTTCTTTAATTTGTACAAGAGTAGATTTGTAAGATTGAATACTCTAAATTATCCATACTAGTGAGTGTCTTTGGAGCATACCAAATAATAGCCCGTCTTTGGTGAATTTCAATGGTCATAAAACTTGTTCTCACTGTCTTGTTAAAAGAACAGCTACATTACAAATGGACTTGATGACAGAAGAGGCTTTAATGAAAGAAAAACAGAGCAAATATTATACCTTCAAAGATAAGCCCTGTGTCCAGAAATATAGGTCAAAATGATTTCTGAGTGGACTGGAGACATACAAGTATGAGTGACAGAGGAACATGGGAAAAAGGGATCTACCGTAATGCCTATATGGCCTTACAGATAAATGAATAAAACAGGATACCAGTAGAATACACATCCTATCTAAAATGCACAGTCTCTATTAAAACAAAAACGAAAACAAAAAAACACAGCCCTAGTATGGCTAAATCTTTCAATTTTTCTAAAGAAGTCAAAATTACTCATGTTCTTTAAATGCGAAATCTGTTGTTTTATAAGTATACATGCCAAATGAACTTGAAGGCCAGGCTAAATATGAATGTCAAACAGAAAAAAGAATTTGGAAATCACAGATAATATATGAAGAAAAATAATCACTTTTAAAAATTTTAATTAGTGTAAGTGGAAAGATAAGAAAATTATTACTTCCATGAAAAAGAGCAAGACGCTACTTTAAAAAAATTTAAAACATGAAAGGGCTTTTGAAATGAAAAATAATCAAACATGTGAAACTAATTGTATGGAAAATCAAATAAGTGGAAAATAAAGTGAAAATAGTCATTCAGACATTATAATTAAAAGGTAATAAGGATAATAGATGAAAGAATTAGAGGATCATTCAAAGAATCTTTGTTCTATATAATAGGAGATAAAAGTAAAAATGGAAGGGAAGATATTTTCAAATAAGTAATATAGGATAATTTCCCCAAACTATTGGAAATGGATATCCAGTTAGAAAAGACCCATCAAATGCCCAAAAGACTAAATTTTAAAAAGTCCACATATCGATCTAAAATTTCAGAAGACAAGAAATAAAGAGAAGATCCTAAAATCTTCAAATAAACTTCACTAGCCCTTCAATGCAGAACCACAGGTCATAAACAATAAAACAGATATCAGAATGATGTCAGGATTCCAAGTCCTAAAATGCCTTCAATGCCTTTGAAATTCTGAGGGAAACTGATTTTCAACCTACAATTCTAAATCGAGTCAACATGCCGTGGTGGTAAAATATTTTCACACAAGCAACAATTTTAAAATTCACTTCCCATGCTACCTTAAATTAAGAAAAAAATATATATTATCCAGGAAACAGAAGATTCAGCAAAAGAAGCAAGCAAGCAGTAGTTCTAAGGCAATAAGTGCCCTGGAGAGCAATCAGTTCAGACCAGCACAAGAGAAGAAAGGTTATGGGAGAAGGAGGTCTCAGGAGTTTAGGTATTACTATGGTAGGGGTATTATTTTACACACAACTACATGAGAAAGAGAAAGAGAGAGAGAGAGAGAGAGAGAGAGAGAGAGAGAGAATGAGAGAGAGAAAGGAAGGGAGGGGAGGGGAGGGAAGGGGGGAGGGGAGGGAAAAAGAGATTTGAGGTTATTTACAAAGAAGTTACAGTGATTGTAAAGCATGAGATCTATCTAAGGAAGAATAGAAGTGAAGACCAGGAGTTGTCACAGACAGCAAATTTAAAAATTTTGTATCTAGCATCTTCAACTCTCTCTCCTAAATTCCAAGTTTATTCTCTGTCACCCTATTAGGATATCTACTTTCATACTCTGCAGGTAACTTAAACAATGTTTCCAAGAAAGAAAACATCACTCTCCCCAAACTTTCTTCTCCTCTTGTACTCCCTCTTTCAGTCCAGAATCCTAGAAATTATGACCCTTATCCTCCACCCAAAACATACTAAGCATCTTCAATGTATATTGTTTTTTCCTCACCTTCCCAGATAGTGCCTTAGTTAAGGTCTTCATCAATTCTTGATTGATCTATAACAGCCCCCTACCCTTAATTTCTTACTCTTTGAATATGCCTCCACATTAATGACATTATTCTCCAACAAAAACACTTTAATAGTTTGTTAGAATAATGTTCATCATATCTAGCAAAGTATTTAAATAGAATTTCAACCTATCTTTGAAGCTTAATTTCCTGTTACTCCAATCACCCTAAAAGACTTGACATTACCTAATATGCTCTTTTTTTTAGCTCCATATCTAGTTAAAATACCCCAAAAAGTGAATAGAATTGGGGGAAGTATTTGGAAAATGATTTACTTATTCCTAACTACAAAGAGCCTATTCTTATGATTCATGTATTAAATCACTGAACTAATGGCTATTTGATGAATGTCAGCATGAGTAGTCTTCCCAGCAACTATGGATTTTGGAATTATTATTGTCATTTTACAGATAAGGAAAAAAAGTTAATCAGTTTGATCAAGATAATAAAGTAGTTAATGATACAGAACCCATATTAACCAAAATACCATGTGAATTAAAAGCCCATGTTTCACAAATGGCATGATCTCATATATAGAAAATCCTAAGAAATCCACTAACAAATGAATTCAGCAAAGTTACGGGACAATTAAATATCCAAAAATCAACTGTATTTCCATGCATTAGTAATAAACAATCCAAAAATGAAATTCAGAAAACAATGCATTTATAGTAACATCAAAAAGAATAAAATATTTATGAATAAATTTAACAGAAAAGGTATAAAACTGATACACTGAAAATCAAAAAATTTATTGACATTAAAGAAGACCTAAATAAATGGAAAGATATTCCATGTTCATGAAAAGACTTAACATTATTAAGATGGCAATACTCCTCAAATTTATTTATATAATCAATTCCTATCAGAATCTTGGCTCCCTTTTTTGCAGAAATTGAAAAGGTGATACTAAAATTTTTATGTAAGTGAAAATGTCTCAGAATAGTTAATATGTTGGGGGGAAAAAAGTTGGAGGACTCACACATCAAGGTTTCAAAATAACTAAAAAAAAAATAACACAATTATTGGAAATTTTTAAAAATGACTTTTTAATATAGAGCAAGTATTTTCAAACTAGCATTATTTAGATCCAACATGGAAAGTAGATAAACACTGTGCCTGCTTCCTTCCATGAACACGTTAAAATTACAACTAAATTATAGAACAATCAACCTGGAGAAAATCTAAAGTCTGGCTGAACAGAAGGTTTATAACTAAGGATATAAAGAAGCCACATTGAGACTCACAGGAGGGGTGGAGATGCAAAATGAGCTGACCCCAAACCTCCGTGTGGCTGTTTTTTAGAATCAGGAGAGATATCTCTGCCTTGGGGATTCCTCCCAGAGGAGCGAGTGAACTCAGCCCCATACCAACCTCCCCAGTCTGTCTGCAGTACTGGTGCCAGAAAGAGGAGCCCCCACAACATCTGGCTGTGAAAAACTGGAGATTTCAACCACCTGGGTGGGATGGAAGGCTGCAGGAAACCCAGACGTACTCTTTCTTAAAGGGCCACGCACAGACTCACTTGCTCGCAGGCACTCACCTTGGACTACGGCAGAGGGACAGTGACTCAGGGGCATCAGAGTCATATGGGGGGGCAGACTGAGATGTGTGGCTTTGCAGGGAGGGCTGTAGGACAGTCACCATTTTTGCTCTGTGGGGTCCTCCTCCCATGCAGCAGGCAGGCAGGTGCTATTGTTCTTGTGTTGAGCCCTCCCCCACACAGCCAAATCTGACTGATTGGCCTGGTGAGCTCCAATGGGACCCTGCCACACACAACTCACCCAACACCAGAGGCAATTTCTGGGCAAGCAGCCAGCCCCACCCACATTGCACATTTTCTTGGGAAAGTATGGGACTCCTTGAGACTCAGGTGGGAGGCGACTGGCCTCAGTGTCCTCTGAGACTTTTGCTGAGTAGCTCTAGGCTCAGCACTGGCACCAAACCAGAGTCACATTAACCTGGTGACCACAAATTTTTCCACTCTAGTGAGTCCCTGAGATCCTGCCTCACCCAACTTGTGTACCACACGAGACTTTACCAGTGGCTGAAGCTTAAGGAAGCTGGCAGGTGGCAGTAGGCCTCAGGGTGTCCTGGCTTTTTGCAGAGCTACCCCAAGCCTGGTACTGGTGGAAGCCTTCCATGGTTTACAGCATGGCCTCTCCCACGTGCCTCCAACTTGAGCAAAAGGAGCTAAAAACCGTGAATCTCTTTGTAGCGTTTACCAGGTACTCCTCAGCTTGTTATAGGCAGTGGCAGACGTGGGCCTGCAGTGCAGCTCCTCCCAAGAGGCCCTAGAACCAACATACTTGGAGATTGGCTTCAGATCACAGCACAGCACCACCCAATTAGCCCCACAAGTGGCACACACAAAGGGTGGTCTCAACAGGCACCAAAGCCCACTGAGGCAAATCCCATTCATTGGGGTAAGCCCCCCCCCCCCTTGAACAGCAGCCTGTAAGTTGTGGACAGGGCTAAGCCCAATAGCTAATTGCCTGAGAGCCAATCTCATCCACTGACATGCCAATAGCAACGTAGGCTCAACTATAATAAGAAGGCACATACAACCCACACAAGGGACACTCTTGGAGCATACAGAGCAGATGACCAGGGAGACTGTGCCAGGGCCCCACAGGGCATTTACTACATAAGGTCACCCTGCCAACACTGGGAACATAAAATATTTACCTAATACATAGAAACAAACACAGAGAAGCTGCCCAAATGAGGAAACAAAGAAATACATCACTAATGAAAGAACAGGAGAAAACTCAGGAAAAAGAACTAAACAAAATGGAGGCAAGCAACCTACCACAGACAGAGTTCAAAACAATGGTTATAAGGATGTTCAAATAACTTAGTGAGAACTTCAACAGAGAGATAGGAAGCATAAAAAACAACATAGAAACCATAAAAAAGAACCAGTCAGAAGTGAATAATACAATAACTGAAATAAAGAATGCATTAAAAGGAATCACCAGCAGACTAGATGACGGAGAGGATTGAATTAGCATTTTGGAAGACAAGGTAGCATAAAACACCCAATCAGAACAGCAAAAAGAAAAAAGAATCCAAAAAAGTGAGGATTGTTTAAGAAAAGTCTGGGAAAATATCAAGCGTAATAACATTCACATCACAGAGGTACCAGAAGGCGAAGAAAGAAAGCAAGGCATTGAGAACCTATTTGTAAAAGTAATGACTGAAAACTTCCCTAACTTAGTGAAGAAAATAGATATACAAACCCAGGAAGTTCAGAGAGTCCCAAACAGGATGAACCCTAACAGGCCCACACCTAGACCCATAATAATTATAATGGCAAAGGTTAAAGACAAAGAGAATCCTAAAAGCAGCAAGAGAAAGGTAATTAGTAACTTATAACTGATCCCCCATTAGACTGTCAGCTGATTTCTCAACAGAAGTTGCAGGCCAGAAGGGACTGGCACAAAATATTCAATGTGATGAAAAGCAAGGACCCACAACCAAGACTACTCTACTCAGCAAGGCTATCATTTAGAATAGAAAGACGGATAAAGAGCTTCCCAAACAACAAAAAATCTAAAGGTGTTCCTCACCACCAAACCCGTATTGGAATGTTAGATGGACTTCATTAAGATTGAAAAAAATAAATAAATATTATGAATAATAAAATGGCAATAGCTACATATGTATCAACAATTACTTTCAATGTAAATGGATTAAATTGTCCAATGTAAAGACATAGGAGGGATGAATGGATAAGAAAACAAAACCCTTACATAGGCTGCCTACAAGAAACTCACTTCCGGGACACTCACAAATAGAAAACAAAGGGACAGAAAAAGTTATTTCGTGAAAATGGGGAGAAAAAAAAAAGCTGGGATAGTAATACTTACAGCAAACAAAATAGACTTTAAAACAAAGGCTATAATAAGAGACAATGAACCATCCAGTATTTGCATTTTTGGGTTTCGAAGAAACCCAAAATGCTACTTGAGGGGACCTGTGTATCCTTATGTTCATTGCAGCATCGTTTACAATGGCCAAGATGTGGCGGCATCTGGATGTCTGTCAATGGAAGAATGAATAAGGAGTAGGTAGTACATATATACAATGGAATATTGCTCGGCCATGGAAGTGAGCGTGTTCTTGCCATCTGCTGTGGATTGGATGGACCCTGGAGGGTGTTGTGCTGAGTGAAGTATGTCAGACAGAGAAAGACAGATTCAACGTGATTTCACTTATATATGAAATCTAAAGAACAAAATAAACGAACGAACAAAAAAGAAACAAACTCATAAATACAGAGAACATTTTGATGGTTGTCAGATGGGAGTAGGTTTGGGTGGGTGGGTCAAAAGGGGAGGGGATTAAGAAGTACAAATTGGTTGTTGCAAAGTCATCATGGGGATGTAGGGTACAGCATAAAGAATACAGTCAATAATATTGCAATACCTTTGTGTGCTGTCAGATGGGTACTAGATTTGTTGGGTGATAGATGGGAAGGTATTGGAGTATGGGGTGAAAAAGGTGAAGGGATTAAGAAGTACAAATTGGCAGTAACTAAATAGTCATGGGGATGTAAGCAAAGCATAGGAAATACAGTAAATGATATGGCAATAACTATGTAGGGTGCCATGTGGGTACTAGACTCATCAGGGGGATCACTTCTTAAATTACATGAAAGTCTAATCACTATGCTGTACCCCTGAAATTAATATAAAATAATATTGAACTTCAACTGTAATTGGAAAATTTAATCGGGTGGAGAGGGAGGTGAAGGGGAATAATAGGTTCAAGTTTCCAGGTATAAAACAAATAAGTCACGGGGAATATCGTCAATAATGTTGTGATAGCATAGGATGGTGTCAGATGGTTGCTGGACTTATCACGGTTATCACTTCTTTAGCTGTACATTTGTTGAATAACTATGGTGTACCCTTGAAACTAATATAATATTGTATGCTGGTTACATTTTAAATAAAAATTTTAAAAAGGAAATAGTAACCAAATACTTTAAAAAAAACAAAAAAAAACTAGCATTATTTAAGAATCACCTGAGAAACTTTTGAAAATATTCTCCTTTCTACAGTACCATCACTTCGGAGCTTCTATACATCTCATGGGAGCCAGGAATCTGTAGTTAAAATGCTCCCAGGTGATGCTAATATGCAGGCAGCTTTCAGAAATGCTTGCTAGGCAGTGGCTGTTTTGAGAATTCTGATGAATAAGGAAGAGGATCTGAATTCAAACAGTGGCAGTGAAGATATAAAGGAACGGAAAGATTAGAAGGACATTTAGGGAGGCCCACTAATAGTCTTTCCACAAATTCACTGTTATAGACATATTTGCATTAAATATCAACTCTGTATGCAATACAGGGTCTAAAATGTTCAGATCAATCCTCATGGAGCTTTTTTTCTGTTTGACAAAATACAGCATGTATGGAAGAGTTAGAATTCCAGTGATAACTCTAAGCTTTCTCTCAAGTCTGGCTGGATAGGTGGCCACTGTTGGCCTCATTCATTAGGAATAAAATAAGAGTATTGGCAAATCTTTATGAGCCTGGTAGACTTGACACATATTCGCTCCTTCATTCCTCAGTAACCATATCTGTGTTTTAGAAATGTGGAACTGTGTCACAGGAAAGAAGGTGGACTGCCTCATTTTCTATAGCTGGGGGGCTGAGGGGAGAAACTGGGATATGGCCAGGATTCTAACCACATAGTCTGGCTTCAGAGACAGGCTATAGTGAAGTCAATGCTTTACTCACTCAACCAAAATCTCATTTGTACTGGATTATCATATCCCTGACATCTATCTCCAGGGTCTGCAATATTTATTCTCGAGCAGACGTTCTTCCCTTGGAGTCTACAGATGAGTTTCCGGAGGTCCATGAATCCTTGAAATGGTACAGAAATTTTCCATGTGTATGCTTACTTACATCCATTTTGGAGAAAGAATCCATGACTTCCGGAAATTGAGTCAATATCCAAAAAAAGATTTAAAATCTCTTTTCCGGCATGCATTTAACCCATTTCATCACACGTATGATGAAATTTGTAGGAGAAAGCTTCCTGTGGAAGCATGTATGGTGATGATGCTTTAGAGTGGAAGCCCCGCCTCCTCTCTCAGGAACACAGGACTGAACACCCATCAGCACACTGCTTCCAACCTCAAGGCGACAACTGGGGCCTGGATCTGTTTCTTGCCCAGGTCACTAAAGTTTTGCTTGTCTCTAAACAAAGCATTATAAGATTTCATTCATCAAATGATTTCTTGAATGTGCCTGAATGTGAGTTTTCTGACCCCTGTGGCTCACCTCTCCCTCACTCACTTTCCTCTCTGGCAGAGTTCCCATTGACTTCAAAGAGCCCTCTCTCCTTGAAGGAGCTCTGCGGGCACAAGAGACGGCATTAGCTGGTCCTCGAGTATTTCAGTGGTGTTGGCTGTGCCCAGGAGAGGCATGTTCCTTCTGATATAGCCTAGTCTTCCGAGGGAAAGTTCTCATTTCAGAACATTGCTGAGATATCTTTAATTTTTAAAGAGAGTTTCTCAGTAGTTATTTAACAGTAGCATCTATTATTGCTGCATATCATAGGAGCTGGGGGGAAGAAAGGAAAAGAAAGATATTTTGAAAGCAGGCCCAGTACTTAGAGCATGTTTTTAAAAATGTAGTTCCTGGAACACCTGTCTTAGATTCACTGAGGATGACTATTGACAATTGCATGTCCCTGGGCCCCATACTAATGTTTTTAACCAGACTCTCCCTGAAATCTGCATCATTTTTAACAAGTATTCCAATGATTCTTAGGTAATCCTAAGGTGACTAGATGGCTGTGAATATCTGAAGCTAGACTTTGCAGTGAAGTAGTACTAAAACCACAGGACTCCATATTAGATTGCTAAAGATTGGTCAACCAAACTTCTAGTTCCCCTTAGCTCCTATATGACCTTGAGGGCAGAGGAAATGATGCAGACAGGAAGAAGGCACTGAGGTGGTCCCCTGTTGTCACATGGCTTTCAGAGTCACTGACTAAATCCCACTTTGAAGCAAGAGCTGGAGAACGTCAGCTTATACTTTCTCGCATCCCTGGCTTCTGTGCATTAGGTTTGGCAGTATCAGCTTTTCAAACCAAGAGGATCTATTGGGGTCAATATTATTCCAAGAGCTTATGGAAAAATATAAAGTTTTCAGGGGCATAGAGATGAAAGAAAGGATTGTTTGTAAATCCTCTGCTTTGCATGATTCCACTCCCAGCTATTTACCCTACACTGAATAAAAAATACAAAAGTAAGGAAGAAAGATGCATTACCAGAATTTAACAATGTGGATACTTAAATAACATGGATATGCCCTATGTTCCCCAACTGCCAAATATTACTTTGATCACCTTAATTTTCAATCAATTCTTCAAATTAACTTCTAACTCAATCTTTTCTGTCGTCTGACTCTCAAAAGTTTAACCTCCTGCTCACCTCCAGATGCCCTCATCTCTCGCTCAAGTCCAGAACTTCCCACAAGCTCCATTTTAATAACACATCCTGATATGCACAATTTCCCACAGTGCCAGCCCCTAGGCTCTGTTCATCCTCCAATGAACAGCTGTCTCTGAGTCCTCCTTTGTTCTTAAATCTTCTGCAGCAATTAAAGAGGGAACTAAAGGGCCATTTTGAGAGTGGAATAGTGCTGATCAGGGGCAAGCAAGCTAGAAGAGAGTACTTACTTTTCTCTAACTTGCTTTAATGGAGCTACCACAGAGCTGCATATGTTACAGTCACAAGCCTTTTAATAGTAACCAAAGTAAAACAGTCATAAAAATTAGCTAACTTCCACTGTGTGTTTACCATGTGGCCAGTATTAAATGCAGTATGCTGTTTAATCCTCTCAACAATCCAGTGAGTTGGACTCTATTACTATCCCCATTTTAGAGATGAGAAAACTGAAGCTTAGAAGGGTTAAAGCATGATCTGTAACGTTTATAGGAATATTAATTGATAAAGCTGTGATTCAAAATCAGGACTGTTTGATTCCATGGTGAACACATTTTAACAGAATTCAGTCAATTTTGTATTAGAGTGTGTTTTTTATCTACAAATAACAACAACAAAAAACCTTAAATAAGATGGGCTATTTCTAATAACAAGAAAACTGCAGTTACATGTTTCCAGAGTTAGTTTAATCGTGAGCTCTCCAATGCTAGGGCTCTGGGTCATATTCTCCGAGATACTTTTGCTTTCTCCTCGTGATCATAAAATGGCTGCCGCAATGCCAAACATCATCTCTTCATATGACAACATCCAAAGGCAGAAAAGAAATGGGGAGGGTGTCTCTTCCTACATGTGTCTATTTTTATCAGGAGGAAAAATCTTTCCCAGCACTGCCTAGCAAACACCCTCTTCTAGGTTATAGGTCAGAACTGGGTCACATGCCACACCCCCTCTGCTTAATTAATCATTGGCAAACGACCACCCTCTCTTGTTTGGTTGAACCATGATTCAGCCCATGGAGCCTGAGAAAGAATCCACATTCCCTGGGCACATTGACAACCACCTGAATTCCTGAACAAAATTAGACTTTGTTATTGTAGAAGGGCAGGGTAAACGGCTATTGTACAGGCAACCAATAGTGTCTCCCACACATCTTTTAACTGTGTACTTCAGCTCTCCTGTAGTTACCATGATTTCCTTCACCTATTCAGATTGCTGACTGCCCAGTGCCAATTTAAAAATACACCATATATTCCTACCATTGTAACTAATGAAGAGAAAAAAATTCTAAGTATGGAAATTCTAGTGTATTTTAGTGTATCAGGCAGAAAACATGAGTCAGGTGATAAACATGATAATTTTTCTCAGATAATTATAATGTAGGACTTTAAAAAGTCAAGTTACCTTTCAATTTATAATACTTTCACTTCATCTCACATAATCCCCTTCTATTATTCTTTATGGATGTTTCATAGATCTTTTCTTTCTTTTATAAACTTTTCCTTCTCAAAATTTCTTCATGGTCTGCCTCATTTGTGTCATAATAGCTATTTATGGATGTGAGAGGTTCTGTTTTCTTCTGTTATTTTCTACACTGTTCAAATACTCCCACAAAAATATGTCATTTTTCTGTTATTTTCCAAATTGGTCAAATACTGTCACAAAATATAAATTTACCTGAATAATTGGGAATTTACATAATTCGGTAGTTTGTCACATTGAGACATTCTGATTCTAAATGTTGGGTAATTAGGACCTTCTTAATAAGAAGGGTATTTTATGTATGTGTAATTTCTTTTCTTTTATTTTTTTTTTTCTTTTGTGTAACAAATCTCTTGGAGCCAATTGGGGGCAGAGGAGCTTACTGTCATCTGTCATCTCTCACAGAGAGATGACATACATGTCACGGCAACCACGTTCATCTTCTTGCTTATCCTGTCATTTAATTCTCCTTTCACAACCCCAAGTGGCCCTGACTCTACTAATCACCCTTATCTTATGTTAAAGCATAAGTTAATTTTTTTTAATGGATATTACCTATTTTTTGAAAAGTAGCTCTCGTTCCAAATCATTCTACCTCATAATTCATAGAATCATATTTTTAGGTTAAAAGTAATATTAGAAGTGACCTTGCCAACCTTTTCCATTTTGTACATTAGGAAACTTGGGCCTGGATGGAATTAGGCTGCTTGTTCACAGGCATGCAGCTCTTTAATGTTTCAGGAGGGTTTCTGCTCTCCCAAACCAGACAAAAATGGAGATGGGAGAAGGGTGTGTGAGAATTGGTGGGGGCAGGAGTGAAGGAGGAGAGTAACAATCTGAACTAGAGGATCCAGGAGACCCAAAATGGGGTGGGAGGGATAGAACTCCATTTAGGGGCCAACAAAACTGGGTAGCATGGACTCAGTGTTTACATTCCTCCGAGTGTAGACCCTCCTTTCACCAACGTAACTACCTTCAAATAGCACTCAACACTTTAAACCACCACACCCCCAATTCAGTGTTGCTAGGCAATCCATTACTAAACTCTGCAGGGTAAGCAATTTTGTTTTCTGCCAAACTCATCTCAAGAAAAATAAAGCTATGGAGGGGATTCCATTACTTGTGTCTCTCCATTGCAAGGAACTGAAATTCCTATTTCAATTGCGTGTTAAACAATCAGGCTCAGGTAACCAAAAATGTTGCCAGGATTCTCACTCACCATCCAAATTTCTACTCTTCTCTGCACACCAGCCTCATTACCATATCCTGATGATAAACTTGGTAAGAAATTTCACAGCTTCATCAGCAAAAGGAGTATTGACCCTTATTTTCTCTATTCTGTCTTCAAAAATTCCCAGGCCTAGTGTGAGTCATAAGCCAATTCTTCCACCAGGGGAAAAAAAAAAAAATTCCAAGAGGAAGAGAGGACTTAGGGTGTATAAGACCTCAGCAGCAGTCATTCCACTCCTGAAGACATTTGTGAGGAGAGTAGGTGGGTGCTGAGTAAATGAAGCATTAACTGTTCATTACAGGGAAACTAGGAGGAGACAGTCCTATTCCATAATTATTTATTTACCTCATGGGATATGATAGGCTTCCAGGGCTTTTAAAACATATAAATATCTATCTAAATATATATAGATTACATAACCAAATAATTGATAATAAGCCTGACATAGAAAACCAAATATCAGAAATGTAAAATTAAAGCAATATAATCAGTTACTTACAAGGATAATTTCCGTTCAGCAGACATATCATGTTTTAATTAAAGTTGTGATATTTATTACAATATGGACTTGGCACGCCTATAGAGCAGGGGTGTCCAAACTTTTTCCAATGTTTTTTACCAAGGGCTATATGCAGTAAAACACACAAACAGCTGGGCCACTTACTAGAGGTGAAGTACGTATTGCCTCACCTGGTTTATTTAAGTAAACTAAGTATATTTTTGGAATTTGCTGCGGGCCAATTAACAATGGATTGAGACCGCAGCTGGCCCATGGGCCACAGTTCTGACACCCCTGCTATAGAGTGTCAATAGTAGCTTAAGTAAATATATGTAGTTGTATTTAGATTAGTTGCATTTGACATAGCCTTCCAGGATTTTGAACATGGATATACGCTCAGCAATTTATCATTATAAATTTATAAAATTTATTGCTGCAAGTATTAGAAATCCCAATTCAACACAACAACCAAAAAGGAAAATTTTATCATAAACAGCAATGAGTCCTGGAGGTAGTGACAGCTCCAGCCTTCAGTGGTATAAAATGTCCTGACTGAGTTGGACTCTGACTGATACAGAAATAAAGGTACCTCCCTCTTCCACTGCATGCTACCTGTATGATAGTTTGGTCTGTATATTTCCCATTTGTCTAATAAGTTTGCTTAGACATAGCTAAAATTTTATACATCTTTATACTGAAAGAGAAGGAGAAAGAGATGTTTCTCTTTATAGTAATAGATCATACATTATTGGCTGAGGTTCTTAGTACTGAAAACAGTATCATATATAGCTGGTTTAAGCAGAAAGGGATTTGTTAGAGAGTAATAGGTACCGTGCAAAATTTCTGGCAAAGCCACAGAGACCGGTTTGTATTATATACAGTCCAAAATAAAAGGAGCCAGGAGAAAAGCTCATCTACACCACAGACTATTCAAGCAGAAAATCTACGGCTGAGACTGCACAACTGGGCAGCCAGCACACTGGAACTTGACACTTGAACCTTACACCAGAGCTGCCCAGAAAAGCCAAATGTCTCCAACATCCTGCACTCAAGAAGAGCTGCCCTTCCCACATACAGCGGTGTCTCATCTTGTTCTTGCTCGTATCATGATGTCAGCCAGGGAGACCCTTGGCCACACAGAACCCAAGCTTCCTGTGAGCTTGGGAAATGCAATTCCTGCCTTTCTTGTCTCAGAAGTGTGCAGAGACATGCTAAAAGAAACTTAGGTCTTGAACAAACCAACCCCAAATATGTGCCTCACATTCTGTACAGTTTACTGGCTATTTTCTCTTTCTATAAGAACATGGTGCTTTTCTGAGTCTGTACACATTCTGGAGCTAGATCCTATAAACATTTCTCCTTTGGTACCTGACCTGGGAGCTCTCCCAAGCTTGTTCCTTCCTTAGGTACTCAATCGCAGCCCTAGGGGTTGTGACTCCCTGCCCTTCCTGCATTCTTTAGCGCTCACTTTACTTCTTAGTAGCGAATTCCCTGTTATTAGTTAAAAATTCTTTGTAGTAAACTTTCCCTGTTCAAATTACAGTATGATTATTATCTCCTGACTGGACCCTTTCTGATACACAGACCAGAGAGTTTTGCTGCTTTTAAAATATTTATTATTACAGTATACTTTATTTTTGCCTAGAATTCCCCATTTTCTGATATCATTATAACCACCCCGTTTTCTTTTCATTTACTACATATGTCTTTGCCCTTCCTTTTATTTATAACCCTTATTTTATTTCGGGCACATTTCTTATAAAAAGCATAAAGCTGGACTTTATGTTTTAATTGGAGAAGTCAATCTATTTACATTTCTTACGAAAAGTGATATTTGTTCTCGTTCCCATCTAATTTTATTTTAATTTCTTTATTATACACTTTCCTGCTCTTATGCTTTTCTACTTCCAGTGGCTTGAACAAGTTGTTTTATGCTGTTTATCTTGTTTTGCATTTGAATGCCCCCTACCAATAATGGCAATATGTTTCTCTATTTACCAGTTCACCAGCTTTCATTTTTAACAGTTATATTAAAACTCATATTTCTCTGCTATGTATTCAAATTAATAGTACTTTTACCCATGACAAATAGTACTTACCCATTCCCCATGACAGGATCTTAAGAATATTTTACTCATATTCGCTCACATCATTTACAAATCCTAGATTTTTCTGAACTACTTTAGAAATGTAATTCCATACTATTTTTCACTTTTCCCTTAGAATGCGCTTCTTCACTTCTTATAGTATGCTTACTGAACAGTGACACTACAATTTGCCATCACTTTATCCTCAGCCACATAGGGTTACCTCCATATTTTACTAGATTCATTGCTCACTATTGTCTATTGTATTCTTTTTTCCCTACTTGCTTTTGATTTCTATTCAAATTTACTATCATTTTTTATTCTGGAGTAGAGTCTTGAATAATTTAATGAAAATATTAGTAGAATACTTTGAGTTCTACATATCCAAAAAAAATATCCTTCTTTTGTCATCCTGTGAATAACTTTTCAGGGAGTAGGATTTTTATACAACAGTGCTTTCTCTCTCAGAGAAAACATTATTCAACAAGCTTCTAGTGTGGCACACAAGAAATCAAAGTCCAACATTTCTTTTTCATTATATTTGAACTTTTTCATCTGACTAAAAAAAAAATGTGATTTTTTTTTCCTTTTTCCACAGAGACCAGAAATTTCATAAACATATATCTAGATGTGTCATTTTTGTCACTTCTGCCAGATCTTTAGTAAGCCCTTTTGATCTTTCTTCAGATCAGGGAGCTAATTTTATGCTATATTGATTTCACCTCCATCTGCTCCTTTTTCTTCTGGAATGCTGATTATTTGCATATTATTTCTCCTAGGACTGTCTTCTATGTCTCTTATATTTTCAGTTATGATTTACATTTCTTAGTATTTCTTCTTTGTGTTGAAAGATAGTTCCTCCATTTAACCTTCTCATCACAAACCCCATTTTCAGCACTATTGATTCTGTTTTTCACTTTTAATGGGGCCACCTCCCCAGTCGGAGCCACCTGTTTCTGTTTTTCCACTGTGCCTCTTTCCTGAGCTTTCTTTACCTGTTCCTGTTAGAAAGTGAGGGTCTCCTCAACATGAGCTTTCACCCCAGCTCTTCAGCTGTAGTGTATTGTCAGGCAGCAAAAGATAAGATTTTCTTCACCAGAAGACACGATGTTCTGGGATGCTATGCTGCTGGCATTGAAGATGGAGAAAGGGGCCATGAGCCAAGGAACACAGAGCAACCTAAGGGGAGCATGGCCCTGCCAGCACCTTCATTTCAGCCCAGTGAAACTGATTTGGGGCTTTTACCTCAGGAACTCTGTCAGAATAAATGCATGCTCTTTTAAACCATCAAGTTTGTGGTAGTTTATTACAGCAGCCATTGGAAGTTAAAAATATCAATTTAATAAAAAATGCTCATGAGACATTTGTTTTTGAATTTTCATCAATGTTAATCATTAATATTTGAAAATTTGACATATTTAAATATTCAGTATTCCCTTTCAAGAAAATATCTCCTTTTTTTCAGTGAAATTTTGTAGCTTTTTGAGAACTTTCTTGAATGAATATTTCCAATGAAAGAGATTTTCATTTTTCAGAGAATCAACACCACATTTTTATAAGGCGATTTTCTTGTGGATAAACGTAGAGGGAAAATGAGTGTCATTAAGATTGGCAGAAGCTGGGCATGTAACAGGTCAACTTCCATAATACTGTATAAGAAACAACAGTTTGGTTCCTTGAAAGAGGTTAGCTTGAAAAAATAAACTTACAGTTTCCCCCAAATTAGCTTCTTCTGAAAGACTCTTCTATAAGCAGGTTTTGTTCACTATGTGATTACAGATGATGAATAAATGGAAATGTAAAACTGCATTATCTCTCTAAAAAAACACTTTTCTACAACACTGCATCAGAATCGATTTCAAAATAATTCTTAAGGACTGAAATCATGTTTTTCATGAAGACATCATAATTCTGAGATTTCTGGAATTTTAGACATAGTCAAATTCTCTAATAAGCATTTGATATTTTATTGTCCTTATTTTGATAATGAAGTAACTATTTCAATATAGAAATAATTTCTTTGTGTTCCAGAAATATTCATGGGATGAAATTCTGATGTATCGGAGTGAAGTTAATTACATATATTAGGTTTGTGCAAAAGTAATTGCAGTTTAAAAGGTTAAAAATTGCAAAACCGCAATTACTTTCGCACCAACCTAATAGATTTTGAATATGATGCAGTGAGACATTTTTGGGGAGGTAATTTTTCCAGCAGGTGATTCTAATAGGTGAACATCAGAATCCGATAGAAAACTTTAAAAATGTAGATGCCATGGTTCCTCAGAATATCCGGGATGGAGCCAAAGCATTTGTATTTTTTAAAAGCGCTAGATAAGATTCAGGTGTGCACAAAAGTTTTCTCACCTTTGGTTATGCAGTAAACCTTCAGGACTAAGGTTTTACTGAACTGCTAAGCACCCCCAAAGGCCTGTAATTCGTCATCTTACTGAGGTCATTATAAGAATGTTTGCCATTTTCTTTGGGCTCGGAAGAGAATCTAGTTACCCTTCCTGCGCCCCGACGTAGCTCTCAGAGTTTTCTTCTGTATAGTAAATCTTATTAAGGGTCAGAAAGGGCAACTTAAAATGTTTAATCAATTTTATGGGGAAATTTTTATGATAGTGCAGCATTTGTGAATTGAGAATTAAAAAGTTCTCCAGTATATCTCTTTCAAATGTCAAGGATGTATTGTTTCTAGTTTATATGAATATTGTGAATATAGGTTTGAGGAGAAAATGGAAAACATTCTACATACATAGTAATTTTGAAGGAAGAAACTATGTTATTTTTTCTTTCTGACTTTCTAACCCTAAATTTTCTTTAAGGAAATGTTTGAATTCAGTCTTCTCCTTGAAGACTTCTAATGTACTCAGTTTTCATGGTAACCTTTATTGTTTCTAGTTGTGAGGCATTTGCAATCATTTTGATGCCTCAATATTATGATTTCTATTGTGTTTCAGTTATTACAGTACCAAAATTTCTCTCCATAGGGATGAAGCTCTTTGGGGCTGAGATCTTTTGTACCCTATGCAGTATATAGGAATATTGTCAAGTACATTTTAAGTGTGTGAAACTCATATATTGGACTGAATAAAATAAAAACATCAATCTTAGCAAAGAAACCGGTTTTATCAATTTCACTTAGGCAAACTGTCACTTCCCTATCTTTTCTACCTTATAATTAGAAATTGAGAAAGACTAAAGAAAATGACCAGTTGGTCCTCACAATATAATTGCCAATTTGCTTGTTTGAATAACAGCCCTATTGACAAGAAGGCATTTTAAAAGCTACTGTACTCATCTGTAAACAGCAAAGCCAAACTTATTAGCAACAGTTGTGTGTTTCTGGGTGTGTGTTTCTATCGTATGTCTGTATTTGGTTTGCACGTGCGTGGAAAAGTGAGAGGAGAAACTATTTACTGCAATTATCAAAGCACTAACTAGACGGGAAGCATGAATAGGTATGTGATTCAAGAAAACTTAAATCCATTATTATCCAAGATAATCTAAATCTCTTAAATTTATTTAATGCATCACCTGTGAATGGCAACTTTGGCTGAATGTAGTATTCATCATAAACACAGTATTTGTTAAAGAAATGACATTGTCAGTGCTCTCGTCCACCTTTATGAAATTGAAGTTAAAATGTCTTTACAGAGTACAACATTCTTCTTATTAAACCTCACAGAAGGGCTCAGTGAAAATAGACTTTCACCACAAGTTCCTTTCCCCTTATCTTTCTTTCCAGCTGTTCGGATTCTCCTAAGAAGCAACTTCTCTTGGTAGTTTCAGTTAATAAGTAATAAGACCAGTGATTTAAATCACTGATTACTCTCTTTTGGATTTCAAACCATTCTAGCATACTTCTGGTTAGAATAATGATTGCAATGATAAGTCGATGTGAGAGGATGGTAATTTTATACATTAATGCTCACCGAGCTTCTTACATTTACATTAGCTCTTGCAATAATAATTTTGTAAGTTCTAATAGTAGAAGAAATATTTATGAACATCTAACATATATATAAGTATATGTATATATACATATATATGTATATATACATATATGTACATATATACATATATATACATATATGTATATATGTATATGTATATATCTGCCCTCTGGCAAAATTAGAGATCTACACAAATCTTGTTGGGAGTCATTTTGCTGCAACAAAACATGTATTTCCAATACTGGTGATTGGTAAACAAATTATTCTGGTGTGCACATTCAGTTCTCAAAATGCTGTATTTTGATCAAGTCTACTGGTTGTGTCTTAGAGAGTTTCAAGGTAAATTCACTTATATTTCTAAGACAAATTTAAAATAATTGGAAGTCCCTCCTCCTCCATCTTTCCTCCCACAGCTGCCCAAGTGCACGCAGACACTTATATTTACTACCTCTATCCACAGAGTCTCAGTGACCTGATGACTTGCTTTGACATGTCTGTTAACAAGTCTGACATAGAAGAAGATGTATACTTTTTAATTGGGAGTAGCTATGTTTTCAAATTCTTTAGTGAACCATTACTTAGCATAAAGTCACTTTGGAATCAATTAAATATGAACCCTTTTCAAATCAGTATTCATTGAAAAGCACTTAAGTGATTAAAGACCCTTGGCCTCTAAATATTTGACTACTTGCCAGTACCAGCCATTTAGAAAGCCTTATTAGCTCTTTCTCCTTCCAGGGAGGCTGCGTGAAAAAGAAAAACAAAACAAGAGGAAACATAATTGCCTTTAGATGAATGTACTCTCAGCATCGGTATGGCTCGAATGTACTCTCAGCATCGGTATGGCTGGTGCTATTCGAAGATGCTACTATTTGCTCTATGGTTCCCATACCATCCACTGCTAATTTCTGGTGCTTGCCCAGCATTCTGCTTCAATAGTACAGCATTTTTTTATAACAATGCCAGACAATAATAAGTGATTACATTTACAAATTTTTATCATCCACGTGGGATTGGGTTAAAATATACATTTTACATTTAGTAAATGAAGCAAATTTGAGCATATTTAATATTTCAAGAACCATGTCTGATTTAAACAAACTTAAAGCATGTGGGAGCAAATGTAAAGAAGGCATATGCGATGATATCAGTTTTAAGTAATAATCTATGGTACTAATCAGAATAACCACTATTTATTGAAGGAATTGTATGTGAAGCTGTGTGGCGTACATGCACTCACTTCATCTCAACACCAGCGCTATGAGGTAGGTATTCTCACCCCTGTGTATGTATGAGGAAACTGGAGAAGTAATTTAAGTAATTTGGGTGATCTACAGAAGGTTATATAGTGCACAAGTGGTCTAGCTGGGATTGAAATCCAGGTTTGCCTAACTTCAAAGCTTTGCTTCTTGATGCACAAACGACTCCTCATACAGGTTTCCTAAGCATCTACAAAGAGATTTCTTTAGGAACTGTTTAAGGCATGAGGGAATAACTATTTTTTGCCCAGACAGTCACTGAATAAAGTTAAAACCTTTATAAAGGATAGCTTTTGTTCAAATTGTTTATAATTCATAATTTTACCTGTTGAAATGAAACTTTCTAATTATTAAATATCTGATGCTTTAATGAAATGCAGTTTTTCAGTATGTAAAGATTGTAACATATAGTCTGCATGTTAAAAATACATAGAATCTTATGATTTTTGGCTAAAATTTCCAAAATAATTACCTGCATTTTATTTGGATAATAAAATCATTTAAAAACATTCCACATCATAAATGTTCTGATTTAAAATGAGAAATGCCCTTTAATAAATTGAAACAAGTGATTATAAAAAAAGATACTTCATTCTGTTACAGCAAAATTAGTGAGTGGCTAATGGCCAAAAGGGAACATGAAACAATTATTATCAAAAAAATGATTTATAATGAAAAGGAATAATACACATTGGCAAAAGTAAAAAAAGAAAATGTGTTTTGATGTATTTAAAAAGAATGAATGCCATTCCTTTCGAGTTTGTGATTCTATATTTTTCCTTCTATCTAGTGCGTAGTCCCTTTAATCCTATAAAATTATTTTAATCTCAAATAATATAAAATCTCTATGTTCATTAATCTGACTCAGGCTTAATGAGAATTAAGATTTGGGGTTATCCTGCTATTTGTGAAATCCTCCTATTGTCTCCATCTTGTAAAATTACTGCTAATATCACACAACTTTGTCAGGAATGTTATACAAAGTATTAATAGGCATTGAGTGAGATATGCTTAAATTTGTATTCAATATATTATCCTGCAACTTTACTTCAATCTACAATATCATGAAGCTCAGGATTTCAGGTGTTGTGTTGTTTCTGTATTACACATTTCCCCCCTTTCTCCTTTCAGGGTACATTTTCTTTCTATTTCCTACCTTCTAGGTCAGTCACACATGTTAAACTTTCATGTGGTTTACTCCTCTGGGTACTGAATGTATTGTTATTTGGGTACTCACATGCCATGTGACCATCTCTTAGAGACCACCTGGAGAAGTATCTCTGTGTGAGATGCGATGCTAGCAGAAAAGCTGAGAATGTTTCAGATCAGTCATAGGTTGCAGTAAGGTAAGGTGAGGAGAATTCTGCTCAAATACTTATATTTTTTTCTGTGGAACACAGGCAATATTAAGACTTAAGGGAGAACAAGCATAAAATGGATCGGAACATCTTAGAACAGCTGCCATAGGAAGGTGAAGGGTGCTGACTAGGGACAAGGTAACTAATAATGGGCAATCCGTAAGCCCTCAGACCCATGGAGCCTGTGCAGGTTTACAATATGGCCAGGACGTAATTTCAGGCTGAATGATGATAAAGCCGCCTCTGAACTTCCAATGTCTAAATATGCCCAGATATGAATGGGGGGTGGTGGTGGTGGTGGATGCTAAAAAGTCTCCGTTTTCTTATTTACATTACTCTATTAAATTAAATATATGTATTAAGATGATTTTTTCTCCAAGACTGTATGAAAAACTTTGTTAATTTTAAATCTTAAAATGTCAAATGAACCATGACCTATCAAGGCAATTGAACCCTACACATATTAAAAGGAATAAGATAGGACTACATGTACTTACATAAGAGGATTTCACAGAGATATTAAATCAAATGCAACATAGTGTGTATAATATGATCTCCTTGTTGTCAATAAACTGTGGTTAAAACTTACTCCCGGAATGTTACCAGTTTGTAGGTGTGAGATGAAGTCTGCAGGATGCAACTCTGGAAATTGAACATGGCTTCATAACAGCAGGTGCCTTTGTTCCTGAGGCTGAATGCCTAACCTTTCTGGAAGGACATATGATGAGGTGGGAGGTTGTGCATCTTAACTACATCATATATCAACAGGACTCCGGATGGAGCCATTTCGTAGGCGTATGGGTGACTTGGAGTGGCAGGTCTGGTTAGAGCAAGTCAGACCTTATTGGAAAAATTTGTACTCTACCAGAAAAGGGAGGCGCTCCAAAATTTTCACTATTGGTGAAACATTATGGGAAGAAGAAGACAGAGGTTTTATTTTTTATTCTGGACATCAAAGCTCAGTACAAATTCAATCTTTGAAGCTTACTGCTCACTTGAGTTGCTGGAAGTAGTGCAGGGTGATCATGCCTTTGAGTTGAAGGCCACATGGACAAGGTCCTGGAAATACCTCCCCCCAATTAGAAGGTCTCAATAGCCAGCTTGGGGCGTTGGATGGATGGGGCCCACAGCCTTACTGTGCTTCCAGGATGGTCATTTTGGTAAAAAATAAAACCCCTGATATCACCTGAGCAGCAACCCTTCAATACCTTGAGGACCACAGGGTGAAACAGGTTCAAAAAGAAACAGGGGGACTCTTGTTTCCAGGTAGAATGAGCAATTCACAGCAACTGTCTCATGGAACAGAACTAGATAACAAATAAAATATACTTTAAAATCTGCTTGAAGGTACTGAAAAATAAACAAACTAATGATAAATTACCGAACCAAAAGCCCAAGGAGGACAGAAGCATAGGGAAGAAAGTCTGGCATTCGGGATGATTTATCCTATGAGGCAATGTACTGATTATTGAGAAGCAGACAAGAGGTTGATGAACCCTTTTTAAGAGTATTAGTGCAGAAATGTCAGATAAAATTCAGGATGCCCTAGTAAATTAGAATTTCAGACAAACGATGACCAGTATTTCAGTATAAGTATGTCCCATGCAATATTTGGTTTAAGGTAAATATCCACAGGTGGTCAGCACAATAAAATGTTGATATGCTTTATTGCTATGTAAAGTTTTAATTTGTGGTAGACTAATACTTCGATACCAATAGTTTGTTATGAGAGCTGCTAGTTTTGTTCTTCTTTCCTAGTGTGAAAGGAAAGACACATTTGCAAAGCTTGAAAGAAGGGTGGCTAATTAGGCAGAAAAAAAAAGAGAGGGAATTGGGATAAAATGGAGTATATAAGTGGGTTGCTTTTTCTTGCCTTCCATTCCCTTAAAACACACACACACACAATCAGATTTTCCCTTGTTGTTTGAGAAGACCTAAAGATGGAAGAGTAGGAAAATCTGTATAATTCCTCATATGGGAAGCTAGTAGAAGTATTCACAAACTATATGGTATGAACTAGCAGAGGAAATGGATGCATGTGGAGCTAGGAGAAGGGGGAGAGAGGATAGCGTTTCCTCTGGCTTCTAAAAGGAGTGGAGAAAGCCAAATTGTCGGAGTGGAGTATAGAAGTAGTAGAGGGATAGGACCAAGAGGCCTGCCAAGTATCTGAAGAAGCATAAGGTGAGGGGAAAATCTTAGCAGCAGTAAGGCATGGACAGTCCAAGTCATAGATAGTCAGCATATGTGGTGGAAATCTCCTGAGAACACCAGCTGGACTGAAAGCTGAGGAAGCTCTAGGAAGTGGGAACAGATGGGAAGGGCATATCTGTAGAGTCCTAACAATGGCCTAACAGTTGCCCAAGTTTAAAAATGATCTCTTTTTCTTACTGGAATGGTTAATTTTATGAGCCAACACGACTGGGCTAAAAGATGCCCAGATAGCTGGTGAAACATTATTTCTGAGTGTGTCTGTGAAGGTGTTTCCAGAATAGATTAGTATTTGAATCAGTGAACTAAGTAAAGCAGATGGCCCTCCCCAATGTGAGTGGTCATCATTCAATCTGCGGAGGGCCTGAATAGAACAAAAAGATAGAGGAAAAGCAAATTCACTCTCTCCTTGAGCTGAGACATCCATCTTCTCCTGTCCTCGGACAACAGCCTTCCTGGTTCTCAGACTTTCAGATTCAGATCAGGACTAACACCATCAGCTCCCCAATTCTTAGGCCTTCAGACTTGAACCTAATTATACCACCAGTTTTCCTAGTTCTACAGCTTGCAGACGGCAGATTGTGGGACTTCTCAGCTTCCATAACTGCATGAGCCAATTCTTATAATAAATTATCTATCTATCTATCTATCTATCTATCTATCTATCTATCTATATATATATATATATATAATTATTTTTTCCCTCTGGAGAACCCTGACTAATACAATTACTAACCCTACTGGGCAGCAGGCTTGAAAACCCGTAAGAATACAGACAAGTCAGAGAGCAGGTGGATGTAGAGAAAAACCCAGGAATTAATATTAAGCTAGGATGTGACTGATTTATAAACCTGAATCTGTCAAATCATTGGATTGGAGTCAGAGAAATCCTGAAGTTGACCTGAGTAAAATGTTCAGGTTAGGTAGGCTGGGGTTTCAGATCCAGTTATAAACTGATTATAGAAAATGAAGATAATTTGCTTAGGAATGTTACTAATTTTATACTTACTGTATCAGTAAAAAAACAAAAAAGAGAAGAAAGATCATACCAAATTGTTCATGGTAATTTGGGGCTGGAGTGGAGAAGAGTGCGATGAGGATATGGGATTATAGCAGTATTCCTTTAGTATATCGTATGTTTTAATTTTGTATAAAAAGAGTAATTTCTTTTGTAGTAAGAAATAAGTTCTTCTAAACACAATAAAAATTAACACCAACATGGGGAAATGTCCTAAGCATAATAATATATCATCCTGACCTTCCTTGTTCTGGAACACTGAACTACTTGGCTAAGTAAGCCTAGAACTGGAAAACATGGAGGAGATCCCAACATTACATCTGAGGCCTCAAATTCATCGATGAGAAGATGCAAGTTCAGGGCACCACTGTTTCCAATGCTGAGATGACGGAGAACCCAGTCATTTCAATGTGGCTCTGTGTCTTTGGCAAAGCTTGTGGTGAGAATCTCTGACTCATGGCTAACTTAGACGGAACACTTGAGCTGACACAGGGAGAACTGACCTGTCCTCTTGCTCCATGCATTCCCCAGAAGTAATATTATTCCTGCTGACACTAGTTGTCTGAGAGAAATGTCCAGGGAGGGTAGAATTAATTTTTCTTCGTATAGCTGGGAGATAATGGTTCTCTACACTGGGGAAGCTTCCTGGTTAAGCCTCAGTGGAGACTACTTAAGTTAGCCCTTATCCCAAGATGGGATATACTTTTGAAAGTATATCCATCAAAAATATAAACAATGTTAAAAATCAAGCAATAAATTGGAAAAATATTTGCAATAATATTGTGTACAACGAGTTAACTTTCTTAACATATAATTGGCCTTATATATTAATAAGAAAAACATAAAGCCAAAATGGAAAAAGAACAGCCCATTGTTAGAATAAGAAATACAAATGTATAATAAACCCGAAAGTCTGATTTCTCCTGAGTATTCAAATAAAGGCAAGTTACAATAATGAAATTCTATTTGTTGCCTATAAAATTGCATTATTTATGAAGAATAATATTCAGTGCTGCTTACAGTATGTAAGATAGGTGTTCTCAAACACTGTCACAGGAATACAAATTGTTAAAATCTCTCCAGAAAGAAATCTAGCAATATGTAGGCAAGTCTTTAAAGGAGTATATTCCTTTTAATTCTATACTTCCATTTCCCATAGGCTATCCTAACGAAATAATCAAAGGTATAAATAGAGATTTGAAAATAGTGAAAGGAAGATATACAATAAAACAGAAGTGATTAAATTCTGTGTGATCCATGTGACCAAATAATATATAAACATTAGGAAGTTATGTTACAAAGGTATTTTTGACAACCAGAAAATTTCCATAGTAAAATGCTAGACTATTAAAAAGTGGAATTCAAAATTGGATATACATATATATTCAAACACAAATGCACAACTATATACAATTCCCAGAATATTGTTGGCATATCTTCTGTGGACAAGTGAATTGAATTCAGTCAATACAATTTTAATAACAAACTGTGATATTGGCTGTGTAGTAGGTTTGTGCAAAAGTAATTGCAGCTTAAAAGGTTAAAAATTGCAAAAACCTCAATTACTTTTGCACCAACCTAATAGAAGCAGAGACTAGTAACAGGAGATAACAGGAAAGACGGGGGTCTCCTTAGGTGGGGGAGTCAGAAAAGGCCTTTGTGAGGTGGTGACATTTAACCTGAAACCAGAAGGAAGGAATCTAGGGAGGCAAGGAGAGAGCAAGGGCCCAGCAAAAAGGCTGTTGGAGAGCATAGGCTCTACGGGAGGGAAAGAGCTTAGCAGATTCAAAACTTTGGAAAGAGGCCAGTAGTACCGGGAGGTAGTTGGTAAGAGGCAGAGAGGCTTGGAATGTGGTGGGTAGAGATAAGGGCCCAAGCGGTGCCATCATTCGGGTCAAAGTGGTGCTTATACCTAATGTTACTCTTCCCAGTTATTTATTTAATATGCCAAACTTGTAAATATTTGTATTCTTCAATTACAAATCAAGATTGAGCAATAGTTTCAGCCTAATGTTAAAAAAATTAATTATTGTTATTTCCCCCTTTTATAAGTGAGGACACTGGGGTTTTGAGGGTACCTTGGCCAAGACCACATAGCTAGTGAGAGGCAGAGTAGGATTTGAAGCAGGGCCATTGCAACCCAGAGCCTGTACTGTTAGCCGTTCTTTTGTACAGCTTTTCTGAAATATTATTTATTAACATATAATTCAGAAATTGTGAATTTGTGATAAAAAGGGGAAGTACTGGTCATCACATAGCCATTTACTAATTGTGTAATCTTACACTACATAACTCTAGGCCTGACATTTTTCATCTTTAAAATAGGGCAAATCACACAACCTTTCCTACTTTACAAGTGATTCATAACAGACAATATATGCCATTGTTCTCTGTAAACCGTATGTGTGGGACACTGCGATTCTACTTCTAAAAGAAACCAGATCTGCTCAGGGTCTGGTCACTATACAAGAAAGCTCATAGATGAAACAACATGCAAGAAATATAAAAACTCAAGAAATAAGTTCACAATAATAACTCTAAAGACTTGGCTTCTAATTACAGAACTCCATTAAATCAATTGTAACATTTCTGTTATTACCACATTATATGACCATAATGAAGATAATAAATATCTGGCATTTACAGAGTTTCTTTCATCTAAATATTCCCAAAGAGCTCAATGAACTTTATGTGCAAATTGATCAGGAGCTACATACACGTGAGACAAAGCATGCGTTACAAACCACACTAAACAACAATGCAGATTCAAACCAGTTCCTTTTATCCAAGCTTACTGCAGTAAGAACAAGAGCCAAATGCTTTTAAAAATAATAAAAATGGAGGATAATTCTAAGCAGCCTCTTATCAATGGTCCACAGTCTAGGAAAAGGGCTTGGAAGCCAGAGGGAATAATTTTATAATATAGTTACCATTATTTTCATTTTAAAGCTCAAGGCAGGACTGTCTTTTAGAAGAAAGGTGAGCCTTATAAATCATCTGAATATGAACTAAAAACACAAGAACTTTCATTGTGACAGGCTATGGCAATACTGGCATATGTATGTCTCCTGGCACTTTCCCAAACAACGGGAATCAGATGCCCACACTCTCATGCCTTGATGGTTTTATTTTCCAAAGGGCAGAGACCAATTCTCACCTCTTAATCTCCATAAAATAGTACATAAAACCCAATGTGGTCAATAACAGCTTAATAATATTAGCAATTACCCAATATACTGGGACTGCTGTCCAGTGCAGCAGCCACGGATCAATGTGGCTACTGAACACTTAAAAATGACTACACGACTGAGAAACTGAATTTTTATATTTCATTTAAACTTTGATTAATGCAAATTTAAACAACTTTTAAAATTTTAATTATGTTTGGAACAACCTGGATATGTGAACCTACTTTTTCAGCAGTAAATTATATGAAATATAAGTACAGGTCAAGTATTTCTGATGAAAATTTAGCATCCAAGCTAAGATGTGCTGAAAGCAAATAATACACACAAGATTTAAAAGACTTAGTAAGAAAAGAGACTGCAAAATATCTTATTAATAATTTTTATATTTTTTATAAGTTGAAACGACGTTTTAGATATATTGGGTTAAATAAAATATATTTTTAAGAACTGTTTCTTTGCATTTATTTTTTATTGTGGCTATTAGAAAATTTTAGAAGGTCCTACGAAGTCTACATTATATCTCTGTTGGACAACTGTGCTGGTAGTTTGAATTTCTATTGCATTTCTTCTTGATGGCAGGAATCACTAAGATAATTCAAGGAGCTCTTAACCCAGCTGAATGAAGAAGCACAACATAATATTTCTAATGTTGACTTGACAGCAAATGAACAAGACAAACAAACAAATGAACAAAAACTCATAGACACAGACAACAGTCTAGTGGTTACCAGAAGGGAAGTGGGGAGGGGGGAGGTAGACGAGGGTGAAGGGCGTCACATATATGGTGATGGAAGGAGAATTGGTTTTAGGTGGGAATCACACAATGCAATATACAGATGATGTATTACAGAATTGTGCATATGAAACATATAATTTTATTAACCAATATCACCCCAATACATTTAATAAAGATACTTCATATAATTGGGAAACAAATACTGTTGACTTGAAGAGTGAATGCAGTCCTTGAGACTTTCGTCGTTGTCCAACTCTGAGCACAAAGGAGCCCATTATGTCGCCTCCAGATCTTTACCTTTTTCACCTCTTGGCCCTTTCTATCAACTTCCTCAGCTGCCCCTACCGGCATTTTACATCCCTAGCTTTTCTCCCCGTGAGTCCTCTGGTCCTTGTAACCCATGCATATGCACTATTGAATACCACATAGGAACCATTGAAAACATTTTTCAGTTCTTTCTAAGTTCCCAAACCCTTAACCACATCAACTGTTTGAGAGAAATTCAATGCCAATCAATCTCTAGCTCCCTTCCTTTCAACCTCAAATATTTTCTTAATAGTCCCTTTACTGTATCTTCTTTCCATTTGTTCTGCCTCACTTCAAATCCAATAACTTGCTCATTACCTGTCTTTTCCACGGAACCTCCATCCTCACCCTAAGTGGCTTGGCTTAACCAACCACATCCCCTCTGCCTCTCATAACTTCCACTTCTCCCCTTCTGTTGATTACCTCTCCCAACCCCTACAGATGGATAAGCCCCAGGCCTCCTTGAGTCTGAGTCAGGGCAGGGAGAGTGACCACAGCTGTAGGCTTTTTTTTTCCCTTTGGCTTCTTTGAGTCACATCCCCTATTCAGTCTGCCAGGAAAGTCACATGTCCCCATTGTCTGGTTAAACATTTACTCCAGTGAGTAATGCTAACTAGTAAAATAATGAGTGGCCTGTTTCACAATGACATGATTCCTAATTTAATACTGACTTTGACCAAAATCAGAGAGTGGGGTGACAAGCCTGCAATACCAAGATAAACTCAGAATACCAGCTTGGATTTATGTGCTCTTGCAACACCCCAAACCCCTCTCTCCTTTGTTCTCTCTCTTTACTCTATCCAGGCTCCTGCCCAGGACTTCCTCCAGGTTCCTGTGCTGGAACCATATCAGGCCACACTTCCTGTCATTATCATGTCATCAGAATATGGGGAGTGGCTGGTGCCCAGGCTCCTTTGTTTAGACCCTCCTTGGTCCTTCCTTGGAGATAACCCTTTCGCTAGTTGGTTTTCCTCCAAGTGTGTGCACACCAGATGTGACCAAAACTGCTGTGATCAAAATTACTTCAGCCGAATATCCTTTTCCGGCAGAGCTCTCTGATGCCCACTGATGTTAAATTGACCTGTTTTCCACTGTTCTTATCCTTTGGGTCTGTTTTCTGGGAGAGGCTTACTTTCATTTGCTTATATCTACTTATTTCTGCTGCATGATTAGAAGTCATTTTATGTGTAGTTTATTCTCTGTGCTGATTCCTTCATCCCATCTCCTTCACTACAAGTACATTCAAAGTCTATTCCAAAAAACGACTTCACCTGCAAGATCCTATCCCATTTCTTCCTTTTTACAACTTCTCAATCTCATGCAATCTGCACTCTACTCTCTATTCCTGCTAGGGAAATTACTTTTCTAGATCATTAATATTTGTCTGATTAGAACATTCAACCTTCACATTCCTCATCTACTCATTCTGTCAGCTATTCATGACTCCCTCTCTTGGCATCCGTGATAGGGTACTTTCCTAGTTTCATGATTGGGGCTTACACACCATCATTTCTTCAGCCAGACTCTCCATAGGTATCTGTAAAAGTTCTAGGTTCTCTCTTTGCCTTCTACTCTCCATGACTTAATTACCACTCTGTAGTAATGATTCCCAAACATGCTGCCCATTCTCGATTCAGGTCATGCACGCTTAATCATCTATGAGACATCATTTCATGGATAACTGGTAGGCATTTGAAACTTAACATATGCAACATTGAACACACCATCTTCTCCCACTAGCTCTTTCTTTCTACCCCCATATTTCCTCTATCTGTTATATTCTGTATCTTAATAAATACAATCACCATCCTCCCCAGTATTTCAAGCTCAAAACTTTAGAAACATCTTCAAGTACTTTATCTTTCTATTAAAGTATTTTCTTTCTCTACCACATCCAAGTTGTATCAAACCCTGTCAAATGGTCCGGAGGTATCTCTCACCCTGGTTCCTTCATTCTGATCTCCATAGGTCCAGTCATCACTAAGGCTTGTCAGGAGCATTCCAATAGTATCCTAAGTGCTTTGTCCTCGTCTGTCACGTCACCAAAGTTAACTCCAAGTCCAACCTGGATCATATTACATCTTTCTCCTTCTCAAAACAGTCAATGGCCCCTAACTACACATAAAATAAAATAAAATAAAATATTCTGTATGACCTGGCTGCAGCAGAATTCCCATGTTACTTCTCATATGCCATCCCCATTGTAACTGGTGCTGTGCTCACACAGGTGATTCAATGCATCACAAACATTTCCTATAATTTTCTGATTCTGTGCCTTTCCCATGATGTCCCCTGAACCTTCAATACTCTGACCTCATTTCCCTCTATTGAATTTCTGCACAGCCTTTAGGAAATGCTTCCTCCATCAGGTGTGCTAGGGATCCCCTTCAGACAAAACTAATCTCTCCCTCCTCTGTTTACTATTGCACTTTCTACTGTGACTCTAATTCTTACCACAGGCTGCAGTGTTTCTTCTCTTTGTGATTGTTTCTCCACTAAATTATGAGTTTCTAAAAGCAGAAACCCTGTCTGATTCGACTTCACTTCACTTATACTTCTCAGAGGAGGTAGATGCACAGTAGGTATTCAGTAGTTGAAATAGAAGAAATTTGATTATAACAAAATAGAAGAAACTAGATTATAACCTTTCCTTAGAAATTGTTCATCTCTCAAAAGAGCTTTAATAGTTGCCAGACTGGCCAGGGTAGTGAATTAATATTCCTCTTTAAAACTAAACACACACTCAAGAGTCCTGAGTATGGATGGCATAGCTCTTAGAGATTAGAGTTGTTTTCTGTTGAAGAAACCTATTTAGCTTTCCCATATTTTCTCCCCCACTGTTTTATCCTTCTAAGTAGAAAATTAAATTGTATAAAATCTCCAAAAGGCAGATTTAAAAGTGAAAATATGTATACTTCCTACAGCTGAACTCACAAGGGTTATCCTTCAGATAACATCTTAGTTTCTTTTATATTTTGTCCTTTTACGTTCTCATTCAGCCAACAGATATCTCCTAAAGATGCAATACGATCCTAGAGTTATGCTTACCATTTTGATGATTAAAAGAAAACAATTATAGACTCAGGTAAAAGTTAAGGAAGCTTCCACGGAACTGAGCCTTGGAAGAAGGGTCTTCCATAGGTAGCAATATGGTATATAGAGAAAATGGAAAGGGTTTTCCAAGTTGGAAGAAGAAAAAAGAAACAATGAGCAAAGGCATGCAAATATTTACAACATATGTATTCTTGAGGGGGTGGCAACAATAAAGGTGAGTGGTCTGACTAGAAGGGATGGTTTATCCTAGATTATAATTTTCAAAATGTGTCAGTCACTGACTCCTTCCAACGGAACCAGGTGAAGGAGCACAGTATGTAAAGCAATGAAAACTACTACAGAGAAAAGGAGAGGGAAGTGAGAGAGATTGAAGCCCTGCCTGCTCAGGTACCTCTTGACAACCCTCCCCCCACAACCCCAGCGTTCCCTCCCTGGAGCTCCTCTCAGTAAATCTGGAAAATTGCCACCAGTCAAGTGAAAAACAGAAAGTAAGATCAAATAGGTAGAATCAGGGCCAAATTATGGAGCACCCTGTTACCTGACCCTCGTACACACTCACTGTTTAGGCTTCTTTCTTACACAGGACATAGTACTCTGCACATGTAAGTCCTTTATAATTTTTAGGCTAAATAAATCATGTTTGTATCTACATGGCTAGTTCCATGATTTATACATATCTGGTGCCCAAAAATATTTTAGAAATTTTGAAACAAATGGACAAATGGATGGCTGAATGAATGCCAGCCTTCACTGAAATAAACAATGTCTACCCATAGCCTTTGTCAAGAGTTCTCTGCAACCTAGTTTATTCCCCTCCATTGCCAGCAGGGAATGAAGCTTTAAAGGTGAATGAACAGCTTCAGGCTAAGGCAGCTTTACCTGAAGACTTCACTATAACTTCACCAGACCTTAAGGATGCACAACCAAAGCTTTCTGATGATTCCTGTAAGAAACACCCTAAAGCGCATGTCTTTCTCATTGCCTTAATTAATAATTCACAGGCTTCCTATAGGTACAGAGGCCCACGTTGGCTACTTGGCAGGTCTCAGAGGAAATGCAGATATTTTATTAAGAGTGAGAAATACTCCAAAAGCACAATGTGGTTAGAGGTTTAGCCAAAATCTCAACACATGCAAATAACCTTAGTACGTGGAAGAGACATCTGGGAATGGGCTTGAAAGGATAACAATGGGCTGTTTTCTATTATGTTCTTGTAACCTGTTGGGCCATAGACACACATATACTTATGTTCTTTTAACTTGGGGATAATACATGTAGAGAGGGATCATGATTAAGGGAGCATTAATGCATGTGGACAGGGCCAAGTGAAATCTACAGATTCTGTATTTCATCCAAGTAGAAATACTAAAAAGCCGCCTAGATTTATAGGGGAAATAAGAACTGCACTCTGGTGTATTTTAATTGAAGATATTTAAGAGAAAAAAATAAAACACTACCATCATTTTTAAGATACCCTAAGCTCCCCCTAAATAGCTGTTACCTCTCTATATGTTCCTAAACTGTGAAAAGAAAAAGAAAATACTATGCATCTAAAATGATAGTTTTCTTTTCCTTCCTTCTTTTTCTCTTTTGCCTAATATCCAATTGCCAGTTAGATTTCTGTGACTATATAGCTCATAAATTTTGATTTCTAACTAATAAATCTCATTATCAACTAGGACAAAGCATTTATTAAACGTATTTTTATAAGGCATCTACTTGGTACCAGGCAGTGTGTTAGTTGCTGAGGATGTAATGATTTAAAATAAATGATAACAAATTAAATAAACAAACAAACGTGAAAACTCCTCCTCAAAATTAGAACCTAGTGTGGAAGACAGACATCAATGAAATAATCATGATAACAAATGTACTGTTACAACTTTCATATAATATATATGGTATCACATGAGGATAATAAGAAAACCTACCCCTTTGGTGAGCTCAGGGGGACCTTCCCTAAGATGTAACATTTGTGCTTAGAGTGGAAGGATGGGTAGGAATAAATTGGGAAAACAGAATAGGGGGAAGATTGTAATTAGCAGAAGAAATAGAAAGTCTTAAGATAGTGCTTTCAAGGCTCTCAAGAGGACCATTGTGGTAATGCAGAGAGTATAGGGGCATGGTACCAGATAAGACAGAAGAAGTAAAAGTAAGTAGAAGACCGCCATATAGAACATTGTAAGTCATGACAGAAAATTTGATTTTATCTTAAGCACAATACAAATTTATTGGGAAGTTTCCAGCAAGTTTTGGGGGTGATGTTATGTGATCAGATTTGCTTTTTGAAAAGATTGCTGTGGTTGCATTATTTAGGGGGCAAGGGAGCTTTGAAGTGATCCAGAGGTAATGACAGATAGATTGGACCAGAGTAGCAGCTATGAAGATAGAGAGTAGATAAAATGGAAAAATACGTAGAAGGAAAATCTACAGAAGAAATGGTGATAGGAGCTGAGTGAGAGAAAAATGTCAAAGAGAGCTAAAGATGTGGCTTTGTAAAAGTAGATGGATGTCAACAATGAGATACCACTCCATGCCTATTAGAATGGCTAAAATCCAAAACATTGATAACACCAAATGCTAGAAAACATGTGGAGCAACAGGAACTCTCATTCATTGCTGGTAGGCATGCAAAATGGTATTTTGCATTCCACCTTGGAAGTCAGTTTAGCAGTTGAGTAGTTTAGCAGTTTCTTACAAAATGAAACATGTCTTAATATATGACCTAGCAATCATGTTTCTAGTTATTTATCCACATGAGTTAAAGAGTCATGTCCACATAAAAACCTGCACAATGACATTTATACAAATTTATTCATAATTTCCAAAAATTACAAGTAACCAAGACGTCTTTCAATAAGTGAATAGCTAAACAAATTCTTTAATCAATACAATGGAATATTATTTAATAATAAAAACAAATGACCTTCCAGGCTACAAAAAAGACATGGAGGAACTTAAAAGGCATATTGTCAATACAATGAAGCCAATCTGAAAGGCGATATTACTGTATGATTCCAATTATATTCTGGAAAAGGAAAAACAATGGAGATAATAAAAAGATCCGATCAGTGGTTGCAGGAGCAGGAGAGGAAGAAATAGGATGGAGGGATGAATAAGTGGAGCACAGGGGATTTTCAGGCATTGAAAATATTTGGTATGATGATATACTGGTGAATACATGACATTATACATTTAGCAAAACCGACAGAATGATACAATACAAAGAGTGAACCCTAATGTAAACTATGAAATTTAGTTAATAATAATGTATCAACATTAGCTTATCAATTACAACAAAAGTACCACATCATTGCAAAATATTAACAATAGGGTAAACAGGGCAGGATTAAAAGGAGTATATGAGAACTTTTGTTTCTTTTCAATTTTTCTTTAAACCAAAAACTGCTCGAAGAAAAAAAGTCTAGCAATTTAAAAAAAAAAAACCTTCAAATACAGTCTTGAAAAAGGAAATGGACAGTAATGGTTTTTGTTTAAATACAAATGACTGGAAAAGAGCCAGATTTAGGGAAAGATCATTATTTTGGTTTCAGATATGTGGAGTTTAATGCACCTGAGGAATACCAGAGGAGAGGTCTAAACTGGACATACAAATGCTAATCATTTGCAAATAAGCAGCAATTTATGTTAAAAGCAGTGATGGAATCTCCCAGATGAGATTATACTGAAGCACTGGATGCCTCAGCTTGTATGCCATGCTTTGGCACTGGTTGCTAAAAACATATGAACAAGAAAGGAAATAAAAGAGAATGGCTGCATTTTATATTAGTTTTTGCTGTTGCTGTTGTTGTTGTTCTTCTTCTTCTATGCTTGATTTTGTAAAAAGTGAGTGAGTGAGAAATTCTGGAAGCAAAGTTCTCAGAGAACTGGCCAGCAAAAAAAGAAAAGCTGATACCGGGGACCAGAAACACCCTTCTCAGGTAAAGTAAGTCACAGAGGAGAGAGAAACACGGTGGTAAAGACCAGTAGAAGAAATAGTTATCCTCCGTGCTGGTAAAATAGAATGTTGGTGATTTATTCAAAACCAGGGTGGGTAAGCAGTGACTATTGCTACCTGTGGATTCTTGGAATGAAGAAAAAAAAAGTGGGAAATTGAAAAAAAATAAATAATAAGCCACTAAAGGTTAAAGCCAGTGATAGATAGTAGAAAGGGGAGCAGTAAGTTTAGCTGGGGGAGATTTCAGTGGATATTCCTATACTAAGACTTATTACATATATGAAAGCTAGCCCTGAAATAGTTGTGCTATATGTCCCTTTGAAAATATGTTCAGTTTGACTTTTGAAAACAAAAAAAACAGAAGTCAGTGCATATAAAGGAACCTTTGGAAATTTGGAGAGATGGGCCGTCTAGAAACAGAAACAAGCTGCACCTCACAGTTTGGGCAGAGTTTGAAATTTCACATTTCCAGGGATTCTCAAGTATTTTAATACTGCCTATAGAATTTATGTCCCATAGCTAAATTTTTCTATTTTAATAAATAAAAAAATATTTTTAATATAACTTGGTAAGAGTGTATTTCTAGTATTTCACGCATTCCTAGGAGGACTCATAAAGGGACTATGACACGCCAGGAGTAACCCATAAAACAAATTACTGGGAAAAATATATATAAATGTATTCAATGAGGCAGCCATCTCTGACAATAGCAGACTAGGTAATTCAAAGCAACTTTCCCATTTGGAATTATTGAAAAAAATAGACATCAGAGAGCTAATGAATATGACTGCAAGGACTCAACATGGGAGAGCACAGATTTGAAGGTGAGCCCGCTTTTCAAGATCCTTTTCTTCGGTATCATTTATCAATTTTAGTGGGAAAGGTAAGAGTTTGGGGTCATCTTCTAGGGCTAAAGGGACAAAGAAAGATCAGAAGCCAAAACCTAATGGAGGATCAGGTCTGTTCCATTTCCTTTGGGTTGGAACCATAAAAGGGTTCCAACTAAGAGTCAGAGGAAACTGGAAGGAGAAAGTAGACAGGGCTTCACAGGGACAATAGCTCAGTTTCAAATCGGTTTAATCTCTAAAGTTGAATTAAAATGTTCCCAAATAGGCAGTACCCTTAGGTACCTGGCAGAAGCAAATTGTAAATCCTTCCCTGGGAGGAGGTAACATTATCATAGATCACACATTATTTCTACAATTTTGCAAATATAATGTCTGCCCTAGAAACAACAGGGCATATGAGGATGAGAAGATAGACGACATGAACAAAAGTAACAGAAACAATAGACAACAGAAAAAGACCCCACTAGCGGCTCAATAAACTCAGATCATCATAATAGACTTTTAAAAAACTATACTTACTGTGTTCAAGAAATAGAGGACTAATTCTTAGCATAAAATTAAAAATGATTGAAAAAGCACCAAGTTTAATTCTAGAACTGAAAAATAAAATAACCAAAAAACAAGGAATCAATGAATGAGTTTAATAGCAGATTATATGTAGCTGAAGAGATAATTGTTAGATTAGAAGATAAATCAGAAAAAAAAAATGCTTAAGAAGAAATACAAAGAGAGAAGAGCACTAACAAATAAAAGGAAGAAATAGATACATAGCATATAGTTATAAGGTCTAATATGCATATATTTGAAGTGGCAGAGAAGAGAGGATGAAACAGAAGGAGCAATCAAGATATAATAGCTGAATTGTTTCCAAAACTAATAAAAAACATCTAGCCACAGAATCAAGAAACCCTGAGATTTCAAAACAAATCTTAAAAACAGCTTAAAAGAGATGAGAGAGAGAGAGGTTTGTTATATTTTCAGGAGCAACAATTAGAGTATCTACTGACTCCTCAGCAAAAACTATAAAATTCAGAACTTAGAATAGAATACTTTCAAAATGACGGGAAAAAAACTCAGACAATGTAAAATTTCATTCCAAGTGAAAATATAAGTCAAAAAATAAGGTAACCATAAATAGATTTTTAGACAAACAAGAGAATTTATCATTATCAGACCCACACTAAAATAAATACTAAAGGTATTTTATAGGCAGAAGGATAATGATCCCAGATGGAAGATCAGAGATGGGAAAGAAAAAATAAGTATTGAAATAACATGTCCCAGAAAATACAAATTCATGTTGACTGAATAAATCAATATTAATAATGCCTTGAAACTGAAATATACAATGAAATAAAATGCAGGACAACAGTGGCATATAGGTTGAAAGAGGACAGAGTTCTGGTAAGCCAAGATCACTGCACTGCCTGGGTCAAAATGCCAAACAAACATTAGACATTGATAAACTAAGGATGCATGGTCTAATCGCTAGGTAACCACTGAGAGGGTAGTAAAAGAGGATGGTACATCTGAGCACACAGAAGAAAAATAATAGAATGAATACATAGATAAGAAAAGAGAGGAAAAAGGAACACTAAGAATACTAAGATTGCAAATTTAAACCAAAAGACATCAGTGATTACATTAAAGTGAATGAACTAAATGTTCCAATTTAAAGACATATATTATCAGACTGCATTTTAAAATAACTTTATATGTTGCTCATAAAACAATAAGGATATATGCGTAGTCAACCTGAAAAGCAAAGAATGAAAGATCATGAAAACACTAACCAGAAAGAAGCAAGGGTCACTGCTTTGATATCAAAGTAAATTTTTTAAGGATTGAAAGCATTATTGGAGAGAAGGAAGTACATATCAAAAAGGTACACTATTGGATTTGCCAGGAAGATATAAAAATTCTAAATTTTTGCCCTTAATAAAAGATGCTTCAAATCTTTAAAGCAAAACCTTCACGGGAGTAAAAGAACATATCAACATATCAATCCCACAATCATATTGGAAGATTTTGAACATATCTCTGTCAGTAACTGATAGAATCAGCAGACAAAAATTCATTAAGTACATAGAGTATTTGAATAGCACACAATTATTTTACCTATGGAACATATACATATAACAATTTACCCAATAACTGCAGAATAAATACTTTTCAAATATACAGAATATATATTTTTTTAATTTAACAATATTCTGGGTAATCAACAAGCATCAACAAATTTTAAAAATTAAAATCATGTGTGTATGGTCTCTGACAAAAAGGCCATTTAGGTAGAAGTTAACGGAAGAAAATTACCATATTAGGTTGGTGCAAAAGTAATTGCGGTTTTTGCAATTATTTTTAATCTTTTGAACCGCAATTACTTTTGCACCAACCTAATAGAAAATAATCATAGTTTGAAATTAAGAAATACATTTCTAAATAACCTGGATCAATGTAAACTATCAACATTTAAATTAGAAAAATATTTTGAACTGAATAATAATGACATCTACACTATCTATTATAACCTGCGTAATACAGCTAATGGTTAGCATAGAGAATAATTCAGAGCTTTAGATGCATATATTAAATGCAACAAAAATTATGAATCCATCCCACTCAAAATATAGATGAAAAAATCCTAAACAAGATGTATGATAACCAAATTCAGTAGTATTTTTAAAAGGAAATATCACACCAGACCAAACTGATTTTTTTAAGATCTCGACAGAACTTAACATTCAAAATGCAATTAATGTAATTCAAACATCAACAGTATCAAGGAGAGAAATCACATGATGGTTAATTAAACACAAGCAGTTTAATTGAAGAAAGGTGATTGAAGAGGTGATGGCAGGGAGAGGGGAACCAAGGAGGAATGGAGAAGCATCAGAAATGGAAAAAGTGGCACCCCATTATCATCTCTGGGCCCGAATCAGAAAGGGAGTGAACACTAATGAGCACTGAATGGGGGCCAGTGGGTCACAAGTTTCATTTCTAGAATTCTGGCAATGTTCTACTTCCTGGACTGAATGGTGATTTCATGGACAGCTTCTTTGCGACAAAATCTTTGATGCTTATATTTCTGCTCTAAGCACAATAAGGAGGTTAAACAATTAAATAAGAAAATTGCTGATGCAGTTGTTCTATATGCATGTCAATGAAAGTGAGTAGATGTGACATGCAGAGAAAAAATAATTAGGATAAAGATAATTATGTATTCACAAACAGGGTAATTAAAGCAATTACAAGGTGGACCATGAAAACAATGCCCTAGGTCTTCTAAAGAACCCCCCCTCAAAAAAATTAGAAAAAAAGAAAATTCAGGAAAGTGAAAACAAAATGAGTTTTGATTTATCTCTTAAGATCTTATTCACAGTTTTCATTATTCCCTCTCCCTGAGGAGTGTTTAAGGGCACCATGGAAGCCTAAGGATTTTGTAGCAGAATTTCCAAGTCTAAGGCAGGATCTAAAAGAAAGACTCAGTGGGTAGAGTTCGGGGATGACCCCCTGCCTAATTTCAATCAGAGTAGCTCTGCTTTCATCTGTCCAAATATATAAAGCTTCTCTATAAGACCAGATTTGAAGAAAAGAATTATTCTTAAAAAAAAAAAAAAAAAGGTACCAATTTTGTGAATAAGTAAACCAAGTCCCAAAGGATGGGATAGAGTGACTAACCTAAGGTTATTATAATTATTAGCAGTCATTTAGCTAAACCAGCTATTTTGAGTCCATCGCACATGCTTCCTCTACAACACAGATCATTCAATGCATAATGTTCTCTCAGGGTACAAAAGTAATCCTAAAATTTAAAATAAAGAACAAACCGCAAAGGAAACAAAAATCAATTCTGTTAATTACCATGACTTGTGCCTATTTTAATATGACACACGTTTTGCTACAAAGATCTCAAGTCTATAGTTACTGCCTGTGTGTGCTCCTTGAACTTGATCCTTTAACTCCCGAAACCGGGAGGACCTTCTGGAAGCCCAATGCTGAACTTTCATTTAATCACATCCCTATGACTCAGAAACTAGAAAAGAGAAAAGAAATACTATCTTATTCTATGGACTTTCTGAAAGTTCATCTGCATAATTAAATGGATTAATACCATATAATTAAATTGTTTAAAAATGTTTTGAAGGTATTTACAATTTAAAATGTAAAAAACTTCTATGAACTAAATAATAATTTGTAAAAGTGTAACTTATAAAACAGTAACTAAATATACTGCACCTCTACTGTTTTCTGGTACCAAATAGTTTGCTTAAAAATACTACCATGTAACAGTCCAGGAAGCCAGCCTAATACATGAGATCTGACAATTATGTTCACGAACTCATCCTAGAAAAAGTGCTACATACCTCATTGCTGAATATCACTACAGTCACCTTTGAAGTGCTCCCCTTGGGAAACTATGCACTGATGCCAGCACCTAGTCCACCCTTCAAAGCAATTTTGGAACTCTTTCTGGAATGGCCGTCAGAGCTGTCATTGTATTACCCTTGATGTCCCGAATGTCATCCAAATGTCTTTCTTTCACTATTTCCTTTATCTTCAAGTAAAGAAAGAAGTCATTGGGGGCCAGATCAGGTGAGTAGAGAGGGTGTTCCAATACAGTTATTTGTTTACTGGCTAAAAACTCCCTCACAGACAGTGTCGTGTGAACTGGTGCATTGTTGTGATGCATTGTTGGCGAAAAGTTCATGTTGTCTAACTTTTTCATGCAGCCTTTTCAGCACTTCCGAATAGTAGACTTGGTTTACTGTTTGTCCAATTGGTACAAATTTATAATGAATAATCCCTCTTATATCAAAAAAAGTTAGCAACATCGTTGCAACAAGTTCGCGAACTTAATTGTCAGACCTCATATGTTTCAATTTAGTTGAAAAGGAAGGTCAGTGGGTTGATGTTGTAACCCCAAATGCTGATGGATAAGAGATTGTTGCTTAAAGCACAGCTAGATAAAAAAGATACAGTCTAACTCACAGAAATCAATATTCAAACACAGTTGCTAACACATTCAATCCACGTATTTTTTCTGGCATATCTGTACACAGACATATTTGTTGTCACTTACATTTTAAGATTTATCAATGGGAATGTTAGGGAGATGGCATTGGGTGCTGACTTCTAAATAATAAAAACCACAGAGTCCCTAATAAACACCAATTTCAAGAATGTCATTCTTGAAGATGAGTTTATAAATGCTGCAGCTCACATTCGCCATCACATAGTTAAGGCATCATTGACACAAATTCTATAGATGCGAACTCATGTTAGGACCCTGTCATAGACACTCTCAGCTCATAAATCAATATCGACTTCCTTCTTGCTGCTTAGCACCCTTTTGTTCAGGGCAGGAGTGTGACAGTCTGGATTTCTCAGCCTCCTTTGGAGACACGGTAGGCTCATAATTCTGAAAAGGGACATGAGCAAAGGCACCTTGCTGTGGTCTCTGGGAAAGCTTAGGCACTCCTGATAAAGGGCATATACCAGGGATGCCAAAAAAATGTATGCAAGTGGACACTTTGGTCAACATTGCTCAAGCAGTAGTTCACCATAATCAGAAGTGTCTGGACACTGATGGTAAACACTCTGAGCATCTCTTGTAATTGCAGAAGTCAAACGTGACTTGTATTCATCTTTTGTTATCAGAATATATTGAGTATTACAATTTTAATACAGTTTTCCTTTCTTAAAATGTGTATACATCTTTTTGGCACCATCTGTATTCCTAGCAAGGTTTTATCCCCTTCTTATTGCATTAGAAACATGCATTTGCTAGAATTGGGGTAGATATTTTACAACCACAAGGCAACAAGCATTAGGAGGCCAAGGGAAGAAATTCCTTAGCTGCCTACCTTTAGACCACGTGTTATGTGAGAAAAACAGACTTATAATTTGAAGTCTCTGTAAGTGGACTGCCATTTCTTACAGCTGAAAGCATTTCTAACTAATAGGCTTTTTATAATGTTATTTCTGTTTGACAGAAATCTTTAAAATATGACATTTTCCTCCCTTATTAAAAATAATAGATTGGTGGTGGTTGTTTCTTTTTTTTACATTTGTTTCTTAATGAATCAGAATTACATTAAGATGTGAAGTTAATTTTTTTCTAAACTGTTCCAGCCATAAAATAACATTTCTACTGTCACACACTCGACCAGGACTAGGGTAAGGCAAGTGAGGCACTCACCTCCTTGGCTGCAAAATTTAAGGGGGGAATCAAAAGCCTCAGTGATCAGAATATTTTAATAAAATATATTTTTTAATAAAAATTGAATAAAATCCATGGCAAACAAATTATCAATTAAACAAAACATCAAGATCAATATTACTGATTTTTTCCTTTTACCCCAGATTCCAACACGGCCTGGCAAGGTGCAACTCTCTCACTACTACCATTTATTTCATAATAAAATAAATATCTTCTCTTGAACCAGTAAAATCAAAGATTAAAAGAGAAACTAAAGACTAAGCTCTTGAATTCAGTGATTTTTAACACCTTGTACCTCTCCTGTAATGAGCATTGGTTTTTTCTTCTTGTTGTTATTTCGAAAACTTTGTTCACTTGTATGTTGAATCCTGGCTTTGTGTCCAGGTAGTTATAGGCACAATGCTCTATTCCATATCAGTGGAGTATTACATTCATGTAACAGTGTCCTAGCCAGACTACCCCCAGTTCACGAAGTTATCTAAATATAAACATGTGTTTAAAACCCATAAACGTATACAAGTATTTCTGGGATGACAATTGCTTAAGATTTTGATTTGGTTCAATAAACATTTATTGAGCACTTTATAGTCATCTAGCACAACAGGCTTTACGGATGCAAAAATTGAAGGGAAATATGACCCCTATGTTGTTTACATTATTTTTAAACACTCATTTCTCAATTGCCTGGGGGACTGAAATGTAAAACTGTCTTATGATTAAATATCAGGTGAATTGATGATAGAATAGCTAATATTTCAAGAACAAAGAGACCTTTTGCAGTATATGGGAAATTACACCATGTTTATCTAAATCCTCTAACTGTCCCACTGGAATAGCAACTGAGCGCAGGTGCAACTGTGGAACAAATGCCTGGAAAGATAATGCTGGAGCATGGCATCTGGGTATTCTCCAATCCATCAGGAACAAAATTGACTGGATTCGAGCTTTTGTAGGAAAGAGGGTCAGAGAACAAAGGCCTTCTCCTTTCTGTCCCTAGGCAAACTCACCCAGTTTGGAAAGGGCAGTGTCAAGCTGTAGGTGTCAGATGCAGGCCTTTTTATGCCACCAATCAGTGAGATGAGAGGCACTTTATGTTCCCTATAGGATATCCGTGGATTTAGCGATGAGAGGCAACATGCATCAGTGAAAACTCATTATGACTCATCCCTTTTCAATTATCTGAGCCTCCCTCTGTGATAAAGGAATCATCAAAGAATTGGGACTTACATGATTTCAAATGTGTTTTTCAAAAGTCGTAACGAATGGTAAGTTCCATAAAGTTGAATCACATCAAAGGTTAGTCACTTGTCTGCATCACTGACAAGCTTTTTTTCCTGTCAGTGGGGTCAGAGAATCACATTTTATCTTGCTCTAAACTGGCACCTTCTGCACCTACCTCCATAAACACAGGCAGAGCATCAGTAATCACCACCTGGCTTTGAAGCGCAGGTAAGTGCTATATTGGAACCCCCAACCAAGGCTGAGCTAACGTCCTGAATACTGGAAAGAGATATGCAACTGTTAATTTGATTTCTAAGCAGCCTGATAATATGGAGGAGCATCGACTTTGGTGTCTGGAAGACCTGGATTTTTGTTTTGGAGTTTTTCCCCGCTCTGCTGCATATCCTGTCTTCCTACGCACTTTCCCACCCTTCATTCTTTCTTCCAAAAGTTCAAGGAATCTGCAAGGTTGTGGCCTCCTGCATCCCAGAAGCTTTCTGGGGATGGTGTCCCTGGTATCCTGACAGTGCCTCTTTGATCTTCATCTATCATTTTAGATTTTCCAATTCACTCATTATCAACGTCCATTGAGAAGTTCACATAGCAATTTTTAATGGTGCCTCAATCCTCCAAGTAACTATGATTACCCAAATTTTACAGTCAATTAGGATTATGTGAAGACCCTACCACATGCAAGACAGTGATGAGGTCTCATAAGGAAGCTGTGGACCATAGTTCTAAGCCCACCCCACACTTGTATGCGTTGGGTTTATATTGTGTTTTACCAAAATTCAAATATTTACCAAACTTTTTTAAGTCAGGAGATTAAATAAGAAACTAAATACCTTCCAGAGAAATTGGAGGGTGTGGCAAGACTAGGATTATATTCCATATGACAGCATTGCCTAGTATTGAGTAGAGGCTGCTGGTTTTAGAGATGTGAACTGCTCAATTTGCCACCATCACCAGTAGCAGGCTGTATTCATTTCTATTACTGCTAGATACCTTTATAGACATTTGAATTTATAACAGTTATGGTAGATAAATCATTGGGACTGCTGCAAAATGGCACAAGGGCCCAAAACATATATGAGCTCCAAACCACTGAGAGGGAGAAATAATATTAATGGTAATTATAATAAGTAGCAATGTTTTCTATGGCAAATGCTTACTATGTGCCAGGCATTGTCCTAAATGTTTTCTACATATTAACTCATTTCATCTTCACACAACTCTTTGAGAGAAGTACTAAAGTATGATCTCCATTTCACAGATAAGGAAACTGTGTGTCACTGAGAGGTTGAGTTACTTGTCTGTCATATGGATACTAAGTGGCATTGCTAAAATAAAGTGAGATAATTGTGAATCTGCTCTGCAGAAATTAAATATGTGCAAATATAAAATGTACTGTCATTGTTATCATAGGATGTCCATTCCAACAATTTCTCCACCAGAGAGATATGATTCTTGTTACAAAAAAAAAATACAGATTGCCAGGTATGTGCCCATTATTAAATTTCTTACTGTGAATGAGTAAAGCAATAAATACAAACCAAAAAAAATGAGAATTAAGCAAAAAGGAATAAACTTGGAAGTAAAAATATAGTTACGATAATAGATTAGAATTAAGTTAGACTGCTGATTTAACCTTAAAGTTTGAAATTATCCCATCAGTCATAATTTTTAATTTACTCAGTTTTTCTTTTGTTTTTAAGCAATCTGAGAATTTTACAAAACCTGACAATATTTCTTTCCTTGCTACCTTGATGTAGGCATATGTTTGATGGTAAATTAATACCAATACATCCAGCCCTTATGTTTATCTCAATGCCGTTCCCTAGGTCTTAAAGTCTTTTTACTCCTGCAAGTAGCATAAGGCCACTTTTCAACAACAAAAAAGTTAGAAAGACAGTTGCAGGCTTTCTTTAGGTAAAACCTTCTCCTTCCCTATTTGGATTTCTTGGATACCAACTTTATTTGATGTCCCAAAGGCCATCCAGTAAAAGCAGAACCTGGATGATAGTAATGGATGTAATATTTCAGTGTCTACAGATTATTAATGACTGACAGTATTTCACTTTATATTAGTGAATTTCTTTCACATTTTCCCTTAATCTTCACAATAACCCTGTAAGATATTAATGCATGGGTGATTGGTAACAATATAAATGTGACTTATCTTGACATAGAATATTATGGGCATATAAAAATAAAGGGCATCAGCTGTGAATTTGTGAACTATTTAGATTGTTATTATGATTTCATTACTTGGATTCAGAAGGGACTTTACAGATCCTCTGGGCCAACTACTTCATTTTCCAGAGAGGAAACCAATTCCCAGTGAGTTAGTGGCAGGGCAAGAAACATGGTAAACTGATTCCCATTTCAGATTTCTTTCCACGCTAACGTACATTATTTTCTGAAAATAAAAAGGTAAAAGAATATACAGTTTCCCTCTGTTTGCAAAAACAGTTTCTATATACAGAGATAAGCTATAAGGGAGAAATTTTAAACAACCATAAAATATACTTAGAACACCAATATGGGTAAAAAGCAGATTCTTTTTTTTTTCTTCAGTAGAAGGGATGGGGTTTGGAAGGGAATAATATACTACCCCCCCTCCCATTACCACACTGTAGTTTTCAATAAAGAAATCTCACTTCTGAAGGTGAAAACCCCACTAAACATGCATTTCATTGGTCTCCATACAGATTTTTAACAGTCACAATTTATTAACATTGCTCATTCAGCTATTCGGTCATGTTCACTTGACAGCAGAAGGGCAATTCCACTGTCTCAAGTCTCCATGCCCAATGTCATGAACCATTACTTTCTAGAATTTACGTCATGTTTACCAGTACTTGGTATGTGCAGATACAGACTAAATTGTGTTCCTGACACCCATCAGCTAGCGTTCTAGTCTCCTAATGACACTGGAGTTGCAGCTGTGGATAGATTGTGTTCCCAAGAGCAACTGCTCCACCTGTGCTTGGATCTCATCTTCTTTCACTTATGTTTCAGCAATGCTCTAACACTTGTCCCTCTCTCTCCTGAATCATCAATTTCTCCTTCTCTGCTGGTTAGCTTCCATCACCTTTCAAACATGCTGCAACCTTTTCCACCTTACATACTAAAAAATTCCCTTGATCTTACATCTTTCCCCAATAGTCACTGTATTTCTCTGCTCTGTTTGATAAGAGCATCTAGGAAGATGTTGACACCCATCTTCTCTATTTCAGTTTCTCCCTTCTCTATTGAACCATCACCAATCAGGATGCTCTGTCATGGCCACTAGTTACCTCCATATTGCTAAATCCAATGGACAATTCTCAGTTTTCACTTTCTTTTACTCTTCGGCAATATTTGACTGAATTGATCACCCTCCATCTTAAAACACATTCTTCACATGGCTTCCATGATATCCCTCTTTTGGTTTTCCTCCTTTTTCTCTGGTCACTTTTTTCTCAATCTCTTTGCTGGACTCTTCTTATGTCCCTGTATGTTAGTAGTCCCTGTATACAGTCCTCTGAGGATTTTATGTCCCTACCAATTCTTTCAGTGATCACATTCATTTTTATAGCTTTATGTACCATCTACACAATTCCCAAATTTGTATCTAGAGCCCAGATTTCTGAAATTCTCCATGAAATCTAGAATCTTATATCAGAATCTTATATCCAGTCTCTATTTAATATGCAATATTCCTCTTGAGGTCTGATGAGTATCTCAGCATCAATTGGTCAAAAGTCTAACTCCTTATTCTCAGACCCCAACAAAACTTGAAACTTCCATCTCTGTAAATGATCACTCAATGCTTTTGGCCACACCAGTTCCTCACTGGTTCCTGATCACCCTTTATAACAGTCACATCCCTTGTCCTGAAAATGCCTATTCTCCTTCCCTGCTGAATGATTCCCTTAGGCATTTTATCACTACTTGACATACAGACACTAGAATATAAACTCCATGAGGGAAGCAACTTTGTCTGTTTTGCCCACTGTTATATCCTGACAGCCTGGAACACTGCCTATTTTATAGCAGGAACATAAACATCTCCTCAGCAAAACCTATTATTCAGAAATAAATATCCCTTAAGAACAGTTGTTTCTGAATAGGAATCCACCATAATTTCTTTAACTCCTCATATTTTCCTGAGTCCTTCATTTCTCCTTCATTTCATCCACACCAGCTACTCATACCGATAACCCCTTGAACTCTATCATCACTCAGAAATGCATCACCTCAGAACCCTCCAGCATCCTGTCCCCTGACCATAATCTCTTCCTAAAAAGATGCTTTCATACCCTTTACAACCTCTCCCCAGCCTCAGGGACCTTCAGTTTCACGGTCCTACGAGGTTTACCAGTTGGCCATCCATCCTGGCCTCACTTCCTTATTCAGTGTGAGTTGCATAGTTATTCTCATGAATAGCTCTATAACCCAAAAGAACAGTTCAATCCTCTTGCACTACTAAAAGTTCTTGTCATTTTGGCCTTTAACCATACAAGTCTCTGATTAAAACAGTATACCTCTAAAACTAAGTAGCCCAGCATAGGCTCAGTCTGTAAGTCAGACTGCTTGGGTTCAAATAAATATTGGTTTGAATGCTTATAAGCTATGTACATTTGGACAAATTTCTTAGCCTCAACACCTTAGTTTCATCATTGGAAATAATAATAATAGGATTTATTTCAGAGGCTACCTATGAAGACTAAATCAGCTAATCTAGTACTTATCATCACAGTGTTCTTGCCGTTATTATACCCAAATCATTCAGCAGAGCTAAAGAATACCATAAAACCACCATACATATTAGTGCTCCTGTAATGTGGACCCTCCAGTCCTGCTCACCAGTGTACTTTATTGATTCCAGGTTATCTGCCTCTCTCATTTCGCTAATCTAAGAGTACTTAGAGTACTCTTCTAAGAGTAGATACTTCTAAGAGTATCCATGTATCCACCCATGCTTAGCTTTCCTTCCAGTCTCAAAGATAAAGAATAATCATTTTACTTCAGGTCAACTTCTCTACCTTTACTCTTGATATCTTGCACTCTGATCAATTACTCCTCTCTCTAAATCCTCAGTCTCTTCTTCACTACTGGCACTATTCCTCAGCTTATTAAAATCAAGTTTGTCCATAGGTTGTCATTTTATAAAGTTCTCTTCACTCTGTTATCCCATTTTGATAGTATCCTCATGATCTCATTCTTTTCAGCCAAGCTTCTTGAAAGAGGAATGCCATCTCATATTAACAGTTTTTTATTTGCCACTAAATTCTTAATCCTTTAAACATATGTTAAGCATTTTCCATAAATAATAATCTTGAACACATGGTTTAAAGTTTACATAAAGTGTTCAAAATTTCCATATTGTTTTAAAATTACTACCTCACACAATGAAAATGTTTTCGTTGTGTTATAAACTACTAATTATTTCTCTTGATAAGGAGGATAGAGTCAGTGATTATAATTTTTCTAGTCCCATTTTGATGAATTCTTTTCACTTGAAAACTTTTGCTTTTCTTTTCAGTGAAATAAGGCCAGCTATTTTTATTTTTATTTTTGTCACCTATTAATCCTACCCACTTTCGGTATTGATTGAATATTTGTTAAACTAATAATAAATTCTAATTAGGAAGCTTTATGAGTACACTCAGCTAGCTCTTTGAAGATTAATAATACATTTGATTTTTGTTTATTTGCAGTACTGTTCTGTGGGACTGTATTTCAACAAAAGAACTTCATGACAGTCATAAGAATTCATTTTTTGGAAGCTATGGAGTACTAAAGCCATCAGCCAATTAAGTCAAGTAAAACTCATCAAGTAATTAATTGGCACAATGAAAAAAAATTGATTGATTTTCCACCTTTTCAATAAGTTAATTTTATTTTGTGAATCACCTTTTGAAGACAGCTTTCTGAAGCTTCAAACATTGGCTTCAGACTGTTCATCATTCAATGGTTTCAACAGAAGTGGAGACTACAACAGACTCATTTGGCAGGAAGGAAAATTACTTGGAAGAGTGGAGTGTGCCAGTCAATTTGTCAGGTGTTTTCTCATTAAGGACTTCAGAGATAAGGGTCAGTCTTTGAGCTGGGAACAGATTCTAAATACACACTTTTCTATTAAATGTTTTCACAAAAAAGTCAAATTTCAAACCATTTGGAGCTTTGCAGATAAGGATACACACATTGCCAAGTTCCTATCAAGTGAGCTGCCATTGTTATTAATTATTGTAATAATGGCTCACACACAAGAGGCATTACCTGACATTCATGGACTCAGTACATTATCAACTGCAAATGGATAGACCACAATAATAACAGATGTAGGGAAAATGGAGCAGCCCCTTTCCATCAAATGACTCCTGTTATGAATAATTTAAATTTTATTTTTAATTTTGTCCAATTGTTCTTGGTTTCAAGTTTTTCTCTTAATTGAAAATGACTGTCCAACATTGATAAAAATTAATTAGCTCAACCTTCTGTAAATATCTATGAAGGGAGCCATGGGAAATGTATAGATGCACAAATCAGCCCCTCTCAAAGAATTCAATAGCCAATATGGAAGCTACACTTAAAATCACCATATTAAGTAGTATATGGTTGATGTCAGAAGTACAGAGCAACTTTGTGGATCAGAGGAGAATGGAATCTCTTTCAGCTGGGGAAGCCAAGGAACTCCAAAGAATTCTTGTTTGGATGGCTAGAACTTCAGGATGGATGATTAGAACTACAAGAGGAAAGTGCATTCAAGTGAGAGCACTTTAAGCAAAAGAACCTTTATGCATACCGTGTTTCCACGAAAATAAGACCAGGTCTTATATTGATTTTTGCTCCAAAATACACATTAGAACGTATTTTCCGGGGATGTCTTATTTTTTCACATACAACAATCTACATTTATTCAACTACAATCATGTCGTCTTCTGGAACATCGTCATAACGTGCTAAATGCATCCATCTGGCTGACGATCTTAACTGGGGCTTATTTTGGGGGTAGGTCTTATTTTCGGGGAAACATGGTATTTAGCAGATGGTATGCAGATCAGTGTGCCTACTGGCAGGTTTGTTAAAATGAGTGGGAGATAAGGATAGAAAGGCCATCTCAGAGTAGATAAAGAAATGAAGACCAGAAATAGAGAAATTGTGGTAGAGATCCAAAGAAAGGAACCTCTATTTTCATACATAAGAAAATTCCCAAACTTGTAGCATATTCCCAGGTAAAACCAGTGTTTACAGTCACATCACAATTCTGTAAATGCTTCCATCTTGATATTTTTCTGTCTTCCTTTGCCTTTGTGTTGATTCACAGCACTCACTTTCCTCTGTGGTTAACATCTAACATTAGTTTGGTACATTTGTCACAACTTAATGTCACAACCAATACTGATACACTACAACTAATTAAAGTCGATATTTTTTTCCAGATTTATTTAGTTTTCACTGACTATCATTTTTTTTTGTTACAGAATCTCATCCAGGAACTGCTTTATATTTGGTTGTCATGTCTCTGAGGCTCCTCTACACCATGAAAGTTTCTTAGACTTTGCTTGGTTTTGATGATTTTGAGGAGTTGTGGTTGTGTATTTTGTGGAATATCCCTCAATTTGGGTCTGTCTGATATTTTCCTCATAATTAGACTGGGATTGTGAGTTTTGGGAAAGAAGACCACAGAAGTAAAGCAACATCTTTATCACATCATATCAAGGGTACCTACTATCAACAATTGATGTTAAGCGTGGATCATCACTGGCTGAGGTAGTGTTTCTCAAGTTTCTTCACTGTAGTTATTCTTTTTCCCCTTTCTCCATACTGCATCTTCAGAAGGAATCACTATATTAAGGGATGGTTGGTGGGGGAAACAGTTATGCCTTACCTTCTTGAGAGTAAAGTATTTACATAAATTATTTACAATTCTACAGGAGAGTTGTCTATTGCCCCCTCATTTATTTATGTATTCATTCATTCAATCAAATAATTATATCAGAATGAACTCATGGATAATTATTGCATACTTTGGATTATAATTTAATACTATGTTATTTATTTTGCTGCTTAAAATTTTCCAACTTTAGCAATTAGGGAGGACCCACCATTGTGAAAGATCACAGCGTCCTGTGGTTCCTCAGCAGTGTCACCATTCCTTTCCCCCTACTGCTCCTTTGGGAATATTTTAAAGAAGAAAGTTTGCTTTTTCTAAGGGTCATCTCCAACTAGAATTTCATCAAAGAAAAACAAGAAGCCAGTGAAGTGAAAAGAAAATAGATTCCATACCATTTAAAACGATTGCACTAATTTTATGTAGCGGTAAACATCAATTTATTCAGCAGTAGATTTCAATTATGTTTCTAATTTGCAAATGTTGCCCTCCAGTAGATCTCAAATTAGAGGGCTAAGCACTAAGAAACGGCAAGACAATGACAATGCAATTAGAAATTCTTCTAAAATATTCAATTAACTATTTGGGGAAGTAATAAATAGTTGACCTTATTTATTGGTAAAAAATATATATATAATTTGATTTAATTGTATTCATAACTATGTTTCTTAGACTGGTTATGCTTATTTTCAATTTGGGGAACATATGGTTATATGTGAATCTTGGATTTGAATAAGTTTCAGGATTGCCATAGAAAATTAACCATGGTCACTTTAAAAAATATTAAAGGAACTTGTCTAATTTTTATTATAATGGGATTTGTTGTATGCAATAGAGCATCGGAAATAAGAAAGCCATTTCTATCATACTCCTAGCATGTGAGATTCCCAAAAGAGTTCCTTGTCTAGTCCATCCATGTTTTGTTTTTTCGGAGTCCCCCATCACCTTTGTAACCTCCCAATTCCCACCACAGTTTAACTTAAATATGTGTGAATTTCTCCCTGAGCCCTAGTTTCTACACCTGAAAAGAAATAGGGAAATAGCATGTCTTTTGGGTTATCATGAGAGATAATTGAAATAATAAAGATGAAATTTGTGCAGCACCTAGGACAGTTTCCTCTCATTTGTATGTTGAATTTCTTTCCTTTCAAATACACTTATAGATACATGAAATATATTTAGACACTCATGAAATAGACTCATTAACTATACTCATAGACATAAGCTTTCATAGCTCCTGTGGGATACCAGAGTCAAGAACTTAGTGTTCCTTTTCATTTCTTTGTTAAGAATACCGTATCTCATGCACACAGAACATCCAGCTACCCCCTTGCCCACACTGTACATGTGTCCACACTTCAGCTTAGAGCTCTCTCACCAAGCGCTCCCATCCCTCCAGTGCCCCCTCTACAAGCCTACTATGAATGAAAGATATAAAATGTTCAGGCATACTTTGAATATTTATTTGCCTCATTATTTTCATGAAGGCAGGAATTGTGTACCATACACCTCGGATTATCTAACAACTTCACAGTAGGTTCTTGAAAAATGTTTAGGAATGGGTGAAAGGCAGGAAAGTAGGCAGGGAGAGAAGTGTGGAAGGAAGGAAGGAGAAAGGGATGGTTGCAGCTAGAAGACAGACATGAAGAGCCTTTTCTCTTTTACAAGCACCTATCTGGAAATAACGCAGACTTGTGTTTCTTGATTAGCTCAGTGGGATTTTAAGATATCTGGAGCATATTAGTGGAGAGTAGCATGGAAGTTCTGTTTAGCTGCCTCTACTAGACATAAATGCCTCCTCATCATTTGTCTTGTTATCACCTGAAGTACTTATGGTGAGGTCTGGGCAAAACTTTGAAGCCTTCAGATTTTCTGAGCTCTCAAAGTTCTTGCACCACTCCAAAGTTCCCCAGGTTTCTTGACACCCTCCCTTATAAAACCTGTAAACAATCTCCTAAGCAATGTGTATACATGTGGCCGCAATGTAACAACACAGCTTTCACTCCACCCAGGCCAGTTTGTTTTTGCCAGATCTTTGACTGCCGTGAAGTCCTGTTGAATAAAATTTAAATGCCAGTGAAAAGTTTCTAAAAATTGCAGATAGTTTTGGGGAGGATGTTGGAAAATTTCCCCTTGACACTGAAATCTTATTTTTCCCTAGCCAGCGCGGAAGTTCAGTTGTTTTCAGGGTTGGTAGATTAGGCAGGATCCCCAAACGGGTGTTTACCATCAGAAGTCTCCGGGCTTGGAGAGTGTTCTTTAGGATGAAATGGGGACCAAAGACCATTTATGAGTTGATGTTTTTGGGCATCATGTCCCCAGGGGCCACCTGGTTTCACATGTGAGGTTCCTGGACCTGAGCCACCGCTCCAATAAAACAAGCCTCTTAGCACCGCCAGCCTCCTGATGCTCTCTCCATTTTTGACGCGAGTTCCATTGCACCGTATCATCTTGTTCTCAATCTCCCTTTTGACATCTGAAGGAAATTTGTTTTGAAAAAGTCCACCGGAACATGCAAACTGTCAGAAAGACTATGGAGTGCAGTGCATTCATCAAAAATATTTATTGAATACACACCAAAGCTAGGCCCGGTGGAAAGCAAGAGGAGCTTGGAATACTTGTATTCATAAAAACTCTTGCAGTGCAATGGGATTTTGTTTTTCAATTATTAGTTCATTACTCTCCTCAGTAAAGGCATTTTCTAGATTCATGTGTTATAATTTATGTGAGACAACAGTAACAAAAACAGTTTCCTCTTACTTCTGTCTTTTGTCAAATGCTTCCTTTGTTCAAAGCTAGTACAATGCTATTTTAGTTCAATCACATTTGCTTTTATACAACATAACTGTCCTGTCAAAGTTACTGTATTATTATGGAAGGCAGTAAATCTAAATAAAACGTATTTGCAGAATGAAATAACATAAAGCTCATTTTTATTTTATCTTTCTATTTTCCCTAAGAATGTATGGATTTTTCAGCAATGCACTACATTTCTTTTTTTCTTTTGCTTTCATTTTTCTCAAGACCGCATTGCCTGCCTCTCCTTTCCCTATGCACAACACAGATAGATTCCAAAAGTAGCCACTGAGGCCCTGGCTGGAATCAGAGGCAATACAGTCACGGACACTTTTACAGGAATCCTCAAGGGGCAGGGCCATACATGGCTTCTGCAGTCTCTCTAGAATAGTGAGTGATCTGGGAATGACTCACATTGAGAAGTTCCTAGAAATGGTCGTTCCATCATCATAGGCACACTGTATATTACATGGCTTCTTTTCTTTGAACTTCTTTTCATTGAATCTTGTATTGAATGGTTGCAATGTGGGAGTAGAAGAGGGCTAGTGTTTTCTAGGGTGTTTATTTCCCCTGCTATTGATGAACTCATGCCAAGTGCAAAATGTGATGCCTTCAAAACTTGATCCTTCATGCTAGAGTTTTCTCTAAACGAAGACTTACATGTTTCAGAGAGCAATTCATTTATGGGTGTTTGATGTACAAACATAAAAAACTACTGAAAACAACTTTCTCTCCCCAGTCTGTGAGTCTATATTGTATTTGAAATAAAACCTAAAAATTTAATTTAGCAGGATCTTTATTGGATTGACCAGCACTGTCTAAAATAAATGTTTCTCTTGTCAATTTTTCAGTGAACTTGTCAAAAACAAATAGAGGGATTTTCAGTGATCTTTATTCTGTGTGTAAACAGTGCTATTTATTCACCAAAGAAAACCGTTTCATGAAAACCAAATCATTACCTTGCCAACTAGTTTTTTCAAAGCTCTCTTTAGGACTATAACACTTTTTGCAGTGCCTTTTGTTTTTAGAAAGATGATGGCAATTCTTTCCTGCAGGTGACATGGAGGTAATAATCTGATCTATGTGACTACAAGCAGACATAAAGCACAGTTTGACCCTTCCTGACCACCTCTAACTCCAATCAATATTGCAACTCTAACCAAACATAATCAAATAATTTAAGTGTTAAGACCCAGAGGATTGCAAAAGGCTCTGTAGGGGGTGTAAGTGTTCTTTTGAGCCTCTCAGATTGACTGGGGAGCTGCCACATCTGAATGCCTCCAACTCTAACTGAAGCCACTCCAAAAGGAGAGAAATGGGATATTAAGAAGCAGGTGACCTTTGAATCTATTTACACCTCTGGCAAACACAGCGGTGAGGCAGTGAGGAGCTGTGAAGGCTATTCTTTAACAGGAATTTTATGTCGCTTGCACCTGTTTGAAAGACAGGAAGAGCCACAGCAAAATTTTCACAATGTTGGCCTTCTATCTTCTAGACAGAATCTGCCTCCAAACAAACACACACACAAAAAAAAGCTTTACTTTGCTCTGTTTTGTTCTGTTTTTAAAGCATAAAATCATCCTATCATTTTGCCGTATTATTGTCTCCAGTAATTAAACCCAGTTTCTGAAGCCTGTCGAGAGCTCTATACTAGTAAACCAACAAGTCATTCTGATTATAGTCAATAAATAAGGTGGTAAGCATAATTTATGGTTTATTAAAAGTAAAATTGATTGCATACTGAAATATTCAGAGACCTGTGAATAAATCATCTAATAAGCAAATTCAATATTTTCAGATAGGGCAAATTTATCCTCTAAGTACACAGCAAAAATATAAACTCTCTCCTTGTAGCCTTATGGAATAAGAGATACTAAGACTTAAAGGGGACTTCAGAGGCATTCTTCATTCATGTAAGACACACTAGTCCAGTTTAAATTCCACACCTTTATTCTGGAAACCCTCACAAATGAGATTCAACAACCCCATTAACCTATTCCTATGTATTTAACTTAAATCCTCTCTCGTGTAATTGTCTCTAATCTTTGAAAATGAAAGGAGTTTGAGCCAGGAAGAATCATAATGAAAATGCTGTGTATTGATCTTGTCCTTCGTTTCTGCAGTGTCTGATTCTTTTACATACAGCCCTCCACCTCTGCACTGGAATGACTCTTGCTAAGGTCACCTGTGACCTACATACTATCATTCGCCACAGCCTCCTTTAAATCCTCATCTGATTCGATCTCATTGCATAAATGAACCAAGTCTCCTTACCTAGCTTCCCCACACCACTCCACATTTGGTTCTCTGATAGTTTCTTCTTCCATCCTGCTGCTTTTTCTGTCCTCTATCCGTAGTGAACTCAGCTGTGCAGTCCTCTGGGTTTTCTCTACATTTCTTAGGTGATCTGACCACTTCCAATGGTTTGTCAACTGACATTAACTCTTAGATCAATACTTGGGACTTCAATTTCTCTTCTCAGCTCCACACATATTTTCTGATACCTACTTGACGTACTAAGAACCTAAGGAGTACTTCACACCTAACAAGTTCATCTTCCCATCCCAAACTGCTTTGTTCTGATTAGTGACGTCACCTTCCAACTAGTTGCTCAAATCAGGAACCTCAGCGTCACCTTCAGCACTCTGACTTCCTCACTCTCTACATTATTTGGTAACCAACTTATACCAATTCTGCTTCTGAAATTCTTCTCAGCATAACTGTTGTTCACTTTCCACTGCAATGGCTTAGCACAGACTCTCACTTGGCCTCCTTAAATAGCTTATCATTCTTGCACCCATCCACTCTCCTTCTTGAGTTTCTGCCTCAGAGATCTGTTGAAAGTGAAAATCCACTTTGCAAAACAAAAATAAAACAAAGAAAATATCCTTGATGGCTCACTTTTGCCTACAGTTGCAAATTCAACCAACCTGTGCTGAGTCCGTTAGACCTGCTTGACACTGCATGCATTCTGTCTAAAAAGCATCACATTGGCAGTTCAGAAAAGTGGGTTCTCAGCTCACGTATGGGTCCAGAAATTTCCTCTCCAGTTCTATGTTTCACCACCCATAAATGAGGATTGAATTAGATGATTTCTAAGGATCTTTCCATTTCTGACATCTTTTTCAGAAGGGCAGTTAAATATAATAAGATAATGTCAAGAGACCAATTAGGTTGCTTTAGGATCATTACAGATATTATGAGCTTAATTCTTATTTTAGTTCTATTAACCCATAATTGTCTATTTTTGGACAACTGTTCTGTCAGGCAATCAGAGGTACAGATAGAAGCAGAAATCAGTTCTAATTCCCTAGGAACGTCTGATCTAGTTGTGAAAAAATAGATTGGATTATTACTCAAAGTGCAAAACACCCATAAATCTATTTTATTTAAACAAATGATCAAATAAAATAAATAAATGAGAGACCAGATGGTAACTCCTGCATGCAAGAGAATTCCAAATTTTTACAAAGCTCAAGGAGGTGGATTCCAAATTTTTACAAAGCTCAACATAGTTCCCCACCCCGTAAGTGTAAGTTACACATAGTGGCTTCCCTCCAAAGTGCACAGCACAAAAAGATGAGGATGAAAAGAGTAACCTGTCTTGACAGTGGAGAAACCTGATAAAACTACCTCAACCAGATGATCAAGGTTAACGTCAAGTGGTAAGTCATGCTGACAGTACGTACCCTTGTTATGATGTGACATAAATGACACTCTCCCTCTGTGGTCTTCATCTCAAAAGCCCACAACTCTAGTCTAATCAGAAGTAAGGCAGAAGACAAACCAAACTTGAGGAACATTCTATAAAACACATGACGAGTACTCCTCAAAATTGTCAAGGTCATTAAAAACAGAAAAGAAAAGAAAACAGAAAGTCGGAGAAACTGTCAGAGTCAAGAGGAGCCTAAGGATTGATGATGATTAAATGTAACGTGGTGGCCTAGATCGGATCCTAGAGCAAACCAAAGGGCACTAGAAAAAAACTGAAGTAATCAGAATACAGTTTGGACTTTTGTTAACAATAATATTTTGGTATTGGTTTATTAATTGTGACAAACGTAACATATTAACCTAAGATGTTAATAATAGCGGAAACTTGGTGCTAACATATGGTCTTTCTCTACCGTCCTCCCCATTTTTCTATAAACCTAAAACAGATCTAAAATAAAAAGCTTATTATAAAAATAAGTCTACTCATTCATGCAACAGACCTTTATTGAGTGTTCATATTATTCCAGCCACTGGACCAGGCACTGAGTAGTCAAAGATAAATAACGCACATGGAAGACCCTACACAATGTCACATGCTGACTGAGGGCAATGGTAGTTTAGAGGAAGGGGAATTCACTTCTGGCTGGGTGTTGCAAGAGAATGCTGGTGAGGAATGAGTTGAGAGCAGGCTCTATCTTTTTTATAATATATGGCTGAGTTTTCCTCATGCCTACTAGGCAGAGAACTTTCCCTAGGAGCAGAGAAGAAACAAAAATAGAAAAATCAACCAGAACAAAATATGCAGAGATCATGCAAGTGGAAAAACAGTATCAAATATCTGTACGGAAGTGCTTGGCAGCTGGGACATGACTCAGCTGATGAATGAATTAGGTCAGTCAGCTGCCTACCTGCAATGCCTAGCATGGAGTCCCTGTGCATAAGTGGATTTCTCTGTCAGTCGGTTGTTGGAATTTTAGAGACAGTGTTCCTAACGTCCCCAATGAATGCCTTTAAACTCACCATATACCCCTGGTATAGTATTGCCTGAATGGTATTAAAGAACAAACTCATCATGTTCATCACTACCTCAAGAAAAAGTGTGAGGCAATAAGACAGAAATTATGTTTGCTACTAATGAGGCCAGCCCTGGAAGGAAGGACCCACCATCCATGTGCCTACAGTACCTAGTTATTAAGCAGAAGACATGAAATAAGAACATACTTTTTTTTTTTTTTTTTAGCTTCACTGTGATGCTTTTTATAGGGCAAACCAAAGGTGGAGACCAATTCATTGAGATTTGAACTGGGTGATGCTGAGAACAGAGTCCAAGTTCATCACGGAGACAACCAGCAAAGACCAGAGAAGGAGAAAGCTCCATCTAAGCAAGCTAGAGTTGAACCAGGCTTCTAACCCCTGCAGAACTGAGATACTAAGAAAAGAACCAGAGACAAGACCAATAAGGCAGGGCTTGGGGAAAGGCTGAGACCTCATAAGGATATAGCTGTGAGCTTACTTCTATCTCACTGAATATAAGACTATGTAAACATATCTAACTTGGACCCCACCCACTGTAAAAGAAGAGACTCCTCATGTGTTCTTTGGTCTGCTCAGCTCCAGATTAGGCGTCGGGTAGGGCCAAGGCTAAGCACAAGGGTTGTCTCTGTCCACAGCTGGGCAAGGCTAAAGAAGTCAGGGGCTGGCAAACAGGATCTGTAGCCATACAAGAGAAGGGTGTGTCCCAAGCAGACATGGTGAGTTAGAGTGTTTCTATGGCCACCCCAGAACTACAACTCTACCTAAGTACCCACTTTTATAGAAGAGACCTACGGGAAATGAATATACTGTAAGATTTAAGAAAATAAAGATATAAGCTACCTTTTCAAATAATGTGCCCTGGGTCCCTTGTTAAAGGACAGTATCATCTTTAAAACATTCAGTCTAACAAGAAAAGAAGAGGAAATTGATTTCTCTCATACAAAGCGAACTACAGAAAATTGGGATAGGATACATGGCTGCATTCTAATTTTGGTAAAACAGACTCTACTTGTTTAGAACACTTGTTTAAAATTAAAAATGCCCTCAAGAAAGAAAGAGATTTCCCAAACAAGTATCTTGTAGATTGTATCTTGTGTTAAAGTATCAAATACAACCAAAATTCTAAAGGCTCATTCAGTCCTTTTAACATCAAGCCAGTAAAACACCATTATTTTTAGGGTCCCACAGTGATTTATCCAGAAGGAATGTTCCCTTGACTTAAAGTAAAATGTTCACCCCCTGTGTCTAATTATGTTTTCCAGGGCACAGGCAGACAGTGGCAATAACACGCTGTGAAAGTGAAATTAAAAGTCAGATCATTTCTAGCAAGTGAGAAGTGTATCTGGCTAGCCTAGAAAGTACCTTTGTTCGCACAAGTTCTAAAAATTTTCAGCAGACAATCTCTATGCTATTCCCTAGAGGGAAATTCTCTTAAACAGTGGGTTATATAGGACTGGGGTGGTTATATGAGCAAAGGGATGGAGAGGTTACTGGTAGGTGCAAGACAAAGAATGGGCAAGATAGTCTTTCTTCCTCAATCCCCCTAGGTGAGGGACAATGATGGCAGCTGTTAGCACCACATCTCTTCTACTGGAAGTACCTGGGAGGCACAGAGGGGACAGCCAGGTTATGCCCGCCGTCATCTCAGGATGGACCAGCTGTGGACTCTGTCCTAAGGTATCTTGGATAAGTCACTTAGCACCTAAAGACCTTTATTTCTGTTCTGTTCTTTTCTTTTCTCACTGTGAAAGAATATTTTTTGATTAGTTCATTTCAAAGATCAAAGATATATATGGTGTTAGTGGGGGTACTGGAGGAAAATACCCTACTGCTAGTTCATTCCATCCCAATCTCCAGTGTGTAGTAGTCAACTGTATTCACATTTTCCAAAAGGAGTGTTTCCTGGGAAGGGATTGGAGAGGGATGATTTACTGAGAAGGACTAAAATAATTTGGGGCACACTGATTTATACCAGAAGAACATCTGCTTTACAGATTCTCAAAGTGGTACCTAAGAATAGAAAGCTAGAGAATCTTGAAAGTAAGGATACAAATTCTCAATTTGATTAAAAATACGATGAGGCACAAGCAGCTGTAGTTTGGGCCTGGCTGTTTTTGTTTTTCCCCAATTGATCTGAAAAGCAAATGTGAAAGTTAATCTGTTTTCCAACAAAGGAGACATTTACTGATTTATCTGCTGTCCAAAACATAGTTTTGGAGCTCTCCAGTTACCTGTGAATGCTGCATACCTACTTCTCTCCCCTCTGCTCTTTAAGGATTGGGAGATCTTTTAAGGAAAAAATGAAGCTGTTTCTGATTTGGAGGAATATTTGACAACTTCACAGCTAGGGACCCTAAAAGAATACTCTATCCATTTATCGCTTATAGTATATCACTCACTATTGTTCAATATCCCAGAAATTAAAGCTTTAACATGCACTCATGAGCACAGATAGCCTTAGGTTTATTTCCTTATATCAGGTTTTCTGGATCTGGGAAAAACTAACAATTTTTTATTTACAAAGAATATTTAATGTCAATGTTCACATAACAAACAAATAATAGACAATGTTGACATAAATATTACTTTGATTTTACTTTGAAAGAGGGTTTAAAAGCTACAGGAATGAAAAATATTAAGTTCTTAGAATAAATAAGAGTCATGATAGTATGCATTTTCATAAATTTGTTTTACAGTATAAGTTCTTTATTTTAAACCTATTAATATTCTCATTTCCTGAACAGTTTACTCTGGATAGATCAATTAGCAAATATCATTTTCTAAAACTAAATTTCAGTTTCCATCTCCTTAAGAGAAGATCATGAATACAGATATTAATTTTCAAATTTGTTGATTTCTAGCAGAATGAAATGCAGAGAGGACCTTAATTTTCACATAATTGATTTTTAAAAAACCCATTTCTACAAATATTCTTTGGGAAAAGAATAAAATTACACAAAATAACACTGACTTAACAGCATAAAAATACGGTGCATACAATATTTTGCACCCTTACATAAGCGTTATTCTCTTTAAGACAATTTATTTTTTAAACTACAAGTTCCCTAAACAACTGTCAAATCAAATAACTATTGATCCAATAAACATTTACTCAGAACTCTGTGGTGCTTTAGGAGGCTGGGTCATAGATCATAGTTGCTGCTCTGAGAGCATAAGGTGCTTCTTTCCCAGCCAGAGTTCATAATAAGAAAATAGCATCTGAAAGGAAGTGTGTTGAGTATGAAGAATAATGGAATGCCTCTTGAAATAGCATATGTATTCTAAGACATTAGATTTTTGATTTGTGACGGAAAACAAAAGTGCTTCGGACTGGGATTCAGGTGAAGTAACTTGATGAAGTATATAGTAAAGATCAAATTGGCAGTGTGTGTTAGCCCCTCTCTGATTCCACTTCATGTCTGTATGGTATTTTCCAGCTTGTTATGGAAAATAACTAAGGTGTAGATCTTATCATTATGGAAATATGCAAAACTATGGAAGACCTGATAAAATATTTTAAAGACTGTAGATCTAATCTTCTAAATGCTAGGGTTGGGGTGGAGGTAGAAATCTCTGCCAAGATTGTTTGAAAAAAAGTAGTATCCTTCTGCCACCTGCTAACTATGTGAAAAAGGCAGGGAGAGATTGAAACCCAGAGAGAGAAGATCAGGAGGGGCAAGTTTTCCTCAGGTTACTGTAGGGCCAGCCTCCTTAAAAATTGAAAAGTTTGTGTTTCTCTTAGGTGCTTTTAGTAGCTATTTTGTAATGACTCACATCTAAGCCTGCCCCCCTCAGTAACCCTCCAAGCTTTAAAATAATGTTTCCTATCTGATTCTTCCTTTTTCATAAGGCACGATTATGGGTTTCCAATGTAACAACAGATGATATGAAAATACACACTTCTATTAAGTGCTATGAATTGAATTGATTTCCTGTTTCATCAGTGGTGACTACCGTGTTTCCCCGAAAATAAGACCTACTCCCAAAATAAGCCCCAGTTAAGATCGCCATCCAGATGAACACATTTATTACATTACGACGATGTTCCAGAAGAAGATGACATGACTATATTTGAATAAATGTAGATTGTTGTACATGAAAATTAAGACCCCAGAAAATACACCCTAATGTGTCTTTTGGAGCAAAAGTTTAATGTAAGATCCAGTCTTATTTTCAGGGAATCATGGTAGCATCTTTTAAAAAAAGGATTCCCTAATCTAAATAAATATTGCTGACATTCTGAGCACAATGACAGTGAAATGTGTGTGTATGGAGGTGCTAAGGGGGAATGGAGTTTCTAGGAAATACTAGGTTCCACTTTTTTGGTATTTCCTATCTTCCCCAAGTCCGAGGTATGATTAAAAAAATATGGTGAATGTTTCAATAAAAAAATTACAGTAAAAGGCACATTGCCATTAACTCCCCTCAAAATACTCCCCGCCACTTATCCCATCATCTTTGCCACTTTCTGAAGCAGTTCTGGAAGTCCTCTTTCGTGAGTGCCTTTAGTTGCACTGTCATGGCTGCCTTGATGTCCTGAATTAATGCAAAATGTTTACCTTTCATGGTCATTTTGACTTTGTGGAAGAGCCAGAAGTTGCAGAGTGCAGGATCCAGTGAATAAGGTGGATGAGGACACCCCATATTGATTTTATTTGACAGAAATTGCCATACACCAGAAGTAATGTGTGACACAGAGCCTTTATTTGATCACAAAATATGGTGAAAGCTGCTGCCAAGCGCAATCCAATGAAAGGCAGGGATCTTTAATACAGGAAGCAGCACATCCAACCTTAGAAACAGTGTGTGACAAGTTTCAATGTGTCTGGTGCAGTCAGTCAGGTGTGAGTTACAGTTGAGAGAAGGTGTGTTTTAAAGTATGCTGTATATCATCCTCCATCATGACAATGCTCTATGTCACATATTACTGCTAGTATATGGCTATTTCTGTCAAATAAAAACTTTATAGTGTGTCCTCATCCACCTTATTCATTGGATCTGGCACCATGCAACTTCTGGCTCTTCCTCAAAGTCAAAATGATTCAGGACATCAAGGCAGCCATGACAGCACAGCTAAAGACACTCACAAAAGAGGACTTCCAGAACTGCTTCAGGAAGTGGCAAGAATGTTGGGGTAATTGTGTTCCAAGTAAGGCGGAGTAATTCCAGGGGGGTTAATGGCAATGTGTCTTTTACTGTAATAAGTGTTTTTTTTTCAATTTAAAGATTCACTGTATTGTTTGATCACACCTCATAGATGGCAGCTGATTTTACTTATATTCAACACTAGCCCTCAATGCTACCTTACTGTGACCCTGGAATAAAAATTTTCCTGAACATAATTGGACTTTTCTTTTACCATTTGCTAGCTATTTCTTTAGAAGATCTGAGTTACAAGTCCACAGTTAGCTCTTTAATCAACTATAGAGAACAGGAACTGATCTTGCTTTAAGAAGAACTGAATTAGTCCTATTACAAGCTGATAACCTTGATGAATTACTTAAATCCTTCTAACGTGGTAAAATTTTCTCCTGTAAAATTCTTAAAATAATACCTACCTCATAGGCTGTATGTATTGTAGCATTTGTGATATGGAAGGTCATTAGACATACACAGTCTAAAGCAAAGATGGCAAATTGATTTCAACTCAAGTAACACATCTAGTTAATTTACAATGTCTACCTGTGATGCTTTGAAGGAATGTGGGGCTATATCTAGCAAGAAAGACTGCTGTGGTTGATTAATGATGTCTGCCATGAGAGCTGGGGACAGGAGTGGGAGTATGAGTGACATATAAATGACATCCTTGATTTAAGATTTTTTTATTATTATTTAATTTTCAAGTGACTGTCTTGGGTGTCATATCCTTCCTCCATGGAGTGCAGACTGGTTGAACCTAACTAGTCTTCTGCCTTAATTTGATGAGGAAGTCATTCTGTAAGTTTACTCATTCAGTGAAAAGTTATTTAAATAAAAGTTTCAATAAATAAGTGCAAACACTGTGCATCATCATCTTTCTTATTCTTCAAAAGCAGGTAGTTTACATAAAGCCACACAAATCAAAGACACCCAGAAAAATTTTTTTCTTAAAATGAGAAAAACATTTTAATATTTATGACTATGTTTGGGGTTTTTGTTGTTGTTATTTGTGGGCAAAGAGCAACATCTAACACTGTTTTCCTTTTTCATAATCAATATGATTATTTGGTTCAAAAGACAAATTCAAGTAGAGTAGCAAAAAGATGCTAGAGAAATAAAGAAATAAGTTTCAAATTAAAGAAGAATGGAGTAGAAATTGTAAGGAAATGCAGATCAAAGTGATAGGGTTGAGGGGCGAAGAAGGGACAAACGAAATGGCAGCTACGAGCAGAAAGACCAAAGACAGGGTGAAGAGCAGTTAGAAGGAAGGAAGGCAGAGAAAAATATGTTTTCATTTATACTACTCCGGAAGGATATTTTAAAAGGAACATGATGTCACTTCCATGTCATTAGAGCAAAGATATTTCATGAAACATTGAAGTACTCCTTTTTTCCATCAGGACCAGATTATTGCCCCCTACAGATTTAATTTTTTCAATTTATTTTTTTTTCTTTTTTTTTTTTTAGCATGAGTTTTACAGAGAAATGCTGAAATGATTTAGTTTTAAAAAAAATCATGGCTTACTTAGGGCACCCCTAAGAACATTCCTAAGATAAACTAATCTAATCTTACTTTCACAATGTGTATTCCATGAAGCTATTTATTTTCCAACTTAAATTCAGTCTCTGAAATATATATTGCATATAAAGGAGAATCGGTGCCAAATCTGATCTCACACTTTTAAGAATCATAAATCTTTACTTTTTTGTATGAACATCCAAGCAACAATGACATTCCTGACACAGAAGTAATGTCACTTTAAAATATTGCTTTCCTTCATAAGTCTGCAAATCTGAACATAATACTTTTGGAGCTTATTAGCAATATAAAAGGAATTTTCAATCAGTTTTATTTTTATTTCCATCAGAATATTCTAGTCAATTGAAATTTAGGAATTCCTTTGAACTATAAAATTTTCCTTAGAAAATTATAGATATGCATTTCCCTTGTTTCCTTGGGTAAAATGGATCCCTATCTCATCCTGAGGGATTACACCCCCCAAATGCGTCTCTCTAGAGGAATGCCTTCTAGCCTCTGTGCATGTATTTATGTCTGCACACACCCAACCCAGTGTATGTGACCTCTCAGTCCTTGGTAGGCCTCCCAGGATGTGATCCAATACAGAGCACTATTCCTTAGAGCATCACGCAGCCTACTCTGGCCTCAACTAATAACAGGTTTTGCTGAGTTGATTAATTTCCCAGGAGTGGGATCCGACATAATGCATGATATGGATTATATATTGGATCTATAAACATTTATGTGAACATGTGACTTGTGAAGCAATGCAAATGTTCCTAGTAGGTGAATGCCTGAGAAAACTAATGTATATGCATTAATTGGAGTACTATGCAGTCATCACAGACTATATTCAAAAGTATTAAAAAGATGATAATAGCAATAACTGAAAATATCAGGATTTAAAATTGTATATAGAGTATAATTGTATATAAAGTAGGAAAAAATAAAATTAAACATATGTAAAAAACAGAAAGAAATAATACCATAATTGTGACTGGGTGTGGATTATAAGTGATTTTTTAATTCTGTTTTTCTACTTGTTTTCAACATTTGCTTTAATGAGGTTATGCTATTTTAAAAACATGATTACATTTTAAAGTATTTAACAAGAAGACCACTTTTGTTTATGCTTTTCCTCCTAAATGCATCTTATACTTTTATTTTCAAGTGAGAGGGACCAGGGCAAAGCACAGCAGTGGTGAAAAACAGGAAGCAGTGGTGAAAAACAGGAAGCAACGATTCAAGTTAGGGGCCTGGGATGATGCAGAAGCTGACACAAAGAGGTAAGAAATTAACCAGGGCACTGTTGCAGGTTCACTTTTATAGGTAAAAGTTACAAACTGGGATTAGTCTACCTAGAAATGGAAAGATAAACAGAAACGCAGATCTAAGGCCAGAAAAAGAGGAAAGAACTAGGAAGCAATACTCTGACATATCATGGGACATCTCATATGTAAGCAATGGAGTCCCCATATTCTCTGATTCTTTGTAGAGAATTAAACACCAGTCAAGACAGTCAAAAGGACACTTGTTCATCAAGACAAAGTACACAGAAAAAGTACTCTTCCCGAGGGCCACAGGAGCCTAGAATCATCCCATCAGAGGTTAGGCAAGCTTTTGGTGGCTTCTGAGTTCAGCTGAGGACTCCTGCTGATCTTTAAGAGTTTGCTGCTTGCATACTTATTCTTGATGGTGACGAATTTTGTTCAATTTTTATTCACTTTTCCACATGCAAAAGAATGAAACTAGACTGCTATCTGTTACGATGCACCAAAATCATCTCAAAATGGTTCAAAGACCTAAACATAAGACCTGAAACAATAAACTGCATAGATGGAAACATAGGTACTAAACTTATGGACCTTGGGTTCAAAGAGCATTTTATGAATTTGACCTGAAAGGCAAGGAAATTGAAAGCTAAAATAAATGAATGGGACTACATCAAACTAAAAAGCTTCTGCACAGCAAAAGAAACCATCAACAAAACAAGAGGCAACCAACCAAATGGGAGAAGATATTTGCAAACAATGCCTCCAATAAGGGGCCAATATCCAAAATATATAAGGAACTCATACAGCTCAACAACAAAAAGATAAACAATCCAATTAACAAATGGGCAGAGGACCTGAAGAGACATTTCTCCAAAGAGGACATACAGATGGCCAATAGACATATGAAAAAATGCTCAACATCACTAGTCATTAAAGAAATACAAATAAAAACCACAATGAGATATCACCTCACCCTCGTCAGAATGGCTATCACCAAGAAGACAAATAGTAACAAGTGTTGGAGAGGCTGTGGAGAAACAGGAACTCTCATACATTATTGATAGGAATGCAGATTGGTGCAGCCTCTATGGAAGGCAGTGTGGTGGTTCCTCAAAAAATTATGAATAGAATTACCATATGACCCAGCAATCCATCTCCTGGGCATGTACCCAAAAAAATCTGAAAACATTTATCCATAAAGACACGTGTGCTCCAAAGTTCATTGCAGCTTCATTTACAGTGGCCAAGACATGGAAACAACCACAGTGTCCTTTGATAGATGACTAGATAAAGAAGATGGGGTATATATACACAACGGAATACTACTCTGCCGTAAGAAGATGGAAGAGTGCCATTTGCGAAAACATGGATAGATCTTAAGATTATTATGCTAAGCGAAATTAGGTAGAAAAAGTCAAGAACCATATGACTTCACTGATATGTGGGATATAAAACTGAAAGTAACAAAGCAACAAGACAAACAAACAAAAACTCATAGACACAGACAATAGTTGAGTGGTTACTAGAGGGTAAGGGGAGAGGGGGGTGGTGGAAGAGGTTAAATGGGGTCAAATATATGGTGATTGAAGGAGAACTGACTCTGGGTGGTGAACACACAATGATATATATAGATGACATATTACAGAATTGAACGCTTGAAATCTAGGTAATTTTACTAACCATTGTCACCCCAATAAATTTAAATTTAAAAATTTTTTTATTCACTTTTACTACATTTTTGGGCATGTGCTGCTTGACTTCTAATTCTTCATTTTCTGTGTATCCAGCATAGAACTGCATCTGGAAGTTCATTTTTCCTTGACCTAGAATCTTTTGGGCAAGGCAGGAAGCAATGATAATGTACCATGCCGTAGCCAATGAGAGTCAACACCATCCAATATGGGAGAGTTAGCACCATATCCTGCCCTCACCTCCTCAAGGACAGACGTCTGGCAGGAGGGCCTCACTATAAATATGGAGGGATTCAAGTCATAGTACTGGCACACTAAAATCTCATCCCCACTGTATCATGCAGGGGGAAGCCACTTAGGCTGCATTTCCACTCAATCCAACTTAGAACTGAGGGAGCCTCCATGTCAAAGTGCAAGGAGGAGAGGAAAGGGCAGTCGAATCTAGGTAACCATTACAGTACACAACAATCATTTTGAATATAACCAGGCCCTGTGCTCTCTTTCCTGTTTTTAAACAACCTGGGTACGCACACCAGAAATAAGTTAACTTCCCTGTATTGACCTAGAAGGAAGTTAACTTCCCCATGTTGAATGGTATAGTAATTCATAATGTTAACCTATTCTATTAGCTCATTCCATCAATTTCTCATTCAATACAAATTTTTTGAGCTTTGGGCCAAGCACCATCTCAAGCCCTGGAGATGCAGCAATGGACAAAAGAGGACATTCTAACACTTGTGCAATTCATCGTCTTGACTGAGAAAGCTGATTTTTTTTTAATAGAGAAAAATAATACACTAAATAACTAGACAGTTTTATGTATCAATAAGGATACAAAGACAATAAAATAGGATGACATGACCAAGAAGTCTACTTTGGACAGTCAGGAAACTTTGAAAAAGTAACATCTGAGCTGAAGCATAATGACTAAACCCTGGCCAAGACCTGAAGGGATGCTGTATCTTTAAAGGACAGTTTCACATAAAGCTAAGACCTTCACGATCAACACCTTCAGTGAAATGAGATAAACTAGGGGAAAGAATCTCTGTTGAAGGACACAGTGAAGACACTTGACATCTCATCTTGGCTCTGGGTGGAAGGGTGGGAAAAGTAGAAATGTTTCCCTGAGAATTTATATTTCCAAGTCTGAACTCACATGGGTTACAGACAGAATTTACATGACTCACCTGGGAGGGAGGAAAGGGGAGCTTAAAAATAATTTTAGAATGAGCATTTACTCTTCATTAGCCCATGAAAATCCTCCTTAGAGAAAAGCACCTAAAAGTTTATCCTCAAAACAAATTTCCCACAAATTATGTTCCAGAAAACCTGTGCTCACACAAAAAAAGGATAAAAAGCAGAAACAGACCAAGAAAAACTGTAAATATTAGAATTATCAAATATATAGCCTAAAACAATTATACTTAATAGAGTTATAGAAATAAAATTATCTAAACTAAAACAAAGAGGAGACTATGAAAATAATGAGGTATGCTTGGAAAAGAATAAAATAGAGCTTATGGAAAATATAAAAATAATTTTTTTAAAATGAAATTCAACAGTCAACCAAAGGATTAAATAGCAGATTAGACACAACTGGGGAAAGACACGTAAAAGTAATTTGTGGGACTAAATATAAATACTCGATAAAGTTAGGGATTGGTAGATTTTTACATAGAAAGCTGGCTGCCCTGCATGTTAGAGAAGAGATAGGTGAGCTTATCTTCAAAGTACCCTCTCAGGGCAGAAATTCTCCCTGCAGCTTCCTCCTATTCAGAAAGGAGTGTAAACTCCAAATAAGAAAGTCCAAGTGTAACTTAATCACCAGTGAATCTGTAGCATTTGAAATAATTCTTGGTAAGTGCTGAGTACACATTTGTTAACTGAATGAATAAAAGAATAACGCTGTATTTCATAATAGCTGGTAGAAATCCTGCAATGCTATTGGGAGATTTTATTCTAACCTGGGACTACACATCTCTAAGATATCTGGAGAAAACAAATGAAAACTTTACTCCATTAGAAGATATTTTTATGTCAAATGCCCAAATGTTACCATCTAAAGAGAGATTTGGGTTTCTGTACATCACTGCATGGTTGACAGTGGTTCTCTCTTCTCATTCTCTTATTTGGATATTATGATAACAACACCCAGGCAATACTCCATCTCCACAATCTCTGTTCCACCCCCTTCTCCTTGCGCACATTTTAGGACATTGAATTTAAAACTTTTAAATGCCAGCTGATGAGGCACTGATGTGGTCTTCAGAATTCCAAAACTCTTCATCAATTCTCACAAATTATTCCAATGTTATTTAATGTGGCATACCAGTTGAGGAAGTGGCAGGGGGAAAACGTAAGTAAATAGTTTTTACTGTTAAATCTCTTTCTGTTTGTGACACATTGCACATCACATGTGTATTCCCCTCCGGCCACAATAACTTTTTTGTGGTTCTCAAGCAGATGTGATTCCATCAGTACAAAATCAGCTGAAAACACAGCCATTTCATCTGTAGGACAATCTATAAATCCACACAGAAGATGCCCTGCAGGATCTATTTACACAGTATTTCATCTACAAGACCCTCTGCTAATTGTGAAAGGGGACAAAATGGTGGCTCTATGCATATGTTTCACTGGGGGTCTCAATGCTGCTCCTTTTAAGCAGGGCCACTTTTGTTCACAAGAATGGAATAGATTTTCCAAAATGGATGGAAGCTTAGCAAAACAGGATAATGACAAGACACTGCCAATCAGTTATAATCTTTATACTCTGAAAGCCTAATTGAACTGTAAAACTCAGAGCAATAACAAGAAGTCACATATGAATGATAAGCTTGTAAGTAAATTACTAAAAGTTTAGTATTACTATAATCTTTCATCCCCACAGGCTATAAAAGCCTATGCAAGAAGCCTATGCAATGTTTCCTGCTTTTCTAGGCACTACAGGCAAAAGAATACTTTCTGTTTCCTGCATAGAACATTTTGGAAGAAAGAACAGGTATGTTAATGTCCCAGTGATGGTTCTTCAAAGGGCCCTGGGATTGAAATCAATTCCTGCAGAACATTTACTAAATTCTAGACCCTCAGACATCGACAGCCCAGTTGCTTCACACCGTTTGAAATGTGATTACAAGGGAAGGGAAGCTTCAGCACATTTGTATTTGGATCAGACACATTTTTAATGACAATTATAGTTGCAAATAAGTGCTGGAGAAAAACAACCAGTGGAACTTTCTTCTGCAACTGGTATCAAAAAATGCATGCAGGAAGAGGGGTGAAATCTCTTAAAAGAGACAAATAAGTGCGTGGGCAATCTCTCAACCAGCTTCCCAGTGTTAGATGATGAACCAAAGAAAAAACTTAGTTTGCAAGCACAAGTTTCCCAGATCTCTCACAGCTGTATGACATAAAGTCCCAACATGTGTTATAAGAATGTGCCATTTTACATATCAATGACTTCATAACTACATGCAAAGAGACGAGTTTACATTGGTGGTAAATTGACCAGAAAAGTACATGCATGTCCTATTTCTGATTTCACTTATGCTTGTACTACAGCAAGGTATTGGGATAAATGACTTAAAAGATTGGAAAATTGCTTAGGTTCTGTAGATATCGGTTCTGATAACATAGGGAGAGGTTCTACTGGGCCTAAAATTATTATGGAAAGAGATACAAATTCGGATGAAATGCATACAGCTGTATTAAGAGTACACTTTGAAGTAAAGCTGAATATCAAAAATGACAAATGTGGAGCCCAAGTTTGCCAGAAGATAAATTATTATAGACAGAGGGGAATATACTTTTAGGTTGCACAACATGACAGAAATGCATGAGTTTTCTACAAATACCTTTAACCACGAAGGATTATTTCTATCCCTGGCACCTCCTCAACCAATGTGATATGTTCCACCGAAATTGTACAGTGTTTTAAAATTCCTTAAACCTATATCAGCACCCTGGAGGTTGGCATGGGTACAATTCATTTTTGTAAGGTGTATAAAGCTTAGGGAAGGTGAAAAGGAGGCATGGCTTGGGATTTGGCAGCATAACATTAAAGTAATGGAAAAAAGGAAGTTCTGTCAATCATCTGTATACTTGATATAGTCTAGAAACCCCCAAACTTCTAGACATTTAGAAACTTTATTTTTTTACATCATGAAGGCAAAAAAGATCCAGTCTCTAGTCTGAATTTTTTATTTCCCCCCCACCACCCAGCTATTTTGGAGAGGCAGAAACCTAAAGTTAAATTAAAGCGTTGAATTACATTTCAAAAATCATAGACAAAGAATTTGCAATTCTCTTTCTCCACGTTAAAAATCGTGGCTAGGATCTAAGTGCACAGAAGTGTATGACTTCACTCTTAGTATATTTTTCACCTCTGAAGAGAAAAAAAAGTGACTATTTTAGCATCATCTATAGTTTCATGCTTGAAACAGCACCTAAGGTATATTCATGAACCAGAAAAGGCCTTATTACTGTTATACAATTCCATTTTGGCATCTACTCAGCCATGAAAGCAGTTTCATTTTTATGCGAAATATGCCAGATGGCATATGCACGGCATGGTTAAAACAAACATACAGAACTCAATTCTGCTCCAAGTGCTTTACTGGAAGGAACATTGGGTCATGTGGTTGTATTTTCTTCACGTGGTACTTTTAAAGTAGTCAAAGCCCTAAGTTAGAAGATGCTTTTGTTAGTGCTCCCTTTTGTTTGTTTTTTTTTTAGCAAGGGAGGGGTGTAACTGAGGAAGTTATTGAGAATCACCAGGCTGATCTCTGAATTGTCAATTGGAGGTGATGTCTGAGGCTGGCCCAAGCAGACCTTCTAAAGAATTCAGATTGCTCTTTAAAAAAAAAAAAAATCTTATATCAGTTAATGCAGGCAGAATGGACTGGAAACAACATGTTAGATTGTCTCAGGATGGAGAATGAAGTGTCTTGATTATTCAATTAAGTCACATAGGATTTAAGAGCTAGAAGACTTCTTTTAATACAGTTTCTGGGGGGAAAAAGAGATTCAAATATAACTTCCTTTAAAGAAAAATAAGTGTTAAAATAATGATATTATGATCTTTATTAGCAGGAACAACATTAATAGTACATGACAGGAGGGTCACATATGTATTTGAGATAAATAGACCGTGCATGTTGTAAAATTCAATTAAAGTGAACAAACATTCACCACCTGCTACCTTCCTAGCACTGTACCAGGTAAAATGAGAGATACATGACCTCAATTTGCTTACAATCTTAGGTGGAGGAAACAAGTTTTAAATTCATAAAACAGAGCTAAACCTGACGAGTATATTGCCAAAATAGGAGATAATTAGGGGTAACCTTAGCGCCTCTATCCCAATAAATTGCTACAAGTCCTTATGGAGATTTAAGGAGAGACTTGCCTCTCTTACTATCAGCCACTTTTCTGCCAAACCTTGGAATAGGGTCAGAGGAAATCTCGTCTTTGTTCTTGGATCAAAGGTTATCACCATTTCGAGCTGAACCTTCAGTTTACCTGTCCTGGCTCACCTGTCCTAAATCCATGTCCCACCTGCCCACCTCTTCGCCCATTTACTAATAGCTTACATCATACTTGTGCCTTCCCAGTTGCACACTCCCTACAGAGGAACACTATTTCAAACTGTCAGTAATCATCGTCTCCATACCAGTGAATTCAGATCCCACTTTATGAGTAAGGGAATGAGGGAAACCATGAGGACAACTGGCACTCAAAAAAAAACTAGAAAAAGGGACCCATCACCAAGAAAAAGGGAGACAAAATAAAGAGGATAGGTTGCTGGAAAGAAACCACTCACGTCATAGTTGCCCAGGACAGGCTATCTACACTCCCCAACAGCTAAGTAAGAACCTCCTGAATAATCACCAAGGTGGAAATATCTTGGACCTAGAACCCCCTGGCTGAAAAGGACCTTGGAGATAATCTGGTTATTTTGATTTTCCATAGTCAGGAGTAACTCATTCAAAAATGTGAACTTGAGTCCCAGGGACTCTTCCTAATGTTGTATGATGCTTTCTGGGTCAGACTTGTCTGTGCTGAAAGCTGTAAGTGCTGCTTTTCCTGATGAAGGAAAGAAGTTGAATCTGGCAGCTCTGCTAAAGGTTATTTTTTCCCTCTCTTTTTCTTAATTCTGCAGTTGATACATATATTAACTATATTGTTTAATTTTCTGATTTGATACATGTGAATGCTTCCTAAATTAGCTTATGACATTTCAACAGGTCCAGAACAAGGTGGGCCAAGAGAGATGCCTAGTACGATCCTGGGAGGGTCTCCTTACACTTCACACCTTAACTGCCTCACTCATCTCACTTTAGATACAGCCCTGCATTTCAATAAATAAGAATTTTTGACTATGGTCCCTGATTTATTCATAACACAGGTCAAGATAAAGAATCAGGGAGCCTGTTATTCAGATAACTAACCAAAAATGAATCTCTAACTGAATTCATGATTCTTTTCTCCATAATAATTATTTTAGCAAAACAAAGATGGAGTGCCTAGGATTTAGAATTAACTATAAATAAATAAATAAATATATATATATATATATATATATATATATATATATATATATATAATGTTAGTATGTTAAAGGGTTTCAAACCCCCAAAAGATCACATCTCTAGCAGACTTATTTTGAACTTAATTTGAAATACAATTTGCTGTCTAAATTATGGAAGCAATAATTGCCTTAAAAAGAGAAAACCCATTCAGCGCTATTACCTCATGACAAATGGAAGGGAGTAATAAGTAAGTAGGAGAATTGGCAGAAACAAGAAGGGCACATATGATCACTTGCTAGAACATGCAGCTTTTTCAGCTTGTAAAATATAGACTAGACTAGAATGTGGCTACTCTTTTGGATAAGTCATGCTGTTTGAATTAGGGCATTTAACTCTGCCAGTACCGAGAGCTGAACTAATCAATAATATCCATCTCATGTTGTAATGAAATGATACTCAGGCTGAGACTGTTGAGTGTAATGCTTGGCAGAGTAAGCACAGCCCATCTGACGGCAAATCTAAGTCTCTCAGCAGCCTGAATGTGAATAGCAAGGAGAAGTCAGAGAGGACAATGACAGTGAGATGTCAAGACTCATTTTGTTGAAATAGTAGAAACCCAAGGCAAAGCCAAACCAGCTTAAATATCAAAGGGAAGTTGGTTGGCTCAGGGAGTCCAAGTAACAGTTGAATCATCAAAAAAGACGAATGTCAGGGATGTTTGGTCCTCTGGAACAGCTAGGGCTAAGACCAGGAAGATGGATACCTCTCTCTCTCTCTCTTGCTATCCCTCTTTCTCTCTCTCATTCCTTCTCTCTCTCTCTCTCTCTTTCTCTCTACCATTCTCTTTTTCTCATCTCTTTGTGCCTTTCTTATATTGGATTCCTTCTTTCCCATTGCAAACCATTTCCCCCCAATATCAGGACATTTGCCTGGAGAACAGGGTCATGTCAGAAAATGACAGCCCCTGAAATAGCCACATGGAAATCTCATAGCTAAGAGAGTGGGCAAGAGAGGGAGTTGCTGGAGAGAATTCCATAGATGTCCTTTTCTCATTCATTCTAATTGTCATCTTGTACCAAGACTGTTTTAGCCTTTAAAGAAGAAGTCAACCCCAACAGATGTGGTGTTAAAGACTAGGCATTTTTTACTTGAAATAGTTTAAAATTTAGAGGGAAAACAATGAAGACATTTGAACTGCTTTTAGAGACAACACAGTACTATACCTGTGTTTAGGTGACCCATCTTTTTTGTCTTGGTGAGTCTAACTTCACCTTGTAAGGAGGAAAAAACAGGGACAGGGAAAGGTTGGGTCAGTCTCAGAAAGATAATCTAGAAGAGAGATCATATGGAGCACCGTTGGTCCGGCATCCAGAGAGACATCATCCATGTCTGCAACAGCCAGTACAGGGGTCAGCATTTGAGGAAGGCTTGTGTTGTTGCTGCTATTGAGTTGTTTCATTTTGAAGAGTGGGAGTGCAGAATAGGGCTATTGTTGTGGATCTCAACATAATGAAATTCCCTGGAACAACGTTGATCAGATACTGCTCCCCACCCTCATCTGAAGAATTTTCCTGACCAGCAGTAATTTATATCAGCAATTCTCTGAAAAGGTGGAAGAGAAAAGTCGACTACTTTCCTGATTGTAATAATAATAGATAAAACACCCATGGCAACATCAATAACAAGTATTGTGACTTTTAAATAAAAACAGCTATCATGTATAAGAGTTGGCAATACACAGTACTGTTCTAGAAATTGTATGTGCATGTGATCACTCCACTTTCATTACAAAATAGTGATGAGAATCCAGTTTCCAAATGAAGTACATATTTTTAAGACCCTTAAAATCTAGCACGACACATTTACTAAAATTCAGTATTACAATTAATCCAATAGGTAGAAACAAGATAAATGTTTAAAATCCAGTATTTAAACAAACGAGACTTCCTACAGGAGACCACAACTCCCAGAAGCTGTTGACAAATGTTGTCAAGAAAAAGAAGGAAAATAGTTATTTGCTCCTTCAGAAATTCTAGGGATTCCCTGAGTGGTAGAACACCCGAGTGTTAGCAATCTGTTGTCTGTGTATTCATCAACTTGGTCATGAGGTATTCTTGACAAACATACCAGTCTATAGCTAATAGCACATAAAAAAAAAAAAAAAAAAAAAAAAAAAGAAAAAGCAAAAACAGAAAACCTTCTAAGAATTAATCACATCTCCACAGAATCTTTTCGTTTTGTTTTGTAAAGAGAATAAGTTTTCTTTGCATTCATTTTCCAATTTGCAAAAAGGGTCTTGCTCTCTTGGGTCCCTATGAATTTAAAAACTTAATTCAATAATATTTATTTTGCACCCATAAGGACATATCCTTTGAATAACCTGACAAAATAAATGCTATGGTTAAATTGCACTAGCTTTACTTGTAGCTCTTAAGATTTTATTTTTCCTTCTGAATTAATAAAACATACAAAATTCAGATGGTAGCATATGGTGACTTCCACGGGAACACTTTATTTAAATTATTGAGAATTCTTCAATCTGATTCCACTTTAATAAAAACACATGAAAAGTACCTCTTACATTATAAATTTGTAACTAGCCAGATTAAGTATTTTCACATGCTTTGCTGATTTTTTCCAATAACTTCAGGAGTTATAATAAATGTTTTATGTTTAATCAAAGGATTTGATGCATGCTATTTATCATGTATTAAGCACCTACTTAAATATTTCTAAAATATCAAGGGGAGTGACAATCTATATCCAGTTGCAGCAAACAGCCCCATCTGATGCTTATCCATTACAGTGCCATTGCACATGCATGGAATGTATTAATCAAACGACCCATCAAATCACTACCCTCTAAATCTCAGGATTGATCTGCACATCGGAAACGGGAATGTAAACTATAAAAACCTCCTGGGGACAATGTGGAAACATTCACTGATAGCCTTAAAGTTGTTTACAACTTTTGACCCAGAAGTTTTACGTCTGAAAATTCATCCTAAGGAAGCAAATAAATATATGAAAGAAATTATATTTATCACAATGTGATTTGTATCACTAATGACCGGTTAGCATGCCCCAGCTTGTGATTTTATAAGAAGGTAAAATTTTCACTAAATATTCAAAATGTTGATCATATGCCATTTTGCCCTCAGTTGCCTATGCTGGAAGTAAGCTGACCTGAGATTGTCCTTCAATTATCTCTAAGAGAGAGAGAGAGAGAGAGAGAGAGAGAGACAGAGACAGAGACAGAGACAGAGACAGAGACAGAGACAGAGAACAAAAAACTATCTTGACCTGGAAAAACACTCTTACGCATTTTTACAAAGACAAGTTACAAAGCCTTATGTATGTACAGGATTATGCCATTCAATATGGAGGAAAACAAAACACTTCTCTGTATATATACCAAAATGCTATAAAGGTTATCACTGGATGTTTGGATTGAAAATGTTTCTTTTTTTACTTTTTAAAAATACTTATTCTGCAATTTTCAAAATTTCAACAAAGTAATCATTATTTTCATTATTTTAACCAATTGCTACAGTACATCTTATAAACCTATGCAAGTCCTAAACAAGGGTGCTGCCTAACCTCCAACCTACAACCTCCTCCTCCAGAATACTCTCACTTCTGAAGGCTCAGTTTTCTGCTTGCCTAAGAAAGTTCCTGGGAAGCCTCTGACACCAGCTTCTTAGACTCTGCAAAGTCCCTCAGTTGTAATACTGTGACCTGCTCACACATCACTCCCACTAGTTCATTTTATGAATGAAAACACAGACAAGATTGCTGGTAAAGTCACACAGGTACATCATCTCAGGTGGAACTTGAACTTGTGTCATTTAGTTATCAAGCTTGTTCATTCAGGAGTCTACATTAATGGATTCCATTTCTTTCCAGAGTGAAAGGAGCTATAAATGGAGGCTTTAAAGTGTTTCATTTTAACCTGATACAATTGGGACAAACCCAGATGTCCAGCATCCTACCCAGCACCTCCACCTGCATGTAAAAGGAGCAGCGCGGGCTGAATGTGTAGAAACTCTTCCAGTAGCACCTTACTGCCCACTGAATCATGTTCAGATCCCTTAATCTGGCATTTCAGATCGTCTATGCTCTGCCCTCAAGAACATTTCTGCCCATATTGCTTTCTATTTCCAGATGTATAATTTTCTTTTTACCCAAACATTTTTATTCACCATAATTTAAACACATAATGTGTTTCGATTTTCATACACTTGTCATGCTTTTCCCGCTATTTAAAATTCCCTGCTCCATATGAATTGTGCCCACCCATCAAATACCACATCCTACTTTTCCTTGTATCTATGAGTATAGCAGACCCAACTAGCCTAATAAGTTTCTGATTCTTTCCTAACTCAGATCAGGGAAACAATAGACAGCCTAGTATTTTTTTTTAAACTTCTCAGGTTTTAAAGTATCTTTCCTCATTTGCTAGAAAAGCAATGTCTGCGTAATAATGCTGACATTATCCTGATAAAAACTTACATATTTGCATGTAAACTAGGCTATACCATCAACAGGTTCCAAGAGAGAAAACGTAGGATTTGAGAAAGGAAAATAGGCAAGTAACTTCTCATATCTATTTAATTACAGAGCACTCATATAAGATTTCCTTTGGCTGCCTCCATCAATATAGCAATGATTTCCATACTATTTTGACAGAGCAATTCATCGACTTGGCAAAGCAAAAAAGGAAAACAAAATATCATCCATCCCTTTGATTTAATTCCTTTCTACTTTCATATTTTAGCTTCTTAGATTGTATGTACTTCTAAGAGCCACCAAAATACAATGGCATAAAAACAAATAAATACAAAATACAAATAAAATACAAATAAAACAATTAGAGAAAGCAGGTTGTGGACAGATGATGAGTGTCAGGCTATGAAGTTCTCAGTATGTCCTGTAGGCAAAGGGAACACTTGTGAGTATTTCAGGCAGGGGATCAATGTGATCAGATTTGTTTCTTAGAAAGTAACCTGACCAAAAAGAGAAGATTGACTAATATTGAAAAAGGGGGGAGGTACAGGAAACTGTGGCAATGATCAGGCAAATAGTGAACTACGGTATTGGAGGGCTGGGGAAAAAGGAGCAGGGATGGAGATTAGAGCACAGATTATAAAGTGTTTCGGAAAAGCAATGTGTTGATTGCTTGAATCTAGGGAGTGATGTCCTGTGTATACTGTAAGGAACTGGTTTTTAAGGAATCTTTTTGAAAACAAACATTTATTTGAATTTTTCATGATGTATGTCTGTCACACCTATGGGAAAGCAGTAGACGTGAACTACAGCTAGAGATGAGTTCTAATGCCAAGACACAACATGAGCACTGCAAATTGTTCCCTTGACTCTGGATCTGCCCATATTTGAGTTTGAAACAATGAAAACGCAAAAAGGAAAGCTCCTCCTGCTAGAAAAAATTGATAAACTTGTTTTCCTAATAGAAACAATATCAATATGCAAAAAAAAAAGGAAGTATAAAAAGCAGAGGGTTCAGTATGTACTTAAGTCCAAACGCCGAATGGTGAGTTGCTAAAATAGAGGCGCATCGTTGGAATTTTTCCTGAAACGAAGCTTTCAGAGTGCTTCTCAGTTCCTCCAGGAGCAGTTTATCACAACATAGGCTGATAGATGACACCATATTCTTTGATGGGTGAGACTTTTAATAGAAGAACACAAGTGTAACAGTAGCAGCACAATCTCTCATAATCCAGATCACACCACATTTTTAATATTAACTCATCCACAGCTGAGAACTCAGGTGCTGCAAAGAGTCTAACATCCATGGGTGTTGTAAATAGGTTTAGCTGCCCAGGTCTTCTCAGCCCTGAAGATTAACTCCCAGGCCCTTGATTGCTTCTCATGACATGCAGAGGAGAGAGGAAAAGGAATTGCCAGTCCTGGTTTCTTGGTAAACTCTTTTCTGCACAAGATGGTAATGGTCATAAAAAATTGAAGGCTAGGCACTTTAATTTTCTACCATCTGAAATCATATGCAAGCTGCAAAGCCGGAAGTGAAGTCAAGGTACTAAGGCATCTGATATGTCATTTCTTATGTCATTGTTTTTGTTTTGTTTTGGATTATGGATCAGAAGAAAATAAGCTGTTTGCAACAGGATAATTCAGTTATATGATGCAGTCATGCAAAATCCCATTTTAAGTGACAGAGCATCATTATAGAGTAAGCACGTGATATGGACAGGGGCTGCAGATTTTAGTGAACAGCCACACTCCTTTATGTCAGCTGTGACGTCATGAATCAGAGTATACCAAACTGAGAGTAGAAACACCATGCTGACATGAGAGCAGAGGGCTGCTCGGGCAAGCTGACAGCTTTTGCAGTACCTGGTAGGGCAGTCGAGTTTCCACCAGGTAGGATATGCTGGTGAAACAAAATACTTAAAACAATAACTAAGTTTAAACTAGGTGAGAACTACTCTAGGCTCAAACTGAGGCTAGAAAATCATCTACCTCAATGTTATTAGTAATTCTAATGATTTAAGGAAGAAATTCTAAGCACGTGGTTTCTCAGTGTGGCAGCAAGAGGCAGTGGAAAGAACACAAGCTTAAGAGGCAGATGCTGGTTCAAATCCTTCCTCTCCGGGAAGGTAACAGATAGAAAATAGCTGACATAATCCATGTTAATTCATGTCTCTTTTCCTCCTTCTTTTTCCTCTGAAGTCAAGGCAGCTTTCAGCCTCCAAAGGGGTCATTTATGGCAGTGGTTGGTCCTGAGTGAGGCTGTGTTATGAGGCACCCCACGCAGTTTCTTGTTCATTTCATTCAAGCCACCTTCGCTGCAGCTTCCTTCCATTTTCTGACTCTTTAGAGATGAATTTATGTGTCTGCTCGGAATACAAATTTCTGGTGTCGTGCTTATGTCCTAATCCTGACAGCTAAGATAAAAGTTTTATGGACAAGTGGGCTATGCTCGGGCAATAATAGCATAGAAAATACAACTCCTTAAATCAGCTTAGTTTTACCATTGCCAAAAAACTGTTGAAAATATTTCCTCCTGTTTCAGTTTTTAAAGATTTGATAAACCAAAAACCTCTTGTTAGTCCCATAATTCATACTTGCACAGAAGAGATCTAATGTATTTCCTGAGGATATGCTTCGAATGTTGAGTTTTACAATGGTTTTATAAAAATATCAGGCATAGAAGAAATATCAAGGATGGACTCTCCCAGAGATAAATGGAAAGTTCTTCCAAGTTCTGCAGTTTGCATTATCATACTAAGATGTTACGCCTGATTTTTTAGGAATGAAAACAACAACATCATGCTCATGGTACAAAGGAAGGGCGTCTCCCTGCCCAGCTTCTCCTATAAATTGCTGGCACCAAGGTGGGCCAGGAGATGGCGGACAAGCAGTCAAGGAGCCTTTTGCTCAAGTGTTCATGGAGGCCACTCCACCCTATAACTCTTCTAATCCCCTGATGATGTCATTTCCTTGAAATATTTTTTTTTCTTGGTCACAAAATATTCACAATTAAATAAAACAATGAATTAATAGACTCTGTTAGATATGATGCCTGAGATTAAGTATGGACATGATGAGTGTGTTTATCGTTTGATCCAAGATGGCTTCTTCCTCCTACATTCTGGATATTGGTAAAGAATTAGAGTATGCTCATGATTTGTGTTCATGGCTGTGATGAGGGTATGATATATCACAAAAGGAGACAAATATATGTCCACAATTTAGAATGAGAAAAGAGTGTCTCTACTGGGGGAGAAGCACAGGTGAGAGAAAAGGAAAAAAGAAAGTAGTAGCATCTGACACACAGAAAATGCCCAATAAATATTAACCGATTCTGTTGTTATTATTGTGGCTGGTGGATTGTTATTCCCAAGGGTAAATATTGGATAAATTGGGTGGGTAGAGGTCAGAATGAAGTTAATAAAGAAGATGAACAAATGAAAGGAAATATTTTAGAAAATTAGAAAAAAGAAGAGGAGAAAGGAAAAAAAAAAACAAGGGAACATAAAGAAATAGAAATTAGGTAATTAGGAATGTTTTGGAACTTTATTAAATAGGTAAATATAGATCAATGTCAGCCATCAAGCTCTGGACGTGTTAGAAGAATATGTACTGCATAAATAAGAGGTTTTGCTTTCTCTTCCTCTCTCTCTCTAAAGGGACAGACAGTGCATAGAAAATTCACAGAGTATGTAAAAATTCAATCTATCATTCTAAACGGACCTCTCCCAGGACCCGTTTCTCATTTTGTTCTGAGCTGTACAAAACGCATTTACGTACAGGATTTCAAGTATGTTGACTTTTAAAGAAGAACCTCCCTTTAGGAGCTCTTCAGGGACAAGAAACAGAACCTGGGTGCTTTTCATCTTTTTCTGAACACTCTTCTCTTCTTTCACTGTCACAAACATATGGTGCCCATTTTTCAGATGCTGCAGTCTTACATCCATTGCAGCTGACATCTAGAACAGAATCAAATATTTTAAGAGTCTTTTCTGAAACTTTTGTTGACATTCGAAGCGTGAAACTTTTCAAGAACAACTTGGGCTTCTCTGAATTTATTCATACTTATCCGTGCTTCATGTTTTTAATTATAACTCTATTATAACAAAACACATTAATAAATGTATGATATTGTGCCCTTCGTTTCTTTACTTTTTCAAAAAGGCCATGTCAACACAGATCCGAAATCCACCCAATTATGGAATGCCAAGAGTGTCTGTCTGCCTAAACTGTACTGATCATTTTACTGGATCATATTTTAAAGAATTTCAAGGTTATTGTCAGCTAGTGTGCTGTTTGCTGTCCAGTAAGTTAGTTCTTTATTATACATGAATCAATTTAACTCCCTAAACATATAGGAAGGTCCACACTTGCTCTATGAGAAAGTGTACACTCATCATTGGCAGATGGACACACTGACAAATGTAATCGTGGCCACAATTCAGGTCCAGGCAATTCATGTGAATGAAGCCTCAAGAGTCATCATCTGTTTTGGGAATGAAACCCAGTAACTCATTAACCCTTTACCATTCATGTACCAACAGTGTTTCAGACACTGTGCTAGAGACTTTACAAGTGGTATGTGTTTTCTTCTACAAAACAGCACAGTGAAACAGGTACTCTCACTAGGCATAACTTACAGGTGAATAAAGTCACTCCCAAGGTCACACAGCTACTTGGGGGCAGTCAGATTTGAATCCAGGTCTTTGTGTCTCCAGAGCCATGCTCAGAAATACTTGTGACTAGCCTAGCGCACAAAAAAAAAAAATCACTTGAATGCCTTGTTAAAGCTACAGAATCCCACTCATAGAGATTCTGATTCTGATTCAGAAAGTCTGGAATGAGGCTTATCATTCTCCATATCAAAAAATATCCCCTCTTCAGGTAATTCTAACGCAGGTGGTCAGTGGATCACACTTTGGGAAACCCTAAAAGTCTTGCTATGTGGCTTATTGTATACTATTTTAAAGATGATGGTGGCAATATCCCTCACACATGCTCCTTTCTTGTCAGATCTCCATCAAGAGGTGGAATTTATTTCTCTACCCTCTTGAATCTAGTAGGTCCTGTGTCTGCTTCAACCAACAGAACACAGAAGAACTGATGCTGTGCCAGGTGCAGGCATAACCCTTAAGAAGCCTGGAATCATTTGCTTCCTGCTTCTTTAAACTAAGAAACTACCCTGACGCCACCATGCTGTGAGATGAGAAACAGAGAGGTGCTAAGGAACACCAAGGCACCAGACATGAGTGAAGATGCCATGTTGGAAGTGGGTCTTCCAGCCCCAGCCACCCCACTGGACACCACACATAGCAGAGATGAACCATGCAGCAGAGCCCTTCCCAAATTCCTGACCCACAAAGTCATGAGCAAAATAAATGGTTACATCAGCCCTTAAGTTTGGGAATTGCGTGTTACAGAATAATAGAAAACTGAAACACACACTACCACACAATTATAATTATATAATATATTATGTACTAAAAGCAAAATAAAAAATTGAAACCCTTATGCAGAAAGGAATTTTAACCTAAAATTAATATAGTTGAATAAAAATATTTTTCCTGTATTTATCTTGGAATCTCCTTGAATTCTCACTTTCACCTTGAGTGTGTAAACATGGCTATCCAATTTTGACTCTGACGTCAAATTTTTATTATTGTTTATATATTTGAAACTTTAAAATATTGTATGTGCTGAATTTCTTAATACATTTCCTTTACATTTGTATTTCCCCTTTCCTTTATTTTATTTTTCCAGCTTTACTGAAGTGTACCTGACAAAAAAAAAATTGTATATATTTAAGTATACAATATGATGTTTTGGTATATGTATACTTTGTGAAGTGACTACCACAATCAAGTTAACACTCCATCACCTCACATATTTACCATTTGTGTGTGTGTGTGGTAGGAATGCTTAAAATCTACTCTCTTAGCAAATTTCAAGTATCCGATACAGTATTACTAATTATAGTCACCATGCTGTACATTAGAGCTCCAGAACTTATCTCCTTGCTTTTAGAACAACTCCAAAATTGTACTAACTTCTGCAAAAGCAATGTGATATGAAGTACACCCAAAGATCTATATTCCACTTTTCTACACTTGATTCATCTGTTCAGAGATAAAAGTCAGTCTGGGTTATTAAATGGATTTGTATGTGTTCTTCCTCTAGAGAGCAGAATTGGGACCGAGAGCCTTCATTATCATAACTTTCCAGACGAACACAAATCTGGAGTGAAATTTAACAAACTTTTAACTTTCATAAGCAATTCAGTTTTCAGCACTAATCCATTTCTGTGCTGGAGATGTGATGGCATTTTATCCTTTTAACCTCATGCTTAGACACTGCTCAGAAAATCCTGTTTTGATCATTAAAGTTGATGCATGAACCAAATCATTGAATAAGTACATTCATTCCCATCTGCTAAGGAGGCACAGTGCCACAGAGAGGTGCTTCGCCAGGACTTTTGAGGCATAACAATCAACCAAAGATGGGATCAGACATAAATTATGCTGATTGCAACAACAGTTCTACCGAGTCTGACTTTCTGTTTAGTTCTGGACAAAATATTTCAATAGAAAACATTATGGCTGCATCCCATGTGGACGTAATTAATTACAAAGGCTTAGTGTCTGAGACAAACTGAAGGAAGCTGTATCTAATGTTCCCCAAATGCCCACCATGTAGGGAAGGCCTTGCTCTGCACCACCAGGGCCACCTTACCATATGACTTAGAACACCTTGTCTTTCCCCGGACCTGAATTGGAACTTTGCCTTATCCTAACCCACAACTGCCTCCTACTTGACTTTGGGGAGTTTCTTCCTGTTTTTCATTTTGTTTTGTTTTTGTTTTTTACAGAATAGCTGCCAAACCTGTCCCAAATCCCTCAAATCTTTAGCACACTATGTTTTGCCTGACCACACCCCCATCCAGTCTCATGGTCTAGCTATAGGTTATAACTGATCACTTCTTTCCAGCAATTCAGGCTCATATACCCAACAGTTTATGGGGTATCTCCACCTGGATGTACATAGGCACCTCAATTTCAATACATCCCAAACTGAATTTGCTATCTTCAATTCACCATTTCCTGTTTTAATGAATGTCAATATCATCCACTCAATTCTGCAAATCCTTTCCCTTACTCTACGCCTTCAATCAGTTACCAAGTCTCCCAATGTTTCCCTCCTCATACGTCTCATATTTAGCCCCCCATTGAAATCCTTCTACCTTGGTTCAAGTGCTCATTATCTCTCACTTCAACTATTGAAAAAGCTTTTCAGACTGCCACACATTATTAGCCCATCAAAAATAATAATTGTTTACATTTATTGAGTGTTGCCATGTGTCAGGCACTTTCCAGGCTTCTTGCATGTATTAATTCATGTAATCCTTGGTGTTTTTATGATCCCCCTCATGTTAAAGATAAATTAATCGAGAGAGAGAGATTAAGTTACTTGCCCAATGTCACATCTAACACATGGCAGAACCAAAATAGGCATCCAGGCAGTCTGACTCCATAATCGAAGCTCTGGATCACTGCGCTCCGCTACCTAAATATGGCCTCCATCAGTTTCAAGTGGCTGTCTATCACTCACAGACCTAAAACCAGGCTCTCCAGAAAAGCATCCCGAGCCCCTTTTGATGTAACCCCCACCTGCTGCTCTCTCTTGTATCTTCAGGCTTTCCTTTCTATTGGTCTTTGCTTTCTGTGTGGAGATCTACTCAGGATTCTGCCATGCTAAGAAAAAGATCTGTCAACCTTGACACCCCTCCAGGTTCCTGCCTTGCCTCTCTCTTTCACACACTGAGACAAAAGAGAAAACAATAATCCTATTCTTCCTCCTCCCACCTATCACTCTCCCACTAACCCTCTGTCATCAGGCTTTCATCATCTTTCTACTAAACCTGCTTTTTCAGAATCCTGAAGTCCTCTCTAACAGACCTATTGAATGCTGTGAAATGTGGAGCCAAATAAAACCCTTTGAGCTCCAGCTCACTCTTTCTAGCTTTATCATCTTCAACAAGTTATTTAACTACTCTGAGCTGGCGCTTATTATTCTTTCCATCTATTTCTCTCTGAAGGATAACTATTTTCCTTCTATCCTGGCACAGTCAAGCAGCCCCTACCCCAACCTCATCTTAACACCCTCATCAGCACCTGTTTTGCCAAGAAGCCACTCTCCTCACCCTGCTTGGCCTCCAACATCTTACACCAGCCAGCCAGTTCTCTTGCTTTTCTCCACCTAGTGGTTTTGGGACTAAATTATTTAGGAAGGGAAAAGGAAAAGACCATAGTATTCTTTTTATTAGCTTTTTGTTGTTGTGATCTCTTTTGCCATTCACAGCCAATATTCTCTTGCAAGTCGCCCATATCTACTGTCTTCCTTTTCTCAACCATTAGTCATCCCTCAACCCACTGCCATCTGGCTTCAGCCCTCATCACTTTCTAATGTTACTAGATCATCAGTGACTATTTTATTTCTAAATCCAAGAGACAGCTCTCAGTCCTTAAACTGCTGGATCTGTCTGACGGATGTGACAATCTGACCTCTGAAAAATACCCGTTCTCTCTGCTTCCATGAAGCACTATTCCTCCAGCCTCACTGGCTACTTTTCCTGTATAGCCTCTTCCTCTGCCTATTGCACGAATATTGGCACGGCCCCAGGCTCAGTTCCAGGCCTTCTGCTCTTCTCACTCTTCACACTCCTCCTACATCTCAGTATTGCCTTGGCTCTGGTTGTCATCTACATGCTAATATTTTAGAAATCCTATCTCTATGTCTGCAAGCCTGAGTTTGAGCTCCATGCATTCCACTGTCTAGCATATATTCATTCAACCAGTAATATTTATTGAGTATGTACGATACACTATGTGCACTGTTGTAGGCTCTTAACAACTTCACTGAGATGTATCAGAGGCACCTAAAACTCAACACACACAGATAATGTCATCATCACCTCTCCTATGCACATATCCAGGATTCTTCATCTCAGTAAGTGGCATAATTGTTTTCCGCTCTACCAGAGCCTGAAACATCTGACCCTCAATTCCTCATTCTCACATGCAGTCAATTACTACGATTCTACCTTTTGTGTATCTCTTAAATTGGGCCAATTCTCTCCACTAGTAATCCAGACCTGGCCACCATTGTTCCTGGACTACCACTCCTAACTGCCTCCCTGCTTCTAGACTTACTTCTCCATTTACACACCAAACTTTCAATCTACTCTTCACATAATACTCAGACTATTCTTTCTAAATTGCAAATCTAATCATGACGCTCACTCCTCAACTTTTACATCTTTCACATGGGTTTTCTTTGACCTTGAGATAAAGGGGAAACTCTTTAATATGGTTTCAAATCTGTCCATGATCTGGCCTGCTTAGCTCTTCAGCCTCAGTCCTGCTGTTTCTGTACCTGAATCTTCTCTGCAGGCTCCAGATGGTTCTTTCAGGCTTCTTAGACAGGCTGAATCACACCCCTACCCCATCTCCCGCTACCTCCACTTAGAAACACACTTCCACTTACCCTTTGCCTCATGAACTTCTACTCATCCTTCAGGTCTCAGTGGCAAAGTTACCTCCTCAAGGAAACCCTCCCTGATTCATAGACATGATTAGGTCCTTTGTTCCCTGAAGCATGCCCATCAAATCACACATCATGCTTGTTCCCCCACAATCGTTTGTTTAAACATCTATGTTCTTAGACAGGCTGAATGTTCCATAAAATCAGGGACATTGTCTATTTTATACCATTATGCTTCACACAGTAACAAGCACACAGCAGGAGCTCAATAAGTACTTGCTAAATGGGTGAGTGAATTATTCATGCCATAATAATGAAGTAAGTCCTATTAGGTTTATCCTTTCACAATCTGGAAACATCATGAATTGATTTTAATGCATTCAATTAGCGTTAATAGATAAACATGTGGTACTGTATGATGAAATGGTTGAAGACAGAGTCCAGAGGAAGCCCACCTTGTTTCAAATCCCAGCATCTCCCCTTTTTCACTGTGTGCCTTGGGCAGCCACTACCTTTCCTATACCTCTCTTCGTCCATTTGTCATATGTTGTGTTGAGGATTAAATAAGTTAATATGTATAAGTTAAATAGAATAAGGCCTACACAACTTACAGAAACAGTATATAACTAAGAGTTATTATTATTTCTGTGATGTTTTCATTGAAACGAGAAACTTGCCCTTACAAACTCCCTTGATCACTGGGAATAGAGTCAGAGGATAAGGAATTTCAGGAAAGTGGACAGAATAGTGAACAAGATCATTCTGGGCAAAGGCTCAAGAGAGTCCACGTCCAAACCTGTCGTGTGGACATGATTATGAGCAGCACCTCCTTTTGGTCTTAATAGTGCTCAGTAGTGATCTACCTCAAAGCCACCCTCCAGAAAGGATGAGTTGTGAAGGTCATCCTGAGCAGAGGGACCCTCCCGAGCCTCTCCATGCTTTATGGACTTGATCTCCACACTGGCCCTGAATCCAGGTGCCCTGATCCCTTCTTTGCAGGGGCTTCCCAAGACTCACCATAGCAACACAGGCACAGAGACCTCCCACTAGTGTGTGGGAATCATTCGTTGTTTCAGGCTACACTGACTCCTCCCAAGTGCCACATTTGTTCTAAATGGAACTTAAGTCACAGAAGGAGGGATAATGGAGAGAGTAAGTGGCTTAGAAACAGATTGATTGTTCTATAATCTGTTCTCTTTTGATGTTGTATTGATCCCTAGATGAGGTCAGACACAAGTACGGTGGAAACATCAGGTGAGGACCATGTTGTTAAAAGTTCCTTAAAAAATACCAGGCACAGGACTTAATGCATAAATAAGCATATTTAATTTTTTTAATGGCCAAAAGAAAGAGGATAAAAATTAGGATTTTAAAAGTAGTTAGAAACAGGGTTGTAAGAAGATAGGGTTTTAATTATTTGTATTTTTAAAAAATTATGACAAAAACTTGGTTTTAAAATATAAATAAGTCATGAGGATGTAATGCGCAGAATGGTGACTGTAGTTAATAAAATTGTATTGCAAATTTGAAAGTTGCTAAGAGAGTAGATCTTTAAAGTTCTCATCACAAGAAAAGAAAACTATGCATGGTACAGATGTTAACTGGATTCATTGTGGTGAATTTCACAATTGTACAAATATTGGATCATTACGTTGTACACCTGAAACTGTTAGGTTGGTGCAAAAGTAATTGCGGTTTAAAAGGTTAAAAATTACAAAAAACACAATTACTTTTGCACAAATCTAATAATATGTTATAGATCAATTATATGTCAATACAAAAATCAAAGATTGGGTTGGTTGGATGGCTCAGTTGGTTAGAGCGTGAGCTCTCAACAACAAGGTTGCCGGTTCAATTCCCTCATGGGATGGTGGGCTCTGCCCCCTGCAACTAAAGATTGAAAATGGTGACTGGACTTGAAGCTGAGCTGTGCCCTCCAGAACTAGATTGAAGGACAACAACTTGGAGCTGTTGGGCCCTGGAGAAACACACTGTTCTCCAATCTCCCCCAATTAAAAAAAAATTAAAGATTAATACCAGATTTAATAAATGTTAATGTTTTAAAATAAATAAAATCTAAAATGTAAAAGAGGCTTTCTTAAAGAGAGGTTTCAAAATATCTGTAAATATATTAAAAAGAAATGAAAAGTACTTGGTAACTAACATATATTTCTAAAAAAAGAATCAAGATTGTTTTAAATAATAGATAAAAGAACTTTCTAAGCTAAAACTAAGCACTATTTACAAATCCATGCAGTATATCCACTGGATTAACAGAGAATTAATATATAAGACATTTTTCCTTACTTCCAGAAGTTATAAGGAGAGGCTGGATGAGAAATCAGATATCAATCTCCCTAGACTAAATCAACACACAATTTCTGCCAGCACCCAAAACATGACAGAGTCAGAACCTGCCAAGACACTAAATAAGGAAGGGGATTACTAGAACAAAAACCACTGCATCATCTAGGCATGAAGAGAAGGACTTTAGTCATACAGAATCAAGTCAAAACCCAGGCTTCCCCACTTACTAAATGTGGAATATTATGAAAGTGACAATTGTCTACACTTCAGTTTCCTCACCTGTAATTTTGGTATAAAAACATACTTAGAGGTTTTGTGCATATTAAGGCAGTATCTGTAAAGTGCTACCCAATGCCTAGTACATAATAAGCTCAGAGTAAATGTTAGCTACGGTGTTACCATATTTATCACACTGATTTCTGCTGCATCCTAAGTGGTACTTTCCTATATACCTCTAATCATGTACCTCATGGGCGGAGTCCGTTGAGATTTGGGTTTATTTGCATTTAGGTTGGGAAGAAGCTTCACCCATAGGGTTAACAAAAACTGGGAATCAATTCTAGCTTCTCCATTTACAGGTAGTGAAACTTTACGTGGGAAGTTCTAACTCCCTCAGCTTCTGTTTCCTCGTAGTTGGGAATGGAATAAAACCTACCTTGTTGGGTTGTAATAAAGATTAAGTGAAATAACCTGTGAAAAGTGTCAAACAAAAAATGTCTCATAAACAGTAACATTATAGGAACTAAAAAGAGAGGAGACAAACATTCATCGATATTTTATTGGGATTTGTTAACATGGAAATTCCGGTGAAGAAAGACTATTTCAAATCAATGCCAGTTCAACAAGCCGATGGAAAATCCCTAGTGAAGTGTTTCTATGTCGCCATTCCCAATGACTGGGATAACTTGGTGTGCTAATTACAAAATATTTTTAATACTTGAAAAAAATAAGACATTTCTGTATTTCAGCAGCTTAGAAAAAAGCCCTATTTGGTATGATTTGCTATAATTGTGTATTTGTCAGAAGCATTGCATGTTATCTGCTACAAAATGCTCTTTGATGTCATTAACCCACCGTAATAATGATAAGAAGGTAACTATAGGAAGTTATAGGAAAGCAAGACTATCAAGAAGGTGAGATGACAAGGAGCTTTCCTCCACTCCTAAAGTCTACATGGATTAAAACAGCAAACCACAGTTTTCTGGAGTCCAGGAAGTAAGTAATCAGAGAGCACCTGAAACAAAGACCCTCAAAAATTCTTCTGATCACTTATATTACATTTATATTGATTCTTAGAAAGAAGACGCTAGGTAATTATTTAAAAATGCAACTTTTCTACAAAACTATAATACCCACAGACCTAAAATTTTAGATGATATTGTCAATCATGATCAATGTACTCCTTGTTGACTCTGGAGGAGATAGTTTGGGTTTAATAGAAAGAATAGCATACTTGGACTCAGACACCCAAGTTCAAAACTCTAGGCTGCCACTTCCGCATGAATTATAAAAGCTAACATTTATTATTGATTTACTATGTATCAGTTGCTGTACTAAACAATTTAGATTAATTATCTCATTTGTCTTAGCATAGGATCCAGTAATCCCACTTCTGGGTATATATATCCAAAGGAATTGAAATCAGGATCTAAAAAAGATATCTGCATTCCCATGTTTACTGCAACTCTATTCACAATAGCTAAGATATGGAAACAAACTAAATGTCCATCAACAGATAAATAAATAATATGTGGCATATATATTCCATTATATATATATGAATAATATTCCATTATATATAATGGAAAATGAATAATATTCATACACACACACACACACACACACACACACACACACACGGTGCCAAAAAAATGTATACACATTTTAAGAAAGGAAAATGCTGTATTAAAATTATGCTGATGCTAACCACTTTGAGCATTTCTTGTAATTGCAGAAGTCAAACGTGACTTGTATTCATCTTCTGTTGTTGGTATATATTGAGTATTACAATTTTAATACAGTTTTCTCCTTTCTTAAAATGTATACACATTTTTGGCATCCTCTGTATGTGTGTGTGTGTGTGTGTGTGTGTGTGTGTGTGTGTGTATAATGGAATATTATTCAGCCTTAAAATAAAAAGATATCCTGCCATTTGCAATAACATAGTTGAACATGGAAGACATCATGTTAAATTAAATAAGCCAGTCATAAAAGACAACTGCGTGATTCCACTTATATGAGGTACCTAAAACGCCAAACACATCGAAACAGAAAATAGAATGGTGGTTACCAGAGGCTGGGGGGAGGGAGAAATGGGGAGTTGCTGTCCAATTGGTATAACATTTCAGATATGCAGCATAAGTAAGTTCTAGAGATGTGCTGTACAGAAATGTGCCTATAGTTAACAATGCTGTATTGTGCACTGAAAAATTTTGTTAAGAGAGTAGATCTTATGCTAAGCGTTCTTAACACAATAAAGATTAAAAAAAGACCTGTGAGAAAACTTCTATCATTATCACTCTCATTGGAGAAAAAGGTTTGGGAGAGGTTAAGTAACCAGTCTAAATTTATATAGAAGATAAACGCCCAAACCAAGGTAAGACATGTTTTTCTCACACCAAAGCCTACATGTTTCCAAATTATTGGTTGTCAAATTATATCTTAACAGCAGAATACTTTAGTTTGTATGAAGTGTTTTGTAGAGCCCAAATACATATATCAGACAAAAATGTAAGCAACTTGCATTCTTTCAGGGACTGAGAACTTTACCTTCACAGTGGCTTTAGGGACACGGCAGAGGAACCTCAGGACTCAAAAGACAGCGTGAAAATCATTGCTGTGATGATCACATTTTTTTCACATTTATGATTGTGACAGCGAGCCACTGGAAAGGTCTATGACAGGTAATAATTTGTCACGTTTCTAAGGTATTAATTTGAATCTTGCATTGCAAAACTGTCAGGAGCAAGTCATACAGCTGGTAAGTGAGCTTTTTAGAGGTGTGAGGATATGTCCAGGTTACATGTGATTTGTGATATGTACAGAGGGTGCCAAAAAAATGTATACACATTTTAAGAAAGGAAAAAACTGTATTCAAATTGTGATACTCAATATATACCTATAAGAACCGATGAATACAAGTCATGTGTATACATTTTTTTGGCACCGCAGTATATGATTTGGCAGAAATCCAGGGGCCTAGACAAACATTTCCATACTCATAATCAGGAGATTCCTGAAGAATTTGGACAGACTATTGACAAAATATCTAGATTCGACAAAGCCTGATTACTGCAAACTGGCAAAGGCGGACAATTAAGTTCGCAAACCCTCCACCATGCACTTACACGGCGGAAAGTTTGAGTACTTAATTGTCCGACCTTTCCATATGTCTTTCATTTTATTGCTAATGACTAAGCAATGTCATATTACTCAGTACAGTGCTTAAACATTTCCTAGTGTTGCAGGATTTAACAAATAAAAATGCAAGATACGCAGGTTAACTTGAATTTCAGATAAATAAAAGGTGCCTGTTTTATATAATTATAGCCCAAATATTGCATGGGACAATACTAAAAAAATTATGTGTTTTCATTTCCTTGAAATATTTTTTACTTTATATGCTTGCTTAGGAAGCCGGGTTATTAATAGCAGGTAGTGAATAGTAACATATCTCAATCCACACACACAAACTTTATGGATAAATTAGTCAGTTTAGGCAAATGACAGGACAAGACGAAACATAAATTATAAATAACATACAAATGAAAAACAAAATATAGTAATTAACGTAAACCGATGTGGACAGATTATCCCATTAGATACAGGTTTTTAAAAAAGGTTTATGAGCCAGAAGATATGTATTAAAAATTATCTACAGAGAGATGGGGAATACGAATGAGGAGTTAAAAGACATAAAGGGCAGATGAGAAAGTCCTATATTTATTTAATCAGAGTTCCAGAATGAGCAAAGAGAAATCATAATAAAGAAGCAATATTTGAAGAGATAATAGCTGATAATTTTTTCACAGTTGATGAAAAGTAAATGATTAGATGTAACAACTCACATATGCACAAAAAGGGCAAGTGGAAAGAGTTCACAGTTTTATACCAGACATAGAGCATTAAAACTATGGAACACCCAAGACGTTATTATATACTCTTGAATTTATTATAGTAAAGAAATGTAAATTTTAAATAGAGTCACAGGTGAATTCTAGGACTTAGAAAAACAAAACTTTCAAAGAAGGAAAAATATAACTCATGACTAGAAAACCCAAAAGTGAAAATATTTACAAGAAATGGAAGATTGTTCAGATGTTTTAAATAATGAAAACATAATTGAAAAAACGGTAAGATATTTAAAAAGGAAAATATATCAGCGAAGATTAAGAACTTGAACTCAGAGTTTAAAATAATATATTAAAAAATGTAGTTTTACACCAAGTGCTGGCGAGGACGTGGAGAAAAAGGAACCCTCGTGCACTGTTGGTGGGATTGCAGATTGGTGCAGCCATTATGGAAATCGGTATGGAGGTACCCCAAGAAACTGGAAATGGAACTACCTTATGACCCAGCAGTTCCACACTTAGGTATCTAATCAGAGAAATCCCAAATGCTAATTTGAAAAAATATATGCACCCCTATGTTTATTGCAGCACTATTCACTTAGCTCAGACACAGAAACAACCGAAATGACCATCGGTAGACGACTGGATTAAGAAACTGTGGTACATTTATACAATGGAGTATTACGCAGCCATAAAGAAGAATGAAATCTTACCGTTTGCAATGACATGGATGGACCTAGAGAACATTATGCTAAGTGAAATAAGTCAGATGCAGAAAGACAAATACCATATGATCTCGCTTATATGTGGAATCTAAAGAACCGAATAAATGAGCAAACTAATCAGAAACAGTCTCAGAGATGCAGAGGAAAAATTAAGGGTTGCTAGATGGGAGCAGGGTGGGGATGAGGGAAAAAGTGAGGGGATTAGAAAGCACAAATTGGTAACCACAATATTGCCACATGGATACTAAAGACAGTTTGGGGAATATAATCAATAATGTTGTAAAGTTTCTGTAGGATGTCAGATGGGCACTTGTCTCATTAGGGAGACCACCTCAGGGATGATGTAGATGCCTAATCACTGCATTGTACACGTGAAGCTGAAGCTGAATAATACTGAATGTCAACTACTACATATAACTACATATAACTATATATATGTATATGGTCACAGGATGTGGAGTACAGCATAGGGAATAGAGTCAAGGGAATTGCAACAGCTATATATGATGTCAGAGGGGTAGTAGATTGAGGTGGGGGTTATCACTTTGTGAAGGGTGCAAATGTCTAACTATCACATTGTTTTACACACCTGAAACTAATAAAAAAAGAAAAAGAAAAAACATAGTTTTATATAAAGAAGCAGACACCTGGCCATTTAAAAACTTGATCTATTTACAAAGATTTTTATATCAGACCTAAGAGAGTTTCTCATAGCCCAATAATAAAATAATTTCTACTTATCTACATAATCTACTTGAAAACATTGAAAATCCTGCTGGTTTTTCATTTAGTTTTGAAAGGAGGAATGGGAAAGCACGGGTCCTTAAATATTATTTGCTCCACTAGTAAATATATTTTTCTACTTGGTGCCTTGTAGCTTTGAGAGTTGTTTTTGTTTTCCTTTTTTTTCCCCAGTACCAAGGGCATTCCATATCTCCTTTGCTGCATGTAAGTATTTTGTTTCTTGCTACCATATGACTCTGACGTGAAACCTTAGAAATAATACAGTTTAGAGGCAGATTTCCCCACAACGTGAAGGCAGTTGCAGAGATGGAAAAATGAGGAGGATGGAAGTATGCTTACATCAACATGTATTTACTCAGCTTCGGTTATGGGAAAGGTTCAATGTTAAACATGGAAAGACATACAAAGATATACACCACCTACAAATGAGTCCTGCCACAAACTGGTAAATTCACTTCACTGGTTTATGTACTTAGACCATCCCTCACTTCTTATGGAAAGTGATTATATGCAACGTTCACATGCAATTCTCTTCTGCGTTGTGTAAAAGTGCTGTCAGTGGTGTTGTCTGCTTCTTTGTTCCTCGTCCCTTTTTGGGGATTCCCACATTAAAAAAAAAAAAAAAAAAAAAAAAGCATCTTCTAGATGTCAGTGCCAAGAAGCATTTAGTGCCTACATGTCCAACAATAGGGAAATGTATAAGTAAATTATGGTATTTTCACATGACAGAGTGTAAGGCAAGCATTAAAAAGATAACTTTGAAGACTATGTAGAATGATGGAAAATGTTTATGACATAAGTGAATAAAAATGCAAAAACGACATCTACACTGTGATTGCAGATATGTAAAATACATAGTCAAACAAAACAAGAATAAACATTCAAAGCTAAACTATGTATTAGGAGTGGGATTATAGGTGCCATTTCCCACTCTTTTGAAACACATTTAGAGTGGTGCAAAAATATATATATTGGTATACAAAACTCTATCTCTCATGAAATTTGGTGTTTATTCCTTGTGATTCTCTTTTTTTCACCTTGGGAACAAGGAAGCTCAGAGCTACGTGCGATATTCAATCACTAGTAGTGTTTTAGCACTGAGCCTGGCATTTTTTTCTTTCTTTTCAAGGCTTTGACTGTACTCAGCATTATCTCCATTTTTAACAGCACTAAAAATGAAGAAAAATAAACACTCTTGACATCCTTATCTTCAAATAGCTTGTAATAGCTTACATATACCTTTTATGCAGTTAAGAGATGTTAAGGAATTCATTATGGTTGGATTGCGGTTGCGCTGTATTTAGAAGAACACTGCACAGGAGGTGTGTACTCGTCAGTGTATCATAAAAGGGCACCTAATGTTGACACTATTACGGGGGATCACTTGGTTAAGGTGGTTTTTCCAGATTTCTCCACTGTACAGTTACTGTTTTTCCCTTTGTTAGTAATAAATATTTAGAGGAAATACTTTGGTACCCTACAAATATTCTGTTTCTCCTCAAACTTTCATCCACTGATTTTTAGCACCGATATGTGGATCTTGACAGTAGCAATTTTTACTGTGACTTTTTCCTGTGTTCTGGTGGGAATTTGTCTACTTCCCTCATTCCTTCAACATTTATTATTTGGAATTCCTCTATAAGGACAATTTACCCTTTCTCCATTTATATATTTATTCGGTTATTTATTTATATCAGTATAGATTCATGGATACTTACTTCATCCTTTGGGTTATAATCCAATACTCTCACTATTTATTTTGTTGCTCAAATTATTAGATTTGGCCAGTGGGAGCTCTTTTGGCTGTTGTGCCCCTTTGAATGAAACTAACTTTTTTTTTTCTTCACTTCTTTGTTTTTTGACAACTTCAAAATACTCCAGGATCATCCTGCATTTTCCCTGCTTCAGCCCTGGAATGGGCCACTTTTTTAAGGAACCCTAATTTATTTTATTGAAGAATGGTATTTTGAAACCGATTCCTGAGCATTAGCATGAGGTGTGCTTATTGTTACTGGGGCATCCTCGCCACTCTCAGCAGATTAAGCTTCTCAAAGGTATGGTCATCTCAGTGTTTCTCTTCTTCCCTCGATGTAGTTATGGGCCCAATATAGTCCTTATTCCTGCCCCTCCCCCAATGACATAGTATTTTTCCTTAGCCTCCTTCCCCTAGTTACAATGGGCTTTCACTAGTGTACTATAAATAACCATGTTTGTTGCCCTTCCCCCTACAGATTAAAGCTTTTATTCCATGGGAAAACTTGGTAAGAGGGGTCCAGATGGCATCCTGTGGCCATCTTTCAGTGGCTCCTCTTTTCCTCCCCATATTAGGACCCTTTCTCAAAACTTTCTCCATCCTTTTCTGAGCAAGTGCTCAGTAGGGTTTGTAGAGAAAAAACCTGAAGAGATTGCAGATTCACCCAATTTTTGTGGCCCCTAGGGGTTTCACACTCTCTCACCCGTGCACACTAGGCCTCCACCAATTCTCTAATTCCCCCAGTGGAACTCTTCTTACAAGTGTCCACTTGTGTCTACATCAGGTAAACAAGTGCTTATGTTTTTCTCTCCCTGCAGCAGCCTCTCTCTCTTTAGATTTTGGGCCAGGTAGTTACCCTGTGACAGGCTCTCTTACAAGTTCAAAAAAAGTATTCAATGGAAATCTGTCTAGATTTTTTTTCCATTGTAAGCGTATGAAAGACACTCTTTTTAGCTCTCTATATCCCTAAGTTTGAACCAGAAGAATTATTTGTAAAATAAGCCCTGGCTTACTTATCTAATCTTATTTTGATAAAATTAACCACTCATTTTTTGACATTTAACATATAGTACTTCAAACATAAATTATCTCCTTTTTGTGTCTGACATACTCCCCATCTGAATTATAAGTTTTGTGAAAATTAAAAGTTTTCACAGATTAGTAAAAACAATATGAACTTCAGAGACAACAAAAGCTAAGTTCAAATCCTGCTTATATGATCTATGTGGTCATGGACAAAAGAGTACATGCGTCTCAGTCTCCTCTTCTATAAAATGGAGGTAAGAACACTCAACTAAAATATTGGCTGTGAGAATTAAGTGAGATGGTGTGCACAAGCCCTTGAAACAGGCAAGCTTTCAAAAGGTGTTAATTTCTCTTCCCATTTTCTCCTTATATGTAATCTGAGTATCTCATAGAATCTCTAGAAGATCAATGGACGTGGAACAGCAGTAAAACAATATATTCAGTTGAAATGTTCCTGTTGTATCCCTTTTATTCTCTCGATATGTTACAAACCAACTTTTAGTGCTCCAATACACACCAGGATAAATTCACCAACAATCTCCTATGAAAAACCATAAAGCTCAGAAAAGCATTGTGTTTTCCGTCTAAGAAAATATAATGCCTCAATGATGGACCAAGAAACTTAAAAATCTGGCTGATAGAATATTCCTTTTGAAGAGAAACTGGGACAAGTTGAAAACATCTATGAGCCTTCGATCTCTCATCTAGATCAGGAAATGAAAGAATTGGCCTAATTATGTCTGACCTTTGGGCTAAGGCACAGAAGGGCTCAGGTAAAGTGAAAAGTTTTCCAGAAGAGATATCCTGCTTAATTCATTTTAGCAAAATTCTTCGAAGATTAACCCTATTTCTGGAGCACTGCAACGCATACAGGTATATTTGGCAGGAAAAGTCAAAGGATAGCACAGAGGGAACGTACCTCATCAAAAACTGGGTTCCTAAAAGGGATCAAATATATGATGATGGAAGGAGAATTGACTCTGGGTGGTGAACACATAATGAGATATATAAATGATGTATTACAGAGTTTCACACTTGAAACCTATGTAACTTTACTAACAATTGTCACTCAAATAAACTTTACTTAAAAAAAAGAAAAGAAGAAGAAGAACTGGGTTCCTGAAGAAGGCAAGATTGAAAGGGAAGAAATCCCTGTAGAAAGAGAGCCAGGGGACTTGGCAAACAAACACAGTCTACTCCACAATGTTGCAGAGAACAAGCATGGAGAATATGAATTTGTGAATTCCCCATCTGAGAATTGTTGCTGAAAATCTTCAATAACTCAAGTTCTAAGGAAAGTATGTTAGTATGTCTGAGCTGCTATAACAAAATACCACAGACTGGGTAGCTTAAAACCAGAAATTTATTGCTCACAGTTCTAGAGGCTGGAAATCCAAGATTAGGGTGCCAGCGTGGTCGGGTGAGGGCCCTCCCCAAGGCTGAACACTTCTCCTTGTATCCTCGCATGGCAGAAGGGGCTGGGGATCTGTCACTCTGGAGTCTCTTATATAAAGCACTAGTCCCATTCATAAGGGTCCCACACCCATGACGTAAGCACATCCCAAAGGCCCCACCTACTAATACCATCCAGTTTGGGAGTTAGGATGTCAACATCTGAATTTGGGGGCAACAGAAACATTCAAGACCATAGCAGGAAGGAAAACAATTTTTAAAAGTCATATTTGCTGAATACAAAGCAAAAACTACACTCATTGGTGACATATAGAACAGGATAGAACCAGTTGAAAATAGATTTGTCAGTTTTTGTTTGGAATCATGGACCTAGAACTTATAAAGAACATAAATGGCTTGTGAAAATCACTGAGTCTGCAGTGCAGGAGGAGAGTCATGTAATGCTGACCACTCATTTATTTGAAGAAAGTTTGCAAATACCCACACTGAGTTTCCGGTATCAATTTCTAATTATTCTCTCATTAAAAAATTGGGGGAAACCTCTTAGCCCAGGAGACTAAGAGAAGATGTCTTTGCTCTAGTGTGTTCCATCTAGGTTGATCTTCTCTCCTTTACTGTTCCAATCCTTTTTCCAGGGTCCCATCATTTCCATGGTGTTATTCCACACCAGATGGGACTTACAAGGCTTTTATACTTCCATAATGGAACATGAAAAAATTTTCAAGTCTCCACTCACTCACTTATTTTCAGGACTAAGACGTAATTATCAATAATGCTAAGTGGAACTGCTCCCTTCAATAGAATCTGGAAAATGTACGCTTCCAGTTACTTTAGAACACAAGACTGTCACGTTTTCCTATTTATCTAGCCCTGTAGCTTTCTTTCTCTGATCTCAGCATTCTGAAATCTAGTCAGCTGTTTTGGAGTTAGTGATTTGCAATATGTCTGCCATATTATTTGTTTTAGTCAGAGAAATAATCCTCTGATTAGAGTTGGAACTGAAAATAGATTTCTCATGGGAAGAAACCATTATGTGGCTATCAAACACTACTCAACATCCTCCCAAATACAGTGGGATTCAAGAGTTTACTATCTCTTAGCCACATAAAGATATGGCTTTTTGAAAAAATAATATTGCTACCCTTAAAATGAGGCAAGAGTCTCTGTGGAAATCTTCACCAATCCTCAGACACCCCAAGCAATTAGGTAGGACTTAATAACTCCATAGTTCAGGTTGAATTAGCTTTTTGGCATAGCAAGGGAAAATACGTTTTTGGTTAAATCCTCTGTAACAATGTTTCTCAAACTGTAGGTTATAACCAACTCATTAGTGAGTTTTGAAATCAGTTTAGTGGTTTGTAACTAGCATTTTCTTTTTAAGTAAAGTATAATGGAAGAGGAAGGGAGGAGAGAGGAAAGGAATGGAGGAAAAGCACATGTAAGGATAGATATTATTTCATGAAAATTTTGCTTCAGTTATAAAGAATAACCAAGGACCTCCCTCTTTTATTCTGTAAGCATATTTTAAGTAACTTCTCTGAATAGTTTAAGACACACAGAGATACAGCCAAGGTCTGAGTCCTGTTTCATTCACATTTTACAAAGGAATACCCTGTCTGCCTTCTTACTGCCTGGAAATACCTTTCCTATGAATGCTATGGCTCCCAAAGTTCTGATTGGATCACGTGACCAGATCCAAATTCAAGGTCAAGTTTTCCAAGTCCACCCAAGGCAGCTAAATGTCCTGAGCCACTGTCTCCAGCTCAGGAATAGAGTGTACTGAATGAGAAAAGCAAAAGCAACTGAAACAAGAGGTTAGTTAAAAAGAGATGGCAACTACTTATAATAACACAATATAAAAATAATTCACCATCTCTGTTGAACAGCTTGGGCTCTCCTTTAAAACAAGACAAAACTCTAATGGAAGGAAGATGAAAAAAGTAAATACAAATTCCTTGGCATTAGGCAGAGTGCCAGATAGCCTGGCAAACACAGTGAAACAGAGCTGCTGGGATTCCTGGAGGGGCCCGGCTCTTGGTCAAGGATAATTAACATCCATGGGTCCCTGTGAGCTCAAACTCGTGCTGGCTGACTTATAGACCTACCCTAAACAGAGTGCAGTCTTTTCATTCACCCAAAAAAATCCAGAGCAGAGAGCAATCTCTGTCCTAGGATCAGTGACCCCTGATAATCTGGTCATGTCATCTCCCTATTTAAAAGCCTCAGTGTCTCTCTAATGTTCTGATGGGGAAAAAAAATCCAAATTGCTTAACATGGCCTAAGGTTCAACTTATACAATCCTTGACATAGCTTTTTAGCATTGACCTCTCCACTTCCTTGTAACGTCTATGATCAACTTTAATGAAATTTTTCTCTTAATAGCAGACCTTTGCACACACTATTCACTCTACCTGAAACACATTTGCCTTCCACTTCATCTGCCAACTCCTCTTCATCCTTCAGTTCTTAACTCAGGTGCTACTTCCTCTGTGAAAGCTTCATTGCCCGTGCCCTCCCCTGCCTGTGTCGCGTGCCCTACTCTGTGCCCCCTTGGTACACTGTCCTTGCAGATTTTAACCCTTCTCAAACTATATTCCAGTCATCTGTGCACTGTCCTATGCCCAGAGCCCCAGAGCCCATAGGATAGAGACTCTGTGGCAGCAAGTAGGTCTTTCTAATTCATGGTGCTTCTTTCTTGATCTTCGTTTCTCTTCCTTCCCCAGCACCTGACTCAGTGACAGGCAATTACACACATTTTATGATCTTTGTTACCACCATGACTGTGTTCTCAATGTGTATTGAATGCTAAGAGTCCTCTGGGGCTTGTTTCCACTCACCACAGGTATAACTTATTTTGCTTAAAAGTCCTCATCTTTGAAATGAGGGTTATGGTTAGGATTATGTAAAATAATGAATGTGAAATCCTGAGTGCAGTTCCTGCCACATAGGCATTCAATTCATAGTAATGATTTTATCCCTGTCTTTGATCTCTAGTGCCTACGTGGTAACACCTGTCTTGCCTGGTTGCAACCATCCCCTTGCCCATCCCCTACCTGTCTACAGAGTATACCTTAGTACTGAAAGATGAAGTCCCCACTTCATGCATTTCCCCTTTTATCCTCCTTACTGACTGGAGCAACATTCTGGAAGCTAAGTTTAGCTAGGATCTTTGGAAGCAATTCCCCAAAATCTTATTGTGGATCTCTGGGTTTCCACTATCACTAACCTCCTTACTGAGTCTCTTGGAGTTGCTGATAACATCTTGCCCAGAAGTGGCTGTGTATAAAAATATCTACCCCTGGATAACCCCTTGGAGCTAACTGTCCTGGACAAACACTTAGAGTAAACACCTTCTTTGGTGCCCAAGACCTTCTGAAGAGGATTCTGTTATGGAAAATACACTGAAGAGACCCAGAAGATCTGAGTTGCAGTCCCCAGTCTGTCACACAATAGCTGGTGACTTTGGACCAACACCTTAATATCTGACTCAGTTCCCTCATCAGTAAAATGAGGAGGATGGAACATATATATCTACACTCCATTGTAGCCAAAACGCCCTTTGATTCTGTGATTCTGTGCTTAGGGTTTATTTCAGTCTAGATTCCAGCAGAAACCAGCTGGCACACTCAAAGTGAGTATTTAAGAAGAACTTAATAAAAGGACTACTTACAAAGGTGTGGGCAGGGTGTAGAGAAACCACAAAGGATAATGCAGAACACCCTGAGGGCTGATAACTGCTGAAAACCACAATCATTCATGAAGTTTCCAGAATCCAAAGAGAAAGCCATGTGGAGAAGATCACCTACCAGAAGCTGCGGCCTTTGTGGCGGAGGCAGCCAGCCTAAGGAGATTCTACAGGGAGAGACCCTAGAGAATATTCACTCTCCCCCACCCCAATCTTCCAGTGCTGCTCTTCACTGGTCTACCAGCTGGAATCCAGAAGACAAAAGAGCTCACTGGTGTGACACTTGCAGATCAGCCTCACTGAGAACAATGCAGGGTAGGAAGGCGAGAGGGCATTCAGAGAGGCAATCACACGATGTCCAGCCCACAGAGATGCCGATGATGTTTAGGTAGGACCTGGGTTCAGAGTGTTTTTGTACATGAGTTGTAACCATGCAGACAAAAACATTTTTATTGTGCAACAGAATTTTGCTAGTCCCTTGACATGGTTTTTAGTGTAAATTATTTGCACTTCTTCAAAGAAATGGCATTGTTACCACCAGCTCTATCAAACATTAAGACCAAAGCCACAGGTTAGTGAAATCTGAATTTTTTTTTTATGTTACTATAGAGTCTTTTAGAAAAATAACTTATGGCAACATAAAATATTTAATGGCACCTAATAACCTATTCACCTTATTTTAAAAACACTTTTGATTAGATGATCTACAGAGTACACTTCTGAGAGCAGTCTAAATTATTATTATCCAATTCTCATGTAGATTTATAATTAATCGAACAACTACGATCTGACCATGAATATGCCTTGCCATCTGGTATCTTTACCCTGAATTTGATCATGAATAATGCATAACCATCTGACAGCTGAATCCAATCCATAATGCAGCCATACACGATGCAGATCCATCTATAGTGTGCTAATTTGCATTCTCCATCATTTTCATCTAATTCCTACCCAGAGCTTTTTCACTGAGTCTCAGGTACCCAGAAAACAATCTACTTACACACTCAGCCATATGGGATGCAGTGCATATTCTCTAGTGTCCTGGGTCTGATCTTAATTGTCATCAGCTGAGCCAAAATGTGTCACTCCAAACATGGGCAGGGGCACTCATGGGCATTCATAAAATGTTTAATGGGGCTTTCAGGATGGTGTTGCTGACAGGGTGTGTTTTAATTAGATTTCTAAGTGCACACTTATTTTTTCCCACTAGACCAGTTCTACATACAGGTGAAAGAGACAGCCACGTGACTGTCGGTGTCACACAGTGGATGGTGAGTATAACCACCTTAAAAGAAATGAAATGTGAGCATTTAAAATTATAAGCCGAACAAAACATTTCCCACCTGACCTCATCACATGCCCATCTTTGGTGTTACACCTGCACTTCATCTCCTGTAAGTTGGTACTCATCTGTAGCTGCTTCTTTAGCTAGGCTTTTCCGGATTGGTGGAGACTGTTGAAATCTCTACTTCACATGACTTATTTATATGCATTCTAATTCAAATGCTAACAATACGTAGTGCTCATCAAAATGAAAAACATTTCTTAGCCCAATTTGCCTGGCAGACCATCAGGTTATAAATTTTGTTTTATAGGGTTATTAAGATATTTCTCACCATCAATCTTGACTCTGGGGCATTCTAGCAAGTGAAGCCTAGGATATTTACAATTTTCACAGTCATGATCTATTCCCCTTAACAATTAGTTCTACACTCCCTTTAAAATCTCTAATACTATGGCTGAAAATTGAGAAGCTTGCAGGGTAATTTAGTGCTGGTAGAAATCTATGAGTTAAACTTTGTAATTGTTGACTTTGAAGTAACAGTAGGCTCATGACTTTTATATTTGAAAAGAGTGCCACCTGAATTTGAAAGAGACCACAATCTATATGTATAAATGTGATGTGTGTTCATCAAAGTTGGCTTTTTATTTTTATTTTTTTTATGGAAACTAACGAGCAGATTCTACAGTTCCACTTCAATTAAACCTCCTTAATTTCAGTCTAGCCAGAGACATTGTTCAAAAGCCACTACATTTGTTGGCGAGGCTATGGCCCAATTCCTTTTGCATGGGTACATGCTTAATACCACCCCATTCTGTCCATAGCTAACTGATGGGAGAATGACCTAACTCAAGAATGCTTGTAGGGCAAGCAACCTACAAGTCATTCAATTACCCACAAGGCAGAATAAGACTTTGCCCATCAGGGAAGGAGCAATGGAAAAAACTGATTTAATACTAAATCTTAGGGAGTTTGAAAATTAGATAGAGAGCTTGATGGTTGGTGATGGGGAAGAACCTGAGAGGGGGCAGTAAACAGAAGTCAAGAGCAGGCAGAAGCCATAACATAAGAAAGGTGGTTGAAGAAAAACAGTTGGATTCACCCCATTGTGGATGGTCAGAAGCAAAAGAATGGGCACATACTGCTTGGTGAGGGGATAAACAGCCATGGTGCAGAGCTGCCATACATCTGGAATAACCTTACAGCATTGGGAGAGAGAGGAAGGTGGTGCTGGTTAAATTGCCCATTTACCATTTTATGTTCTCTTTCTAACCCATAATTGCACTTGAGATTGCAACCCTATAAAAGGCCTATTTAATCACACATTTTCTGAAGTAAATTGAGGAAGTTAATAAATTTTAAAAATGAGAGAGAGATCCAAGATGATGGAATAGATAAACTCTGTGCCTGCCTCCTTCTGTGAACACATTAAAATTACAACTAAATTATAGAACAATCAACTTGGAAAACCATCCAAAGTCTGGCTGAACAGAAGTTTTACAACTAAAGATATAAAGAAGCCATGTGAAGACTGGTAGGAGGGCTAGAGATGCAGAACAAGTCAGCCCCAATCCTCTGTGTGGCAGTTGGGAATCAGAGGGATATCTCAACTGTGGAGATTCCCCCCAGATGAGCAAGGAACCGCAACCCCACACCAGGCTCCCCAGCCCAGAGTACTGGTGCCAGGAAGAGGATCCTCCACAACATCTGACTGTGAAAAACAGTGGGGATTCTCACCATCCAGGTAGAACTGAGGGCTGCAGGAAACACAGACACCCTCTTAACGGGACCACTCACTGACTTGCTTGCAGGCACGTACCCTGGGCTTTGGCACAGGGACAGTGACTCAGAGGGTATCAGAGACATATGGGGAGAGACTGAGTTGTGTGGCTTCACTGCGAGGACTAGAAGGAGAGTCTCCATTTTCCCTGTGTAGGGTTCTCTTCCTATGCAGCCAGCAGGCAGGTGCCATCTTTCTTGTGTTAAGCCCTCCCCCATAGGCAAAATCTGAATCTGAATTGGTCTCGTGAGCTCTGCTGTCTTACCTGGCTGACTCCTGGGGACCCTATCCTATCCAACTCCCCCAATGCTGGAGGCATTTTCTTGGCTAACAGCTAGCCCCAACAGCACTGCACACTTTCTTGGAAAACAATTGGGGTCCACAGGCCACAGGCAGATGGCGTTGGCCTTGGTGTCTCAGACTTTCATAGAGTAGCTCCAGGCTCAGCACTGGAATGAAAACAGAATCTACATTAACCTGGTGAACACAACTCTATCCACTCTAGTGACTCCCTGAGAACCTGCTTCACTCAACCTGCATACTGCACAAGGCTTCATCAGTGGTTGAGCCTTAAGCAAATGGCAGGTGGCAGTAGGCCTAAGGATGTCCTGGCTTATTGTAGAGCTACCCCAGGCTCAGTACTGGCGGCAGCCATCCTCAGTTTGCAGTGTGGCCTTTCCCATGTGCCTTCAGGTTTAGCACAGTCAGTTAGCAACCACAGAGTACTTTGCAGTCCTTACCAGGTACTCCCCTGTTGGTCATAGGCAATGGATGACCTGGGCCTGCACCAGAGCCCCTCCCAAGAGGCCACAGAAGATACTTGGAAGTTGGTTTCAGACCACAGCAGAGCATCACCCAATTAGCCCACAAGCACCACACAGAAAGTGTGGTCTCAACAGGCACCAGAGCCCACGTGAATCCCACTAAGTGGGGTAAGCCCTCTGCATAGCACCCCATAAGCTGTGGTTGTGTACAAATCCCACAGCCAGTCAGCCTGAGGGCCAATCACACCCACTGATGTGCCAATAGCAATCAAGGCTCAACTATAACAGGAAGACACACAAAACCCCCAAAAGGGAAACTCTTTAAGCACCCAACATAGGTGACCAGGGAGATTGTGCCACCGGGCCCCACAGGGCACCTATTACATAAGGCCACTAAGCCAAGATTGGGAGACATAGCAGATCTACCTAATACAGAGAAACAAACACACAGAGATAGTCAAAATGAGGAAACAAAGAAAGACATCCCAAATGAAAGAACAGGAGAAAACTTCAGAAGAAGAACTAAATGAAATGGAGGCAAGCAGCCTACCAGAGACAGAGTTCAAAGGAATGTTTATAAGGATGCTCAAGGAACTTAGTGAGAACTTCGACAAAGAGATAACAAGTATAAAAAAGGACATAGAAACCATAAAAAAGAACCAGTCAGAAGTGAAGAATACGATAATTGAAATGAAGAATTCACTAGAAGGAATCACCAGCAAATTAGATGAAACAGAGATTTAAATTAGGGGTTTGGAAGACAAGGTAGCAGAAAACACCCAATCAGAACAGCAAAAACAAAAAAGAATCAAAAAAAAAAAAAAATGAAGATAGTTTAAGAGACCTTTGGGACAACGTCAAGCATAATAACATTCACATCATGGGGTACCAGAAGGAGAAGAGAAAGAGCAAGGGATTGATAACCTATTTGAAACAATAATGACTGAAACTTTCCTAAACTGGCAGTGGAAATAGACATACAAGTCCAGGAAACACAGAGAGTCTTAAACAAGATGAACCCAAATAGGCCGCATCATAATTAAAATGACAAACGTTAAGACAAAGATAGAATACAAAAAGCAGCAAGAGAAAAAGGCAACTAGTAACTTATAAGGGAGCTCCCATAAGATTGTCAGCTGATTTGTCGACAGAAACTGCAGGCCAGAAGAGACTGGCACAAAATATCCAATGTGATGAAAAGCAAGGACCTACAACCAAGAGTACTCTACCCATCAAGGCTATCATTTAAAATTGAAGAACAGACAGAGCTTCCCGGACAAGAAAAAGCTAAAGGAGTTCATCACCACCAAATCAGTATTACAAGGAATGTTAGAGAGACTTTTTAAGACAAAAATAAAAATAAAAAATAAAAATAAAAACTATGAATAAAATGGCAAGAGCTACATATCTAACAACAATTACTTTCAATGTAAGTGGATTAAACGCTCCAATCAGAAGACATAACAGGGCTGAAAGAATAAGAAAACAAGACCTTTACATAAGCTGAATAAAAGAGACTCACTTCATATTGAAAGACACACACAGATGGAAAGTAAAAGGATGGGAAAACATATTTCATGAAAATGGAAAAAAACTATGGTAGCAATAGTTATATCAGACAAAATAGACTTTAAAACAAAGGCTATATAACAAGAGATAAAGAAAGACCCAGTAATCCCACTTCTGAGTATTTATCTAAAGAAACCCAAAACACTATTTCAAGAGGACATGTCCATCCATATATGCATTGTAGTATTGTTTACAATGGCTAAGATGTGGAAGCAACCTAGGTGTCTGTCGATGAGTGGATAAAGAGAAGATGGTACATACAAGATCTGACAATTAAGTTCACAAACTTGTTGCAACGATGTTGTTAAATGTTTTTGTTATCAGAGGGATTATTCATTATGAATTTGTACCAGCTGGACAAGCAGTTAACCATGTTTACTATTTGGAAGTGCTGAAAAGGCTGTGTGAAAAAGTTAGACGACCTGAATTTTTCGCCAACGATTCATGCCTCTTGCATCACAACAATGCACCAGCTCACATGGCACTGTCCATGAGGGAGTTTTCAGCCAGTAAACAAATAATTGTATTGGAACACCCTCCTTACTCACCAGATCTGGCCCCCAATGACTTCTTTCTTTATGTGAAGATAAAGGAAATATTGAAAGGAAGATATTTTGATGACCTTCAGGACATCAAGAGTAATATGATGACAGACCTTATGGCCATTCCAGAAAAGGAGTTCCGAAATTGCTTTGAAGGGTGGACTAGGCACTGGCATCGGTGTACAGCTTCCCAAGGGGAGTACTTCAAAGGTGACTGGAGTGATATTCAGCAATGAGGTATGTAGCACTTTTTCTGGGATGAATTTGCAAATTTAATTGTGCGACCTCGTATATACAATGGAATATTGCGTGGCCATGGAAGGGAATGGGTTCTTGCCATTTGAGGCTGTATGGATGGACCTGGAGGGTATAGATAGTGCTGAATGGAGTGTCAGACAGAGAAAGAGAGATGCAATGTGATTTAGATTATATGAACTCTAAAGAACAAAATAAACAAACAAAACAAAATAAAATAAAATAGAATCTATTTCTGAATGATCCTATTAAATTTTGTTAATGACCGAGAGTGATGTATACCTACAATTCCTATATTTGTTTTATTTTCTCACCATCTGGAATCTACTCTCTCTGCCCTCTATTTGTCTAATCAGTGCTTCTGAATGGGGGTATTATTAGTTTTGAGAGGGACAGTTCTTCACTGAGTAGGTCTCTTCTGTAGATTTAGCATTTCTAGTCCAATGAGTGCATAAAGTGACCCTCCCTCCCCACTGTAACATTTCAAAATAAATCTATACATTTCCGAATGTCACCTAGGGGGTAATACTGGTTGGTTAAGAACTCTTGAGCTAAGCCTTCCCATTCATCAATGGGCCGTGCAAATCCAATTTTTAATTCTTTGATTATTTAATACTGCATTGATTTTTGTACCTTCTTTGAATTCCAACTGCACTTAGAGTCAATAACACATCATTGATTTCTTAATTGTATTTTAATTGCTTCATGTATGTTGGTTTGTCTTCTCGGTTTGATCATAATTCTTTAAGAGCAGCAAAAGATCTAAGAAGTTTTTTGTACCCCACATAGTGCCTTACTTACTGCTGAGTACTTAATGAATTCTGACGGGCACCTCACACTGTAGTCTCTGCTTATCTCTTCAGCAATGGTTCCTACCACGTCTACCCTCATTCCTGGCCCTTGACCTTCAAGTAATTAGAAGAAACTCTTTAGAGTTCCCTGAATATACCCTGTTAGTCTACATATACTATACCTTCTGCATATAAAAAGTGCTGCAAATGACCTTCTAGGTGAAACCCTACCCAATCTTCAAATTCCAACTTTCTGGCTAATTATTCCCTTTTCTGTAATTTGTACAAATTTCTATTGATGTATACCTTCTTTGTTTACCTGTCTCTTGCTCCTAAAGAGGAAGGAATTGTCTAATTAATTTCTTTAACTCAGCATAATGATGGCACTCAGGAGAAGCTGAAACATGTATTAGTTGATTATAATCTGTTTTTAATATTTATAAGCATCAGCTACATGGTGGAGAATGGAGAATGATGTTGGTCACTACTTTCTCCTTCCCTGTAGCTAGTTTTTTTGTTTGTTTGTTTTTGTTGTTTGCTAAGTAAATCTAAAGAAATGGAATACATGTGTCTCCTTGCTGTTTAGAGCTAATGTCTAACCTAACATGTATTAGACAGTTTCCTTAAAGCATCTGAAACAGTCAACTTGGTTATGCCTTGTTTAATTTCTTTCATTTGGTTTGCCCCCTTTTACAGTTGTGCCAATGAAATACTCAAGACAATACATCAGCTGGTATCAACAAGAAATTAACTCAAGCTGAACACTCAGCTAGGAGGCAAAGGAAAATAACAGTTTGTATTTTATTAGAATAGATCATTTCATTTCTATTTAGCACTTGACTGGCAGAGGTTTCCTCTATTACTTCCCTATGGTAGAGAACAGTGATATTTATCTGAGTATTAAAAAAATCATGTAAAATAATAATAATAACTATCATACGGAAAATGTTGTCAACTGATACACTATCAAGGAGAGAAGGATCTGCAGATATACATGAATTAACAAAAGTTCTTGGTCTAGAGCTCCTTTTAACAACATAGGCCTGGTAAGGAATGTTTGGAGGTCAGTGACAGCCTCTATTTAGCTCCAGTGATAACTGATGGAGTTCCGGAAGGTGACAAGAAGGCAATGATAACATCTCAGGACCATGCTCATTGCTGATGAGCCAAAGACCTGAGTCCAGCTAAGTGCTGCTAGGGCCTTTACCAGGAAGTGGGAAAGATGTTGAGTCAGTGTCATTCGGTGAGGCCTCTTCATATCATGAGGGACCATCCAGGTGGTTCAGAGTGGTCTCCAAGAGACACTCAGAGAACGAAGAAGCCACAGTCTCATCATGAAAAGGAGACTCAGCGAGAAATGGAAAAGTGAAGAATTCCATGAGTTGAATTTGCACTCCATTTTCTTCCTTATATTTCTAATAAGTTTCCATCAATGAAATAGGTTGAAAAGGCCTCTAAATTAACAGACATTTTGTTATACCACACCTAGAAATGGTTGCACAGAGGTATGAAATGGATTGGTGACAGAAATCTATTAGAAGAGACATGTCTGCCTTTGGCAGTGATATTTCATATATACATGTTTTTGTACTAACTGCTTCACATAAATTATATTTGTTTTATATTTGGCATGGGTGGGGTGACACTGGAAAAAGATCCTCAGTCTCCTCTTTTGTACAATGAACATTTTCCTCGCAAAGTTGTGGCGTCAAATAGAAATAACAAATGTAATATATTACAGTATAAGGAAGAGAGGAAAGGTGCAGTCCATGGTGAATATTATCATCTACATCAAGACAGAGTATCATTGTCTCACCAGGTTAACATATCAGTTAATATTTTGATCATACAAAAAGTTACTCAAGGGGATAAAATTTGAATAATTTTCCAAAGGGGAGCCCCTAAAACTATAGTCAATTGGCCTATTTTGCCTCAGACTCACTCATTCACTTAAGAACTGCAGCTTTTCAGAAATGTAGGGGCATAAATTACAATTCTGGTACCCCAAGAAATATTTGACAATAAACCCTCTTGTCTGCTGGCTGGAGTAAGGGTTTGCAGTGGAGGCGTCTGAGGGATTATGGGCTCGAGGAGGCTCTAGATATTAATAGATGGAGCCCGGGTCCTGAAATGGTTGCATGGACCACAGCCCCTGTCAACCCTTGGTAGACTGTGAACTGAATGACAAGTGAAACTTTATTGTATTAATCCAGGGATTTGGGGGTTATTTGTTATAGTCATCAGATTCACCTGATCAAAATAAAAAGAAAGTCCCCAATGAGCAGGATTTGTTCCCATTAAATTGTTTGCCTAGGGCCTCACACTGTCTCATGTACATATGGGTGCCCACGTGTCTTTGAAGATGGAGAGGAAGAGAATGACAAATGGCATGGCACTACAGGGAGCCATTTGGTTTTCAAGAATAGTACAGCTAAACTCTGCATCTGGTTTCCCACAAAGTTGTCACAAAAATTACCTATTAAAAAAAAAGGAATGATAAAATTCTACTGGAAATTGTAGCAGAAGCAATAGGCTTAAAAACAGCCCAGATGAAGTGAAAGTTCCCCAGTTTTCTGACTCACAATTCTGAGCCAACATAGAAGCAATTATTTCAAGTATTCTTGAAACTAGACCCTGCTGTACATTAATAGCACAAAAAATCTTTTATCTCAGCACCAACTTTATCAATGGAAAGTTGGATGGAAATAAAGCATAATCAAACTTAGTGAAAAATAAGTAGAGGTACTTGACCAAGTTTCTATAGCTTTCAAATAAATTGCCTACCTGGTAATTGTAAAGTAATGAATTCCAACATATCTATTACTTATTAAGAGTTGGTGCTTTTTCATTGCGATATATACCATAAAAAGCCCAATTCTGCTATGTTATCAATAGGAATTCAATTTTTATGATTAAACCTCAACATTTTATAACTCACTGAGTATATTCTTTGCCATCCTTTCAGTGTATAGTGAGTTATTTATGGAAAATCTATGTGAAGTTTCATATATCGACAACACAGAGGTTCGTTCATTCCAGCTTCCCTCTCCCCATGTCTTCTCAAAGATATCCCAAAGGCACATCCTTCCTGTTCTGGCCCAAAGAACTCATGGCCAGTTTATTTGGCATTGAGAATGGTTTGCTAAAAACTTCTAGGCTTACATTTAGTAGCTCCAGGTCTTGAAAACACATCTTAAGTCTGCAGTTTTTAGTGGGCTTGCAGAGAAATGTTGCCATATGCACTGTGGCAAATTATACAAGGATGTTTGTGGCTTCCTGCTGCCTCTGGCACCCAGGGGATTGGCTAAGAAAGGTTAAGCTGTATACACTCTAATGTGGCTTACTGATATTGAAGAGGATGCAATATCTTCATAAACTTATTTGTCATTGTTTTAAGTACGAAAAGGAAAGGCCCAACATTTATTTCAGGAAAGACACAGAGAATAGACATAAATAAAAAAGGACTAACCTCCCACACACAAAAGGTAATTTAATAATCAGTGCATTCATTTAATAGCTGCTATACACTAATTTATTGATGAGCAACCCCACCTGTGAACTCTCTCTGAGAGTTATTATATTGGTATTGGTGGAATAGATTCAGTTTCCCTACAACAAGCTGTGAAGACATTCTAATAAATTAACTCCACCTCATATCTAATTCCTGATATTTAGGGCTGGGATTTAATGCCTGGATAGATATTAAAACAGCCCAGACATGATTGGAATTCACCTCAAATTTCCTCTGAGGAAATCAGTCTTTTATCCTAGTTATGGCTTTTGGCAGAGGAAGCTCAATGAAATGCCCTCTTTAGAGTACAGGCATACCTAATTTTATTGTGCTTTGCTTTATTGTGCTTCACACATGTTGCCTTTTTTACAAACTGAAAGCAAGACCCTCCACCAGCAAAAAGATGATTTACTTTATTGTGATACTCACTTTATTGCGGTGGTCGGAAACCGAACCCATAATATCTCTGAGGTGTGGTTGTAGTTTTTACTAAATCTAATTAGGCTGCCTAGTTTGATATCCTGTTATTGCTATTTGGTTTTTCTGTTTTCTTTTCTCCCCACCCCCCCAGGTGTGTGAGGTGTTACTTCCTTAGTATTCGTATTACAGAACAAGTTCTCCTCAACCTCATCCATCTTTTGTGTATATAAGAAATCATTAGCACAGCACTTCAGCTTTCACGTGGGGTTAGTCTTGCCCAAGGATTAACCATTTGACTGTCTGCTTAGGGTGACTATATACTTTATCTTCCAAATTGGGACACTTTTTAAAGCTCTGTTATTGATTACACCTTGACAGCAGGCATAAACCAGGGCAGTCTTGGACAAACTGGGACAGATGATAACACTATTGGGAATTCAAAACAGAGCTGTGGGCTCCTATGTCTCAGATGTTATAAAATAGTCCACAAAACATTTATTTCTCTGAGGGGACTCACAAAATAGGCCCTTTTAAGTTATATCAGCTGGAGACAGTGTAGCCTAGTGGTTGAGCACAAGGGCTCTGGCTTGCCCCTGCTCCTCAATTTTGAATGATGACTTACCATCTCCTAGCTATAGAACCAAATTTCCTGGGCTCCAATGCTAGTACCTTCCTTTCTGAGACATGTAACTTTGGAAAGTTGCTCAACCTTCTGTGTCACAGTTTCCTGATCTACAAAATGATGGCAATACTTGAAAATGAGGTGTAAAGCTTTGTAGAATAATGTTGAGTTACAGTTATAAAATAATTATCAGAGGATCTAATACATCATAATCACTCAATTCAATTATCTATTGGCTGTTTTAGTAGTAACCCTTTTCCTTCATGAGAACATGCCTTCCAGTCTTGCCTACTTGTTAACACTCTGCCATCTTGCCTGTTGTGTCACACGCCTTTCTGTCTAAACATTCTTTGCTGATGTGACTGGTTATTTTACACCTTGGTGATTACTTAAGCATTTTCGTCCTCCCATTATTCTTCATATGCTGGTTCCTTTTTATTTCCATAAGATTGCCTCCAGCCAAAGGCATTGAGTACTCTTTCTCTATTCAGAGTCACTTCCACATGATAGAATGGTAAAAAGCACGCCAAAATGAATCGCAACTTCATTTTTAGTGACACATTACTCTGTCTCCATATCTTCTTGGGAGTTTCATGTCAAGCATTGGTTTCTATTACTGACTGAAGGTTACAAAAGAATACACCTTTAGAATCATCATTAGTTTCTTCTGCTAGAATATGCATGACTTTCTGTGACAATTTAATAAATCTTGCATGAAAACTGATATGGAGCCACCTTTTGTCAAAGAAATCATGGGGAAAAGGTGTTTTCCAAGTCTCAGAAGGAACGTGACCTTCATTCTTCCTATGTATTATGTCCTTGGTTAAGGCATCTCACCGGCCCTAATCTCTTAGCAGGTATCAGCAACTGTGAAATTGCAATTCTTGATGTGAACCATCATTATGAGAGGGAGGGAAGAAACCAACATACTATATTGTGCTCATAGCATTTAGTTTAGTTACATTAACTAATTAAGACAGGATTAATTTCCATATTTTATTCTTTACTTTGCAGAAATGGGAGGGAGGATAGGGGAGAACTTTTCCCCATAGCCATAGACCACATCCTGCCCCTGGGACCATCGTTATCACCATCTTAATTGTCACCAGCACTAACAATCACTGAACACTTAATTGGCTTCTGGCATTTAACATACCTAATCTCATTTAATCCTCAAAATAATACTATGAGATAGGTTCTGTCAGTAGTGTCATAGAACAGGACACAGTATGAGGAAACAGAAGTGTATTCAAGTTAAATAACTTGGTCAATGTCAGTGAACTGGGACATAAAAACTGGTGTGGCTGAATCCAACACCCTCATTAACTACTAGATTATACCTTACATCTTTCTGAGGGGAGGTATCGATTAACTGTGTCTGTAAAGAGTCTGCAACATATGTTTACTAATGGTGAGTCAATAGAAACATTTTTAATCCATGAAGAGTAACATGTAAATATGCACGAAGCTTCTTCACCAAGGTAAGCAATCGATGAGAAGTCTATTGTGTGTTATGTAAGGCAGACATCTTGTAATTGATAAGTATAATCAGCTGGTAACCATCTTTTTTAAAGTTATTTTATTTTTCTGTCCAATGAGCATATGAGGTCTGACAAGTTCATGAATTTGTTGGAAAAATGTTGCTAAACTGTTTTTGATATCAGAAGGATTATTCATTATGAATTTGTACCAACTGGACAAGCAGTTAACCACGTTTACTATTTGGCAGTGCTGAAAAATCTGCGTGAAAAAGTTAGACAACCTGAGCTTTTCGCCAACCATTCATGGCTCTTGCATCACGACAATACACCAGCTCACATGGCACTGTCTGTGAGGGAGTTTTTAGCCAGTAAACAAATAACTGTATTGGAACATCCTCCCTACTCACCTGATCTGGCCCCCAATGACTTCTTTCTTTACCCAAAGAGAAAGGAAATATTGAAAGGAAGACATTTTAAGACATTTTGATGACCTTCAGGACATCGAGGGTAATATGATGACAGCTCTGATGGCCATTCCAGAGAAAGAGTTCCAAAATTGCTGTAAAGGATGGACTAGGCACTGGTGTCAGTGCATGGCTTCCCAGGGGGGAGTACTTCGAAGGTGACTATAGTGATACTCAGCAATGAGGTATGTAGACCTTTTCTAGGATGAGTTCGCAAATTTAATTGTCAGACCTCATATGCCAAAGCTCAAGACCAAAAATACTTTTTCACGAAAGAAGGTCTTGTGGTTATTTCTTTGATGAATGACATCCATGTCAGAGATACTGCACTAGGTTAGTGTTCTAGAGAGATTCACTGTCTTTGTGCCATATATGTTTTAAGATTGGTTACATCTGTACTATAAGCATATTGAGGGAACTTTCTAAGGACCAGATGGTGTGGCCAGCTTCATGGGTGACCGTCCTGTGCAGTTGCACAAGACCCCATGCTTAGACGCATTCCCCATATGATTCAATGCTCTACTGTCACCATCTTGAAATTCTGAATGCTTTTTGAACAAGAGGGCCAGCAGTTTCATTTAGCACTGGGCCCCACAAGTCATGTAGCCAGTGCTGCCTATGGCATCTCCAAGACTGGTTTCAGTAGCTTGTTTAGATCACCAAGTTTCCAAAACTAACAATAGTTAGATGTCTAAGGAATTCACCCCCACAGTTCTCTGCACATGGTCAAGTACTGACTATACCTTCAGATTTAACAAAAATTCACTAAATTATTTGGGGAGGGTAGGGGGCCAATAGTTCAGACCAGCATCTCATGGTTGTTATGGCAACTACAAAAAAGCAGTACCTGTATACCACCTGACTCAAACCTTCAGAGAAGCTGAAGAGTCCTGAGTGGTAGACATGTTCTCATATAGTAAATGTCCAGCCCTCCCACTTTTTTGTAGATTTCAGTTTGGCAATGATAAACTTTGGTAGGTACAACCTTATAGCTTATTTTCACCTGAAAGGATCTATAAATGCATACAAAAATCATGCCTATACATTTAGAAACACATTTTCCTGGGAATAAGATCGATAGCTTCACATTATTATCAAAGACATCCAGACAAAGAAAAGGTTCTGTGAGAGAATTCAGTTTCTCCTACACACATACACACACACACACACACACACCAAAAAGGATTTACTCATCAGAGAGGATATTGTCCCATCCTAAACTATGAGTAATCACCAATTATTAATGAAGACTATTTGAGATTAGCATACACTGCATATTGTGTTTTTTATGTCAATTTGTAAAAGGATCTACAAACAAATTCTGCTCAAAATGGTCCAACCCTTGTTAACCATGTTTCCTTTCTACTTGCAAAAATCTAAATAATAAAATATTGTGTAAAAATTTGCCCAGTAGTGTGGGACAATGATTAAGGTGACAATTTATTGTGCCAGTTTTATTTATGCTAATTATATTCTGTTGGAGATGTCTATTACCAAATATTTGGTTAAAGTAAGAAAAGACTGCTCACTTTCAGTGTTACTGAATCCACTGCCTCTGCCACTGCTTCTCTCTCTGAGTCACCCCTTCCCCCCACCCCCCACAGCCACCACACAGTTCCACCTCGGCACTGGTAAGTCCCTGCTGCTCCAGTTAATTGACTGCTTTCAACAAAGAGAACAATGCAATTCATGGCTCCTATTTTTCTAGTTCACCTTGATAATTACCAGAATTCAAAGTTAGAGATGTACAATGATTGGCGATCTGACACATTCCCTAGCATTAGAGCCAATATAGAGCTTAGTAAAAGCTTGTAGAAGAAAGAAGAAAGGAACAAATACACACTAGTAACAATAGCTGACATTTATAGTGTGTTATTTTCCTGACGATAAAAGTACTTTACAGATATTTCACAACAACCCTCTGCCTAAAAAGCTATCGTTACCCCATTTGAGGAAACTGAGGCATAGAGAAATAAAATTTCTTGACCAGAGTCAAATAACTAGTCAGGAGAGGAGCCAGGACTTGACCCAAAAATTTGATGCTAGATGTCAGTGTTTATAACCATTACATGTTATATCTGCTGCTGAAATCAGAGCTCCTGGTTGGCAGAAGAACACCAGAGTTGATAGAATTTCAACTAATAGCAAATAAATTAGATCATGTGGTTAGTTCATGCAGATTTATCAAGGGCGAACACGGAGTCTCCTGTAGTATTTTTGAAATAAAGAAAATATCCTTCGGAGCCCTAAGACACCTGAAAGGAGTTCAGGAAATGCCAAGCTGGAGAAGCACAGACCTACCCCTTTTCATATAAGCAATGCCTTCATCTCTATACTCCTGAGCTCACAGCCATTGCTCAACTCATAACTGGGATTGAAAAAACATTTGCTGAACTAAACTAAACTAAGTGTAACCTCGCACTAGTCACATTTCTAAACAGAGTTTCTTCACCTGTAAAATGAAGATGTGGGCCCAGATCATTGGACCCATGGTTTTCAACCCAGAGAATCACCGGAGGAGCTTGCAAAAGGCACTGATGTCCCAGCTCTGCCCCAGAGATTTTAGTCTGAGGCAGTTCCAGGCTTTCCTACTCTTAAAACAAACAAACAAATAACAACAAAAAAATAGTGAAGCTGTAGTGGAAAACCATAGACCAGTGTTTCTCAAAAGTTTGCCATGTGGACCAGCAGCTTCAGCCTGTAAACAACTCAGGGTCATACTGAAAATAGCCCTCTTCCATCTGACATAGAGATGCAGACAGATGAGAAATATTTCCCATAGAACAATAACCTGATTCATTAGCATATTTAATGTCTTACAAACCCTTAGACCCATGTAACAAGTGGTCCAAATGCTACTGCCTAGTGGAAAGCCCTGAACTAAATCCCCAACCCCCTTGCCAACTACTTCAGCCAAATCTCCTGGGAAGAGAAATTGATCAATATGCTTAAACTGATTAGTTATACTGCAGCTATTCTCTTTTCCCCTTCTTTATCGACTGGAGGCATTTCTAGCAGCATTGCAACTGTCATCTTTAAAGACGCTTATGTAAGGAAAACTTAGAAAAGGGAGCTTCTAGTTGAAGTAAATGAAGAAAAGCTTCATTTCCTTCTCATCTGATTAGATACTCAGATTTAGAAATCTATAAATGTTTCCAGGTTTGCGTGCTTTCAAATACTTTTTAAAGGTCATTTACATATACTGTCAAGAATGCCATATGGGTATTGGAACAAGGTGTTGTCATTACTCCTGGGACTTACATTCTGCCCTGAGATTAGCTTCCTTAGCATGTTCTGTGAGCTAATGGACACTTTCCTTTAAACCTAACACATGCCGGTACCGTTTTCCTCTGTGGATTTGGAATTTTAATTCGAAGATTATACAACTACCCTTTTTAAAGAAGCAATTTATTTTGAGGGTAAATTGCTCTGTCTTAGGTTAAGCAGTTTCCTTTTCAACTATTTTGCTAGCAGAGGGAGATAAAGCTTTCTAAGACCAAAAGTGTGTGCATCTTCCATATCTCTACGCCTTGATGATTTTGACTCAGATTAGACCCTTGGTCTCATTTCTGAAATAGTCCCAAGGAAATTTTTTAAATGTCTCAGAGAACCAACAAGGCTGTTGTAATATTCATGTTTGTGACATGTTTGCACTTTGTGAGGAAAGAGATAAACAATGACCACAGTGGGGGAAAGAGTATTTTAAACCCATAAACATAGGTATAGATACGAACGTGTCTGTGTGTACATTATGTGTCAGGGAGGCAGTGTGGCCTCACCATTGAAATCAGAAAAACCTGGGCTCAAGTTCAGGTTCTGTCATCTGTCACTTGCATGATCTCAGGTAGGTTATTTATCCTCTCACCATGTTTGCTTCCTTGTCTATAAAAATGATAGTAATAATAATAATTTCACAAGCTGTTGTCAGCGTTAAATAAGTCATATAGAATCCTTATTGTTGTGCTCAATAAGTAACTTCTCAATCAAGTTTGTTAAAAGGATGGTGCTGGTGGTTGTACATGTGGGTTTTCTACGTACCCATGTACCATTATGAATCAAAGACATCCTTTGATTTATCTAATAATGGTGATGACACCCATTCACATTTATCTGGTGGTGTGCTAATAAATATTTAACAACTGTGTCTTGGGCAGGGAGCAGGATAAGGGAGGAAAGCCCTGACCTGTAGAATTTCCCTGGTGTAAATATTGCATCCATGCCCAATTTCAGTCTACCAACACAGTGTGACATGACTGAACAATAAGTTGGAAAGAGGTACCCGCTACTGGCTATATCGGTCATCAGCTCCAGCTTACTGCTGCCTTGGTACCAGCAGCATGGGTTTGCTCAGTGTGACACAGATTGCTCTCCCTCAGAAAAGGCTAAATGGTTCATAGGGATTAAATTTGTCCATGTATACATTATATATGAAGTAACTGAATAGCATACCTGACAGCTATGGCTAAGGCTCATTTTAGAGGCTTGTATGACAAAAGAACTGTATGATATTAGAGCAGAAAGGAGCCAGAGATACTAATGAATATCATCCACCCTCTGGGAGCAATCCCAAATTATGACAAGGAAACTTGAGCACCACGGATTATGACATTAGGTGATTCACCCCCATTCCTACTACAGTTTGCTAGTAGTGCTAGTTTTAGAAACCACATCTCCTCCACTCCTGTCCTCTTTCTTACTACACCTGCCAGCAAAACTTGTGTGGTCTCAGGCCATTCAGTGACCTGAGACCACACAAGTTATTGAGGTATTGAGTTCTCAATAACAGAAAAAGAATTGGTATTTGTTTGCTGCAATTGATCTTTCTATTCACTTGAAAGGAACACAATGCAAAATTTTTTTTAAATCAATCAAGATTTTTTTCCCAATGTTCACATATGGACTTGGGTCTAAGACTGGCCTTGAGACTGTCTTTATAGTTGAGGTTGGTTTTATAAGATGCTGTGGGTATAATCAGAAAGGAGTCCTCTTTAAAAGTAAGCGCACAGGTAAGAGACTTACAGGGAAGACTAAACTATGATAAGATTCCAATGTATTAATATTCCTTTTTGAAAATAAATTTGTTTTAATTTTACAAATAGTAGAGCACTTTTATGTGCCAGGCATCACTTTTCTAGATGTTGCAGATACAGATGAACTACACAGATAAAGCCCTTGCCTACTTGAACTTGCTTTCTGGATGGGCGGTGGGGGTGAAGAATGAGAAGAACAGAATCTGATTAATAATATATCTTATAGTTGCAGCATCAAATAAGTGCCCTAAAGAAAAGAGAATCAAAGTACAAGAGTAAGAGCAATGGCAGGAGGTGGGAGGGGCTGCTATTTAGATATAGAGGTCAGAATAAAAGCCTTTCTGAGAAGATGACCTTTTGGCAAAGACCTGAAAGAAATGAGAATCTGGGGGGAAAGTGTCCTTGTGGGGAGGGAGGGAAGAATGAAGGCCCAAACAAGCTCGTTGTATTTGAGGAACACCAGAGGGGCTGAGGGAGGGATAATAAAAACTGAGGATCGTGAAGGACTAGCATTGTCCTGGATATTTGTTTTGGATTTTAATCTAATTATGATGGGAAGCCTTAAATGGTTTTGAGAACAGGAAGAGACTTGATTAAATTTTTAAAGGATCATTCTAGCTGCTGTATGAATACCAGCCAAGAGCAGAAGCAGGAAGGCTATTTGGCCAGCGGCAGCAGTGATCCACTGGAGAAATGATGGTATCCTGGACAGTTGTGGAAATGGTGAAAAGTGGTTGAATTCAGTACAGATATTTGAAACATTGCTAGCAGGACCTTCTGGTAGACCAGATGTATGACATTAGGGAAAAGAGGAATCAAAGATGACTCCTAGTTTTTTGGGGCACTCTTGAGTTTGAGATGAATATTAAAAATTTAAAGATAGATATCAATGTCAAACTAAGGCTAAAGGAAGAATTAAAAGTCTAGAAATATAAATTGTAGTGTCATTAGCACTTAATTGACATTTAATGCCAAAGGATCAATGAGACAACCCAACATAGAATACAGAGAAGAGGTCTGAGGACTGGGGACTGAGTCCTGGGTCTCTCCACAATTTGGAGATATAGAGAAGAGGAAGATCCCACAGAGCAACCAGGGAGGGAGAAAAACAATCAGGATACTGTGTAACCCAGAAGCCAAGTGAAGAAAGTGATTCCAGAATGGAATAATTACTGATGTAAAAGTCTGTTGGAATTTGAGTGAGTAAAAAACTTAAAACTGACCAATAAATTTTAACAGATATAGGTCACTGGTAATATTGCCAAGAACAGTTTTGGTGTAGGAGTGGGAAAGAAAGCCTGAGAGAGTAAGAGGTTAAGAAGTGAAAACAGCAAGTATGGGCTATTTTAGTAAGGAAATGGACATTTTTTTCCCTGAAGATGGGAGACATTTCAACATATTTGTATGCTGACATAAGCAATCTGGTAAAGGGGGAAATTTCTATGGTGGGGAAAAGTATAACCACAGGAGGAATATCCTTGAGCAGATGTGAGAACATGCATCCAGTGTAGCAGGTGGAACAATAATGGCAGTAAGGATCCTTCATTGTGGCAGGAGGAAGACAGCATACAGGAGCAAAAATGTAGGTGGGTTGGAAAATGAGGTGAGGAAATACGTTGAAGTCCTCCACCAATAGCTTCTATTCTACAAGTGAAATAAGATGCAAAATCACCAACTAAGAGTAAGAATGAGTCAAGGAGTATGGAGATTTGATAAGAGGGAATAACTATGACTATGGTAGTAACTGGGTACAAAGGATGGAAGCAAGAGCCTTGCAGGAGTGTCTTGGATAGAGGATAGGGTATGGGAGTCCATTGTCTATGTGAATATTATGTGATGTTATCAAAAATGATGAGAAAATTAGTGGAAAAATAAAGATAAACCAGGTACTTAAATCCTAAATGAATTAGGGAGAGTATCTGGGAGGGGAATAGTTGATTTCAACATGGAGGGATGGTAGCAGATGGTGCAGTCTAAGGCAGTTATGTCAAAGAGCCTGTATAAACTGAAGGTCAGGGTGAAGATTTGAATAAAGCAATAAAATGGTGCCTAGTACACACACACACACATAAACACACAAGTATGCACACACAAAAATATACAAGTGCACAAAAACACATATATACACAACCACAAGGGCACACACTACCCTCCAACTTCCTACTTTCAATACAAAAACAGATTAAGAGCTCTGGCTCCTCTGATGACCTTAAAGGTATTTAATTGCCAATAACCTGACCGCGTATATACATGTGAAGAAAGGTGGAGACAACATCAAAGTAAGTAAATTTTCCTTCATGCCTTCTAATCCACTTATCTTTTCCCTTTTCCCTTTTTTCCTTGCCTTTCTTTTTATCATGTGTAAAATAAAACCACACTCTGCACATCCCAGATCCCTAAGAATCAGAAGACATCCTTAATTAAGTGCTGTTGATTCATCTCAGTTCAATTTCAGATAGATGGAGAATTCTGGGAGCAGCAAAAACAGGGCTGCTGCTGTTCCCAACACCAGCCTGCTCACAATCCACCCTCCCCTGTAGAGGGCAGGGCATGCCACAGGGAAGAACACACAGAAGCTGGATCCACGGCCCTGGGGTCTACTGCAGGTGGCGACTGATCTGTAGATTGTGAAATCTAGTAAACTGGTGCTGACCAGCATTTTTTAAAAATAAGAGCTTAAAAATACAATGGAAAATCATCAGAGTATATTAAATGTAATAAAGTTAAAATATGGGGGGAAATGTGTTTATATGAAGATTTTATATATATACATATATATATATGAGCGCATGCACAATCACGCAGCATGTATAAATATTCACACTTAGACATACACATGTAAAGAGTTATGATGTAAAATATATCATGGGTCACAGTCAACAATATTTGAAAACAACTGCCCTAGGGAATTTTATCCACTTTGACAGGTACTGAATACTAATTTCTGTTTATAAAACAGGGATTCCAGAAACTGTACCTCCCTGTTCTCTCTCCATGTTTCAGCCTGTATGTCCACTTGTTACTGAATATCCCACCCATCCAAATTCAAGTTGTTCAAAAAACCACCACCTCCATTCCCATCCAGAGTCTCTCCCAGACTTGACTATGCCTCTAAAATGATGCATCTAGTCACGCACATGCAAACCTTCTGAGTTAGCTGGTCAGCTGTCAGGATGTTTAGACGCTCCTCAACTGCTTCTGTTCCCCTTTTGTCCATCTATCTAAATGTCATCACCCTAATTTGCCCCATATCACCTGATATGATATCCTCATATCAGGTGCCCCAGTCTATGACCCCGTAAGTTGTATGGCATATACCACCATCAATTCAATTCTCTAAACCATCAGTTGATGGCCCTGATCAAAAACATTCATTAGTCCCCAAAAATTTATCAAATAATATTCAAAATACCTTTCCAGGCTGCTGAATTGCTGCTGTCTGGAGCTCAGAAACCTCCTCTTGTATTTCTTAGACCCCGCTTTCCACTTAACAGGGTGATTATATAGTTGGTACATAATAAATGTTTGAAGAATGAATAAAAACAAAAAACATTGTTATTAAACCATCAGTGTATGAAATGAAAGTAAAGTTCTCCTTATGAATTAATAATTACATTAATCAGAATTTCTTCATGTGATTCAATACCTCAGATTCATAAGAAGGCTAAGAAAAGATGAGATCAGCTGACATTATATTTTGAGCTACCTGGATAAATACCACCTAGTCAATGCAATATACGTAGGAGCCTGGCATTAAAAATGAATGAATGGATTTATTTGTATAAACAAATAAAATGACTTTTTGTCCATGACACTAGCATATATAGATTTTCATTAAATTATTTAACATAAACCATGGTCAGTTCTAACAAAGGGTACAAAATCAGAGTTTTTATATACATAAATAAATTAGGTTGCTTGAAACAAATGACTCAAAACTTTCCTTCTTATTTCTCACATAGATGTCCAAACTTTAAGGGAATGATGGACAGGATGACCCAAAATTACTTCTACTCCCATAAAAAAGCACATATTAAACAATAATGGGAAAATAATCTCAATGCACCAACTCTACATGGAAGCTAAGCTGAAATCAAAACTGACAGCTCAGTCCCAAAATGCACATTCAATCTAATAGGAGAGAATGTCAGCAGAAAATAATAACCTATTACTCTCATCCTATTTTCAGTGAAATTAACATGAAAATGTTTCAAGTTGTTGTTGGAGGAAAATTCAATACACAGGTTAATCTTATCTTTAATTATAAAAAAGCAGTGCACACATTTTTTTTTAACATGCAAATTCAATTGTATATTATTAAGCGTAGGAAGGTTGCCCGTCATGGAGAAAATATCTTTCTTTCAGAACAATGGTACCAGGTGCTAACAAATGCATTTCTATTTTTGGTTGTAATTTAATTCTACTCACAAAGAAAAATGCAAGACAGAAACCAAGATAAGAGAAAATTACATTTAAGTTTTCTTTGGTTTTAGCATTAACAAACTATACAGACACTTTAAAAATTGTACGACAATAATGCCAATTTAAAAAATATGTTATAATAGGATGCTTAATACTTATATAGCAGTTTACAGTTTATAAAGCATTTTAAAGATTTACCACACTCCCTTTCCTGAACTTGCAAAAGTTTTAGGGTCTGTCACATTGATGTGATGCCCTATGATGTCCTCAAACATGATATAGAAAAGTATTTATGACAGATATTGAAAATAATGTCACTTAAATGGCAGTTTAGTATAACTAGAGTAGGAGTGACACTTTGGAGGGGCAGAGAACTCTCTAGTTTACTCTTTCTTTCATGTCCCTGCTTCTTGCTCTGACATTCTCTCTTCCAAGCAGTCTGACTCAGTCACACAAGACAACTGTAGAAGGGTTTTGTTGTTGCTGTTGTTCCACAACTAATTTCCATAGAATAAGGTCTGTGATTTCTCCCCAAACTCCCAATTTATGTAACTGTTCCCTGAGGAAACAGCATAGCACGAAGATCAAATATTCTCGTTGGAGTCAGGCTGCCTTTGCTGAAACTTAGCCCTGCTATTTACTGTGTGTCCTTGGGTGAATTACTTAACCTCTCTATATATAGATGTGAGAAATGGGGATGAGAATATTTCCTGCCTCCAAAGCAAAGGATTGCTTTGAGGATTAAATGAGTTGATGCACATAAAACATCTAGTGACTGGCAAGTAGTAAATAGTCATTTGGGTTTGTTTTGTTTGTTTGTTTGTTTGTTTTTTCCTTCAAAGGACCATGTCAACTCTACTGGTGGCATCATAAATCATGGATTATAAAAGAAGACAATGCTCTTGTGTTAAAGCAACAGGAACCTCTCCTCATGCTTTTCTTGTTCTGTGGCTGTTAGACAGGCACCGTTATGCAGAGAGTAGAGAACATATGAAAGGTAATGAACATTAAAGCTTATGAAAGCTTCTCTCTTTCACAAGTGGAGTGAGGTTTGGACCAAACCAAGGCCAGGCAGAGCCTACCTCCCATGATATGGTAGATGTCATTCGTCCAGTACAATCTAAGAATCTGCTGACCAGTCACTATCTCTCTTTAAACAGCCAAAGGACCACTAAGAACCACAATGACTAGAACTAAGGAGCTGTGTCTCCTGGCTCTATAAACGGGATAACGTCCTAATATGCTGACAAGTAAAAAAGCAGGTTGCCAAAAATCACAGTTTAACTTCACTTTTATAAAATATGAATAACAATTTTGAGTGATATTATGTAAAAGATATTTTTGGAAGGAGGGGATAATTTTAGATTTACAGAAAAGTTGGAAAGGTAGTAAAGTGAACTACCATGTACTCTTCACCCAATGTCCCTGAATGTCAACCTCTTATATAACTATAGTGTATTTGTTAAAACTGAGAGATTCATATTCCTGCCTTATGATTAGCTCCAGACTTTATTTAGAATTCACCAGTTTTTTTCAATGATGTCCTTTTTCTATTCAAGGACGTCATTTTGCTCCTAGGTGTCATGTCTCCTTAATCTTTCTCATCTATGAGTTTCTTAGTCTTTCTTTGTTTATCACAATCTTGACAGTTTTGAGGAGCACAGCCCAGGTATTTTGTAAACTGTGCTGCAATTTGGATTTTTCTGATTTTTTTTTTAATGATTTGACTGAGGTTATAGGTTTTAAAGAATACCATAGAAGTAGTAGAGTGCCTTTCTCACATCAGATCAGGAGGTATATGACAACAATATGACTTATCACTGGTGAAGTTAACCTTGACCATTCGTTATAGTAGGGTCTGCCAGGTATCTCTACTGTCAAGTTACTATTGTTTCCCTTTCTTACCAAAATCTGAGGGGAGGGATGCTGTTATTGTTGGTATGCCATTGTCACTAGGCCCGCTCAGAAGACAGAAGTAGAAAATAATATGAGGAAGTTTTATTTTCTTCTTTTTTCTTGTCCATATTTTCTAAATTTCCTGCTAATAATGTTGTATTAGTTTTCTATTGCTGCTGTAACAATTTACCACAAACTGAGTGCCTTAAAACAACAGAAATTTGTTATCATACAGTTCTTTAGTTTACAAATACAAAATGGGTTCACTGCCAAATTCAAGGGGTCAAGAGGGCTCCTTTTTAGAGACTCTAGGAGAGATAGAAAATCCACTTTCTTGCCCTTTTCCAGCTTCTAAAAAATGCACACATTCCATAGCCCCTTCCTCCATCTTCAAAGTCAGCAACAGTGGATCAGATCCTCTCAAGTTGCGTCACTCTGATTAAGTCTTATTCTGCCTCCTTCTGCCACTTTCAAGAACTCTTACAATTACACTGGGCACAGTCGAATAATACAGGGTATTCTCACTATTCTAAGGTCAGTTGATTAGTAACCTAATTCCATCCATCTGCAACCTTCATTCCCCTTTGCCATGGAAGGTAATTAATACATCTTCAGTTTCTGAGGACATGCACTTCTTTGAGGGGTTGAGGGAGCATTAGTCTGCCAGTACAAATGTAACTTATTTTGTAACAAGAAAAACACTTAGGTAATGATAAACTAGTCATTCATAAAACTAACATATTTTTTAATCTAACCAGTAATGTTGTTTTGCTATGTAAATTTTAAAAAGTACCTTTTCTCTAGAAACTTTACCTCCAGCTGATGAAATGTTACAATATTTCAATTTATTTAAAACAAGAAAATAGTTCATAAAATCCGCAATGTCTATTATATTGCAATAAATATATAAATCCACAATGACTATTATACAAGTGGCATCCCTTAAATGTGGTGTCCTTATACTATGTATGACCTGCTCTAGCAACCACAGCAGAAACAGGAGAATTAAGTGTGCCATTGCAACTCAAGCCTCACATTAGATGCTTTTCATACATTAACCTATTCAATGTTCTCAATACCCTGCTAGGTGAGGATTAATAGACCACTTAATTGAGATGAAACTTCAAGTAATTTGCCCAATCATACAACTACTACGTGTCAAAATTAGAATTAAAACTCAGTAGGACTAGCACCAAAGTCTTTATTCCACAGCGGCTCTCTCTACAACTATCACCTAATGGCCTTCAAAGACAAAAGAAAGCAAAAACCACTGAGCCTCTGTAGATGCTGAAAATGCAAGTTCAAGAAATTCCCAGTCTTTTTCTGCTAAACCGGGGGCACCTCTCTTTCAACATCACCCAACTCTGCTACCACCTCAATCCTGACCTTAGGTAGAAAAGACTAGTTTGTTTTTTGTTTGTTTGTTTTCTCTATCAACACCAACAGCACAACTATTTTAAAAACTGTCCCAGTCCCAAATTTAAGAAATAGAAACCAAAACTATCAGTAATTGGTAAATAAGGCTTAATAAGGAAAATTTTAATAAACAAGCATAAGGGAAAATGTTTACCCTTACTAGTTCAAATAAATATAAAGTAAAGCAACATTTATGAAGTACTTTAGAATAAGAAAAAAGTTGGGATTTTAAATAGTTCTTGGAAATTTCTGGTCAAAATGGCAGAGTAGGTAAATGCTGTGCTCACCTCCTCTCAGACCACATCAATTACAACTAAACCACAGAACAACCATTATTGAGAATCACCTGAAGTCTAGCTGAACCGAAGCCCTTTAACTACAAACATGCAGAAAAAGCCACTTCAAGACTGGTAGGAGGAACAGAGAAGCAGAACGGGCTGGTCCCACACCTGCATATGACCATTAAAAATTGGGAGTGATATCTCAGCTGTGAAGGTTCCCCCCAGAGCAAAGAGTCCCAGCCCTTCCCCAGCCCAGGGATTCAATGCTGGGAAGAGAAGTTCCCATAACTTCTGGCTGTGAAAACAAGTGGAGACTGTGGCTGAGTGAGACACAGGGTAACAGCACTCCCAGGTGCTCATCTTAAAGGAAACACACATGGACTTACTCATTGATGGATCACTCGCTTTAAGCTCCGGTGCTGGGGCAGCAGCTCAAAAGTCTCCAGGGAAATATGGGGAGGAACTAAATTGTCTAGCTGCAGGATGAGAGTTGGAAGAGCAGCTTTCTTCCCGATGGAGGAGCTGGCAAAAGCCATTGTGTCTTTGTTGAGACCTCCCCTTCCATGCGCGCAGACGCAGGCAGATGCCAATTTAAGTCTCCATCATACTATCACCTTTCATCTGCCCCACCCTAGTTATAGCCTGAGGTCATGCCCCACCCACCTTTCGGGCACACCCAAGCCGCTTCCAGTGGGTTTTCCATATAAACGGCCTGCTTTGGCTCATGCTTTGGACTTTCCTAAAATCTCTCAAAGGTTCACAAAACCCAAACTAGCAGCATCTGGCTTCCACGTGTCCTGTATCTCTGGCTGAGCAGCTCAAACTAAGCCCAGCACCAGCAGCAGCTCGCCTTGGTTCACGGCTTGGACTCTCAAGGCTCCTGCAACCATAGCACAGGGTGTGGCCATCTCTGAGTTGCTTGGTGGCTCATGCCAGGTGGCCCTAGACAGGGCACAGACTGCAGCAGAACTTGGCCTGCAGTGGCTCCCCTCCCAGGAGGTCCTAGCACTGGTAGGCCCAGTGACCAGCTTTGGACTGAACGGGAGTATCACCCGACCAACTCCAAGGATGACACAGCCAAAGGGTAGACTGGGCAGGCACCAGAGCCCTGCTACAGGAACCCTGCTCTTAGGGTAAGCCCCTGCACAACATCTCCTCCACTGTAGTCAGAGCCAGTCCTCACAACAAATCATCCTGAGGGTCAATCCTCCCATTGGTATACAAACAGCAATCAATTCTCAACTACAACAGGAGGGCACACACAGCCCACACAAGGGACACACCAGGAGCACCTGGTTTGGCTGACCAGGGAGAATGTGCCACTGGGTCCCACAGGATACTTACTACATAAGTCCACTCTACTAAAACCTAGATGAATAGCAGCTCTACATGGAAACAAACACAGGGAGGCAGCCAAAATAGGAAGACAAAGAAACATGCCCCCCCCAAAAAAAAAAGAATGAAAGGAGAACTAAACAAAATTGGGACAGGCAATCTACCAGACACAGAGTACCAAACACTGATTATAAGGATGCTCAAGGAACTTAGCGAGAACTTCAACAAAGAGGAAACGTAAAAATGGAGATAGAAAACATTAAAAAGAACCAGTCAGAAATAAAGAATACAATGATTGAAATGAAGAATACATTATAGGGCATCAACAGTAGATTAAATGAAAAAGATAATATAATCATTGATTTAGAAGATAACAGAATACACCCAAACAAAAGAGAAAAAGAAAAAAGAATCCCAAAAAAAAAGTATATTAAGGGGGCCTCTGGGAAAAAATCAAGCATACCAACATTTGTATCATAGGGATAACAGAAGGAGAAGAGAGACAGCAAGGAATTGAAAACCTATTTGAAGAAATAATGACTGAAAACTTCCCTAACCTGGTGAAGGAAATAGATATATAAGCCCAGGGAGCAACAGAGAGTCCCAAACAAGATGAACCAAAAGAGGCCCACACCAAAACATATCGTAATTAAAATGCCAAAGTTTAAAGACAAAGAAAATCCTAAAAGCTGCAAAGGAAAGGCAACTAGTAACTTATAAGGGAGCTCCCATAAGATTGTCAGCTGATTTCTCGACAGAAACTTTGTAGTTCAGAAGGGAATAGCACAAAACATTTAAAGTAATGAAAAGCAAGGACCTACAACCAAGATTACTCTACCCAGCAAAGCTATCATTTAGAAACAAAAGTCAGATAAAGAGCTTTCCAGACAAGAAAAGGCTAACAGAGTTCCTCACCACCAATCCAGTATTACAAGGAATGTCAGAGGGACTTCTTTAAGAAAAGAAAAAGGCAAAAAATATGAATAATAAAATGGCAATAACTACATATCTATCAACAATTACTTTAAATGTAAATGGATTAAATGCTCCAATCAAAAGATAGGGTGACTGAATAGATAAGAAAACAAGACCCTTACATATGCTGCCTATAAGAGACTCACTTTAGATCAAGACACACAGAGGCAGAGATTGAAAGTAAAGTGATGGGAAAAAGATATTTCATGAAAATGAAAACAAACAAACAAACAAAATGTGGTAGCAATACTTATACCAGACAAAATAGACTTCAAAACAAACCCTTTAACAAGTGATAAAGAAGGAACCAGTATTCCAACTTCTGGGTAATTATCCCAAGAAACCCAAAACACTACTTTGAGGGGACCTGTGCATTCATATGTTCATTACAGTATTGTTTACAATGGCCAAGATGTGGAGGCAGCCTGGGTGTTTGTGGATGGATGAATGGATAACGAGGAGGTTGTACATATATACAAAGAAATATTGCTCGGGCATGGAAAGGAATGGGTTCTCACCATCAGTGGCAGCATGGATGGACCTGAAGGGTACTGTGGTAGGTGGAGTATGTCAGACAGCTAGAGACAAATGCAATGTGATTTTGCTTACATGTGGAATCTAAAGAACAAAATAAACAAACAAACAAAACAGAAACAAACTCATAGATACAGAGAACATTTTGATGGTTGCCAGATGAGAGGGGGTTGAGGGGATGAATAAAAAGGGAAAGGGATTAAGAAGTATAGATTTATTGTTACAAAGTAGTCATGAGGATGTAGGGTATAGCATAAGAAATATAGTCAATAATATTGTAATAACTATGTATGGTGTTAAATGGGTACTAGATTTATTGGGGTGATAGATGGGAGGTGGGTTAGGCAACAGGGTGAAAAAGGTGATGGCATTAAGAAGTACAAATTGGTAGCTACAAAGTAGTCATGAAGATGTAAAGTAAAGCACAGAGAATATAGTTAATAATATGGTAATAACTATGTCTAGTGCCAGGTGAGTACTAGACTAGTCAAGGGGATCACTTCTTGAATTATATAAATATCTAACCACTATGCTCTACACCTGAAATTAATATAAAATAATAGTGAATGTCAACTGTAACTGAAAATTTTAAACAGGGGGTAAAAGGTGAAGGGTAATAAGAGGTTCAAATGTCCAGGTAAAAAACAAGTAAGTCGTGAGGATGTAATGTACAACATAGGGAATATAGTCAATAATATTATGATAGTATGGTACAGTGTCAGATGGTTGCTGGACTTGTGGTGATCATTTATTTAGATACATAAATGTTGAATAACTATGGTGTACACCTGAAACTAATAAAATATTGCATGTTAGCTATATTTTAATAAAAATCTTTTAAAAAATAAAGTTACAAATTGGAAAAAAATAACATAAAGCATTGGCATTGGATGTGTCTCTCCCTTCCTGCTATATGGAAACTCAAGTGGGGAAGGAGGTCATTATAAGAGGAATCTACATTCAGATCTAGAACCAGAGAGCTTTTTTTTTTTTTTAAATCACCTAGCAAGAGTACTCCAACAAAAGCTTACCTTTTATGCAAAATAGAAAGATAAATATTCTGTTGATCAAAACTAGTCAATACTGGGGAGTGTATGAGTAAGTTAATAAGAGCTATTGGGGGAATTAAGTTTTGACCAAACCATGTCAGAACAATCATCACCAAAAATGCAATTTCACCTGTACATAAATGTACTTATTAATCCTAGTTTTATACCCTTTGGCTGCACACACTTAAAATATTTTTAAACTAGTCATGTCATTTTTCATTTACAACTTTTATTCTAGGTTCTTATGTTAATTTCTAATTATTTCTCTCTTTTGTTCTTTATTTTAACTCTGAAGACTTATATATGGTGTCAGAAGTGTTTTTATAGAATTAGTGGATATTTGGTCCTCTCCAAAATGTCCACTGAGACTTTCGGTCCATGCCAAAAGATCCTTGAAATTTGATGCTCTCAAAAATGTTCATGAGCAAATTTGGTCCTGTCAAAATGTCCATACAAAGAAAATGTCCCCAGGTTCAAATAGCCCATACGCTTATTTATACTTTTGGTTTACAATATTAATACATTTAAAAAAATATTATCATGTCTTATTGGTCCAATGACTGTGGACAGGACCAAATAAATATAAAGTACCTTTTGGTTTGGGTCAAACGTCTCAGTGGACGTTTGGGACAGATCCAAATGCCCTGCAAGAGTTTCATACATTTATAAAGGAAAAAAAGAAGGAAGGAAATCAGAGAGGGAAGGGATAATAGAATAATTAAGATTCGATTAGGCTATGTGTAACAGAAAATCTAAAATAACAATGGTTTAAACAAATACTTTTCTTATGAAAAATAAGTCCAGAGCTGTCACTTCAAGGCTGTTAGGAAGGGTTATAACTTCATCGATTTATCAGGCTGTTTCTATCTTTCTTCTCTGCTCTCCCCAGCTCATTGTATCCGATCTCAAGGGCATAAAATATTTACTATTATTCCAAACATCACATACTCTTTCCAGATATCAAGAAGTATCAAGTGGGAAAAGGGAGGGTAGGAAAGGGACATTCCTTCCATTTGAATTATTTCTTTTGGTGGAGCTTTCTGGAAAATCCCATGTAACAGTTCCACTTTCATTACCCTGCCTATTACTTATATTTTTATTAAAATTCTTCCTTCTGGAGGTGGCCAGTTAGCTCAGTTGGTTAGAGCATGGTGCTGATAAAACCAAGGTTGCCAGTTCGATCCCCACATGGGCCACTGTGAGATGCGCCCTCCTTAAAAATAAATAAATAAAATAAAATAAAAGTATTCCTTCTGGCCAGATAAGTTTCATATATTCTTATCATCATCTTAAAATTTTTATAATCTTAAAGAAAGATCTCTATGTGTAAAATAAAAGGGTATGAGTACTGGGAAAAAAATAGTTCTCAACATTTGGAGTAGTTCCTGTGGAATTGGGATGCTTATTTACTGCTGGTGGCAATGGAAATTGGTACAACATTTTTAAAATGAATGGAAAAATATCAGGAATCATATAAATGTTCATGAACCTTTTGATCCAGATAATCAAAGAAGTGAAACAGATAAATTACTCAATGGTATAAAAAAATCTACATGCATAAGATATTTATTGTCAAAAACCTAGAAACACCCTAAATGCAAAACAGTAACAAAATGATTTAGTAAATTACAGTACATTAACTTGATGGAAAACTATGTAGTTATTAAAATGGTAATTATAAAGTAAATGTAGAAATGTAGGAAATGTTTATCATTTACAGTTTGAGTGGGGAAAAATAAAGAGAGCCCTGTATTGTATGACTGTAACTGTAAAAGAATGTATTGGTGTAAATCAATGCCAAATTTTCTCAATTCTAAAAGGCATATTTTAGTATGTTGACATCTGTGAAATCAAGATGCATTTTACAGTTAATACCATCTTATGTTTTAATTATAAGAACTTTTTCTGTCTTAGTGGTATATGAAATAATGATACATCTTAGATGAAATGAAATGTGGTACCATTAGAACCTATGCAAATCTGAAACTGTTGTGTTAAGGTTGTGAGATTCTAGGTGTTTCATTTTGCCTATGTTCAAAATTACACTTTTTTAAATAATAACTTTAAAAGAATAACAAATAAATAGAGTCAAATGCCTTTGATGGGTAGTGGAAAATTCTAAAGGTAGATGCATCTATAAGAAATTGTCATGTGCAATGGATAAAACCTATTTTAAGAAGAGGAATAGTATAAAAAGAATTCTGAAGGAAAGAATCTATTTTTAGCAAGAAAGAATGAAGGGGAAAGGGGTTTCAAAATGTTTTCTATTTTACCTTGTGATCTGTAGGATGCAGTTTTCTTTTATGCCTAACTTCAAATGGGTCAGGAAACCTATCCCACGGAGTCAAATTTAGAAACTAAAAATAACCAAGTATCTGTCTTTCTCAACATCTTTCATTAAAAGTGGTTCTGCATTAAGACATAATTAAATTTGGCATGAAGGAGGTAAGTAATTTTAATCTTACACAAAAATTCTTGCCAGAAAAAAAAAAAAAAAAAAACACAGAAAACAATGATACAAATTCATATGGTTTTGGAAAAGGTTCTCAGTTTTCAAAATACAAGTAAATGGTAAAGATTGTAAATGAAAAAAAAAAGGGAAGCAATATTAGGAAAGAAATATCAAGATATTTAAAAGTAACATTTATTATAAGAATTTTGAGAGTTTTTAATCAACTATTGTTAGAGTGAACAAAAGAAAGAGGATATCAATCCGTTCTTTTTCTTTTCTTTTTTTTTTTTTCGTGGGAACATGAGTTTTAAATCTAACTGAGGTTAAGAGTAGATGCAATACAGAAAGAGTAACCTAAGTGAGAAAATTATTTATGTTGGAAAAAAAGTCTTAAATCTGTAATTATCAGAAACTAGAAATCCTAACTATAATAATTTATTCACACCATTTGTGGCATCCCATCTTTCTTTCTCAGTAGCAGAGCCCCTATATTTAGTATAGTACATTGCCTCTAGGAACAGTCTTGATTTACTAGCTCTTCTGCAGCCTGTGGCTAAGCTCTAGGCAATGTGATGTAAATCAAAGCCTTATATGACCCAAGTGGATCCTTCTTTAAGACCACTGTTTAAAAAGAGAGGTGAGTAGTCTTCACCCTCCCCAATTTCCCTCTGCTGCTAACCTTCATTGGATCTAATGACTCGAGTTCCCAGAGCCAACTCAGTTCATGGGTTCATAGAGTGTCTAGCACCCAGCGCTAAGACTGGTGAAGCAGAAAGAAACCTAGAACCTGATGACTCCATATATCTACTCTCCCATCTTTGGATGGCCACTCCTAGATGTCCACTGCACATCTATTTTGGTTAAGCCACAATTATTTCTGGTATTTGATATTTACAGTTGAACCCAAGTCATAACTGAAATATCAAGTTTATGTTATGATGATCTTGCTTTGTCGGGAACTCTTGTAACATTCTTCAGGGAATGGGTTTCTTTGCATCATTCCCCAAATTTGAAGAATCAATCCATAAGTATGACTATCCACTAGGTGTTCTGTCTTACGCTCTACTTTTATGAATTGGCAGGAAGGGAAAACAAGATGAGAAGGAAGTACAGAACAAAAGGGGTATAACTGGATAAGGTGGTGAAGAAGAGGAGAATTAGCAAGTGGAAGATCTGTTCCTTCCATGCTGAATATTTATCAGTTTTTAAATACATCTTTAGCAAACTTTAGAGGCAGAAGAGAGACCTCTTAAAGCTTAGGATTTGATCTCAGAAAACATCCTTAGTCCTGGCCCTGTGACATAGAGAGGTCTTTCTATAGCCATTCTGAGTCTCTTTCCATGGATGACTATATACTAATCTCTACTACGCAGGACGGATTTAAGGTAAAAGGAAGTTATTTTTATAGAAGTGTTCATTTTAATCATTTTTGTGAACTTGGACTTCTTAAAATAAGGTTAGAAATGTTCTGCCTACTGAGTATTCTCCCAAACACTGCTCTTTGTCCAGAATACTTTTTTTTTTTATCATCCCTTCATCTTCATTTTAAAACTTTCTGAGGGCCCACTTCATGGATACAATTCTTAGGACCATTTTCCCGATGGCTTGAAAATTAGGTATTTCATGCTGATGCAATTGATTATAGAAAATTCTGTTTATCTCTGATATATCTTTAGTGCTTATTTAACAGTCAATTTCCAAAGAGATATAAACTTGGAGTTTCTTTCAACTGGCTCCTAGCATAGTTAATTCAACTCATGATCATTAATCACCAACTATGTGCATATCATGACGCGATTAAGTAGATACTTTCTGACAATGGTGAGTTTGGTAGAGGTGGTGATAATAAGAATAATTCAGCATATAACATGATGAGGGACAATCAATAATCAGTAATGCACCCTCAATTAATAATGAAGAATTATTCATGGGCTCATAAAAATGTAATCATAAGTTCTATACTTTTCACCTCATATCCAAACACTGCTTGAAGGAGGTTATTTATGGAGGACTTTCTGACAGTCTTTCTATTCTTCCTAGCATTTCAGATTTTGCCCACAATTCAAGCTAATCCCAGGAGAGATGTACTGTTGCCCTGAATTATATTGGCCCTGGAAATGGGTCTTGTATAGCATTATGCCTTTGTCATTTACTGAGGAGCCATAATAAGCTGACACAGTTTCATGTGGTGGTGTTGAGAATATCATCCACTGCCCTTAGGGGGCATTCCATGTGAGCAATTGAGCTTAGATTTTAATCTTCTGAAGTATTTGTTTCTCACCCAAATTGATATGATTATTCTCCTGAGACATTAAAACTATGTCCCAGACTAATTTTTGTTTTTATATCAGTTACCAACATGAGCTTTAACAACTATGAATATCCCTATAGTGTAGTTTTCTCCTTCTTCTCATTTCCCATCCCCAGTCTTAACTTTTCTCTGACTCAAACTTATAGTTGCCCTAGTCTTAACATTATTTTCTATACTATTTATATCTCACTGTTTTGATATATGTGTTGGTCACAAGCTACTTAAAGTGAATTACAGAAGACAAAAAATAAATAAGTAAATTAATAAATAAAATAAGGGTCCATATCGTATATAATTCAGGCAAACAGTGGATGTCCTGAAGTATCCTAAGGATCGAAATCTAAAGGTCATTTTACCCTACACCATAGCTGCCTATCCAGACACACCAGTCCTGATGCTCTGTGGTCTTTCCAAGTCACTGCAAATCAGATCCAGTACAAGAAATACTCTACAACGTATCTCTAACTCTGTGACTTTGAAAACATTGGCAGAAAACGAAATCCTTTTTCTCCTAAAGAAATTGGCAGAATCGCGTATCATGAGAGCTCTTGGAGGTCACTGAACTCTGGCTTCACTGTGTCATTGAAGCTATCTCCACATATGGCAGCAAGAAAATTAGTACAGTTTTGTACCTGAGCCTCTTCCAGGAAAGTTGCCATATAGAAAGCAGGTCACAGATTACAAAGTCACTTGCTTAGCTTTTAATTTGCTAAGCCAATTGAGAAGTTGACATATGAATTCAAGTCAGTTAATGACTAACAAGGACAAACTTTTCCATAAACTGTGTAGTCAGTCAAGTAATAATTAATTAAACATTAACTAAGCACCTACTATTTGTAAGGCACAGTGCTAGCAGCTGTAAAGGACATAAATATGAATAAGTCGTGAGTCCAATGCTTGAGAAGCTTTGCATAGAGTGAGGACGGCTCAATTAATACTCAAAAATCCACAAATAGTATGCAGATAGCCCGTTCTTCAAATGCTATACAAGAAGTACAGAATTTAAAAAGCGCTCATGGAAGCCGTGAATTTTAAGAAAATCATTGTAATTTCTAGAGCATATTGGCAGGAAAAATGAATAGAAGTAGGACAGGTCAGGAGAAAAGAATGAGCAAAAGGTAAGAAATATTCAGGAAAGATCCCAAAGCTAAACCACTTGGACTGCCTCAATGTAGTTGAAAAATAAACAAACAAACAAACAAAAATCACTAGGACTGACAGGCTGTACAATGGTGGGGAATAACACTAAGAAAGAACATTAGCACAGGTTGGTAAGTTTATTCTTAACTGAGTGGAAAGTGAGGTGTCCACCCTTTTCAGGACAGCTAGTCATGGCACCAGAAATACCTTGAGAGGTTTAATCTGGAACCAAAATGAGCAATGAATTAGAGCTGAAAGAAAGAGGTCATTGAAAAACAAGAAATTTATCTAGTTTTATATTTGTTTACCACCTCCACACTGAACAGTAAGTGTTGATTCTAAACTGATTATTTACACAGATATAGAATAACACACAGAATTACTGCTAATAACCCTTGGAATAAGATACTAATGAAACTTAGCTTTAATGATGTGTAACAATAACAGGTTTTTGAGATACAGAAATCATTATCACATTATAATTTAACTCTCTCAATCAATTCGGTTTAAAAGAAATCAAAGAGGATTTCTAGCAGTGTCTTTGGATTTTTTTTCACTCTGGCAAGCCAAGCAGCAAGGGGTCTGGTTTTCTGAACATTATTGAATGGAAATGTTTACTTCTGCAAATCCTACTTTTGCTTTCAAAATTATAAGTGTATCGGTTCCCCTCGAACTAACTAAGTGGTTTTGCTCCACGGCCACTCATCTGAATAGCAGAAAAGCCTTCAACTGGCAATTTCCTTCACAATCGGAACCAATCTGAAATTCAGACTTAGTATAAAAAATAATTTCTTTCCTATTTTTTGACTTTTCTTTTCCTAGACGCCAAAGAATAATTCCATTAAAAATTCAATTAGCTGCAATCATCATGCATACCCAATTCAATAACTGTTTACTTAAAACCTTTTTTGAGCACATTGTTTTTTTAAAAGTTTCCCAGTGCCAAATTTGCAATGTACTTGCAAAGGGATAATTTCTGGTCTTTGTTACCTATATATAACTTCATGTTATATATACTTGCATGCCATTATCCAAAATTCTGCTGAATCTAACCCTCTGAAACCCTTTTCAACTCAGGCTACCCCTATCACACACAGGAGGGTAGATTCACAGTGTTTCAAATTTCTCCAGTTACTAAGAAATGGTGTTCTTCTGCATTAATGATATTTTTTGAGAACCTTTAAAAAAATCCCTAATAATAAAATAAAAAACTTGGTTCTACCTTCACACATACACACACACACACACACACACACACACACACACATTGATCATATGTTGACATTTTTAAAATTTTGTGTGTTTTTTAAAAAAAGAAATAATACATTTAATCAAGTGAAAGAATTCTTAGTCTCCTACCTCTGACTCAGTTTCTTCCTTTCTTCTCAGAAGCAACATTTACCAGTATTTTGCTATTCAACTTCCTGATCCATTGTGAGAATTGGATACATATAAAAGTATCCATAAATAATACAGTTATTTTTTGCTGTTTTTCACATTTAAATAAATTATATCATAAAATCATATTGTCCTGCAATATTTCCACTTAATATTATACTATGTTTTGAGATCCATCCATGTTTATGTCCAGTGGTCGTATTCATTCTTTTCTACTACTGGATTACGTTCCATCGCAAGAACAAACCTTATTATCTTTATTCTGTTAGGATACTTCATTATGTTTTCTTCATTTCGGTTGTTTCAAGTATTTTACTTTCACAAATAAAGAATGCAAGGCAGATTTGTGCAGGTTTGCTTGTACAATTAGATGAGTCACCTCTTTGGAGTATACTTTAAAAATCAAAATGCATGCATTTTAGTTTTTTTGGAAATTGTTAAATTGTTCTCCAAAGTGGCAGTATCATTTATACACCACTGGCTACTTTAATCTTTTTCATTTTTGCTAATCTGATGGGTGAAAATTGTGACAAATTGCTGTTTCCATTTGCATCCTCAAGATTACAAGCAAAGAAGACTGAGGGAAATTCTCCCCTCTGTGACATGCAAGGGAGCTGGCCTCAAAGTGGTGGTGACAGCATTGTCAGTAGTCCTGTCTTGCCCGGGACTCGTGTTATGTAATGGTTGCATACCACCACTCACAAGGCTAAGAGAGGTGCCAGAATAAGATCATCAGCCCCCCAAAGAGGCCTGCACGTTCTGGAAAAGCTACTGGGGATGAGGAGGTGCTAAAGTTGAACGAGCTGATGGATATGAGCCCCCAGTCCAGGAATCTGTTTAAAATTCAGACGTTTTTCATGGTGATAAATAAAACTCGTTGGTGATGTTTAAAAAAAAAAAGCCTGCACAATATACCAAGCCCAGCAAGTTTTCCGGTATTGCATAATAATAATGCAAAACAAAAAATCTTGCCTCCTGTGTGAAGCGGCAGAGTGAAGAGCAGCCTATGCATGACTAAGAATGTCTAGCTAAAAGTCACTTGTTTTAAAAATAGAAATTTTCTGTTCAAAGCAGTAAGGCACCATCATACCCCACTGAAGAAAAGATTGAAACAGACCTAGTTTATAATTAGGGGACTTGTAATTCTCCTCTGATTATCTTTCCATATTCCCTTGTGTCCTACCCTCTTCAAAGCATCCTGAAACTTCCCTCCTTAGCTTAGCGATTCATGGTGAAGTGATAAAGCACAAACCAAAAACCATAAGAGGTCAACCCTGGGCTCAGCACTGGTGGTAAACTAACAAGGTAAGGCAATACCTTGGGCAAATCACTTTTCTGCTGAGTTTTGTCTTCCCTATAGGATGATAAACTGATGCCAAAGGCCATAATCTAGGATTTGAAGGCTCTTATGTTCTAGCATTTCCTTCCTCACCGTCTAGCTAAGTTTAGGATTTGGTCCCATCTGATCTCCACAACTCTCTCTCTCTCTCTCTCTCTCACACACACACACACACACACACACACACACACACACACACACGACCATTGCAGAGACTGAGAGATCACCTGTTCCAAGTTGCTTGCTTCATTTTATTAGCACATCCCAGGTGGGAGCTGACCCACCTCAGGTAGCAGAGCCAGAACTCCATTCCATACAGTCAGTGCCCTTTCCTTCCCCAAACCTGCCTTTTTCTGCATTTATAGCCTGGCTCCTGTTCAGTTTATCCCCGCTGTCAGTTTATGCACCTAATCACTTACTCTCTTCTAAGAGAAGCAGGGTAAACTAGAGGAAATCCCCAAGACCCCCCAGGTCCCCATCACCCACAGCATTTGGTGTTCTATCTGGCATTCGTTCCATAAGGAGCTAGGCTAGGGAATTTTCCACCAGGGGGATTTTCACTTGCTATTGGGCTTCTGTCTTCTTTTTAGGTGACAACCAAACCATGTCCAGGGATCTCTCTGACTCGGTGAGTCAGAGAGAGCACAGAACTCCCCCAGGCTTTACACAGACAGCCCCTGGGTGTGTGCGTGTGAAGCTGGGTCATGACGAGTGCAGCAAACAGACTTGTTGCATAGCTCTGCCTCTCAGTGTTCACGCCCTGTGTAATCCCTTCTCTCAGAGTATGGGCGGCACTTGTGACTTAATTCTTTTTTTTTTTTTTTGAAGGTGATGAAGATTTTCTTTTTCAGTTTATTGGGGTGACAATTGTTAGTGAAATTACATAGATTTCAGATGTACAATTCTGTATTACATCATATATAAATCCCATTGTGTGTTCATCACCCAGAGACAGTTGTCCTTCCATCACCATATATTTGATCTCCCTCACCCTCATCTCCCACCCCCCACCCCCCCTATCCTCTGGTAACCACTAAACTATTGTCTGTGTCTATGAGTTTTTGTTTCTCATTTGTTTGTCTTGTTCTTTTGTTGTGACTTAATTCTAACCAATAGAATATGGCAAAGGTGATGGGACATCATTCCCGTGATTACATTAAGTTATGTAAGACTCCATCTTGGCTAGCCCACTTGCTATAGGGTTTTGTTTTCCTTGCTGGCTTCGATGAGGCAGCAGCTATAATCCTTACAATCACAGGAAAATGAATTCTGCCAACAACAACCTGACTGAACTTGGAAGTGGTTCTTGACCCACACAAGCCTCGAGATGAGAATGAAGCCCTGGTGAACACTCTGAAGAGTGTTCAGAGGTAGAAGACCCAACTAATCCACGTGCGGACTCCTGACCCAGAGAATCTGTAAAATAATAAAGGTGTGTCATTTAAGCTGCTATGTGTATGGTTATTTGGTACACAGCATATAAAATTAACACAAACAGGTGCACTTCATATGTAGTATCTTACACCTCCAGTGTATGGGAGAAATACTTTGAATCCTATGCATAGAAAGGGAAAGGTCTACACTAAGCCTATTCATTCTTCCCACCCCATGACAACAGTCCTCTGCGTGGCTTCCCTCCTCTGCAGAGAGAAAATCAGAACCCTGGACACCTGGGCCTGCAGCCTATGAAACCAGACTCACCAATGACAAACAAGACCTCAGAGCTTTCCTGACATTCCTAGCATCAGGACTCCAAAGCAGAAATGTGGAGAAAATCAGAGTGAGTGTTTAATAAAGCAAAAGACCAAAGTAAGGTTCTGCCCTTCAAGCTAGAGAGACTCCCACCACCCGGCCCCAGCTAGACCTTCTGATTCTGATACAACCCCATCAAGCAAGGCTAATGCCGGTGAGTCCTGTCTGTAACTCAAATAGAAACAGCATTTTTCATTGTGGGCTTCACAAGTCCAACATAATCAGGCCCCTGATCCATTGGTCCTGTGTTTCTACACTATTATCACACTTTTTTAGTACTAGTACTTAATTTGTTTCCTCTTGCCAAGGGGCATTTGCACATGCTGGCCCCTGACACAATGTTTGCTCTGACTTTCAAATAACTAATTCCTTCTTCAGATCTCAGCTCAGGTGACACTGCTCCAAAGAAGCCTGTCCTTACTTCTGTAATTAGATTTAATGCCCGATGACAGGCCTTCAGGGTATAACTCTCACCTATTCAACACTTGTCACAGCCTAACTGTCCATTGGCCTGTGCGATTATTCGCTTAGGGCAAGTGTCCCTTACTCGCCTCTTTCTGAGCCATAGGGCAGGAACCAGGACACATTTTGGCTTCTTGGCTTACCATTAAGTTGGCAGCACTGAACCTAGAATGGGCACATACGTAGTACAGGTTCAGTAAACATGCATTCAACAAAGAACTGAATAAAACATATTTGTGTAAGATAATTAAGGAAAAGATGAGCCCTGGCCTGAGAGTCAGGAGGTCTGGGTGTGAACCAGCTTTCCACTCAATTGCAGTGTGACATAGAGGGAGCCAGTTTACCCCGTGCTTGTGAGTCTTTAGATCCCTCATTCACTGACAATGTCATCGGCATGATTTGCTGCTTGTTACTGACATTGTCACCACTGTTCTTTCCTTCACTGTGCCTCTTCAAGGAAGCAATGTTGGAAAGAGCTTTGAAATCCTGCTTTATTTCCTCCGAGCTCCACAAATGCTCCAGAAAAACTTCTCAAAAGGACCACAGGCTGCATGTAAACCACAGAGTCCATTGGGGCCGAAAGTTCAAAGGTCATATTATATGTACAATGGTCCTCATAGTCATCTGGGAACAATAACTAAAATATATAAATTACCAAAGCGAGATGGCCGACTGCTGTATCCATGGAAACAGATGTTGGCTTGGCCAAAGTGCTTTATAATGATTATGATTAATCATCCTTGAAATCACTGTTATTTATTGGTGTAGAACTGATGGAACCATGTTGGAAGGGCTATATTATACAGTTTTACAAATTTCCAGTTGCTAGAGCTAGGACCCTGGCCATAAAATAGCGAAATGTTCTTTAAATCGTACTCATTAAATACCAGTCAAAGAGAACAAGAAAATATAAAAGCTATAGCCTGGAATAAGAGTCAATAAAAACAGTTTGCCAACACAAGGCACTAAGGGTCAAAATACATTTTCTTCCATGCTTCATACAAACGTAGTGCTAAAAAAATACTTAAAGAAGTGGGAACACTTCTTTGTGAGTTTTTTCTAAATCTTATGCACAACGCTGCTTTATCTGTGTTTAAGTCAGAATCATGTCTGGGGAAAAGTTATGGCTTCATTTACTGTTAGCTCTTCCTTTAGCCAATCTTCCTTGTCACTAATATTTTTCCACTTTTTCTGTTTTATGGATATTCTGAAGTTAGATCGCTTTGTACCTTATTGCTTAAGGGTGATTTATTTTAATTTGATCATATGTTTAATTGAAGGATGACAGAGTTTGGGAAAAGTCTTTATTTATACTTGTTTTGGATGGAACTCAAGGGCACTTTGTGGAGACAGTGGACATCTGGTTCTTTTAGAAACAACTTAGCTCCCTCATATCCTCCTCACCCTCTTTCCCCACATTGACCAGTAAGCTCAGTAGGTACTTAACCAAGCATGCACATTACTTTCCCTCGCATGTGTAGTGACTATACCTGAGACAGAAGACTACAAAGGATGTGCCAGCAGACCCAGAGGCCATTGTAAGCTCATGTGCATTCCTAACGCATGTTTTCCCAGAACACATCCCACTCCTTAGATACATGCAGCATTGTTTTCAGTGATAACAGAGGGCTGAGAGAAGGGGCCAGAGCCTCAGGGGCTGCTAATGGAAGTCTTTCCTAAGCACGTTCATAAAGCTACTGCCATTTCATTCTTGATCTAATGCCACAAGTGAACAGCAACCCCTGGGCCCTGGGCTATGCTCTTCAAACAGCTCTGGGATGATTCTGCACAATGCTCGGATTGTCAATGGGGTGGGGCAGCTGGAGAGAGTTGGAGTGGGTGCTGGGAGTTTGCTATAGCAGCCATGTAGGATATGTTCCAAGTACCAGGTGTATTAGCCACTGTTGATGTGGAGAGAGGCTCTGAGGTGTGTGTACAGCCATAATGACCACTCACTGCCAGTCTTCCTATACTCAATAGACCTGAGAAATGACCCAGCATGCTTTGTGCAACTGGAAAGGACACAGCAATAATGGGCGATTGGAAACTGATAAACAAATAAAGCAAAAATGTTTCAAAGGAAGCGAGATTTGTGACTATTCTCCAGTCATTTTGACTAGAGAGTTCTTATATTACAGCATAGAAGGGCAAACATGAAGAGCGTATGTTAAGTATTTAAATATGCAGGAGGCAGGGGGCTGACCCAAGGAGGCATGTGGGACTTCTGTATCTTCAATTCAGAGAATTGAGACCTACCTCTAATGGTCAATTACCAAACCTTCTGAACCAATCAGAGCTGAGAATTATCATTCTCTGTTTTTAAATTGCCTCAGAAAGAAGACTCTGTGATATAATTTCAAAGCGTATTCCAGAGATTGATTATAAAATGTAATAAAGAAAAGTGACAATTTGATGTAATCTCTCCTGGTGGTGCTCCATTGGGGATGACTTTTCCCCCTGAGACACGTGTGTGAACATCTGGAGAGGTCTTTTATTGTCAAAACTGGTGGGGAAGGCGGGTGCTACTGATGTCTAGTGGGTAGCGGCTAGGGATGTTGCTAAACCTCCCACAATGCACAGGGGAGCCCCACACAACAAATAATCATCCATCCCAAAATGTCAATAGTACCAAGGTTGAATAACCCTTATCTAGACAAATAACCCATGTGACTAAGTTATTCCTCTATGATGTAGTTGAGTAAGGGCAAAAGACTCATAGTTTGAATAATTGGACTAATCATTAAAGGCAGCTATGTGGACAATGCCTTGGTCACAGACCATTGTATTAATTTCATTGCAGGGTAAGATTGATAATTATTTAAGTAAAATTAACAGAAATTGCCCAACATGCAGGCAGACCCTGCCTTTACAAGGGTCACTATTTGAGAGGCGACAAGTGACAGACACGTAGAATACCGTATAGGTGTTTTAGAGAAGAAAACAATCCATTTTACTTGGGCGTCAGGAAAAATTTAATTTGGAAAGATGAATTTGAACTCAAGCTTATTATGCTTTATTTTCTAATAATGCAATTTGGCCACACTCTGGAACTCTTAATTTAAATAATACCAAGCACTCTTCTAAATATTTTACATTCATTATTTCATCATATACCCAAACAATCCTATGAAGTAGGAACTATTCTCATCTTAGAGATGAGACAGCATTCTAGTGGGGACCTGATTTTTTCCAGAGTGAGTGTGTAACTGCTATGCCACACAACCTCTTCAGTAGGAATGGGGTCACGTGATTTGGGCCAGAGGCATCACCTCCCAACCATTAACCCTTTACTCCACAGGGAGGAGGCTTTAAGATCCTTACAGCACCAACATTCATTATTCTAACACCAAGAAAAAAACAATTATTTCACAAGATAATCATCTTGGGGTAAGCGCCACACTGTGGAGGGAAACGGGTCTTCAAATAATCATAGAAATGGTAACATCTAAACAGCTATTTGGGATATTAACTCTAAGCTATTTGGGATATTAACTCTAAAAGGAATCTTAGCCTATAGTCTGCAAATGGGGCAAAAATAAAATCTCCATCACTCCCTCCCCAAGGTCAACTCAATTTTATCCTGATTGTACAAATATGGTCTAAACCTCACGTTCATTTCATTCATGCATTCACTCACTCATTCATTCATTTAACAAATATGTACTGATTATCTACTGTGTTCTGGGCAATGAGCTGAATACTTGGAGTATAGCAGTTATCAACTAGACACAAAGCCCTTACTCTCATGGAACTAATCAATGAAAATGGAGCCTGGAGAATAAAAGAGTTCCTTGTAAATAAAGTAGGCATAATGTTTCTTATCTTTGAATTATTGGAATTATTGCCATCACCATTCATCTGAACTTCCAATTTATACCTAATCTTACTACAAAATGCTCAGTGTTTTCCCATATTTGTTTTTCAAATAGATATAGTCATGGCATCTGGAAGGCATGAATAAAATTGAAAGAATAACATTACCTAACTCTTTCCGAAGTATTTAAATAACGTATGAAAATGTATTAAGCTAAAAGATACTAATATGATATTCTTATCTCAATGCCCTTATTTTTCAGAGAACTTCTAGATTTCATTCCAATGTATAGTACCTAAAATATTTTCATAAATGTATTCCTGAAAATATATATCAGGCTGAGCGATTTTAAAAGCAATTTCATTTTATATCATGCATCTTTTTCCATGTTCCAATTTAGAGATCTCAAGTGAATAGCTTTGCTACATCACTTTAACTGTAATAAGGAAGTTTTTTTTTTATCATATCCCTTGACAAAACCATTTACTCTACCTTTATTTGTTTGTTTATTTTGCTCCCTGCATCTAGAAGACGCTATTTTTTCTCTTCACCAACCAATCTGCAACCCTCCCTTTAAAACCTTAGTTGAGATGATTTCATTTATGTATATGTGATTATTTTCATATTTTGCTCTACTCCTAAAAAGATTTGAAGCAGCCTATAGTAAGACACATAGAAATTGACCCACTAGCATCAGTTAAAAGTGAGGAAAGAGAAGAAAGTAAAACAGGAGTGGAGGTGAAGTAGAGCCAGGAATGGATCTAAAATGCATAGTGTAAGAACCTACAAATGTGTAGTAGGTGGGCTATAAATCTGGTCCTACCTTTTCTGGCAGCCAACATGCAAAGAAAAATCTTAGTTACACAGTTCACATTGTCCATGAGATAGTAACAATCCATAATTCCCAGGGAAGTCTAATCATTCTTGATACTCAGACCAGATAGGAACTATCCCTAAGATCCTCATAAATAGGAGATATAATGAACCACCACCACAGCTTCTTTGCAATTCCTCCAACAAGAGCCATGGGAGCTGCTTGTTTAAAAGACTCTGATTTAGGCTAATGGCAAAAGACAGAGAAAAGGTGTTCTTCTGGAGAAGGGGAGCGAGAAGGCGGGTATGGCCAACTCCACAAAAGCAGTGTTCCTGACTCTGCAGATCAGCTTTGACCCAGGGATTTCATTTAGAGTCTCAGGAGGTGAATGAACTTAGCAATTCTCTCTAAACAGCATTTCTCCTAGCTTTCAATCGATACTGTGTGGTGACAACAAATGCATTGAGAGTGACTATTCTCTGGGCCATTGAGTTCATCATCCAGCGCCCAAGTAGAGCCCAGAGCAGAGGCTAGGGCTCATCTCCTTTTACAGAAGCTGGGGATCCATGAAGGTACAAGTCCAGTGGACATCTAGGCCACCCTACAAGGTGAGCAGAGGAAGCGCTGGCAAGAAAGGCCAGGGTTATTCTTGGACAATTGTTTGGACTCCAGCGGAGATCCACACGAATAAGGAGTTGAGGTCCCAAAGTTCTACTCCTTTGGGATGAGCCTGAATCAGCCAAAGATAACCAGACAGCCATCTCAAACAAAATGAAACATCAACATCGCACTGAAAACATCTTTCGCTTTGAGCAGAATACTCCCTATTGTATATTCCAAGATAAACCATCGTGAACTACATATCGAGGAAATAGTAACAAGTTGTATGGGATTTTCATGTATTTACAAACTAGCTAAAAGATGAGAATATCTAGCAAAGACAATATCTTGCTTGGAAAAAGGAAAAAAAGCAAATGAAAAGACAAAAAGTTTCATCAGTGGCCTTTCTTTTAGACAATAATTGGCCAGCAGGGTCAGAGGCCTGTTCAGGCCACTCCGTGCTTTAAATAATACTATGAATATTATGCATAGAAGGAATGTTTGTGCTACCTTTGTCTATAGCCAGGAGAGGAACAGGCTAAAGTCAGCTTAACCAGATCATTAGGAGCCTAGTTTTACAGAAAGGAAACCGAAACACAATCCTTTGTAACCCCAAAGGCTATGGTCAGCCCATGCCAAAAGATGGTTCCCATTGGCTCTAATCTGAGCAGAACCATAATAGGCCAGTTTTATGAAAGTATCTATACCTGGGGTTCTGTCTAGAGAGTGCTCATGCTCTTCAAGCAGCCAAATGTACAGAAGGACAAAGATGAAGAAATTGTCAATAAATGCAGCAGCAATCTGATATCTCTAACATATTTTGCTCCGAGAGAATGAAGCCAAGAGCAGTGGTCTGTAAAGAAATAAGCTTTGCTTGACGTTTTCTGTTCCACATATAAAACATTGACCTATGAAAACTAAACTTGTAATTTGACAATCAAATACCTAACATATAGTTTACTGCTATTGTCCAATAAAAGAAGGCTATAATTTGGAACAGGTAGCATTGTCCTTTTAGAATATGGAATAAATTATGCCATTCATCCAATCAAGGGCGACTGTACTTATTATATAAATAATGGTGGGAAGGGGTCCTTGAATGGCTTGAGAAAGAATAAAAGAAAAACCCTTCTTAGAATGTAACTATATTGTCTAATACAATAGCCTAACTCAGATTCTGACAAGAATTATGTTTTTAGATAAGCTTTTTGAGGTAGTGATCAATTTGAAATAAGTTTCTAATTATATGAGGTTCTGAGTGGTCATGTGAGATTTTTTGTTTCATGTGATACCTCATTAACCTCACTATGGAGGTTATCAGTTGTTCCACTCTCTAATATGTGGAAATTAGATTCCCTCTTGAGAGTTTAAATAGTTCTCAGCTAATCAGAGGCCACCTCACACACTTGAAAACCACTTTCAACCTGTGTTAGTTTGCTAACGCTGCCATAAGAAAGTAATTTCATTACCTCTGTAAAGACCCTATTTATAAAAAAGGTCATATTCTGAGGTACTGAGTTATGAGTTCAACGTGTCTTTCGGGGAGAATACAATTCAACCCATAACCCAAACCTAACTGGACTTATTCTGAAGAGTTGAGGAAGAGTCTTTAGAACTGGCTGCTTTCTTTACCTTGCCCATACACCTGTAAGTGACCCTGAAACTGAAAAACAGTGACTTTTCTGTTCTCCACCATGAGAAAGGGACAGTTTTATCATTCCTTGAGGACCCAAGACATAAACCATGGCACATGTCCCTCTGTTCTTTTCCACAGATGAGAGACCACAGGAGGTAGTGATTGATTGTCCAGAACCTAGAATCACACTGCCCAGGTTCAAATTCCAGCACCACCACCCACCAGCTGTGGGAATTCAGACAAGTATTTTACTGTCTCTGATCTGTAGTTAACTAGTTTTTAAAATGGAGATGATAATAATAGAACTTCCTCACAGGGATGTTTTGAGTTTTAAATGAGTCAATAGGTATAAAGCACTTAGAACAGGGCCCGGTACACAGGAGCCCTATGTTAATGTTACATATTTTAAATTATTTTAAAGTTAGATATTTTAAATAAAGGTATCAGTTTTAAGTAAGAGGAGTAAAATGCTCACCATCTCAAGAGAAAATTGATTAACAAGGAAGCTAGATTTTCTACATGAACCCCCTTAATAACCCTCATTCTATATCCACTCTAGCTAGTTGTGATTCCTTTTATTCTTAATGCCCTTCCTTAATTAATAATTATAAGAAGCCTCTCAGTCACGTTTCCACTCACTCTGCTCATCACATCGTGTTGCTCAATTTCACCAACATAACTCTATTAGAAAGGAATCGTTTCTTGGACTAGTGTCTTCATGTCTAAACAACTTGCTTCCAGGTTGCTATAGGCAGGTATCTCAAAACATAAGCCATGTTTTCCATTTCTTCTACATCCTATAAAACTTAAAACAGTATAATGCACATAAGCAGGTGCTGGATAAATCCCAAGTGATTGGAAGGTAAATACAAAGTTAACCTAGGCACTAAGAAGAGAATCCTTTATTACAGACAAGTTTGCATCCGAGGATCATTTTTGTGAATCATTATTGTTCACAAATGTTCAGAAAATTCCAGCAAGGGCATAAAATACAAAACCTAAGGAAAGATTGTGGCTGGAAAGACTTGGCTTCAGGCCTAACATTGCTTTATCATGGTTCTGGCAGGTAATCAATAGGAAACTCTGTTGCATAGACACAAATCATAATTGGGTTTTCATCAGTCCTGTGCCAAATCTGTGCCTGCATGAAACCCAGGATCCCAGTGCCAAGATGCCTTATCAGTCCATATGCAAATATGCCTTTTGATGAAATCAAAGAACAGCGGAATTCAGACGAGATTGCAGACTGGTACAGCCAAAGCTAGGTAGATATTTAACTCTTTATATTAGACAATTACTAAAGAATGACTGCAAGAGGATGCATTTCTCATGCAAGTCTTCTCCTTCGATGCTCAAAGGGATTCAGAAATGGGAATTCAACTCACAAAGGTCATTCTCTCTAAGAGCCCAATCAAAGAATCTTTTCTAAAATCCATGAGAACTTTATCTGAAATATATTGGAAGACCATTAGCTAATACTAAATAGAAGCTTTGTATACATAGTTTCCTCAAGGCAAAAGGGAAAAAATGCTATTAAGTCTATCACCTCTAAATATTTAAAAACAGGACAAATTATTCAACTTCCATCTTTCCACAAATGTAACACACCTGAAACTCAAGATAGTTGCAATTGAATAAATTTAATTCTATGCTCATTTATTTTGAGGACTGATGATTAGAATAAAAAGCATAAGTCAATTTATAGACTTACAAGGATCTATACTTGTGAAATTCTTCTGAACGTTGCTTAAAATATTCTTTTTTAGATCAATCATCAGAACTTTTTTTAAGTCTCTAGAGACTGAATTGCCTGAGAGAAAATGTTATCTAGATATTTGCTCAACAACCCAGACAGCCTCTTCCCCAACCTACAACATACTCACAAAAAAAGATTCCCTACCAGCAATGTCCAACAAGGTAGTCCATATCTACACGTATATGTGGCTATTTAAATTTAAATCAATCAAATGTAACTAAAATAAAAAATTCAGTTCCATACTCATTTTAGCTACATTTTAAGAGCTCGATACCACATGTGGCTAGTCACTACAGTATCATACAGCACAGGTATAAAACATTTCTATAATTACGGAATGTTCCATTGGACAGCTCTGTAAGTCTACACAATTCCTTTCATATTCAGAAAGATTTGAGCTTTTTGTCATCACAGAGGAAGGGGTCCCTTTTCTCCCTGGTTCTCCTGAGAATCCCATTCTCACTAAAGCCAAATCTCTTCCAAATAGTAAAGAATAAACTTTTTTAAAAATGGCACTGAAATAACTGCATAATTACACGCAAAAGAAAGAAATTGGACCACTTTCTTATACGAAACACAAAAATTAACTCATAGACCACAGACCTAAATGTAAGGCTAAAACTTCAAAAATCTTAGAAGAACACATAAGGGTAAATCTTCATAACCTTGAGTTAGACAATGGTTTCTTTTTTAAATTACAGTTCAATATTATACTTGTTTCAGGTATACAACATAGTGATTTGACATTTATATATATACCTTACAATGTGATTGCCACAATAAATTTTAGACAATGGTTTCTTGGTATGACACCAAAAACACAGGCAACAACAAGAAAAAGATAAATTAGACTTCACCAAAATTAAAACCTTTTGTGCTTCAAAGGACATCATCAAGAAAATGAAAATACAATCCACAATATGGGAGAAAATATTTGTCAAATCACATATATAAAAAGGGATATATCTCTAGAATCTTTAAAAAACACTCTTATGACTCAGTGGTAAGAAGACCTATAACCTAAATGATAAATGAGCAGCGTTTGAACAGACGTTTCTCCATAAAAGAAACACAAATAACCAATAACACATGAAGACATGCTTAACATCATTAGCTATAATGAAATCCAAATGAAAAACCACAATGAGATACCACTTCATACTCACTAGGATGTCTATAATCAAAAAGACAAATAATTGTAAGTGTTGACAAGGACATCAGAAATTGGAACTTTTTTACATGGCTGGTGGAATGTAAAATGGTATAGCTGCTTTGGAAAACAGTTTGGCAGTTCCTCAAATTGTCAAACATAGAGTTACTATATGACCCAGCAATTCTTATCCTAGATAGACACCTAAGGGGAATGAAAACATATACTCACTCAAGAGCTTGTACACAAATGTTTATAGCAATGTTATTCATAATATTCCCAAATTGGAAACAATGCAAATGTCCATCAACTGATGGAGATATAAATAAAATGTGGCCTATCCATACAACGAAGTATTATTCATTAAAATGTAATTAGGTATTGATACAGGCTACAACATGGCTGAATCTTGAAAATATTAAGCTAAATGAAAGAAGCCAGTTAGAAAAGACTACATTTTATATGATTCCATTTATATGAAATTTTAGATCAGGCATTGTTTATAGAGATATAGAAACAGAATAGATTAGTAGATGGCATCGGGGGAAATGAGGAGTGACTGGTGATACATATAGGGTCTCCTTTGGGGATAATGAAAATGTTCTAAAATTGATTGTGGTGATGTTTAAAAAACTGTGAAAATACTAAAAACCACTAAATTGTATACTTTGGTGAATTTTATGGTATGTGAATTATATAAAATTAAAACTGTTCTTTAAAAGAAACAGATTCTAAGATTATTAAAATTTTTTTCATAACAACCTGGGGATGTAAATATTTTTTATACAACTTAAAAATACTTGCTCACAAAAATGGTCAAAATTTTCAGTAATTTTGCAGGAAACCAAAGAAAGGGATATATATTTGGCTCGATCTTTTGCAAACTGACTACAAAAAATAAAACTTTAGTTTTTATTTCTTATATATTTAAGTATATTTCATGCAGTGCATGAAAGAAATTCTGTAATTCAAAGAAAACTGTTCCACAATGACACCAGCAAATAGCAGATTAAGAAGAGTGTTTGGTTTATGTCAACTTTCTTATAGCTTCCTTATGCAATCCATCTTGAAAAATGAATCAGTTGGCACCAGGTAATATAAAGAGAAGCAGAGCCTTTCGGCTCATGATTAATATCCTTAGAGGGCCTCAAAATTAGAATTTTGATATTACTTCCAAATGAGTCTATAATACAGTCACAGAGGTACCAAAGCATACTATTAGGATTAAAAAAAATGTTGTGCATCCTGTGAGAGTTAATTTTATGCGTCAACTTGACTAGGCCATAAGGTACCCAGACATTTGACCAAACATTATTCTGGGTGAGTCTGTAGGAGCGTTTCTAGATAAGATTAACATTTGAATGGGTACACTGGGTAAAGCAGAATGCCTTCCCTAATGTTGGTGGGCCTCATCTAATCAATTGAAGATATGAAAAGAACAAAAAGGCTGAGTAAAAAGGAACTGCTCCTGCCTGTTTATGCTGGGACATTTGTCCTTTCCAGACTTTGTGTTCAGACTAAAACATTGGCTCTTCTTGGGACTTGAACCTACTAGCTTTTGAACTAGAACATACGCCATCATCAGCTCTCCTCATTCTCAAGCTTTTGGACTTAGATTGGAACTGTATCATTGGCTTTCCTGGGTCTCCACTTTGCCAGCAGCAGGTCTCGGGACTTCTCAGCCTCCATAGTCATGTGAGTGAATTCCTTAAAATAGGAATGATGATAGATGATAGATAGATAGATATCCCTAATAAATATCATTAATTTTGTGCTATTCTATCAGACGACAATACTTACAATAGTCTATGAATAAATATTGTCAATAGTTTAGTTATATTGTTGATAGTATAGTTATATCACATTACATAGTGTTGTATGTGCATTAAAAATATTTTTCATGGGCCGGCCCAGTGGCTCAAGCGGTTAGAGCTCCATGCTCCTGACTCCAAAGGCTGCCGGTTCGATTCCCACATGGGCCAGTGGGCTCTCAACCACAAGGTTGCTGGTTCAACTCCTTGAGTCCCACAAGGGATGGTGGGCTCCGCCCCCTGCAACTAAGACTGAATACGGCACCTTGCGCTGAGCTGCTGCTGGTATCCTGGATAGCTCAGTTAGTTGGAGCGTGTCCTCTCAACCACAAGGTTGCTGGTTTGACTCCCACAAGGGATGGTGGGCTGTGCCCCCTGCAACTAGAAAAACGGCAACTGGACCTGGAGCTGGGCTGCGCCCTCCACAACTAAGACTGAAATCAGGACAACAACTTGAATGGCACCCTCCACAACTAAGATCCAAAGGACAAAAACTTGACTTGGAAAAAAAGTCTTGGAAGTACACACTGTTCCCCAATAAACTCTTGTTCCCCTCCCCCAGTAAAAAAAATAAAATAAATAAATATATGTTTTTCATTTCATAGCATATATACTAAAATTTTTGTAACCTTATTTTGGCTTTCCTAGAAGTTCTAACCTATAAGAATCTTACATAATAGTAATGATCCAATTTTTTTCTCAAGCTTTGAGAAACTCTGGTGGAAAAAAAAAAAACCTGTATAAGTCAGAACACTTATCTAACCACTAATTTGTATGATCTTGGTTGAACCCTGACTCTGTTTGTGCTTCCGAGTCACCAGTGGACAATGATGGTGATAATTCCTGCCTTTCTTTATTAATATGGTCCTTATGAAGATCATATAAGAGATAAGAAAAATGCTTTCAAAGATAAAGCAGTATACAGTAGTGATATAGTTTTACTGTGTTTAGTTTTAATATTATTAATATTTTAGCATTAACTGAAATCTCTCTAATGACAAGAGAAGGAAAACCTTAATGGTCAAATGAACTAGAATAAAATCTATAAGGTAGAATAAAATTTGAGCAAATTAAAATTGTAGAATGCAAAAAAATCACTAGATCATTTTCTGCATCTTTAGTTTACAGTGTAATGTGGAATGTGGAGTATACTTGTTATATTCATGGAGCAAATGAGCTATTAAATTAATTTCATGTAAACAAACCAGATAAGAGGCAGCATGTTTATTGACATGGAAAGCCGCTCTACTCTTATATAAATAACTACCAAACAGATGCTTATAAATGTAATGTTTTTCATGTAATGCCACCAAAGAAAGCCTGACTCACAAAGAGGAATCACATCATTTGAAATTGCCAAAAACTTTGAAGCTAGTGCCAGGTGGAGCATACATGCCTAGTTAATATTTGTAGACTGATTAGGGGAAAAAGCGTTTATGTATAAATAAGAATATTGACTATAGGAACATGCAGATAATTCTTTCGCTCAGTATTTCAATACCATGTCCAGTTTGGAGCCTGAAACATAAGTGAATGGAGAACTTGGAGTGGTTCCAGAGAAAAGCAATGAAAATGATTAAAGAATTGGAAATGGGGTCTATAAATCATGGGGCTTATTTAACCTGAAAGAAAAAGCTACATGACTCCTCCAGATTCTGATATCTGAAACTTAGAGATGGTGAGATTTGCCATGACCCATCCACAGAGCTGTGAGAGCAGAAAGAAATCCAGAAGCAACAATAATATATATTTAAGTATTACTATTATGTCTTGTGATTTTCAAAACAACCAACAGCAACCCTGGGACAAGGAGGGTGTGCACCAATTCAACCCACAAACATGTATCAAGGGCCACTGAGGGTCGGGGATTGCAGAGAGCAAGTAGGGTAGGGCATAATCCCTAACCTCCAGCAGTCTCAAGTAGACTAACATGTTAAGAGAGAAGCAGGATGTCCGGAAATATTCTGTATCAAAGAAAATGCGAAGTCCCTTAGTGACTCTAAGGAAGGCACGATCAAGTTTGCTTAGCAGGATTAGGTGGAGAGGCAGCTGCTTCCTGGGAGTCAATGCTGCAAATGAGTCTGTTGCACAGAAAAAGGCAAGAGGGCCTTAAGGCCATTCTATGTGAACACAAGAGCAAGCAAAGAAAATCGAGGCGAGAGCCAGTGAGAACCTGAACCAGTTAAGAAGGCAAGAGCAGATATGAGAAATGTTATCACATCATTTTGCCGATGAAGAAACTGAGGCTCAAAGGTCTCAGTGACTTGTGTAAAGTTAGCATAGCAGAGCTGGGACTTGACCCACTGTTCCCAATTTTGAGTCTGTTAGCGCTCTTTACAAATCCTTGTTATTCATTTAGCAATCCTAACATGACGTGGTTTGTCTGGTAAATACATCTTTCCATTGGAAGTGAAGCTGTTAGCAATAGAAATATCCATCTTGTTGGAGGATTTGGTGGGGGGAGGAGGAGATGATGTCATCATAGTCTCATAGTCACATGGTGCAAAGTCACTGAGTTCTGTAAACACATACAACACACACACGCACAGGAGTTACTTATAAATATAGTTTAATTTAGCCAGTCATTTAATAAAGAATAAAGCATCTCATCTTTATTTGTTCTGTTAAACCCTACATAGCAAAGTCAAGAGATACAAATGGGAATTCAATCATTTTCAATTTTTTATTTTAAACCGAAACAAAATGCACCACCATACTCGCTGTCAGTACAAGTGCTTTCTGTTATTGCTCCTGCTGTAGCCTCAAGGCTTTCTTCTCTCTCGTGTTTTAAACGGAAATGTTTCACATGTCTTCAGTCTAACAATTATAAAAAAAAAATTGTTCTGTATCAACATACACAAAATTTGGGTAGAGAGGCAGGTTGTTGGATTCCAGGCAAATCACAATAGAAAACAGGAGTCAGTGTCTTGGATGGTTGGTAATTTAATTTATTTTATTATAATATTTGGTTTCTTTATGCTCCATGGCTAGCAAAATTACCTCGAGTTTCTGGATTTTAAGAATCTAGAATTGCTTAAACCTGAAGTTTTCTGTCTTACTAATTGACTGAAAATTAAGAAAAATGTATTTCCCATTCCTTTTAGTTTTGTTCTGAAGTTTCAGTGGAATAAATTTCACAGAAAACAAGTATTAGGGAAAATATAACAATTCCTCAAGGCATCCTCATGTTTCTTAGAAGGTTCTCAGGTAACCTCCCAGTTAAATAGGTTGCTCTAGAAAACCTCACACCAATATTCCTACCTGACCACATTTTCAAAATGATCTTCTTTTATCCTGCCACATAACTGAAAATCACCTTTTAATTGGAGAAGGACGTTCCTGGTTCAATTTCCCAAGTGTCCTAATTACAATTATATCCAATTTTTAGGTAGCAGCTCAAGGACACGAACACTGCCCCTTCAATTCTGCTTGTCTTCCTTTCCTTGCAAGGAAGCTCTATAATAAATGAGGAACCCAAAATTGTGCCAGTGTTCACATCTGCTTGTGATCACTTCTACACACTTGCCTGCAGGAAGACACTGGAAAGTCACTGAAAAGCAGGGCAATTTCTTAGCCATTAGTTGGTAAGAATCCCAGATGCCACAGTATGATTTAAAACATGAACGTCATAACCTAAATGTTCTCAGAAGGTATTAGTCTCCCCAGCCCCCTTTCAGTCATTTTCCTTAGAAAGAGTGGAGGCATCTAAAAGCGAATAGTTTCGAGTATAAGTTTGAGTACATGTTTGAACTCTTGTCTTCGTGTCAAGCTAACTTAAAGCTAACTTAAAGAATTGAAAAGTTCAGTCTCATCCTATTGGTGAGCACTGATCAGGTCTGACACCACTGAGGAGAGTATGTGAGTTGAGAGACTGACACTGGCTGGTCTCCAAGCACTGGCAGGAATGGGTTTCCCAAGGATGAGGGTTGGAGGCAGAAGCCCCTCTCTACTAAAGCTGCAGGTGTCGGAGCCAGAGGAGTAGTATGAGCCTCTATCCAAAAGAAAATGGCTCGTTTTAAAGGTGGATGTGTCTGAACAACTCATCCAGGTAAGAACATCCTCAGGTAAGAAACAGGACCTGGAGAAAAGAGAGAATAAGACAAGCAGGAGGATGATTCAGAAAATTGCATAGAAGGTTTTTATAGTGTGTTGTGGGGACGGGCTGGACTTATTTAAAGGTCCATGGTTGGAGCTGACCTTGCCTCCTGAGAACCCCTCCCCTAGCAGGCTGGATCTGAGTTTGCCCAGATTGGTGCTCTCCCAGGTCAAGGATGCATTCTCATGACTGCTCTGCGAGCTTTATCCTTTCCTTCTGTTGGGTAAATGGGAGCTCTTTCAAGCTTATTCAGGCTGTTTCGGGAAAATCAACACTTATTCTCAGGCTCTAGTACAGCTGGTGGAATTTCAGCAGAGAGTCCAGGGCTAGTGAAGGACGATGGGAATGCACGTGAGGAGGACCAATGGACTTAGCCGGCGCAGGGACACCCCACTCAGTCTTGGCCCATGGGTTGGGAGAAAGGGCTCACAGAGGTCTTCAAGGTGACCTGAAATTCTCCCAACTGCCAGAATAATGGTGGTGCTAGGAGGTACAGAAGATAGTGGAAGGGGCATTCCAGGTCGAGGAAACGGTGGTGTTTTATATGTAAATTCCACAGTGGCTACTGAGCAGACCAGACGTGTGGCCTTTACAAGATACAATTATGAAAGCATTTCTCTCAAGATAGGCTCACTCTGGTTATCAATCGGTAAATTTGGGGAAGCCGAATGGAACCATAAGTGAACACCATCTTCCAAACTGTGATTTCAGTGGCCAGGCTCTCTTAGGGTCACAAAGGTTGCCTAAGTAAACAGGGAATGGTGCTTTGGCGGGAAGGATCAGCACAGGGAGTAAACCCTGATTCGGTTTGTTACGGAGGATGCCAGTGTCAGTCAGGGCAGGTTAGGTTATGTTGCAGGAAAAATGATCCCCAAATCTGAGTAGCTTAAAAGAACAAAGGCCCATTTCTCACTTGGGCTATTTGTCCATTAGGGTCTGGCCAGGGCCTCTATTGATTCTCACTCAGGAACCCAGACCAAGGGAAATTTCATCTGTGTGCTCCCATGCTGGGTCTGGCAGGGAAATAAGAACATGGAGAATCATCTACCAGCCCTTAAAATTCAGCCTGAGAGAGACATTTGTCAATTCTGTCTTCATTTCACTGGTCGTAGCAAGTCATGTGACCATGTCTAAACCTAAGGGGGCAGGCAGGGAAATACAATCCTTCTCCCAAAAGGAGAACTGAAAATATTTCACCAGTAACACTAATGACTACCAAATGCTCACTTGATACTAGGATGGCATCATGGCCATGGGTGGGGGAGGGGTCTGAAATGATGGTGTATCTGAACAGTTTACAGTTCAGTGGACATGCAGCAGTATCTCAACACTGCCATCACCACCACCACCACCACCTCAGTCCTCTCCTTGACCTGGGTATACATTTTAGGTGTCAATTTCAGTGGTAGGCAGCTTAATGGTCCCCCAAAGATTCTAATCCCTAGAATAAGCATGTTACCTTATATGGCAAAAGCAACTTTGAAGACACGATTAAGTTAAGAATCTTGGGATGGGGACCTATCATGGATTATCCAGGTGGGCCCAATGTAATCATGAGAGCCCTTACAAGAGGGAGACAGAAGTGTGAGTCAGAGAAAGAGATTTGAAGATGCTGGCTGTGAAGGGGCCACAAGCCAAGAAATGAAGGTAGTCTCTAGGAACTGGAAAGAGGAAGGAAATAGAGTCTCTACTAGAGTCTCCAGAAAGAACACAACCCTGTTTATACCTTGAATTTAATATAGTTAGAGCATTTTAGACTTCTGAATTCCAGAGTGGTGAGAGAATAAAATTGTGCTGTTTTAAGCCACTAAGTTTGTGGTAATTTGTTCCAGTAGCAATAGCAAACTAATACAAGGTCCCAGAAAATGAGATGTAATAGGAAAATCCTCAGATGACCGATTTCGGAATGGGAAGGGCTGGATGACAAGAAGCATTGTTACAAAACTGCAGGGTTCATACACGATGAATGTAAAATCCATTGCCAACACTCAAACCCATTGACCCAAGAGGGCAGGTGGCCCCAAGTCCAAAGGTATCTTTAGTGGAAGAACTTGGTCATGTCATTTAATTAGTTTGAAATAAATAAAACACAACTCCAAATGTGCAATAAAGCAAGAATTCCTTCTTGCTTTTCTTCCTCCTAACTTTCCCCTCTGCAATTCCCTTCTCTCTCTTGGCCTCCACTCCTTTTCATTTCAATGTAACCCAGTAGTAAAAGCCAAAACCAATCAAGGTGCGATCCTAATTTAAACACTACCATTTGCAGAGCATTGCATAGTTTCAGCATGTGAAGGTATCTTAAAAAGATACTGCAAAATAAAGAGGCAACCAACTGAATGGGAGAAGATTTTTACAAACAGCACCTCTGATAAGGGGCTAGTATCCAAAACATACAAGGAACTCATACAACTCAATAACAGAAAAACAAACAACCCAATTGAAAAATGGGCAGAGGACCTGAAAAGACATTTCTCCAAAGAGGACATACAAATGGCAAATAGACATGTGAAAAAATGCTCAACATCACTAATCATCAGAGAAATGCAAATAAAAACCACAATGAGATATCACCTCACCCCAGTTAGAATGGCTATCATCAACAAGACAAATAGTAACAAATGTTGGAGAGGCTGTGGAGAAAAAGGAACCCTCATACACTGTTGGTGGGAATGCAGACTGGTGCAGCCACTATGGAAGGCAGTGTGGATGTTCCTCAAAAAATTAAGAATAGAATTACTTTATGATCCAGCAATCCCTCTCCTGGGTATCTACCCAAAATATCTGAAAACATTTATCCATAAAGACACGTGTGCTCCAATGTTCATTGCAGCTTTATTTACAGCAGCCAAGACATGGAAACAAACAAAATGTCCTTCGATAGATGAATGGATAAAGAAGTTGTGGTATATATACACAATGGAATACTATTCAGCGGTAAGAAAAGATGAAATAGTACCATTTGTGACAACATGGCTGGATCTTGAGAGTATAATGCTAAGCAAAATAAGTCAGACAGAAAAAGTAAAGAACCATATGATTGCACTGATACGTGGTATATAAAATTGAAAACAACAAAAGAACAAGATAAACAAGTGAAGGAACAAAACTCATAGACACAGTCAATAGTTTAGGGGTTACCAGAGGGTAAGGGGGGAGGGAGGCTCTAGAAGGGGGTAAATGGGGTCTAATATATGGTGATGGGAAGAGAACTGACTGGGTGAGAGATATAGATAATGTATTACAGAATTGCACACCTGAAATCTATGTAACTTTACTAATAATTGTCACCCCAATAAAATTTAAATTTAAAAAAAAACAATAATAGGGTCAAAAGCACACCCAAAACTTAACTCTGCTCTACAACTTCCATCCAAGATTAATGGCCAAACACCTCTGGTGAGTGGGGACTTGCTGCCTCTCTAGCTAGCTCTCCTGCAGGGTCTAAGCTCCCACTCCCCACATAAGAACGCAGGACATGGTGAGGCCAAACAGGAACACCCATGGAGCCATAGATAGGGGAGTCATACCACTATAGTCTCACTGGCGGCAGAGACTAGAAGAAACAGGGAACAGGAGCCACATGATCTGCAACCCTCACTCCGTCTCTTGCTAGTTCAGCCACCATCTTCTTGCTAGCCCCCATTTGCTGCTAGCGTAGCCACAGCAGTTATATTAGTGGCCAATAGCTAACTGGTTACAGCAGATGGCCAACTAGCCACAGTTGATGGCCATTTACTACCTGAGCCAGCACCTTTCCACTTGAGGCCAAAGGCCTGGAAACTTCACTCCTGGCTCTGTCCCCACACTAATCCTTTCCCATTTTTGCACAACTGGAAGGCTTCAGATCAGTATAAGCTAAGATTAACTTATTCTCTTCGTGGTTAATACTCATTTGTCATTTTCCATCCCTGCAGAAGCCTAAGAATATACAAGGTCTGACAGTTAAGTTTGTGAACTTGCCACCATGCGCTTACATTGATAGCACTGTACAAACACCTTGGTAAGGTTTCAGAACCTTGATATATCAGTGTCTCACAGCTGTGTTCGTGTCGACGTGTGGTGGTGTCTTGCTGAGTGACATTCATTATTGTTGTTGAGTGTTTTGCAAAATTGTCTGAGCTTGAATTAGAGCAATGAACAAACATTAAATTTCTTGTTAAACTTGGCAAGAGTGGAAGTAAATTCAGGGACATGTTAGTCCAAGTTTGTGGGGATAATGCCATGAAGAAAAGGGCATAGTACAAATGGATTAAACATTTTTCTGAAGGGAGAGAACACGTCACAGATGAAGAGAGGTCAGGGTGGCCAGTAAGGAGCAGAACTGATGAAAACATTGCAAAAATTTGTCAAATTGTGTGTCAAAATCATTGGCTGACTGTGAGAAGCATAGCAGACCAAGTAAACATCAATAGAGAAACAATTAAATCTTAACTGAAAATCTTGGCATGAGAAAGGTGTGTGCAAAAATTGAAAACAACAAAAGAACAAGACAAACAAATGAAGAAACAAAAACTCATAGACACAGACTATAGTTTAGTGGTTACCAGAGGGTAAGGGGGAGGGAGGTGGTAGATGAGGGTAAAGGGGATCAAATATATGATGATGGAAAGATAACCAACTCTGGGTGGTGAACACATAATGTGATATATAGATGATGTATTACAGAATTATACAACTGAAATCTATGCAACTTTACTTACAATTGTCACCCCAATAAACTTTAATTAAAAATTAAAAATAAATGTAATAAAATGGTCCCAAAGGAGCTCACCAATGAACAAAAAGCAAAGGAGAGTCAAAGTTTGCCAAGACCTTTTGGAGAAGCAAGATGATGTTTTGGGCTGTGTTATAACTGGTGATGAAACATGAGTGTGCCAACACAACTCTGAAATAAAGTGTCAGAGAGCACAATGGAAGTCAGCCAACTCTCCACGACCAGAAACGTTCCATCAGTCCAAATCAAGAGTCAAAACAATGTTGCTAACCTTTTTTTGATATTAGAGGGATTGCTCATTATGAATTTGTACCAACTGGACAAACAGTTAACCAAATTTACTATTTGGAAGTGCTGAAAAGGCTGCGTGAAAAAGTTAGATGACCTGAGCTTTTCACCAACAATTCATGGCTCTTGCATCATGACAATGTACCAGCTCACAGGCACTGTCTGTGAGGGAGTTTTTAGCCAGTACACAAATAATTGTCCCTACACACCTGATCTGGCCCCCAATGACTTCTTTCTTTACCCGAAGATAAAGGAAACATTGAAAGGAAGGCATTTTGATGACATTCAGGACATCAAGGGTAATACCATGACAGCTCTGATGGCCATTCTAGTAAAAGAGTTCCAAAATTGCTTTGAAGGGTGGACTAGGTGCTGGCGTCAGTGCATAGCTTCCCAAGGGGAGTACTTTGAAGGTTACAATGGTGATATTCAGCAATGAGGTATGTAGCACTTTTTCTAGAATGAGTTCACAAACTTAATTGTCATACCTCGAATATACGGTGGGTGGAACGTAAAGTGGAGGAGGTGGTGAGTAAGGATGACAAAGTCACCATCTTTATTTTATTCTGTGGAGAAAATCTTAGGTCAGGGAGGAAGATGATGAGAAATAGTTAGAGACAGGCAAGACTTTTGTTTTATACCTCATAGCACCATTTCTTCCACCTCAGTTGCATTAGCGTTCCAGTCCATCACGTTTTCAGGACAAATGTGCTTTGAAACCCAATCATTTCCCTTTAAGGATGTGTTCCAAAAAAGATTTGATTTCTAGGAGAACAACCTGGATGGCTTCCCAGCTTCTTCTCAGTTCAGCCTTCAATCTCAGTGTGATTTCCTCATTCTCTTTGATATGAATTTTCAGACCACCATTGGGTGTAACTGGCACTCAAACACAAATTCATTCATTCCATCCAAAACCAATTCAAATGTTTCAACAATATTCCTCACTGTAGACTGGCCACGTCTTGATCCAATCCACTCACTAGACTTGAGAGTCCTCTCCTTCCAGCCATCAGAGCTACCACAGTAAAGTTTATAGGCTGGCCCTAAACAAGAGAGCCCAACTAACGGGACAAGTAGGAGCTGAAGTCCAGGACCAGCTCTGCTCTTGAAGTTGGGGAGCCCCATAGGAGGTGGCATCCACCCCAAAAGTAAAACATGTGGTTTTTCCATATAAAGGAATTCATTTAAGCCTTTTGGCCTAAGAGAAAAAACAGGTCTACATGACACATTACTGTTTTAGTCAAAAGGAGAGAGAATTTTGTCTAGAAGACAATGAGTTGAACTCTAGGACAATAACAAAACATGATTATATACAGAATAATACAACACATGCAAACAAGTGCCTGGAGTGTAGTACTCAGAACAATGATGGCTATTTGTTATTATTGTTAGTAACAATATTTTTACCATTATGTTCAGGGTATTAATATTTATGTAACTGACTTCAACAGACTTACTAATAAAACCATGGCTAATGTGCTATTATTTCAGTGTAAATTGAATGTAATGATTTTGATCTATAAAAGAAAACAAACTCTATCATGATATCTTTCTTTAAACATGACGCAAATATGGCAATATTTTCAGTTTTGTCAGAAGTGGGTGGGAAGGTACTCCAGAGTACCTTATTCTTGTTCATTTTCAGGAGGCTCAAAATATTTCATATAATAAGTAAATATTTTTATTTTATATAATAAGTAAATATTCTTATCTCCCCAAATAGGACAGACAGCCTTAACACTGGGAGTAGGAACAAGCACTAAGTCAGGTGCCTGAGATCTGGTCCCATTTATTCCTATGTGACTTTGAGCTGGTCAATTTACTACCTCTCTGACCAAGCATTTTCTCACCTGTAAAATACAAGAATTGAACTAGATGATCTCATAGGTTCTTTATGCTCAAATTTTATGACCAGGTCTACTTTTTGGCAGCTAAAAAAGATGGGGCTAATTTTAATGCATATTGTCTGTCCCCATATCTGGCATGTAACTGATTGCCAGTGCCTAGAAGCTAAAATAAAGGGTCAAAGATATGCCATCTGCTTCTATTACCAATTACATTGTGAATCTGCCTCAAGTTTAAAAAAAAAAAAAAAAAAAATCCGTGAAAAACAGCTTGGCAGGAACTGTGTTGTAAACAATATTGCCCCCCACACATTTATTGAATAATTCATAACCAGTATGTGATAGAAACATAACTTTTTAAACAACATTTTGCCCAAATACCTGGGTGTTCTGACATCAGTAACAAATGATTTAGTTGGCATTCCTTTGAAAATTACAGTGTTTAAAGATTAATGTCTCAGATTTAAATTTATTTTATTCTTATCAATTTTTCTTTGAATAAATTTTGCTTTATTATAATTGGAATAAAACGTTTACCATAGTTGACTATCCCCCCCAATACTTTTCACATATCCTTTTTACATATTCTTTATTCAGTGTTTTTCCCTTGAAACACTTCATTTTTCCTCACTGATAAGACCCGTCACTTTTATTCAAACTGCATGAAATAAAGTCATCTTGCAATTTGATGAATTAATAGAAGGATATTTTACTTTATAGGAGAAATATTACTTTAGTGATTTTCTATCTGATATCATGAAAAGCATATATTTGTTTCATTTAATTTTTTTATTCACCATTATCTGTGTAATCCTCTCTACTATTTTATGTTGGCCTCCTCAAACCACAGTTTGCTCCAATTTTTAACAAAATTGTGTTGTCCAAAATTCCATCTTAAGTAGAATGAGATGTATTTATGTCTTCTACTGCCCACCACCAAGTTACATCACAAAACATTAATATAAAATAAATTGTTTGTGAAATTTTTCATAGCAGTTCTCCTACACCAGTGACAACTTAGAAGGGGTATTAGTAACAGCTTTGTCTCAGGACTTTCACTCCACATCATCGGAGTCGTAGCCCTTTCCTTGATTAACTGTAATCCCTTAACTGCCCCCACTTGAGAATTCAAGGTGCTTCCTTGAAAGTTCTCCAATCTGCCAGTACAATCTCCAATCCATTGAGGTCATATACATTTTGTAGAAGAATGCAGTGGCATGTCCAGATTTTCTACATAGGAAGGGCTTCTGGACAGCTATCTGATTTTAAGAGGCAGTTGGATTTGAGGCCACTATACATAGAAATTGTGCTAATTTTCTTAGATTGTGTGAACATTCAGATTGTCTTGGGGGGCCCATCCTCATAAGCCATCCCTTGGTTCCTCAGCTGCAAAAGTGACCAGAAAGCTCTGTTACAGAGCAAATCCCAGAGAATGGAAATTGAGTCCACTTCTTCACAGGGGCTTCCAGAGGTCAGCTACGCTGTGGGATACTACCTGGCTGGTATAAACCAACAGGTTTGTGTACAAAATGAATGAGTCCTGTTACTCAGCTGGAAACATTTCTGTCTATTAACAACTGTCATGATTAGCCATCCTAGAAATCTCTTTGTACTGGCTCAAAAGTATAATGTGTTCAATATTTGTATCTTTTATTCATTCTTTCATTGATTCAGCAAATATTTATTGAGAACTTGCTACTATGTGTCGGGTATTATTCTAAGCATTCTGTGAGAACTTGAAAATTGACTTTATCATGATAATAAAGTAACCACAATTAGTATTTTTTGCTTATTTAAGCTTATGAATTACAATATTCTTCAATGCTATACCTTAAGAGTAAGTTAAAAAAAAAAAAAAGGCTCAATGACAGACTTATGGATAAATAGACTAGACTTCTACCTAAAAGTTTTCATTTGAGCCCACCACCCACCCTCATGTGCTTATTGCTTATTTCTCTCTCTCTCTCTCTCTCTCTCTCTCTCTCTCTCTCTCTCCCTCTCTCTCTCTCTCTCCTTCTCTCTCTCACTCCCCCCAGCCCTGTCATATTCCTAGAGCTTCCATTCATATTTCCCACTTCATGCTTAATGAGCACAAGCCTCCTAGCAATGATAAATGTGTTGCCAGAGATGAGTACACCAGCCCCCTTAAACTCACTATCTGCCCTGGATAAAGTACTCACTTAGCTGTAGTACCAGTTGGGTCCTCTGGGGTTAGGAGTGCAAGAAGTTTATTGGGCAGTGATTTGGGGGGTGATGGCAGTGCTTGTGAAAGATCAAAAGGGACAGGAAGCAGGATAGCAGGATGGGACAGGAAGATCAGACGACCACAGTGATCTGACAACATCTCTGCCAACCCAATGGGGAGCTATGGAACAATACTGGGTGGAAATGGCCAGGTCCTAGTATCTCTGTGCTCAGCCTCTGGCTAATCATTGCCCAGGAAGAACATGGTTTCAGCTGGAAAACCGATGTGGACCCTGAACATATTTGCATCTGGAGGCTGTCAGCTAACTGCACTCCCCGTAGATAAACAGCAAGTTCTTTCTTGAAGGGAAACACAAGCCAACTGCAGCTGTATTCTCAAGAACAAAGCCCTGAGGAAATGGAATAAGACACTCCTAAATATTAGTGTATGAATGGGGTCAGAGAAAGAGCTGCATAAAAGGGATGTAGGAGGACGGAGAAGAGTGACAAAAGGAGAGACCCTTGGATATCTTGGATATCTAAGTCACAGAGGACCCCAAACTCCTGGTGAGGACTACAGGGTGTGGAAGCAGAGGGAAGGTGTGAATCTAGTGTTGCAACCATTTGACCCCAGACCAGGAATCACTCCTGGCTCCACCACTTAAGAGCCTGGTGATGTTATTCATTACCCAGTCTCCCCACATCGCAGCCTCCTTATCTCTTTACAATGGATAAACATTGCAAGAGTTTTGAAAATTAGAGCTAAAATAAAGCCCCTACAATATATTAAGTCCTCAATATTTACTAGTCATTATTATTGTTATTATTGCTGTTGCCAGTTGTTCTTTTTTTGAACATCGGGTGACCTCCTTCAGATTTGCCCCAGGTCCCCAGGGCAGGGCTGCCAGGGTAGACACCGTCTAGCTGAGCAGATAAGGAAGTCTGTGGACAGGAACGGCCTGACTTCAGACGCCAACTCTACTACTTACAAGTTGTGATATCTTGAGTCAATTATTAAACCTCTAAGTTTTCTAATCTGCAAAAGAAGGGTAACAACAGTACGTACCTGACTAGGTTTAAAGGAGGAGATATATTCAGTACGGGGCTGACCCACTTAGTAAGTGCTCAATAAATGGTAGCTATAAGCAGTTAAAATTATTTTTCTGTACTATAAAAGTAATACAAGTTTATTTTAAAACATTTCAAAACTAGGGCTTTTTTTAACTAGACGAATACGAAAAATTCAACTTGTTTTACATAAAACAACTAAGTGCTTCTCAGTTTGCACAATCCCAAATAAGTAGTCTATACAACAGTCAGCCGAAATGCTATGTAGCTTTCTGCTAGCACCTAGTATGTTCCCAGCATACTATTTCAATATTCCTTATGATTTTTTAATGATTATCTTACAGGTTATTGTAAGGAGAAAACCTCCGTCATCTCCACAAGTTCTGAAGTTACTTTCTGCTTGCTCCAACTCATGAAGCACAAGTACGTGTGGTAGGCGCCAAGGCAACACTGTGGGAGTGTTTTATTCCTTAGTCTGTGTTTGTAGTTTTGATTCTAGATACATCCACAGACTGTATAACATCTGGTTAGAAACACTCCCAGTGATCTAGGCCTTTGATAACATGTTGACAAAACTGGATGATTGATTGTTGCTGACATCTTTTTTTTTAATACAGATGTTTGGATTTCCTGGAGGCCTGGCCCAAGTGTTGGTTTGTTCTTGGAAAGCTATCATAGTGCAAGCATCTTGAAATACAGAACTTTGTTTGATAAACCTACTCAGCAAAGTGTCGTATACACTTAAGGTGATCAATGCTACTTGATTTTTTCATTCAACTGAATTGTTAATTGAAAAGGCATTAAAGGGGTTCTAGAGATGCAATACTCAGGAAATAGAGCACACAAAAAAACTATTAAATAACGCTTATGCGTTTTAGATACAGACTGCAGACTTCCATAGACTCGCCTCAAGGCCTGAAAAAGACATGGTAAGTTATTCCATCTTATGGGTGAATTGTGTTCTGAATGCCCTATTGGGAGTTAGAATGAATTTGTGTGTGTGTGTGTGTTACATGTCACTGAGTCAGCTCCAACTCCTGGCGACCCTATGAATGAGTGATGTCCACCACGTCCCGTCCTCAACAGCCCCGCTCAGCTCATAGAAACTCATGCCTGTGGCTGCTTTTATGGAGTCTATCCATCTCATATTTGGTCTTCCTCCTTGCCCGCTGCCTTCTATTGTTTCCAGCATTTGTTTTCTAAAGAACCCTGCCTTTTCATGAGGTGCCGAAGTAAGACAGCTTCAGTTTCTTCATATTTGCCTCCAGTGATGTTTCAGGCTTAATTTGCTCTAGGACCCACTTGTCCATCTTTCTGGTGATCTACGGTATCTGTAGAGCTCTCCTCCAACACTAGATTTCAAATGAATCTTTTTTTTTTTCCTATTAGCCTTCTTCACTGACCAACTTTCCCATCTGCATATAGTAACTGGGAATACAAGAGTGGGGATGATCTTAGCTTTGGTCTCCAATGACACATATTTGCACTTGGTGATCTTTTCTAATTCTTCCACTGTTGCCCTTCCAAATCTCAGCCTTGTCTTGATTTCTTGGCTGCAGTCTTCCCTTTAAATTGATGACTGAACCCAAGATAAGCAAAATATTTAACAATTTCAATGTCTTCATCGTCTATGTTAAAGTTGGGTGTTTCTTCTGCAGTCGTGAGTTTTGTCATCTTGATGTTCACATACAGTCCTGCTTTGGCACTTTCTTCTTTCACTTTCATCTGAAGTCGTTTCAAATCATTGCTACTTTCTACCAGTAAGATGGTATCATCTGTGTATCTTAAGTTATTGATATTTCTTCCACCAATTTTCACTCCTCCTTCCTCTGAGTCTAGTGCAGTTTTTCATATCGTTTATACTGTATACAGATTAAACAAATTGGGAGGTAAAATGTACCTTTGTCTGACACCTTACTATATGGGAAGCCATTCTGTCTCTCCATGTTCTGTCCTGACAGTAGCTTCCTGTCCACAATACAGGTTACACATCAGGATAATCAAGCGCTGAGTCACACCCATTTCTTTCCGAGCAACCAGAGCTTTTCATGATCGTCACAGCCAAAGGCTTTACTGTAGTCTCTAAAACACAGACTCACCTCCTTCTGACATTCTTTGGTGCACTCCAGTATCCAGCAAATTCTCGCAATTAGATCTTGAGTGCCTCTTCCTTTTCTGAATCCAGCTTGAACACCCGGCATTTCTTGCTCCATATAAGGTAGAAGTTTTTGTTGCATCACCTTGAGCATCACTTTACTCGTGTGGGAAATTAGAGCAGTGGTTCTGTAGTGACTGCCTCCTTGGCATTGCCTTTCTTGAAGACTGGAGTGTGTATTAAACTTTTCCAGGCCATTGTTTTGTTTTCCGTATTTGTTGACATGTTAGGATTTTGATAGATCCAATCTCTATGGCTTGAAATAATTCTATCAGTCATCCCCCACCCCCACCCCCACCCTACTCACTGCCATCTACTTTAGTGATTTATTTCTTCCCGGTACTTTCAGGACAGCTTTCACTTTCCTTTTTAAAACTATATGTTCTTCTTCATAGAAATCTTCCTTAAAGCTATCTGCCATCCTTTTGTCTTTCTGTATAGATTTTCAGTATGTTGTCTCTACCTTCCCTTTATTTTCTCCTGGTCTGATAATGTGCTTCTTTGTTCGTTGTTTAGCATTCCTAATCCAGGTTTGGATTTCTCTTTTACTTCTTGATTCTTCTGGAAGAGATTTCTTATTTTTCCTTTTTTGTTGTTCTCTTCTTTTTCTTTACATTGACTATTATAATAGTTCTTTTTTATCTCCATGTGATAGTCATGAAAAAACTGCATTCAGGATTCTAACCCTGCTTTTGTCACCTTTTGCTTTTGCCTCTCTCCTGTCTCTAATACTTTTTAGAGACAGCTGTCATCCATCTCAATTTTTTCTTTACTTTTGACTTCCAATATTGTCTTTCGCATTCTTCCCTGATAATATTTCTAGTTTCAACACAACCAGCTCTTCTGGTTCTCAGTCCATTAAGTTTAACAGGACAAATCTGTTTTGGTTTTGTGTGTGTGTGTGTGTGTGTGTGTGGTCTTTTAATTCATCAAGAATGTTATTTATGTTATATTTTGACACTACTATTCCTTCAGTACTCCTCTTCAGCTTTACTCTAATGTTTGATATTAAGAGTTTGTGGTCAGTACCACAGTCTGCTCCTGGTCTTGTTTTGGCAGAGAATACACCTTCTCCATCTTCTGCCTCCAATTACATAGTTTATTTGATTTCCATATTAGCCATCTGGTGACTTTCATGTATACAGTTGTCTGTTTGGTTGTTTGAAGCATTTGTTTGTGATGAACAAATTGTTGGCTTCTCATAAATCCATGAGATGATCTTCATTTCTGACCCTAGTCCAAATTTTCTGATGACGTTTCTTTCTGCTTTATTTCCGACTTTTACATTACAATCGCCTATAATTATCAGCATGTCTTATTTTGGTGTGTGATCAATTTCTTCTTGACTACTTCTGTAAATGTTTTCAATTTCAACTTCTTCAGCCTCTACAGTTGGAACACAAATTTGAATGATGGTTTTGTTAACAGGTTTTCCTAAAAGACTGATATATATATATATATATATACATGGAGTGAGAGAGAGAGAGAGAACCATAAAAATGTATACACATTTTAAGAAAGGACAAAACTGTATTAAAATTGTGATACTCAACATATACCCACAACAAAAGATGAATACAAGTCACGTTTGACTTCTGCAATTACAAGAGGTGCTCAAAGTGGTTACCATCAGCATCCAGACATTTCTGATTACAGTGAACTACTGCTTGAGCAATGTTAACCAAAGTGTCCACTTGTATACATTTTTGGCACCCCCAGTATATATAAAATTGAGTCAGATTTTGTATTGTGGCCCCTAACCGACTATGCTACATCTTGCCTCAGCTTTAAAGCCACTTAGTTTCTGAGCTTGTCATTTCCGGAGTAGAACACTTTGTAGTTGCCTCACTGGAAATGTCCCATTCCAGTCCATTTTAGCTTGCTAACTCGAAGCAGTGGCATGTTTAGACATTCCATTTCTTGCTTTGCAATTTCCAGCTTACCTTAGTCCATGCTTCTATGTTCCATGTTCAGGTTGTATGTGTGGGGCAGCATCGTCTTTTCCTTTCTCCTTTGTGCACATCAGCGGCTACACATCCTTCTGGCTTTGGTCTAGTTGGGTCATTAGCAACCATGCTATTAATACATGTTCTCTGCTTTTCCCCAGTAACTATTCGAGTGTTTTCCAACCTGGGAGTCTCATCTTTCAGCACTATCTCTTATTTCATTCTGGACTGTCTCATCATAGGGTTTTCAAGGTAAAATGAAAACAATAAATAAAGAGAAAAGAAAATGCAGCAGCGGTCAGTCTACCATTGCCTTCTGCCGCACAATATGCGGGTCCAAACCACATAGGCTCAGATCCATGGTGTCACAATCACCAAACACATATGAAATGTAAGTGCCCTGAAGGATGAATGAATTTTATCCATTAGCAAAAGTTATAAAGACGGGTAAAGTTCCAGGGCCCATCCACAAAAGTCTATTTAACTGGCAACTAAGCTGCATGTTATTAACTGACTCCCAGAGCTCTGCTTTGAGTCTTCTGGGTCCTGGATGTCCCAGGATTTTCAGAGATGTAGTATCCTGATCCCCAAACTGTTCTAAGCTGGAACCTTCTTCCTAAGCTAAAATTCCCGATCTCACCAACTGCAGGTCCTGAAAGACTGAGCAGCTGCAGAGAGTGAGGCCTAATAGAGGCTTTGTTGCTATTCAGCTTCCACTTCTGGAAAACAAGACTTAAAATATGTAGAAATACACCAGTAATATTCACTAATTTTCCCTCCAGCATATACTTCTCTGAGTCTAATTTTATAACACCTGATATTTCCCACTTTTAATGTCTTCCTAGTCTTATATTTTTTCTTCTTCGTCATTTAGTGGACAGCCTTGTAGAGACCAATCTGAGCAATTTTAAAATGCAATTATAAACCCACAGTGGTCCATACATTTGGTTCCTCCTTCTCTATTACCAACATATTAAGTCCTGGAACTACCAAGAATTGACCAACTATATGAAAAACATTGGTGATTCAATGTGAGTTAAAGAAAACTCATATATTTTGTATGCCATATTGTCTTGAAAATTTCTACATCACATAACTGTATTCATTGTTTTCTAGCTCCTTCTCAGTTCAGGCACCTCTTCCCATAGCCTTCCTTGATCCCACCTTCATCTCTAGCCTTGTTATGTGTCTCTCTTCTTGCTTCTATACTTCCTTATGCCTCTTCTGTAATTACCCTTACCACAGTGCATTAAAAACGCTATTTATATACCTGTCTCCTTGATTAGACTAACTTTCTTGAAGGCAAGAACTTTGTCTTATCTGTTCTCTTATCCCTGGCACTAAGCCCAATGCCTGGATATAGCAGAAGCTCAAGACATTTTTGTAAATAAATTAGCCTCTATGAGGCACTGAACATTATGCTGGATGTTCTATAAATATTTGGATTTATAATGTAATGTTATAAACATAAATGTTTTTAAACTATTGGTATTATTACATTTAATTCCAGCAAAAATTTTATGAGTTAGGTATGATTTTGGCCAGTGTAAGGGGGTTAAGTCATACAATCATAAATTATCAGAACTGGAACTGAAGGCCAGGTGAAATGATCTCCAAAGCCTAGTGTCCACCATTATTTCCTGTTGCTTGTGTGAGGTGTTGGCATTGCAGGATGATGCATTATTCACTTTTTTGCAAAATAAGCCATCTATTTGTTTTCTTCCATTAAGAGTTAATCAAGAATCAGTAAGATTTGCTTGCAATTATCTTGTTTTAGACATTACACTTAAGAAACTAGTCAAGTGCATATTTTTCTATTGATGTCCAAGTGATAGCATTAACCATGTAGCTTCAACAAAATAATTAAGAACTCCATCAGAAATCTCACAACTTCTTGGGAATGACCTGCATGGGCTTTATATGGAAAGCTCAATTTTCCTTGTTACTTGTAAAATCTGGATTTTGAAACCTGGCAAGATGTCACAGTAGCTAAACACTGTGAGTGCATCCTTTTGTGAACACATTAAATTTTCAACTAAATTATACAACAGTCAACCTGGAGAACCATCTGAAGTCTAGCTGAACAGAAGTCCTATAACTAAAAATATAAAGAAGACACATCAAGACTTGTAGGAGGATAGACGATATGGAACAGGCCCCAAACCTCCATGTGACATTTGAGAATCAAGAGAGTATCTCAGCCACTGAGTTCCCCCTGGAGGAGAGAGGGACCCCAGACCCCCACACCAGACTCCCCAGTATAGAGTACTGGTGCTGGGAAACAGATCCCCCACAACATCTGGCTGTGAAAAACAGTGGGGATTCCAACCATCTGGATGTGGTGGAAGGTTGCAGGAAACCCAAACATACTCTTAAATGGCCCCTGCACAGACTCACTCACTCACAGACACTCACCTTGGTCTCTGGTGGAGTACAGTGACTCAGGGGGCCTCAGAGACATAAAGGAGGGGGGCACACTGAGGTGTGTGGCCTCAGGAGGAGGACTGAAGGATAGTTGACATTTTCCCAGTGAGGGGTCCTTCTCTGTGCAGCCAGCAAGTGAGTGCCATCTTGCCTGTGTTGAGCCCACCCCCAAAGGCCAAATCTGAATCTGATTGGCCTGGTAAGCTCCACTGCTCCACCTGACTGATTCAGCTGGGGACTCCCCCGACACCCAACTCAAGCAATGCAGGAGGTACTTTCTCATTAGCAGCCATCCCCACCTGCATTGCACTCTTTCTTGGAAAACTATCAGAGTCTAGCAGGCCCCAGGTAAGAAGAAACTAGCCTCAGTGTGCTTTAAGACTTTTGCTGAATTGCTCCAGGCTCAGCACTGGCACCAAACCAGAATTTACGTTAACCTCGAGACCACAATTCTTCCTACTCTAGTGACTCCCAGAGACCCTGCCTCACCCAACTTGTATACCACATGAGGCTTTATCAATAGCTGAACCTTAAGGGAGATAGCAGGTGGCAGCAGGCTTCCAGGTGTCCTGACTTTTTGCTGAGTTACCCCAAATCTAGTAATGGTGGCAGCTGACCTCAGTTCACAGCAAGGCCTCTCTCACGTGCCTCCAGGTTAAACACAGGCAGCGAATAACCATGGTTTCCTTTATAGCTCCTACCAGGTAGTCCCTGGCCAGTCACAGGCAGTGGGTGACCTGGGCCTACACTGGAGCCCCTCCCAAGAGGCCCAAGAACCAACATACTTGGAGGTTGGCTTCAGACCACAGCAGGTCATTGCCCAATTACCTCCACAACCAGCACACACAAAGGGTAGTCTCAACAGGCACCAGAGCCTGCTGGGGCAAATCCCATTCCCATTCCATGTGGTAAGCCCCTTGCACAATAGCTCATAAGCTGTGGATGTGACCAGACCCCACAGCCAATCAGCCTGAGGGTCAATCCCACCCACTGACATGCCAATAGCAATCAAGGCTCAACTATAAGAAGAGGGTACACACAACCCACACAAGGGACACTCCTAGAGCACTCAGAGCAGGTAGCCATGGAGACTGGGCCCCACAGGACACCTACTACATAAGGCCACCTGCCAAGACTGGGAGACATAGCAGATCTACCTTATACATAGAAACAAACACAGAGAGGCAGCCAAATGGAGGAAACAAAGAAAAGCATCTCAAATAAAAGAACAGGAGAAAAATGCAGAAAAAGTACAAACAAAATGGAGGCAAGCAACCGACTAGGTACAGAGTTCAAAACAATGGTTATAAGGATGCTCAAGGAACTTAGTGAGAACTTCAACAAAGAGATAACAAGTATAAAAAAATGACATAGAAGCCTTAAAAAAGAATCCATCAAAAGTGAAGACTACAGTAACTGAAATGAAGAATGTCCTAGGAGAAATCACCAGAAGACTAGGTGAAGCAGAGGATCAAAACATGCCATTGGAACAGCAAAAGGAAAAAGGGATCCAAAAAAAATGAGGATAGTTTAAGAGATCTCTGGGACAACATCAAGTGTAACAACATTTGCGTCATAGTAGGGGTACCAGAAGGACAAGAGAGAAAGCAAGAGATGGAGAACCTATTTGAAGAAAGAATTACTGAAAACTTTAAAATGGCAATAGCTACATATGTAGTCCACAATTACCTTCAATGTAAATGGATTAAATGCTCCAATCAAAAGACATAGGAGGGATGAATGGGTAAGAAAACAAAACCCTTACCCATGCTGCCTACAAGAAACTCACTTCTAATTGAAAGATACTCAGACAGAAAGTAAAGGGATGGGAAACAATATTTCATGAAAATGGAAATTAGAAAAAACAAAACTGGGATAGCAATACTTACACCAGACAAAACAGACTTTAAAACAAAGCTGTAAGAAGAGACAAAGAAGGACCCAATAATCCCACTTCAAGGTATTTATCTGAAGAAACCCAAAATACTATGAGGGGATGTGTGCTTCCATACGTTCATTGCAGCATTATTTAAAATGGCCAAGATGTGGAGGCAGCCTGCGAGTCCATCAATGAATGAATAAAAGGAAAATGGTACATATATACACCGGAATATTGCTCAGCCATGGAAAAGAATGGTTCTTGCCATCTACAGCGGCATGGATGGACCTGTTGGGTGTTGTGCTGAGTGGAGTATATCAGACAGAGAAAGACGGATGTAATGTGATTTCACTTATACGTGGAATATAAGAACAAAATTAACAAACAAAACAAACACATAGATACAGAAAACATTTTGATTGTAGCCAGATGTGAGGGGTTTTGAGGGTGTGAGTGAAAAAAGGGAAGAGATTAAGAAGTACAAATTGGTTTTTACAAAGCAGTCATGGGGATGTAGGATATAGCATAAGGAACATAGTCAATAATATGGTAATAACTATGTATGTGTCATATGAATACTAGATTTACCAGGGTGATAGATAAGAAGGGGTGGGGGCAGGATGAAAAAGGGGAAGGGATTAAAAAGTACAAACTGGTAGTTACAAAATAGCCATGGGAATGTGAAAAGCAAAGCATAGGGAATATAATCAATGATATGGTAATTACTATGTATAGTGCCTGGTTGGTACTAGACTAGTCAAGGGGATCACCTTTTAAATTATATAAATGTCTAACCACTATGCTGTGTACCTGAAATTAATATAAAATAATATTGAATGTCAACTGTAATTGAAAAATTAAAAAGAGGGGAAAGGTGAAGGGGAATAAGAGGTCCAAACTTCTAGGTAAAAAACAAATAAGTCATGGGGATATAATGTACAGCATAGGGAATATAGTCAATAATATCATGATAGCATGGTACGGTGTCAGATGGTTGCTGGGCTTATCATGGTGATCACTTCTTTAGATGTATAAATGTTGAGTAACTATGGTGTATACCTAAAACTAGTATAATATTATATGTTAGCTATATATTTAATAAAAATCTTTACAAAAATTTTTTTTTTAAATCTGGTTTTTCTCGGGTGTTAAAAGGGCCTGGAGATGGTGTGAAGGTCCCTCTGACCCTTGTGGGCACCATCATCATGAGTTAACAGATGAAATACAGGCTGCACAAACACACTTGGAAAGCACCACCAGCTTGTATTCTCTGCAGTGTATTTTCCACTCACAGGCCCCAGGATCACAGAGGAAGTCTGGAATCATTAAAAATGACAGCTGAAAAAAGCAGAAAAGCAGAGCTCACTCATTTCCAAATGGCAGTAAAATGATCAGGAGAACAACTTTCAGGCCCCCAGGACCCTGTTGCAGAGAATGGCAAGATTAAAAAGCATTTAAGACATGGCTGCCAAGGAGAGGAACCATCTCATAGAACTTGGGAGGTGACTCTAAGAACATATGGTCAGAACAATTCCAGTCAATTGCCTAGTCCAGATGCAAGATGAGGCCTGCCCTCGGGGATCAACACGAAGGCTCCAGATTGGCATAAGAGTATGAGACACCTGGAAAAAGTAAGGCAAAAATCAAAGCACATCTCTTAGTGAAGAGGAAATCAACCATGATATTGGCTAGGGGAGGAAGGATATTCTGGATCGCTGCCTAGGACAGAAGTTGCTCTCATGGTGTCTGTGGTGAACTAAGCACCTTCATCCTCAGAGGTCCAAGTTTATTCCGTATATTTGGCCTATTAGATAGATCATTGTTAGAAGAGACTTGTCCATGTCTACCAGTTTTAATCCCTATGAATATTTGCCTCCAGGAGTTCCCATGGAATATTATGGTCCATTTTGGGACAACATGGAGAAACCCATGTTCCCAGGTGATGCAGGGACCTCATCCTAATAAAAGATCCTCACCCTCCTTCTCAGGTAATTCAAACTCCCGTGACAATTTCTCTGTTGGTCTATGTCCAGATTGAGAGCTCAATCAAGGACGCTGTTTCTCTCTAGTCCCACCAGAGAATAACTGGTAATTGGGCTCTTCAGATACATAAAAACTTTATCTAAAATCTGATTCTCTAGTGAACAGGAAACATTTTCATTTAGTCCAATAGTAATACTTCTCTCTCTCCCTTCTCTTTCTCTCTCTCCCTGTCATTATTTTTTCTAAGTAATATTTCCTAAGTGACAACAGGTTGCAGAAGACTACGCTTAGCATTATCATATAGCTACAGCTTAAGACTGTACAAATTCAAACAAGAAAAGAAGCTTTGGGAACACTGAGAAGAAACAGTAAAAAAGATTCACCTAAACAACATACCTCTAAAATGCAGATTTTACTAAAATTTTCGGAATGCCTACTATGTTATGCCTACTATGTGCTGTGATAGTGAAAACTTTCTCAGTTGCAAATAATGGCAAGCCAATTTATACTGACATATGCAAAGTCAAGGGAATTCATTGCAAGACTTCTAAAGGGTTACCTCAAATTCAGAGTGAAGATTTAGCCTCCACTCAGGAATGGACCAGGGACTGGGCTATCCTCCTGACCCAAACTGGACCAAATAGTCCATTAGACCTTTCATAGGGAAACTGAACAGGTCCTCTCTATATCAGTCTGGGGTTGTTTTATTTCCATCTGCTTCATTCTTTATTCAAACTGCAGATTTTCCTCTGCTGCTAAGTTCATAGCACAGGCCATGGCCACCAATAGTCACTTAGTTTTATATTCTACTGTATCAGTCCTCAGGAGACATTTCCCTATCTGTCTGTCTGTCTGTCTGCCTGCCTATCTCTATCCCTCTCCCCTAGTTTCTATCTAGGCCTTAAATGATTCACAAAATTAAGTAGTCTGAAATTAGATTTGAAGACAGTACACTGCCATAATACCATGTTTCCCCAAAACTAAGACCTAACCGAAAAATAAGCACTAGCATGATTTTTCAGGATGCTTATACTATAAAATAAGCCCTAATGCGTCTTTGTTGAGCAAAAACTAATATAAGACCCAGTCTTATTTTCGAGGAAATACGGCAGGGCTTATTTTATATTACGAGCATCCTGAAAAATCATGTTAGGGCTTATTTTCCAGTTAGGTCTTATTTTCGGGACAACACGGTGTAATTTAACTGATATCAATAAAATACCCATGATGTCATTAAGGATAAAATGGTGAAAAAGGAAATGAAGGATGTTACATGAAAACCACAAGGTTTACATTATTGAAAAGTACAGTGGCTTGCAAATCTATGACTGGAATAGCAAACACCTACAAAAACACTTACAACCGCAAGAAAAACATATTATTAAATATATGTAAGGTGTGTGTGTTTGAGATAGAGAGAGAGAGAGAGAGTTTGGCACTGGAATGCAGGCACAGATGAAGTTAGGAGTACCAGAAGCATTGGGGGGAGTGACACCTGTGAAAGATGAAAGAGACCAGGACTGGGCAAGGCTAAGCTCAGATCACGATGTCAATTTGACCAAGTCTCAGACAAACTGAAAGGCAGCTCCCCAGCAAAGACTGCCTATTAGAGAAGGCCAGTGTTGGACAGAAATGGCCAGACCCTGGTCTCCCTGCCATGCTTAGCTACTGGCTGGGAGCTGCATAGCCTTGGCTTGAAAGCTGAGGTAAACCCTGGAGCAGCAATAACAGCAGGAAATGGTCTACTAACTGCCCTCCTTGTAGCTGAATAGCAAATTCTTTCTTGAACAGAGATTTAAGTGGCACAACTCCACGTTCTCCTAGTATGTAAAAGCAGAATACTATCGGTAGGAAGGTAGATAAAAGCCTGCATTCCCACCAGCAGAGAGAGCATTTTCATTTTCTGAACATTTACCAACATTGAATATTATGATACGCGGTAGGGTTTCTTTAGAATTTCAAGTTTCTATACACAGTCTTTTCTTGTAATTAATTGTTTTTAACTTCCATAAGTATGGTATATATATATATATATATATATATATATATATATATATATATATATATAATATTATATATACTATATATATATACCAGAATGACATTTCTCATTGTTTAGCTGCCCAGAATCCATGCCTCCTTGTTAGAGAACCCCAGTTTCTATTCTGGGAGAGTCTCTCCTGCACATTGTAAATGGAAGAGAAATGCCAGTATTACAGGATGAATTGTGTCCCCCCCAAAAAAAAAATCATATGTTGAAGTTCTAATCCCTAATGTAACCATATTTGGAGATAAGGTCTTTAAAGATGTAATTAAATTAAAATGAGGTAATTAGCGTGGGCCCTAACCCCTATTGTTGGTATCTATGTAAAAAGAGGAAATTTGGACACAGACACATGCAGAGGGAAGACTCTGTGAAGACACAGGGAGAAGATGGGCATCTAAAAGCCAAGGAGAGAGACCTGGAACAGATCCTTCCCTCACAGCCTCAGAAGGAACCAACCCTGCTGACACCTTGATTTCAGACTTCTAGCCTCTAGATCTGTAAGAAAATACATTTCTGTTGTTAAAGCCACCTAGTCTGTGGTACGATGTTACTGCAGGTCTAGAAAATTATGATAGCCAGGCTTTCGCTTCCAACTATAAAGCAAGAGAGGAACAGATCCTTCTCTCAGATATAGTTGGGAGAAAGCTCATGATACAAGTCCAGCCAATCAGAAGCCAGCTCTCAAGACACTGAATCCTGAGGAGGGTCAAAAAACAGAGGCACAGTTCAGGTCATTCACAGCTGCTGCAGTGGTAGTAGCAGCGTTCACTCAGGTCATTCTAGGTATGGGCAGCGTGCTCTGTAGGCCCTGTGATTCTTCAGACACCACTCTATGTACCTCCGTCTCATGAGTACTCCCCTCCCCACCGATGTCCTTCCAGTAAATTCCCCAGTCATTGTCTGATTCTGTTGCTTTCAACCAGGAACCTCAACTGATAATGAAAATGTATCCATTACAAAATAAATCAGTTTGGCAGCAAAAGTTAGGGTGGAGAAACTGTTCGTTATTAGGGTAGTGCACATATAAAAATATAATTCACCTTCCTTCAAAAAAAAAAAATAACTCCAGAAGATAGGTATAAAATTGCTTTCTTCAGTGGTTCAAGAAACAAATTCTGAGACTTTGCTTCTAAGAGAGACTTTCCTGTGAAAATTGTGTTATAGAGAACATGCGTGTTTCCTCAAATTTTAACCATTCCTTATAAACAAGAAGTTCAATACATTTGCCCTTTCCTTCTCTTTTATTTGCTGTTAGCAAGTCACAGGTAAAGATTTGTGAAACTGATTCGACTTTTCACAATTTGTTGTGGCATTTAAGTGACTGGATTTTTTATCTAGGTCTTCTATTCCTATCTTAATAAGAAGGAAGAATACAAATAGACCTCTTTCTGCTCTATAGATCCCAGAACCCAGAAACATAAAATCACATTATCTCAAAACTCTCACTTGATACAAGTAACTGCATGGTGTCTGGATTTGCTGGTCTTTAAATAATTACATATTAATAATGTTAATTAATGCTGCAGTGCTATCTAAAGTAAATCTCTGATAGGGTAACTTTCCTTGGTCTAATTCTGCTCAATATTTTTTTCAGTGACCCAAACAAAGATGTAGGAAGTGTGCTTCTCAAATTTAACAGGCACAGAACTGAAAGAGCTAACCAATATGTTAGATATCCATGTTAAAATTTAAAATGGTGTTGATTAACACAAAATAAAAACACGAAAAGAAAACCTTTTAAAATTTCTTGAATTCAGTATTAAAATCTTGAATTTAGTACCAAACTCCAATGGCAGTATATGTGATTTAATATGCTCAAGGCAAACCACCTAACTGAGCAAAGCATAAGGGAACTAATTGAGATGTAGAAACACATAAAGAAATACCTTATTTTTATAAGACTATATGTGTGTGTATGTGTATGTGAGGATATATATTTTCTTACATTTTATATATATAAAAAATATATATGTATGTATATAAATATATATATGTGTGTGTGTATATATGTGTGTGTGTGTGTGTGTGTGTGTGTGTGTATTAAACATATAGAATAAGGGCCAGAGAGATAAATAGAAAATTACTGAATGCTTATCTCTAGGGATGAGTGTTTAGGGGAAACGGGTAAGAAGAAAGGGTCTCTCTCATTTTATTCTCTCTATATTTCCATGGTGTGAAACTTTTACAGAAATCACACATTCATGTATTAACTGTATAATAAAAGATCAATTAACTAAGTATAGAAGGTACAGACTGAAATCTTTAAATTTTACCTTAGGCTTCAAGATGAAAATTTTTTGCCCAAATTACAAGAAGAATCAGTCCATGCTTCACTAGTCTAATCAAACTTCATCAGGAAAAATGTATTTGATCAGAAGTATGCCAAAATAATGTGTATACAGGGGAGGAAAAACATGATGGTTAAGAATGCAGAACCCAGTTCATATATTGCAAGAAAGTGAACTGATTAACACAAAGAAGAACAAACTGAGAGGCGATTGAGGACTACAGATATTCCAAATGACATCCAGAAAGAGGTCAAAAGTTTTAACTAGAGGACACAACTAGAATCAGTGGAAGTTCGGGGAGGCAGGCTTTCTGTGACAAACAGAAATTCTAACAATTAGAGCTCCCAACACTGCTGTGCCCTTCACTATGGGGTATTTATCTCCCCATCTCTGGATGGGGCGAAGTGACCATTTGACAAAGATGCTGTGAAAAGAGTGCTTGCACTTTGATATAATACTAACTATGTGATGTCTAGGCTTATTAATAAATTTTATCTGGAGTATACTTTCTTCATAGATTCAAATTATCATGTTCAGTATTAGTTGTAGGTCGCCCATAAGTAATTACTACAAATTGACTGGCTTATAACAGAAACTTATTGGCTCACAGTTCTAGAGGCTAGAAGCCTGAAATCAAGGCGTCCGCAGGACCATCTTCCCTCAGAAGGCTCTAGGGAAGAATGCTTCCTTGAGTCTTCTAACTTCTGGTGGTAGCTGTCAATCCTTAGTATTCCTTGGCTTGTAGATACATTGTTCTAATACCTACCTTCGTCTCCAAATGGCCTCTCCTATGTGTCTGTGCTTCTATTTACCCATCCTACTAGGACCCCAGTCATTGGATATGAACTCACCCTAATCCAGGATGACTATATCTTAATTTAACTAATTACATCTGCAAAGACTTTATTTCCAAATAAGGTTACAACCTTGAGGTTCCAGTTGGACATGGGTTTTTTTTGGAGGTGGGGAGGGGACATTACTCAACCAAGGACATGTTCAAATTATCATGAATTCTGAAACATTGTACACTGAGTGGGTTTGTTCTATGCTTGAATCCCAAACCTATGTCCATAATTCTGAGGGTAAATGGAAGAACCACACAGATTGGAAATAGAAGGGAAAGAGGAAGCACTGCATACAGGCAACGCAGAAGAGCTTGCAGTCTAGAGCAAGAATAAATATAAAAGGAGCTTAGATTTTTCTGAAGCAAAGTACAAAACAAGAGATTTTCTATAAAATTGTCATGACTTTTTTTATATGTGTAGTTTTTATGTTTCTTAGATTCGCACAATAGATCTCTGCAAATATATATATATTAACATTAGTTCACTTTCTTTGTAATCAAAGCTAATGCTACCAAGAAAGAAACCTATTTGTGTTTATAGATGTGGACTTTTGGCCATCTTTCTATGAACAGCCACTTCCTGGCATCCCACTGAAGCACATTATTGAGAGCTGGAATGGTTCCCAGGAAAGTATATTGGAATTTACTTTATTTTCTCATTAAAGTCAGGCAATTGCAGTGTATAGTATAAATTATGCCTCCACTTAAATTACATGTTTTCCTTTAACCAAGGGAGAATTCTTCTCTATTGTTATCTTCTCAAGTCTGTCTATAAATCCATAAGTGAAAGGGAGAATTTTTTTTTAATATTCTCAAATAAATATCAGCATGAGATTTTGCAATATGCTAGCATTACATTTAATCTTGCCGCACTGAGAAATGATTACTCCACCTGTTTTTTTCTAGCTAATTGTCAGCAACTCCTGATAGAGTTCTTTTCTCTTAAATGTTGACTATATTGATGAGACTACCTCTTAAATGTATTACACTTGCCTGCATTGCTGAATAAAGCATAGTAGATTATATTCGACTTTTGTTTTTCTTGATTTCAATTGAATGTTACACATTTGTATTGGGATGAAAGGTGGCCCCAAAAAAACATACATTCATATCTGGTATGGATTGTCCCCCCACACACACAAAATTCATATATTGAAGCCCTAACACCCAGTGTGTCAGAATGTAACTGTATGTGGAGATAAGCTCTTTCAGGGGGAAATTAAGTTAAAATGAGGCCTTTAGGGTGGGCCAGTCTGACTAGTGTCCTTCCAAAAAGAGGAAATTTGGACACACAAAGAAACACCAGGGGCACAGGTGCAGAGAGGAAAGAACATGTGAAGACCCAGCAAGGTAGTGGCCACCTCTAAGCCAAAGAGAGAGGAGAAACCAAACCTGCCAACACCTTGACCTTGGGCTTCTAGCCTCCAAGACTGTGAGACAATAAATGTCTGTTATTTAGGCCTCTGGTATTTTGGTATGACAGCCCTGGCAAATTAATACAACATCCTAACCCCTGTAATCTGTGAATATTACCTTACATGGCAAAAGACTGAATAGTACTTTATATGACAAATGATGGGATTTATCCTGGATTATCTGCAAAAGCACCAAATGCCATCACCCATGGCCTTAAAAGAAATAAGCAGATAGGATTTAGAGACAGACACACAGAGAAGATGATGTGAGAACATGCAGCCACAAGCCAAGGAATGTTGACAACCAGAAGAGGCGAAAAACAGAATGTCTCCCACAGGCTCTCGAAGGAGTGTGGCCTTGCCAACTTCTGGCATCCAAAACTGTGAGAAAATAAATTTCTGTTCTTTTACACCACTGTGTTTATTTGTTACAGCACTTCCCAAAAAACTAATACAATAGTATACTTGATTTTTAGCACAATAATGTCTCACGACTCTTAGCACGTGGAGTTTCTAATTGACTCCAGACTACTCTGTATTTGGGATTATACTGGAAGTACTTGCTCTTTTTCTGATAGCATCACTGATAAACATGTTCTTTTCATTGATTCATTCATTTAACACAAACTCATGCAGCACAAATTACTTTTGAGAGTTAAAGTGTATTATGAGCTTTCCTATTCCCCACCATCTTCCTTTACTCAATTCTTTCATTTTTTCTAAAATATATTAAATAATGGTCCATATACTTAAAGGTAAGAACTAAATTTGCTTTAAGTCAGTATTAGACCATTAGGGGCAACTCCATCTGCAAAGTTCGTGGCTTCACAGGTATCATTCTCTTTTTCTGACATCATCTGCTTTAACTTTCAAATAAGTTTTAAGTTGTTTACCATATTTTGAGGTTTCCAGAAGTCTAATCACCAGCTATGAACACGCTAGTATAAGTTTCTCAAAATGACTCTTAAAAAAATTATTTTGTTTTCCCTGGATGGAAATTTTATCCTGTAAGTGTGCTATTTAGTATCTTTGTTGATTCTTGTAGACTCTGTTTAAAATCGTGAAAATCCAACACAATTATTTTAATTCATTTGAAGCCAAAGAATGAAGTTTGGATTGTCAATGTAAAAGAAATTTATTCTCATAAAAATAAATTTGCTTTGGTATAATTTTAGCTAAACACAGAATTATAGTGCTTAACCAAGAAAATCCTCATTTGGAAAAACGTTATGATAGCTTAAAATTTTTACTATGATAAATTAGTAACCAAGGTCATAACATAATCAATAAACCTCAGTATTATAAATATTTAATATGTGGCTACTTGAGGACATGTTCTCTGCTAAGAGTTAAGTGCTAGCGACTCATATATATCTACATACATGTTTCATATAATATATATGATTTCATATACATAACTTTATTTTTTAAATTACATATAGAATCTTTTTGAAAGTAAAGAATTTGTCCATTTTCTGTTTTATTTCTTTTTGCCTTTCTAAATTTAAAAAATAAAAATAAATAAATGCATTATCATCATAAACTTCTAAGAATACAGCTATTTCCTGCATTTTAGCATCTACAATATAGCTTAAACAAGCAACAATTCAAATATGCCTTTCCTGATTTTTTATTATTTTCCTCAATATTATCTATATGTTGATATTTTATGAATTAAAGTGCAAACTGGATCTTTTAAAGCCTACTACCAAGTCTAATATCAGTTCCATTAAACCAATCATCTTCTAATCTCTTGAAATCTTTTCCAATTTTATGTTTGGGTGGTACCTGGAGACAGAAGCATTTGCCAAAATGAAATGAGCCTACTACAGAAAAAGCCCTTCTTCTCCCTCATGAAAATTTCAAGTTACATATAACACTATTTGAAAAGCACAAATCAAATGGTAAAATTGGACTAAGAAGTTACTATCATAGAAATTTTAATTTTGCCCTCAGTTCTGCTGTTTTGAATTCTGCTCTCTCATTAGTAGTCTTAATGACTTAAAAGCTCATCTAAAAGATTTCAATCCCAATTTTCCTAACTTTAACATGCCCCAGAGTGTGAAGTTCTTTCTTTCTTATTCTTACTAGGGTAGTTTAACAATTATATTATTCCTAGTGAGTTTTTCCAATATTAGCATTCAATCTGAGTTAATGCAGATAACAAATCTTTGTGCTACGTCTGCACTCAAACTTGACACTTAATTTTCAGGATACTATATTTAATCAATCACCAGGGGCCTCTTATCTGTCTCCAGTCTGGCTGTTTCAGAGGTAATTGGTATTAACAGAGCATTGATGTTATCCCTGCTCTAATCTCAATGTTAGCAAATTACTGTATCTGAAATTGCAGATATAAAATGACCCTGAGTGTCTAACCTGAGAGGTGGTGGGGCCAAGAACCAGCTTACAGACACTTATGAAGGGAACCCTTTATAAGGATGGAAAGCAACACAATACTTCCACTTTTCATAGGAAAAATAAGAAAAGAGCCAACCATCATCTCTAGATAATCACTGATCCCAAAAATCCACCCTGAATCATTGTTAAGATAACCAATCAAAGAACAGCACCAGACTGGTATTTCTCTGCTTCTTAAAGGTAAGTGTATTTTTATCAGGAGCTGAATCTCTGGGAGGAAATAGAAGAAGGCTCTTCCCTTGCACATCTACAAGACATTTTGCCAACACTCCAAATCCGGAGAGAAAACTCACCAACTTGAGTTGGCTTTGCATTCCATAGGAAAGTGGAGGCAAACCTTACTCTAAAATGTGGTACTGGTTAAATAAGGAAAGCTTCAAACCACCTAATTAATCAAGCTATTAGGAAATGGAAAATATCTTTTGAAAGCCGGATGACAAGCACCCAGCACAGACATTTCCATTTATGAAGTTCTCAGTTAACATTTGTTGCATTAAACTGATAGATTAAATTAACCCAATGAGCTGGTAACAGTTTAACAAGCGGATTGAAGGAGAGGGAGCAAAAGGAGTCCTGGTTTGTAGTATTTGCCAATTTCTGTGATTAAAAAAATACGTCCATTATGGTCGATTTCAAGCTTCCACCGTGATGTCACTGAACAAGGAGTTGGGCAGAGACGCAAAGAGCTCTTATGAGCTGGTTCCACTACTCCACAGTTACCAAGACACAAAAGAAGATAGTCAAAAATATGTGAGCGCCTGTTAGGTGACAGGCTACCAGGTACTACAGGGGACATGTTTCATTTACTTCTGTTTTCCGCCGGAATATCAACTACAGTGTGGATTATGTAGTAGTTACTCAAAACGCATCTGTGGACAGAACTAGTAAATTCACTCTTCACTTACAGTTACAGATGCTCGGTGTCTATTCTGTATGGTTCCTTCAAGTTCACCTCAGATTTCACCCAAACCTCAGCCTACATGTTTTCATTCCCTTTAATTATTATCATTGATGCCCAGTCAACATTTGTATCCTCCCATTGATCCTGCCAGCCTGTTACTTAATCCAGCTCCTCTCAGCTTCTAAAGTGGTTCTTCTCCTGGCGACATGTACACCTCTGTCCTAAGTTCCTAGCCCTCTGTGGCTTCCAGGTTCTTCTCTTCCATATGCTACCCTACATAGCTCCCACCCCATCATCAATGTAAGCAGGACCCAGGTCCTTAGAATACTCTTAATACATCTTTTTCTGATTCTTCTTGACTTTTTTATTAAAAATAGTTAACATACATTATTATATTAGTTTCAGGTTCATATACCTTGCATCGTGATCACCATGGTAAATCTAGTAACTATCTGTCACCATATAAAATTATTATTTTATTATTGACTATATTCCCTGTGGTGTACATTACATCCCCATGACTTATTTATTTTATTAATATAGCAGGAAGTTTCCACCTCTCATTCCCCTTCACCTTTTCACTTATTCTCCCACACCTTTCCCCTCTGGCAACCATCAGTTTGTTGGTTCTTCTTGATTTTTGACCGTGTCTTCCTTGAGCATTGCCCTTTGGGATTAGTAAAATTCATCCAACTTTCTTTGATTCTCATTTCTGACTTTGAGCCTCATTCCCCTAGGCTCTTGCTGGTGCTAACCACAGCTTCTTCCTGAAAAATCGCTAAGCTTCCCTCACTGCTTGGAGCTCCTCGGGTGCATTTGCTCTTCTTTCATTTGGCATTATGCCTAGTTACTCATGGAAATTCCTTTTAATTATTCATATTTGAGTCTGATTTTATGTGACTATTCCCTGAGGTGTGATACTGGTTGACTCTCTTTTCAGTTTTCGGAGAAAATGAAGAGAACAACATGAATAAACAACCTGAACAAGAGAAATTATAATTTCCATGACTATCTCTGGACAAACGAGGAGAATCCGGCACAATAAGTTAGGGACATAACATATTTAATAATGAGATATTGTGTTCATTTTTAAATACTTTATCCACCTCTTTTCCCACAGACTCTTTTTTGTGAGCCAAATTAATAGAATGCCCACTGATACAATTTGTCTCTGGTACTTAGTGAGCCATCCTTTTTCAAACCAGACTCCAATCATAGCCACGTAGCTTTATATCACTAGCTTACATCACAGTGATTTTTCTTTTTCCTAATTTAATTATATTCCATTCTTACCCAAAAATGTGAAGAGCAAGAATGTCATTCCATTCTGTGAATTAAAGCCTAGAAGAAAATTAGGAAAGAATCTGAAACTCACTTAGAGTAAATCCAGTAGGAAATATTTAAACGCAAGACTAAGAAAAGATGCAGGTGTTATGAATTATACCAAATTTTTCATTTTAGGATTCCTTGGGAACCTCCCTCCTCTGCTTTCCACAGCTCGTTTCTGAAAGTGCTAGACTGTTCCTATAAAGGGGTCAGGCCCAGCTCTCACAGACATATGACCACAGCCAAACTCCGAGTTCAGTCAAGTTGAGCAGCAGGAAAAAAAAAAAAAATCACCTGCTGACTCGGTAAACCTGGCCTTCAGGCTCTGAGGGGGTAGCCAATGCAGCAGCTCAAAAACCAGTACAGGAACCCCAAAAGTCTGATTCAGGTCACCACACGTAAACCAGAAGTCCAGGAACGAAGTCAAGGAGTGAAGGGAAAACCCCAGATGATATGCTTCACAGTATCAGAAAGTGAAGGTCAAATTGAAGAATCAAACCAACAACAGAGGTGTGTGCCTCAGGGTCTCAAAGATGGGTGGCGGAGGCGGGGGGGTTGGCGTTCAGCTGTATACTTGCAACTGGGCTAACACCTATTACCCATAGAGTCCTTGCAGAAACATGAAATTTCCTGAGGCCAAATGTATTAATATCATTGAACTTTAGAAATAAGGGTTTATTTTTATATTTTCATGTATGAATTTACTGTTCAACATTTATGAATCAGTCTGTTGTTTCTGTGTGGTGGAGGCTTACGTGACACGGCAAAGATCTGATGGAATCTGGCATTCAAAATAAATTTTATAAACAAGAAAAAGTAGAAAATCATATTAGTAAAACAAACAGAATGATAAGAGGTCTGGGATCTCCAACACAGGATGTTTAGTTTGACTTTTTTGTTAAACAGTTTAATTTTTAGAAAAATCTATCGTGTAAGGAAAAACGTATATTGAATGGTGCTTAAATTGTAAATTTTTTAAAGCGTTAGCTTTTTTAGTGACTGATACTTTATAGTCAAAATTTGGAACTTATAATCAGGCTTAAAGTCAGGACCACGTAATTTTTTTTAAATGTACATTGAAATAATATGCAAGCTAGAGCATCAAGTTTTGCCAAATACTTAAAATGTAACACAGACATGTACCAGCAAACTAAAGGAACCCCAACAAAAGGGCCTGATTTTATAAGGTTTCTAAACTATCATTTAGAATCACAAAGTTCTTGGTTACCTTAGTACCTTATTTCTTCATAAGGTTACTATAAATATTGGGTTCTTTAAAACCCTAGTTAGAAAATTATGAATTTGGTTTTTAGCTATCTGTAGACATCAAAGTATGCTTCTCAGAGGGTTAACATTTTACAAGCAGGTGTAGAACACCAATAAATTAAAACTTAGAGTAAAAACCATTGAGTTTTTTGAGTTATGGAAATTACAAAATAAAATTTTCCCACTCTAGGAATGGCATTGCCAGCATGTATTTTTAGTCATAAACATGTCACATTTCAGCTTTTCACACAAATCTTCGTAACCACCCTCTTTTTTCATACAAGGGCAGAATTTGTCTGCCTTGCCTTTCATGGGAATTTACTATGAGGTTTACTGCAGTTAGGAGGTGGGAAACTGCATCAGGAAAACAAGTAACACAAGCTCCAGCCATGAACAAAGCAGCAGGAGAGGTGGAACCAGGAATCATATGTCAGTGATAATGCCATCGTCCGACCAAGCCCACTGAAACAGGCGGCAAATCAACCGTGCCTTGTTCATGCCATGCCTAAAACTGCCTCCAGCACATTCTATCAGGTGACCAGGCTTACGCCAGACCACCCCCAGAGAAACTAAAGGAGGACAAAATGAATAAACTACCTGGACAAGAGAAATTACAATTTCTATGACCATCCCTGGATCAAAGAGGAGAATCTGGCATAATAAGTTAGGGACATAACATATTTAGTTGTAGGATATTGTGTTCATTTTTAAATACTTGGTCTACCTCTTTTCCTACAGTCCCTTGCTTATCAGCACCCTTTAGCCAAAAGTGATAACATTAACAGGGGTAGGTCTGCAGCAAATATTCTCAAATCTCAGTATCAAAGTACGTTTCCTGGGCAGATACATGGGTGACTGACTGTTCTACTTATCTCTGACCCTAGTTCTGGTGAGGAAGGTTTCCCTTTTTAAAACAACTCCCAACTGGCCCCATGCTGCCATGCAACAGATGTCAGCTCTGTCTCAGGAATTTTTCTTGTTTTCAGTTTAATTTCTATGAGACATTATTTTTAAAGCAATTTACATATTTTGGAGCAGTTTTCATATTTTGTGAAAATATTTTCCATGTTGTGAAAAAGTTAATGGACTTCTATTGCTAAAAATAATTTGGAGTCATTAGGTATCAATAAAGGACATGATCCATTTACCCTAACTTGAATCTGTTTGTGTCTCATAGACCCTTCCTCTTGTAAGCATTTGCCTTACTATCCACAGCGCAGACATAATGAACAAGTTTCGATGAGCTGACTTCATGCAACCTGATCTTAGGTAGGCAGTGAAATGCAGAAAGTATGTCCCAATTCCATTCAGCAGGAATCCACTGAGTACTCAGATTTTCCCTACACTATGCTAAGTAAGCATTTCAATGCAAAAAAAAAAAAAAAAAAAAAATGTTTTAAGATGCTTTGACTTCAAGTTGCTTATAATCTTATTGCAGTAATCCATATATCAATTGGCAAATAACAAAGGAGGTAGAATATGACTGATATAACCAAGAAATCCCCCTACACATACACATGCTCCAACTTCTGGAATGTGAAAGAATGCCAAGACTGTGAATTCCATCTGCTGTCTCTTCTTCCAAAAATGGCCCTATACTTTCACAGTATACTGGACCTTCAAACTCTTAAGGAAAAATGCTTAACATTCCAAAGAATTATTCTCAGTTTTCCCTCATATCACTGGGTAGTTGGCATTTTTCTTCATATATGGAGGCAAGAAGGTGGAAACTAGAAATGGGGTCAGTATCATGCGGTTCAAGGGAAAGGAATTTGAGAAGTCCAAATTGTTCTTCAATTTTGTTGAAGAATTAAGTTCTTCAATGTAATCATAATGGATGATCCTAGTATACATGAAAAAATTATCAAGTTAAATTATTGCACACCTAAGGGTACCAAAGAACATGATATTGAAAGGCATGACATTTGTTAATAGAAAAAGGTATCCAAAGGACCCTCTCCATGACCTACATAAATACAATAACTGCAACTACTATTAATCCTAGTCAAGGGGAATCAGTCAAAAGACCAATATCTTATAAATCACTCAGAAGCAGAATTTAGTTAATTCAGATCTTATATTCAGGCTAACATGTCCATATAATGTATGTTATGAATCTATCATAACATACTACATACACATGTATCTATCTACCCAGATAACTTTGTATCTATGTGGGTAAGTTAATAAGCATTCCATACCAGCTCTGTAACATGATTCAATGGCATAAGGACTACAGATGAGGCAGTGGAAGATAGGACTACTAAAATGAAGTCATTGGTTTCCAAAACTTAACTTATTTGTACTCATCCAGGGCCCTCAATCCATCCACACATCACAAGAAATGTGACACACACACACACACACACACACACACACACACCATTAGATTCACTCTTCAAATATCAAAAATTACCAGGAACTGAACGTTCACTGTAAGCCGGCTTAGTTTCTAAACACTAAGCTTAATCTTGAACAACAATATAACATAGGATTATATTGTTGCACCCACTTTACAGATGAGGAAGTTGAGACTGGGAGAAGTTAAATGAGTTGCCTGATCACACAGCTAGTAAATGACCAAGACAGGACTGGGAGGTAGGTCCAAATATAAAGGCTGTGCATTCCATTCACTATGGCAAGCTGTATGCCAAGTAACAGAAAAGAAACAGATACGGAAACAATGTTTGTCTCTATCTGGACATTTGTCTTGGATTACAAGTTCCTAGAGGGTAAGATAGCATCTGTTCCTATGTGGTTCTCCTTGTACAACACTGAGCTGTGTAAGCAGATGATATGGGATGTCATTTGGTAATGAGAACAATGAAGAAGCAGGAATGCAGATGATAGTAGGATCTTAACTTTCTGTTTTGCCCCTGAATTTTTTAAAGGTTTTATGAATGATGTGTAGGAAACAGAAATCATATAGTCTCTGAGTCTTGTTGACAAGATACAGCTCCTGATGCATACTGTCAACCCTGCTATATTAACGTAGACAGACATCCAAACAAAAAGAGGCATTAAATCATCACAAGAGAATACTCAGCCCAAATTTCCTAGCATCCTAGCAGGAGAAAGGACAGATTTCTAAGAGTCCCACCTTTCTAAAACCCAGTGCACGCGCCTCTATTTCTCCCCCGCAGCTCAGACCTCATCAGTCCTGGAATTTTCTGTGCAGCAAAAACTAAAGGTAAAATAAATGCCGAATAGCTATTGCTGTCATTGCCTTCCCCACAGTCGTTTCGCTGTTAGCTGTTGGCGGAGCAGACCGCGTAGGTTGACGCGATTTGAGCGAGGATGAAGGATGAGATGTCAAGTCACGGAGCGCCACTGCCTGTGCCAGGCGGCTGTGACATGCGCTGCAGACAGGGCTGATTAGCTCGCTGGGTGGGAGACAAGCAAACCCAACTGCAGCCACTGCGACCCAGCGAAAGAGGACCGCGCGAAAAGATCAGCGTATGCAGCCTGCCAATTATCTCCCTCCCTCTCCACCCCCAGCCCCAAACATAAGCTGCTTAGTACTAACAGTGCTGGATATTGCAGCAATCAGTGTGTTGTCAGGTGGAACACCGCTCTCCAGGTGTAAGCCTAGGTGCGAAAGCAGACCCCCCCAGGCACTCACTCCCCTCGCTGTCTCCTAGGTCAGAAGATTCTGAGGCCAGCAGCCCTGCAGCAGTATCTTACCCTTAAGAAAGGGGATTGGCATTTCTGGCTTCCCAGTAAAGCAACAGGGCTTCCTGAGCCTTTTCAAAGTATGGACACACACACACACACACACACACACACACACACACACACACACACACGAAAGAGGTAATTAGGCCTGATCTATGGCTTAAGTGGCATTCTTATTCCTCCTGAATCCCTAAACCTATTACCTAAACTTTATTCACTGTGCCCCTCCATGCAAATACAGTTAATCCCATCATCACATCCTTGATATGATTAGGAATGACATGTATCATAGTTAAAGTTTGATGTCGGAGAAATATGTGCCTAAGACCAGCGTCACATATGTTGAAAGAGTTGGAACTCTCGATCTGTTTTTGATGAGATTTTTTGTTTTGTTTTATTTTCCTGCATAATAATGTCCTTAGCCATCCTGGAAGGAATATGATTACTTCCACCATTCCACTCCCCAGGTTAGAATTGAAACATCTCCCGACTGCTCTGAAGGTGGTAGAGACTTAAGAATTCTTTCTAAAGATTGATCCATCTTAACCTTCAGGTGGAGAGAAATAAATATTTGCTGTTAAAATCATAGTCCTAGTCTACTGTCTACTAAACTCTTCCTGATGGGTCTCCCAGGACTGCAATGGGCAAAAGGGAAGAATGGTATTTTCAAGTTGGTGGGTAGGTGTAGACAGGAATGGAGAATAAACACTTGCTTAGGCTCTAAGATCGCCAATATCATTGCGACATGATCAGAAGAGTAATTTGACCCAAGAGATTGGCAGTTCCAGGTCCACAGGTACCAGTGGCAGGACAAGAGGGCAGAGAGAGTACTGCTGCTGCAAGGGACACCATGTGACTGCCCCAGGGACAGAGACCAGGATCTGGCTTGCCTTTCAGCGTTGTAAAGTCATACTGTGTGTGAGTGAGCACTTGACAGCACTGAGAGTCCTGAGGGATTGGAACTCCCCTCTCTGACTGCAGATTGGAGCAAGGCACTGGAGGAAGGGAGCTTTGACAGAGACGGAGGGCTGGAAAACATTCACAGCAATGTACTGGACAGGAAGAAAAGATTTGCGAGGATGTTCTAGAGAAAGTTTCCTGAGAAATCAGGGCATCCAAGGCAGACTGAAGCATCCTGTGTGGATGAGCAGAGAGAATGCAGGCTGAGGCCCAAGAGGTGAGACCCTCACTGCAATCATGATTTTGCTCCAGAAGGGCTAGCCTTAAACATAGAAACAGTCTTCTATTCCCTACTCTGCTAAAAATAAGGAGACAATGGCGTTTCTGCCACAAAGGACTTTGAAAACATAAAAAAATGTGTTTTCTCAGATATTTTGGCTAGAAGTAGCCTTACATATTTTCTATTCCAGGGACTGTCAACTTTAATTTGCATTAGAATCACCTTGTTAAAACACAGCTTGCTTGGCCCTTAATAAGTCTAGAGTGGGGCTCAAACATCTGCATTTCTAACAAATTCCCACAGGATACTGATGATGCTGATCTAAGGATTGCAGTGTAAGAGCCACTGATCTAATCCAACCCTAAAATTTTAAAAGGAAACAATCAAATTTAACAAATACTTATTAAGTATCTGAATAAGATTTGGGGCCAAATATTAAAGACAAAAAGAATTTTACGCTAAATTAAATTCCAGACTGATTTTTTTAAATGTTATAAACCTACTAGAATATAATTCCAGAGTGGGGAAGGACTTTTTGGAAATGACACCAAAGGTAGAAACAATAAAAGAGAACAATGAAAGAAAACCACAAAGGAATTTTCTATATAAAATTAGTGAATGTCTAAGCAGCAGAAAAGAAAAAGTATGACAAAGTACAAAATTACAAAAAAAGTATTGGCAATCCACATGACAGATAAAATGTTATGTCCTTAAATGCAAAGAACCCATAAAGAAAAATACCTTCAGAGAAGCATTAACAATGAAATAATTGGGCAATTTACAAAAAGATAAATACAAGTGGCCAATTAATATATAAAAACATTGACTTACAGTAATAGAATAAGGAAAACTAAATTAACATTGTTTTTCGAAAATGAACTTGGCAAATAAAAATATTGAATGTTGGCCCACTGACTTTCATGTGCTGCTAGAGCTTTCATAATTGCTGTAAATCATTGTTAGTTTAGGTAACACCAGCTGCTATTACAACAAACCTGAAAGTGAACAATGGCTTAAACATAAATGCATGTCTTTCCTTCCCATATTAAGTCCACGGAAGTGCTCCTGAGTGGCAGTAGGCTCCTCTCCAAGCAGTGGTTCAGAAACTCAGGCTTTCCTTTTTTTCTCCCATCCAGCGCCTCCACCGTCTTCAACATGGTGGCTTATAGGTTCACAATCAAACCAAAAATGGACATAGAATGAAAAATAGCACTGCAAGTGTCTACAGAGGAGGAGTCTTGGAATGGCATGCACAACTTTCACTCACATTCTACCAGCTAAAAATCATTCACATGGTATGTGAATTATATCTCAATAAACCTGTTATTTTTTTTCAAATGTAGCAGGAGAATTTAGAGAGTGTGGTATTATGAAAGCAAAGAGAACTCACTATGAAGAGAGAAAAGATTAACTGTACCATATATTTCAAGGAAGATGAAGAAAATGCATCCTAAGAAGAACATGTAGGGCCAATTAAGAGATTGTTGTTAATCCTAAAAATACTTGTTTGAGTAGAATGATAAGCATCTAAGCCTAATGAAATTCATTAAGGAAAAGCTAGGTTAAAGTTGTAAGGAATAGCAAGCAGTATTCAAAAGCTATTCTACTGAGTTTTGCAATGAAAGAGAAGATATATAAAACTATCAAGGAGGAGAACAAAAGATTATTTTTATAAGAGATCTGATGACACATGCAATGATATAGCACCTGACTCTGTAACAGTATCTTATTGGAGGCTGGGGAAAGAGATTCTGTGCAAAAGTAGAGGATTAGTCTTGCCAAGAAGACATATTTCTTCCTCCAAAATCTTACAGAAATAGAAATATTTGGTAAAAATGTGGAGAAATATTGAATAGAGATAGTTTATCAGATGGTTGTAATTTAAGTAATATAACATTTAATGGTATCTGCTAAGGGAAAGGGAAGTAAAATAAATTCGAGATAGTGAAGGAAATGGGGCAAGTTTGGGATAACTATCACTGGAAACACATTCAGAAAAGAAAACAAATTATTAGGAGTCGGTTGCTTTTTTACTTTTGTTTTTGGTAGCTACCAAATCCCTGAGGTGAGTATCACATGGATGAATGGGCAGCGATAAGAGAATTTGCATGAAATAAATGTTAATTTTATCAAACTTGTATTACCTCTCTTACCTCTAAAGAGAGGAAATTATCAACAAGTGACCAGAAACTCCTCAAGGAGGGTGAATACATCTTTTTACAAGTTACTCAAATTCCTCAAATATTATAATGTCCTTCTCAGATAAAAAAAATTGCTTTTCATTTTTTGAAATATTTCCCACAGTAGATGTTTGCGTTCTATCACAAGTTATCAACCATGTTTCTCAGATGAGTCAAGAGATTTAATAGCTTATACAAAGCCCAATTTTTTTTTCATTTGTTCTTGTTTCGGTGTATTGAACCCCACATAGTTCAATAATTTCTGGGAATGCATTTATTGATTCTAGAGCTGTTTCAATACAATACGTGAGATCTACACAATTTGCAGTTTGTATTAAATGTTTACTGCCCAATTTCCCTGACCAATCCAAGCAGTAGACACCATGGTCCTGAGGGGATGAAATAGAGGCTGGTGACTAGTCTAGGGGGAATAATCTAGCCAGTAGGGCACTAACATCCGTGTACATTGGAAGCTTCTTGGCCTCCTGAGAGCAGCATTGGCTGCAAGGTCTTGGTAGAAAGGAAGGGTGGTTGAAAGGAGAACAGAGGGGTGTAAAAGGCTCCCCTATCCCAGGATGACCTAAGCTTGGAGCAGCTTCAGAGTTATCTCATCTGCCTTTCTGCTTGTGGGCCAAAGGAGGAAACAGGGACAAATTCTTTTGGAGCCACAGGACTAATTCAAATTAAAAACTAGTCTCCTATGAGCTGAAATTAGTCCCAGCAGTAAATTCCAGTATCCAAAGCAGCAGGAAAGATAGAACTCATTTTTGATTGATAACAATATTCAAACATTCTGAGCTGGTTGAGACGGCAGTCACAAGTATGGAAGCAGGAGCCTCCCTCAGACAATGGTCACACAGAAGGTTTTGCAATGGTTCCCACAAGGTGCACTCAGTGTGAAATGGTTCTGCAACTGAGGGCTCGCAGTGAGAATCTATGCTGGCTAGGGGGGCTGGCAAGCTCTGGGAAGTTATCAGTGCCCCAGCAAACAGGATGCATTTCAGGAGGAAATCCTAATCCCTATTATGAACTCATCCATCAATCAGAAACTGAGTAATCATATCAGAGGTTAAGGAGGAACCAGCAATTTCAGGATCACTTGGGTAAATAACTGGGCTCTCACTCCAGGTATATGAAATACCAGGGTTAAGTTGTAAGACTGGTATGTGGGCTCCTAATAATTATCCATTCATGCATTAAGCCATTATTGTGTGGTTACTATATTCTAGGCTCTGGGAAATGTAGTTGCTGGTAATGCAAAGATAAATAGGGTGTAGTCTTTACAATTTCAGTAGGGAATGCTTCTGAAATGGAGTGAGGGTCTTCCTGAATTTTGGAGGGCCTGGTATCTACAAAACGCAGAAACTAATAACTCCTTCTTTCCAAATTTTTCTAAAATCTACCCTATTCCAAATTCTCCATTTGAAAAAAGAAAAGTGAGAAAACTTTAAAGCAAATGTAAACTAGTGATTGTATTACACAAGTCAATCCCACAAATAGCCACATGAAACGAAAACATTTCATAAACACCCAAGCCCCTCTGTATTTATTTTGTTTCATTCAATAGCACATCACAACTCTGTTTCCATGACTCCAAAACAGCAAGTTGATTTGGTCAAGTCAGTCAAATAAAAGTCAAATGAATTAAAAAAAAAAAAAAAAAAAAAAAGACACAAACTGAAAAGGCTGATATCTTCCTACTATATAGGCATGCATAGCCTAAAACTCAATATTTATTTCTATTCATTGGCTATTTGGTTTAATACAGATTCCCAAATCCCTTTTTTCTACTATTTTATAAAATGCACCACTTTGCCTGAGTTAAGTTGAATACAATATCTTAATACATCATCTTTCAATCATTAATTTTCATCAGAGAATGTCAGCAGGGAATTATGTCAGATTATTTGGACCTGATTTTGTCTCATAAATCCATTCTAACCTCTGCATAGCCTTTCATTCTATCAGACATTTTCCATTTCTCTTGGAAGCTTCTTAAATTTTTTTCTTGAAAAGTTGAACTGCTCCACACTGTTCCTGCCTTTATTTTTAACAAATGTTTATTGAGTTCCAATTATTTGAAAAGTGCTGAATAAAGCGTTGAGAGTTGGGGACAAATATAGTCTCTGATTTATAGGTAAAGTGGGATTTTCTGTGCTGTTCTGAACACAAGGCAAAAGTGACCCCCTATTGACAAGGAGCTGTCTTCAGTGGGAGCTGGAGCCAACATCTCCCTACAGGACTTGTTGAAAGGCACAGTACAGAATTTCCACCAACTGCTCAGTTCCCCACCAATCTCTACATCGTAAAATGAGCAGGAAACTGGATGCGATGAGTACTGCAGTGTTTGGGAAGAAAAGATAATGGGATCAGGGATGATTCCCCTCCCAGGGGCCATAATAATAATTTGTAAAGAATGGAGGTTCCAGAAAGACATAGTTAATGACATCTAGGTCTCTGGCTGGAGGCGTGCTAAGCTACAGAGCCCTCCAGCCCTTGCTGGTAATGCCCTGGGGAAGAGCATGCTGAAGAGATACTTGAGGGAGAGTTCTGCAGCTCCTAAGGTATATCATGTCGTCATCTTTTGATCTGTTTTCCCCACTGTGGAGAGGAGACAGTGGGTGCTTCACAGGTTTCCTTTAAAGTTTAGAGGTCATTCTTGAACATAAAAAATGATGCCTGTTCCTGGATTAGAGATTTATGAAAGAAGGAGATCTCTCATGCCAACGGAGCCTAAAGGGTTTGGTGTTCCTAGGCACCTTATCCCAGCTCTCCACAGCCCTCAGCATGAATAAAAGCATCTCAGTACCACAGAAAAGAGTACAAAAAATAGACTGAGAATGGCCAGGCAGTGTCTGGACCAATAGATGGGATGTCCAATCCAAACAAGGATTTGAAGTAGGTCCTGATGGGGAAAGAAAGGGAGACACGACTACTTCTCTAGAGGATGCCTCTGTGCCAGAGAAAACTGGGGTACATGTAAATGCCACCCCAACTGGGTGGAAACCTTCATGCCAGCAGATATCACCACCAGACTGACCCTAAGGGACAACAAGAACCACTCCTGACACATGGGAAGTCACATAAGAAGACATCTGCCTCTCCATATGTTTCCATCTTGTCCACAGCACCAGAGAACTCAATGCCTAGGGAAGGGCTCAGGGGAGGGAGGACTCAGAGCCGAGTAGCAGCCTAAATCTCCTCCATATCCAGCTGCCATGGCCACAGCTGAGGAGAAAATGAGACTCAGTCAAGGGTTAAGTACAAAGCTTTAAAATATACACATTTCTAAGTCTCTAATTGGGAGCCATTATTCAATAAAATAAAACAATTTCTTATATAGGCCAATGAGTTGATAAACTATGTCAATGAGTTCACATAGAAACAAAAGTTGCATCAAATGTCTAGTTACTTCTACATATTTAGATAATTGGCATTTTTGTCCTGTTATCAAATTTCTCATCATCCCTCTTTTAGCCATTGAATATGACTTACTATAACTCAGAAAAAAGCACATAGCATATATTGGAATTACTAAAAATAAAAATTGATTTTGGTAAATCTGTTTAGATTAAAATACTCAAATGTATTTCATTTTCAGTTTTCCAAAAGTTTATGTTACGAATATAGTTTTAAATTATTCACATTAATAATAAACATTGTATTTTAAAGGAAAAAAATGTACTTGTTGTAGAAGTAAAATAAAGCAATGAAATAAAGAGTGTAAAAAATATTGCTTCTTGAACACATCCTACAATAATTATTTGTGTGTAGTTTGTCTAGTTTGGCTGCAAAGAGAATAAGCAAAACTGCAAATAAAGTGAAATGTTTTTTAATAATACAATAAGTATCTTGAATCTCAAGATTGGTTGCATACTTGCAAAAGGTTTCAAGAAATAAGACATATAGAAACCCTAAAATCTTTCCCTTTGGGCACCTCAATTTTTCTCTGGGTGCTTGTTTCATTCTCAGCTCTTCACTAAAGAGAATCTTAAGTCTCCATGGTTGGTGATGGGTCATAAGCTTGCTACAAGTCTCAGTATTCTGACTTTCTGACTTCAAGTTCTATCACTAGCTGGTAACTTCCCTTCGTGTTTCGTAGCTCAAATAAACAAATGAGAGAATTTTATTCGTTCATGTTTTTGCCCTAAGCCTTGCAATAACAGCCAAAGAAGATATGGACTCTGCTTGAGTCTTCATTCACTTGGTATTTTCCAGCAAGGAGGGGATACATAGTACTTGAAGAAATTGAGTTCCCAGCAAACTCCATTCCTCAGTTCTGCCACAGAGAATCATGTGACATTTACCATGTTCCCCCGAAAATAAGACCTAGCGGGACAATCAGCTCTAATGCGTCTTTTGGAGCAAAAATTAATATAAGACCCAGTCTTATTTTACTATAATATAAGACCAGGTCTTATAACATAATATGATATGATATAATATAATATGATATGATATATGATATGATATGATATAATATAATATAATGTAATATAATATATATTGGGTCTTATATTAATTTTGCTCCAAAATACACATTAGAGCTGATTGTCCGGCCAGGTCTTATTCTGGGGGAAATATGGTAAGAAGAAGGATTCTGACTAACCTTTATGTATATTATGCATAGTTTTATTGTTTACTGAATTTTCTTACCAATAAGTTAGCCTTTTAATGGCTATTATAATTTCATTTTTAGGAAGAAATGGAAGCCTTTCAATAAAATATTTTTCAGCCCATTTTGGGCCGTGTCGCCATTTTCCTCAAAGATCTCAAAGACATTACAAGTCATCGATCTATCTATTCTCACATGCTATTCCCCAGAATTTTACCAGGGTTTTATAATTGAAAGATTGCAAGTGAATTATTTACACACAGTAGAACCCAAAATACAGACATTTTCATATTGTAGATAAAACAGTATTTAGGTTGCCAGAAGAAAGACTGTAGTTGCCTCTATACTCTGAAAGCCACTTCCCTCATGAAAAAGAAAGCTCCTAACCACAAAAGAAATCCTAGCCAGAAGGCAGCTCTTTCTGGCAGCTAATCTAACTATATCCCCTGGTTCTTTACTTGATGAAGATGAAAAATAATCTGTCTTGAACAAGAAAAAATAAAGCAACATGCCCTTTTATACATAGCTATCACTTATTGAGTACATAGAGTGAAAACTTCTTTTGTTACAAATTACCAAATTTCACTCAAAATTTGGAGGTCCTCATGAGCTCAGTTCTCCCCCATCTTAAAAGATGCTCAAGACCAACAACTAGAATCCTATCAGTCAGACCCCACTGGCCTTTGCCTTTTGGGTACAAAACCTTGTCTCCTATGGCATTGTTGATTTAACCTCATGAAACAACCGAATAATAGGAAGGCAAGAATAGTGGCTTATACAAATTAAATATAAGTACTTGGTTTCCATGTGATTAGCCTGACTGTAATACACCAAACAAAATACAAGAATGTCTTATTATTCCTTCTGACTTTTGAGGGGAAAATGATCAAGTTACCAATTAGATTGCATCAACAATGTCATGTTTATTGCATAATGGTGTTTACCAACTGACACAAAATGAGCATGTTTCAGGAGACTATTAAAGACAATCTACTTGCAATTGGTTCGCAATAATGAGACTCCGTAGCAAAGGACTTTGGGAATGAACAATAACAAATATTCTAGCAATTCTCTACAGATAAATAATGGTCTCCAAGGGAAGAGATGGATGGGAGAAGGCCATATCAAAGAGCTAAGAGTGAAGTTCTAGGGAAGGACTGAAAACAAATAATTTAAGTGGAGGATCAGTTTTGGTCAATTTGTATGAAATACACTTAGAGGGCAGACCAATCCCAGGAAGAAGTTGATTTAAAAAAAAAAAGAAAAGAAAAAAAGATTCTTTTTTACCTTTATAAGAAGGAGAGATACATTACTTTCAATGACTAAAATAAATATTTTTAAAGAAAATTATCTGAAATCCTTGTTTTCCCTGGAGATACTATATAATTCTAAAAGAATATTCAGACTATGCACCAAAAAGTACTTCTAATAAGTTTCCTTCCAAATTTAAACATCTGTGATTTTTGTGGCCTTTTCACCTGGAGAAATAGTACAGTTGATTCAGCTTTTCCACTTTCTGTGACACTTGGTCATGTCTCAGACTTAAGTCACGCTTGGGCTTTAGCTCTTCTCTCTGAGTGATTTCTGGTCTTAAAGTCATTCTGTATTCAGGGATTCCAAAGTTAAAGGTAAAATTCTATAAATATGAGAATCAGGCCAAATTTCAGAAAATCAAAGACAAGAAAATCCAGGTGAGCACAATATGGAAACATTCTGTCCTGGAGTCAACCAGCTCTGGTCTCCTGCTAATTCCCAGCTATCACCTTCAATTACTCTCATATCTCCTCTTTTGACTAGTACACCCTTTCAATCTTGTTTGGATTACCTCGTCACTTATAAAAATAACAATATGCTCTCTTTTCTGGATAAGAAGAAAAATATCATTATTGAGACATACCTAGTTTTTATTCAGAAACAATTATATCTAGGAAAATATGGGGATCAGGAACTTAGAATGTTACGAGGTTGTCAAATATTATATTGTAACCTAAGGATAAAATGTATTCATGCACTGAGGCCCAGGCCACTACATATATGTCAGTGGTCACTCCAGGAAGCACTTGACATATCAATCCCCATGACTTCCATCTGAATAAACAGAGAACTTAAGCAAAAACTAGGCCCTTACCATGCCAACACATCTTCAGAAGGGGTGTCAGGCCCACATTCAAAGCAGATTGCTGCTGCCTCTAAGCTCTACCCACACAGAAATCATAGAGCACTTGAGCCCTCTGTCTCAAGTGGGGGTTGTGGGAATATTTTTCTCCGGAGTCAAAGGAGCAGTCAAAGACCTAGAAAATCAGGTAACCCAAAGAAGGAGAGTCTGAGGTAGTCCTGAGAAATGATAATATAAATCCAAGAGATAAAACAGCCAGGGAAATGACAAGAGATGGCAAGTCGGGTAGGCAATCTGAAGCCAGTCTGCATGACTGAAAACACTGGGAAGCTTCTCCAACACTGGGTTTCTACCTGCTCTCAAGGGCAAGATGCCTAGGTGATCCAACTGCATTTGGAGGACCAGAAATGGCTTGAACAGTGCTTCCATTCTCCCCACGGAGGACAAAGCTTACCTGGTAAAAAAGGTAGGTACTAAAATGTTATGGTGTGTTCCTGAGGGCTAAGACAGCCTTCCCAGCCACCCCTCTAGTCTGTTCTCTTCCCAGTGAAGGGTCCTGACCTCAGTCTTGTTCCAGGAAGAGCAGCCTTATCAATAGTTCCCACACATGGCTGGGCACCAAAACCACCAGGAGCAGTTGTTAAAAACACAGAGTCCTAGGACCCATCCCAGACTTTTAGAATCACAAACTTGAAGATAGATAGTTATCATGTGGTGTATAAATCAAAACAACAAAACAAGACAAGCAAACGAGAAACAAAACTTCATAGACACGGACAATAGTTTAGTGGTTACCAGAGGGTAAGGGGGTTGAGGGGTGGTAGATGAGGGTAAAGGGGATCAAATATACGGTGATGGAAGGAGAACTGACTCTGGGTGGTGAACACACAATGTGATTTATAGAGGATGTAATACAGAAATGTATACCTGAAATTTATATAACTTGACTAACAATTGTCACCCCAATAAACTTTAATTTAAAAAAAATGATAGATATTTATCACCTAGTTCATTCTTAAGTAACTAGTCTGGTACCAAGACAAGCATTTGGGAGTTGCTACTTGCACATAATACTTTGGTTTCCTTTTTTTAAGTCTGTGTGGCCTTTTGAAAGAGAGTAAGGAATACAGCAGGGTTTCAGAAAGACAATAGAAAAATTGCCAAAAGACATGAACTGACAATTCAGAAAAAGACATACAAATGGCTGTTTAACATATGAAAAGATGTTCCTCATCACATAGTAAGAGAAATAGGTATGAAAACCACACTGAGATACCGTTTCTTATCTGTCAGATTGACAAAAATTGTAAAGTATCACAAAACACTCTGTTCACGAGGCAGTGGAGGCAGATACTCTCATACATTGCTAATTTGGATGCAAACTGCAATAGACTGAATGTTTGTGCCCCACCGCCAAAAAAAAATTCATGTATTGAAATCCTAACCTACAATGTGATGATATTAGGAGGTGAGGCCTTTGGGAGGTGACACGATCATGAGGGTGGAGCCCTTATAAATGGGATTATAAAGGACCCAAGAGAGTTCTCCAGCCCTCTTTCCCTACGTGACAATACAGTGAGCACGTGGCACTCTGTGACCCAGAAGAGGACCCTAACCACACACCAAATCTGCCAATGCCTTGATCTTGGACTTCCCAGCCTCAAGACCTGTGAGAAATAAATGTTTGTTGTTTAAACCACCCAGTCTATGGTAATCTGTGATAGCAGCCCAAATGGACTGAGGCACAAACTGTTGCAGTCTTCATGGAGGGGAATTTGGCAATGTCTACCAAAATTCCATATATGTTTCTATTTTGACACAGCAATCTCTCTTCTAGGAATTTACATTAAAGAAACTCTTCCAACGAGATCAAAATACATATGCAAAATGTGTTGCCAAAAATTTCAAAATATTGGAAATAACTTGAATGCCTACAGGTAGAAAGAAGATTGTATGAACAACCTATGATACACAATGAAGTACTAGGCAGCCATGAAAAAGGATGAGGACTATCTCTATGAACTGAGGACTTATTTCCAAGAAATAGTAAATGAAAGAAAAGAAAAAGTTTGAAGAGTATATAGTAGGCTACCTTTTGTGCAAGAAAGAAGAGGACATAATAAAATAAACATGTATCTTATTATTGTGAAATACAAATACAGAAATACAGAAATCCAATTGTGTACTTCCAGATTCATTCTACCTGTTTAGCATTATTTTTATAATGCTACCTGTTAGCATTATTTTTTAAATAAACACAATGCTTTCTGACAACAAACAACACATGAAACTACAGGTCAAAATTCCATATTGCTAAAGAGCCAACATTCTGTTTCTGGTTTAAAAATGAGTGGAATGGTTAGGAGCTAAGAATTATAAGCAGATAAAAAAGCAAACAAACAAAAAAAGCCTGTATTTTTAATTCTATTCATAAATCTAATGCAAACACACACCAAAATTCTCCTTATTTAAATATATATTTATTTTAATTTACAGAAACATTGACACCCTTAAGAAGAAAATTACCTCAGACCTTATCCACTGACTATGGCTAATGCAGAAATTATCTGCATAATCTCAGTATTAATTTAGACATTGGTACTGTAATTGGTCTAATTCTCAAGTAGTAAGAATGCATCTACTCCTGCATTTATCCATAAGCTTTTGTGTGACACTGGTAGTTGTCCACCTAATATACTCTCTACCATCTAATTAAACAAACATCCATTTTGTTTAAGGGTGACAATGTGCCCAGATAAAAAGACTCACATCTCTATGCTTTTCTGCAGCTGTAAGTGGCCATGTGACATAGTTATTGATGTACAAACTGAGGATTTCTGTTACAGGAAAGGGAAGACTTCCCAACTCCATACATGCCACACAACACTGTTCCCTCTTCTTATTTCCTGGAACTCTGAAGTGAGAGCCACTTAGAGACCATCCACATCCATAAGCATGTTATTAAAGCCTGTACACTAAAGGTGGGTAGGAGAAGAGAAAGAACCAGGATCCCAAAAGCGTCACTGGGGACCATCTCCAAACTGTCCACCTCTGGACTTCTTGGTATCAGAGACAAATAAATCTCTGTGTGTTTAAGTCAGTGTTTGGAGGATCTCTGTTGCATACAATGGAAAACATTCCTAACTCACTACATTCCAATAGTAATTACAATATCACTAAGTTTCAGTAATGGCTAAGGACTTTGAAGTTCCAGAAAGTTCCACACTCATTCTCTACCATTCTACCTGTGCCCATTAATGGCTAAGAAAACACATGTCATTCAACAAGAGCTCATGCTCAGATATGACCCTAGTGATACCTATATTCTTATTATGAGAAAAAAAGTTAGACATTATACCTATGAATAAATATGGCCCCCAAAACCTTCATCAGACAGAGACTGCACCTGTGCTCTCAAGAAATGGATTAGTCACTTGTAGAATTTTCTTTGTCCAATATCAAGTGTCAGTAAGTCCTGCAAGAATAAAATATGTCTTTTTTTGGGATGGGGAAGAAATCTGTTTAATCAATAGTTAGATTTGCTCTACTGAGTTCCCAGATAGTCTTTTAATCATTCAAGACAAATCATGACACACAAATTTTTAAACAATCTTCTTTACTGTGGAATCTCTTTTCGAAAGAAGAACACTGTGTAAAAACACTCTGTACTGGTCTTGAAGTAGACTTCAAATGTTCACTTTGGTGCCAATTAATACAGAGGATTCTAGTCATAATCTCCAGAATCTACATGACATCTGCTATCCTTTACAATTACACTTAAATGAACGGAAATAAGAGCTTTCCTTTTTTTCTCTCACACTCTTTATTTTTTATTTTATTATTTTTTATTATTATTTTATTTTTGCAAGTATGTTTCTTAATCATAATACCAAAGGGGAAAAGAAGAGAACAGTGCAAAATCAAGAGCAGAATTCAAAAAACTATAGCAAACTGTTCTTGCCTGGCTGAATTCATCCAGGACTCCGGCCCATCTCCCCGGATCTCATTTCCGTTCTGATGTTTCTGCCAAATCTCATTCCTATTTTGGCTATCTTTGCACCTGGAAATCCTTGCTACATCTACATTTCTATCTCTTGCTCTTGACCCTGCTTTGCTTACTGAGGCCTCAACTTTGGAATCTTCTTTCTCTTCACATTCAGTTTTCTAGTTCTTAGCTCAGAACAGTTTCTCTGCCCTCACTCTCAGAAGTCACCTCAGATTCTGCATTGATTTCTTGGGCTTCTAGATTTTGGCTTTACCTCAGGTTTCTGTTTCAGATCCTGCCTCCTCACAGAGCTCTTCAGCCTTGGAGTCTCCCAATTCTGTTTACAGACAATCCCATCAAGGGAATTAAAATCCCCCTGTAAGCTACTAATCCAGTTTTTCTTCACATACCTACCCCACTGGTCAAGCAGTAGGCTTTGAATTTACTTTTTGCTAATTAGAAAACAAATGCATTACAAAATTAAGGCAGAAATTACTGAGTAATTACAACTATGGGAAGTAGAATATGGGGGGCAGGTGACAACCTCTATCCCCATTGCTCAGAATTAAGTTTTTATTTTTTATTGTATTTCAAAAGGCAGATTTAGAGTCCCACAGAAGCTCTCACATAACCAAGTGTTTCATCTCCAAGCAATTTCTTTGAAAATTTTATAGAATTTTATGGCAAATTAGAGGCCTCTGTCTATTTAGTCACTGATGAATTAATCAAAAGGGCAAGTGGTCAAAAATTTGGTGTCTCCCAATTAGTTTCTTGCATCCCTCCAAAAGTGAGGGTCTAAAACCTTGCAGTAACTTCTGGAGTGGTAGCAATATTTATACTGGATTGTGCTTCCTTGCAAAACTGATTTTTTTTAAAAGCACCAAGTAGAAAGACTCTGCATCATTTAAGAGTCCCCTGTGTGGAGATTCTGTCCTAGTTTATGCTTGTTGATTTGAAAGGGTATTTGAGAAAAAGTGGGAAAGGAGCCCTGGAGATCAATATTTTGAACAATTAACCTATAAACAAATAAATAACATAGTATATGGGCTACTTAATGTCACATCTCTATAGAGAGACAACAATAAATTTGCAGGCGAGGTTGACATGATGGATATAACTAGATTAGTGGAACACTTCGTCAGATTCAAAAACAAAAGCACATGTACACTCTTTCATTGTTCCCCATTGTAAAGGACGCTTTCTGCTTTTCCCACTCTTTAATCCCCTCCTCTTGATTTTCATCAATACCTTGGACATTTACATTTATTCTCAAAGGAATGGCCAACAATAGCCATGCAAAACAAAAGACAGGTGAAAACCTAACCATTGTGGGGCCAGAGTCATCTTTTAGGACTCCAAGGGATATACCCGAAAAAGGACACAAGGGGAGAAGCCATGGTTTACCTAGTGTCATAAATATGCTCTTGGGCCTGTATGCACACCCATAGCTTATTAATCTGATGATGAATAAATGGCTCACAATTTCAACTGAACATTAGAATCCTCTGAGAGATTTTTTAAAATACTCATGTCTTGCCCCACTTCCAAGTTGACTGAAATCAAATTTCTGGAAGTTAAGCTCTGGCACCTACTGGTTTGTGGTTTTTTTTGGCGGGTGGGGCAGTAACTCTCCAGGTGATTCCGAGGCACAAGGATAGTTGAGATCAACTACACTAAATAAAGAAATCTCCTTTTAGTTCCAGTCTACAAACTATATCAACAAGGCCAAAATCTTACAAGCCACTAATATCACACTTCCCTGCCTCCTAGAACAGTCTCAACAAAATTTCACTGACCAAATTTGGGGGGAAATTTTCACTGACCAAAATTTGCAGATAACACATTGAAAACATACCTCCTAGACATAACTCCATTTCAGTATATATATATATATATATATATATATATATATATATATATATATATATAATCAGTATATATATATATATATATATATATATATATATATATATATATATATATATTAGATTTTAGGAGATATAATCTGGTATTATTACTTACTTGTTTAAGTGTTTTGAGTTTCATAAAGGCTAGGAGTCATATTAATCTAGAATTAAGGCATTTATACAAAATTTGAAATATTGCACAGTTGTCCTAAAGGAAAGGAAGAAATACAATAGGCAAATAGGCATTTTTGATCTTTCTCCACTCCTTAAATATTTTGCTTTTCTATGAGTAATGAGAATTCACAAGATTCCAACATAGAACAAATCTTTAGAAGAGGATGATACTGCTTTTCTAAATAACAAAGACTAGATTAATTATTAAAGGGAAATACAAAGAAATTTACAAGGGAGACATTTCACGCAAAATAGCTATCTGTTTTTTGAAAGAAAGACAAGGTGTAGCAGTAGCATATTCTTTATCCACTAGTTTCTCTTTTGGGGTAAAACAGAGGTGAGTGCTTTGACAATATTTATGTGAGCAGGATGAAATAACGGAGACAATGCCAGCTGCCAAAGAGATCAAATCCATGGAAAAGAAAAATAAAAGTAGTAGGTGTAGGATAAAAAAGAAAGGCATTAAATATTAAAAGACAGACAATAAATGCAGGAGAGAATTTTACATCTGAAAAGACTTTTGAACTACAAGTAGTGCTAACATTGGAAGAGGGATCTGGGGAAAGTAGGTAAGAAAAAGAGCAATCTAAAAGTGAAATTAAGAATGGGGGGGGGGGAAGAGCAGAATAAAAATTACCTCATTCAGTTTTATCATTTTAATGAACATAAGCCATCAAGTAAGATCACACACAAAAAAGGTTTTTTATCTATCCTTCCATCAGTTCCAAAGTCAACAAATATTTGGGCAGAGAATTAAAAAAAAAGTTTTAAAGCAAGAAATAGAAGTGGAAAGAAAGCTAAACGCATATGTCGTTGTCAATGTTTTCAACCTTTGCTTTCAGATTTATTTTAAAATATTTGCTTCTGGAACTTTGTATCCCAAGCTGTATTTTGATTCAGTAGTTCGGTGAACCAAACTTTTGCCCAGTCTGACCCTCAGCTTCTTCAGTTCCACAGGGCAAATGTTGTTGCATTATTGGTTGCCTTGGGATTGGCGGTGGGGAATGTCGATGAAAAGAGAGAAGAGACTTCAGTGGGGACATCATTATTCTGCAAACCTGCACAAAAGCACAGTGCCGCTTTAGACGACATAAAATTCTGTATTGTGGTGAATGCTCATTTCACCACTCTGTTGGTTATTCCCTTCTTGGTCATCCCCCTCCATCCTCAATTTTGTAGAAAAGGTTTCAGGTTTGTTTTTGTTTTCATTCATTTGATTTTACTTTTGGAAGGTGTGGCTGTTGGTGGCAATTTAGAAAACTGGTGTTGTCTACTTGAATTATCTACATGTTTGCTATTTATTATTTCTAGTTGGAGAACTATATTCCTAGATAACCACCCCATGGAGCAAAGGTAATAGTTTTAACAGTTGGCATCAAAGAGTACTATTTCACATGTACTCTACGCAACTTCACTTTAATGCAATAGTAAAATTATTATTATCTGAAATCTTTGCTAAGGTTGTTTTTCTTTTCTTTTTGAGAGTACATACAAGCCCAATACACTAAGAGAAAGAATGCATTTCTATAAATAAAATATTAATCTAAAACTATCTTCAATACGTTAAAAAACAAAAATCAACCAAGTAAATTTGAAGATCCAATTGGCTTTATTAAATGACTCATTAATCAGGCAACATCCCATCTCGTAGCAACTAGAAGGACACTCTTAAGTGTTGTTCAACACGGAACAGTTTTATAGGAAGAAGGATAGGGCAAGGGATCTATAACAACAGAAATCAAAGGATCAGTTGGGGTCAGGACATCTTTTCTTTGGGGAAAGAAAAGAGGATGGGTTTTAATCATGCAGATTGCCCCTTCTTTTAAAGGGGGAATAGAGACGGCCATATGACAGATTACCTTACTGGTGCTTGACCAGAAAATTCCCTACTGGTTGATTAAGATTATATTTCTGGGAGAGGTTGAAATTGCAATTAGATCAGGTATGAAATCTAGGTTTAGTGTCATGAGCTTTTAGCACTAGTGACGCCATTTTGGGCCTGTGCTTTTTTACTTTAACAGATATTAGTCAGTGATTAATAAAGTACATACTCCAAAATTTCCTGCCAAAGTGCTTCAGATTTCACATTAAAGTTATCGATAACCTTTGACATTTCAGTTTCCCCAAAAAATAGCTGGTGGCTACCAGGGGAAAAATAAGTAGCTCACAAATACAAAAACTATGAGAACTTATGTACTCGCAAGAGTACTATTGAATAAATCTCTTTAGGAATTTAATCAACAGATATTTATAAAGCATCTACTATATAATAGGTATTTTCTAGATTCTAGAAACTGAATTTGATCTGCTTTTAATAAACTCATATACAAGTAGAGAAACAAAAAGTTTAACTATAGCCATACATCCATGGTCCTCAAAGTGTGGTCCTGAACCAGCAGCGTTAACATCATATGGGAACTTGTCAGAAATGGAAATTCTTGGACCCCATCCCAGACCTACTCAGTCAGCAATCTGATGGAAGAACCCATTAATCTGTGGTTGAACAATCTCTCCAGATGATTCTAATGAATGCCAAATTTGAGAATCACTGTAATTATCCACGTGCTATGAGGCAATCCCCATACAATGGATAACTACTATGTGTTCTTAACTCCCTGGGAACTAGTTCAGAAAGAATGCACTTAGAAAGGAAATTAATTGAGATTTGAAAATTAAGGCCGGTGAGATGGGGAGGAGGTTCCAGGCACAAGCAACGGCATAAATAAAGACCTATAGAAAATTATTTCGTATATCAGTTTTAAATATTTGTTGTATACTGTTTAAATGAGGTTTGGGGTTTTTTTTAATTATGTCTGTGAATAAGTTGGTTTTGTATCTCCAAGGCCAAAAACAGTTTATCTGAGGTGTGTAGTGGTTGCTAAAGAATTACGGGATGAACCTACACGGCAGAAGGCCAAAGTCCAGGTAAGCTGCCTCCACGCAAGTTTTGCTCACTGGACGGTTTATCTATGGCTGAGAAAATGTCAAACTAATTAAAAGATTGGCATGGGTCTAACATGCTATTGACATGCAGGCACTATACCTCTGCTATTCCCATCTGTTGGCTCTTGTCTTTGGAAAAAACAATTGATGGTAAAGGACCTCAGAATATATATTATATATTATGTCATACTAAGTGGTCAAGTGCTAAAAGCACTGTTCAGCCAAAGCCAAGGCCATCGCCAAATATCCCATCAAGCTCCTTGGATTCAAGAATAAATCTTGAATTGTAACCAAAAAAAGGTATTACTACAATTTTATTGTTAACAGTTTAGAAGTCAAATTTTTAAAACTTGATATAATGCAGGAATAATCATTTCTTATCCTTGTCAACTGCTGAAATGCCCCTACGGTCGCTGTACTGCAACTTTATGATACTAGATAGATACTTAATTGAAACTGAGATAAGTAGAAGAACAAGATATCTCTTGGGTATCTCCTTTTTCTCTAGCATTTTCTTCTTTTCTTCAACACTCTTTATATTCTTTGCTATTCTGGATCAAAGAGGATTTATTATAGATGTTATTGCACAAGATTTTGAAAATTTTTTTCTTCATAAAATATTGAGATGGCCAAGTTGACATTCTGCTTTAATTCAATCTCAGATGATGTGAAGAATAATCAAATAGAACTTTTGAAAGACTCGGGATTAATGTATGTGGCTACAAAGCTGCGGAGAGCATAAATTTATTTTGTTCACTGATGTTTCCAAGTCTGTAATAAGTGCTAAGCACATAATAGGAGATCAAGCAATATGGATGGAATAAATGGATGATTAAATTAAATTAAGTTTAAATGGATTTAAATAACTATAAAATAAAAACAATTCCTAAAACTTAGTTTGTTTAATGTCATAAATACAAATACGCCAAATGATTTCACAAGTATTCAGACTGTGGTATATAGCTATGAAATCTCTGAAAGAGAAGGGAGTAACGATGGTCCTCATTAAATTAAATGTATTCTAGAGTCACAATAATTAAAGCTGTGGGATAGAACATAATGTAGACTGACCAATAAAACAGAACAGAAAGTCTAAGCATAGACCCAAATGCATGTGGAAATTTGATGTAGGATAGAAGTAGAATCTCAAATCAGTGAAAGTAAAAATGGACTTTTTAATAAGTAGAGTTGGGACTTTGGGTTAGCCATCTAGAAAAAGATCAGATTTGGTTCACACCACACACCAGGCCAAATTCCAATGGGTTAAAAATGTACTGCAAGAAAATATGTAAAATCCCTTTATGATCTTGGAATGGAGAGGACATTTGTAACTGACTTAAAATCTACAAGCTCTAAAATAAAAAAAAATTATACATACATATATATATATATATATATATATATATATATATATATATATATATTCAAATGCATAGTTGTATTTAAAAAAGAAAACTTCTACATGGCAAAAAAGAAAATGCAAGCTAGAAGATAAATAACAAAAAATATAGAGAGAGGGTACCAAAAAAATGTATACACATTTTAAGAAAGGAAAAACTGTATCAAAATTGTAATACTCAATATATACCAATAACAAAAGACTTGTATATACAAGTCATGTATATACATTTCTTTGGCATCCCCAGTTTTACAACTCATTTCACAGATAAGAATTCATCTCCCTAATATATAAAAGGCTCCTGAAAACCTAGAAGAAAGCATTAAAAAAAAAATAGAAAATGGGTGAAAGATATAATCAGAAGGCTCACAGGGAAAAAAATAACAAAAAATAATAAATAGTCCTTAAACATACACAAATGTGCTCAGGCTCAAGCATAAGAGATGCCATTTTTCACCTATCATATTGGCAAAAATCCAAAATTTGACAACATATTGTGTTGACAAGGCTTCAGGATAACAAGCACTCACATATCTTGGCCAGTAGGAGTGCAAAATAATACAATCCCTAGGGAGGGAGATTTGACATTGCATATAAAATTTACAAGAAAAATTTGACCAAGCCATCTCACTTCTGGGAATTTATCCTACAGATATACTTGAACTCATGTGAAATGTATAAAGGTCATAATATTATCTAATTTTGAAAGTCAGGAAAAAATCCAACTGTCCATCAAAACATAAAATGTTCAAATGTACTCCGATGTAACACTGTCCAACCATAAATAATGAGGAAACTCTCTTTATGTATGTTGATGTAGAAAAACCTCTAAGTTATATTGTTTAGTAAAGAAAGAAAGTATGAAAAAGTCTTTACCATATGCCATCCTTTGAGTAAGAAATTAGGGAAGATAAGTGATAAAAGATACTGAAAGTGTGTGCAAAAAGATACAGGAGGAGGGAGATGGGCTCAACGGGGACAGAAGTAAAGTAGCTGAACAAAGTGTACCTTACAATACAGTTTTTAAAATTTGAGTCATGGAATTATTCTTTTTATGTAAAGAATTGAAAACAATGGAAAGGAACTGTGACACAATCTAGTCTATATTATTTTTCTCTGTATTATTATTTAAATGTTTCTAAAGATCTTTTAGCTCAAAATGGCTGTAGTCTTTTCCGAAAATGATCCTGCTTACACACTCTCTTTAATATTTGTCTTAATCATGGATTTGTCAACTTTAAAATAAAAGTTCTTTCATAATCATTAAGATTGTAGTGTTTACTCTTCTAAAGGTTATGAATGACTGCTATAATCATCCACTCAGCCCTTAGCTTACTTGACTTAACAGCATTTGGCAGAGTTGATCTCTCCCTCCTCCTTAAAGCACTTTCTTCACTTGGTTTCCACGACACACTCCCTTTTTCTTCTTACTTTTCATTCATCATGTTCTTTGCTACCATGTTTCCCCAAAAATAAGACCTAGCTGGACAATCAGCTCTCGTGCGTCTTTTGGAGCAAAAATTAATGTAAGACCCAGTTTTATTTTACTATAAGACCAGGTATGATATGATATGATATGATATGATATGATATGATATGATATGATATGATATATGATATGATACAATATGATATAATACCGGGTCTTACATTAATTTTTGCTCCAAAATCAGCATTAGAGCTGATTGTGTGGCTAGGTCTTATTTTCAGGAAAACAAGGTAGTTGCACCTCTCTTTCCCAACCTCGTAATGTTGGATCACCTATATTTACTCCTTTTGTGATCTCATCTGGTCTCATGGTTTTAAATTCCCACCATATGCCAATGATTCCCAAGTGTAAAACTGCAGTGCAGACCTCCCTTCTGAACTCCAGGTTTATACTCCTACTTGCCTGGCTGAAGTCTCTATTCGACATCAGACATCTCATATTTAAAATATCTTCCTTCCCAAACTGACCCACCCACAGCCTTCCTTATTTTAATTGATGGGGAACTATGTAAATCCCACATTTACTTTAGGAAAGTTGGGCAGCTCCACTCTCAACCTTATTTACTTGTCACCACCTTCATTATGACCCTCATTCAAGCCACCACCACCTCTGACCTGCATGACTGCAGTTGTCTTCTAACAAGATTTCCTCCTACAATCTTTTCAACACAGCTCTATTTAACACATAAACCAAACTGTGTCACTCCTCTGCTCAAAGTCTCCAATAGTTACCCATCACACTCAGAAGGAAAAAAATCCTTCGAATGTTTTACAAAGCTCCATGTGATCTGGCTTTCTATTATTCATCTAACTTCATCTCCTGTTATGCCTCTCTCATTCCTCAGTCAAACTGCCCTGACCTTACACTCTCCAGATCTCTGCTTAGCTAACGCCCTCTTCTCCTTTAAGTCTTTGAACAAATGTCACCTTCTCAATGAAATTAATTCTAATGATCCTACTAAAAATTGCAGCATGACCCTCATCTCCAGGGTTCCAAACACCTTTGGCCATGTTCATTTTTTTCCAAACCACTTATTGTCACCCATATAATTTGCTTGTTTAGTATATGTATTGTAAATTTCCTATATTCCTTCTCTATAAAGTGAACTCTTTGAGAGAAGGAATTTTGTCTGCAAGCATCTCAAGAACAGCTTTCCACATGATAAGAACTCAATACAATATTTGTTAAGTGAATATATGAATTCATGTTAAAAATAGAGCAGAAAGGTATTCTGTTTGGAAAGAGGAGAGTGAATTAGGTGAAGTCATTATTTGCTTTAGAATTTAATTAACCCTCAAAACTAATATTGAAGGGGTAAGATTGAGAAAAATTTAAATTGAGTTTGAAAATAGCCTTTTAAAAGAAAATAGCTATTTTTAGCAGACTTCTATTAGTAGATATTTAGGTTATCTGTAGTTTAATAGTTTCTATTTTCATCTTAGTTACATGTCTTTGCCTATATATACAACCATGTCTCTAGAATGAATTACTGATAATGGAGTCACAGGGTCAAAAAGTAGATACATTGCAAATTTTGAAAGATATCGCCAAATTGCCTTTGATGTGTATCAACTTATACATACAACATCAAGGTATCTACATGCCTATATAGTATGAATTTTTTACAATATCATATTTATGATTGTAGTAAAAGAAATACATGCACAGGGAAAACACGTCATTTTAATTATTGGTACTTTTATAAAATATTTCAATAAAGTATAAATAAAATGACTGAGAAGGAAGTGAACATTGAATGATGACTGAGGACTGATGTAATTACTTAATAAATGAATGACTGGCTGGAAGGAATAATGGAGAGATGGATGGATGGATAGATGGATGGATAGAAGGATGGATAGTGATTGAGTAGTTTTAAATATACCTGGCAAGAGATATTAAATACATAAGAGCAGCAAATAGAAAAACAAGGTTACCTGGGTATATGGAATGATCAGGCAAAACAGAAAAGTAATTCAGCTTTGACAGGAAAAAAAAAAAGCTCATCATGGGAAACAATTGGAAATTTTCTCTCCTAATTGATTTCAAGAGAATAAAATGAATTAGAATATAGGCAGCATCGACGAAGTTTCCCTTTTCACAAAACAAAACACTCATGACTGCTTGAATCAAACAAGTGTCTGTGTGAAGCTGACCAGGAATAAGATGGTGAAGTTTCTGAAATTAAATTGTAAACTGTGTTCTAACCTCCCACCTCCCAGCATAGTCTTTGCTTCAGAGGTACAGAGTCACTTGGAGGATTTCGACGTGCAAAGCAATGTCTAACCCTGAGCATAGTGAACTCTAAGAGAAAGAAGGTTTCCATAGGTATCAGCGATGATGTTTCAAGTACATAAGTCATTCTAGAACACAAAAGAACCCTATAACCCTACCTGGTCACCTCACCAGCACATCTCAGATTCTTTCTTCTTCACAGAAAATCTAACCCAAGGCCTATTGTGTTCTGACTGGTAACTACCTTCCTAAGACTATATGATGATCTAAAATCCTCTTTGTTTCTATTGTCTCTGGAAGATCCCCAGTTGTTTCTCTTTTTATTCAATGTCAATGTGCTAAGGTTATTAAGAGAGACTTTTTTGAGTACCTTGAATAACATATCTCTTTAGAGAATTATGAAAGAATATTTCTTGTGCCTTCACTAGATATTTTTCATGAAACTATGCCTGGCTGGTAAAGCAGGTAGGGATGAAAAGAACATGTGTTTTGAAGTGAGAGACACCTGAGTTTGAATAATGACTCTGCTATTTCTAGTTGAATGAACTTAGCATCCTGAAGTCTCTGATTCTTTATCTTTAAGAGGAGAGAATTATACTTACATTGATGAGTTGTTGATTAAGCGAGTCATAGAAGCACCAACTATCACACATTATAGCCATTGTTTCTGAACATTGGTCTTCAAGACAAGACATAAAGGGAAAGACAGATGGGCCTGTGCAATCTGCCATTATATATTGATTATTGATTTGGGGAATTGAACAATTTGTCATTTTTTTATTCCAAGAAATTTAATGGTCAAGAATGCAAGTACATATATCAAATTTTGCATATGCAGAGAGCATTTATCATGTTTCCCCAAAAATAAGACCTGGCCCGGACCATCAGCTCTAATGCATTTTTTGCAGTGAAAATTAATATGACTCGGTCTTATATTTTAATATAAGACCTGGTATGATATGATATGATATGATATGATATGATATGATATGATATGATATGATATGATACCAGGTCTTATATAACATAATATAAGACTGGGTCTTTTATTAATTTTTGCTCCAAAAGACACATCAGAGCTTATGGTCCGGCTAGGTCACATTTTCAGGGAAACATGGTAGGTGTTCTTAACTTAATGAAGAAGGGAAGGTCATCTTCTAAATTTATGAAACATCTGTTAAAGCAGTTGATTATTGATTAAATAAAAATAAAAATGTACCACTTTTGTTGGCAGTGCTGATGAATGAAAACAGGTGATGGTCCCTGATGAGATTATAAATATAAATAAACCTATTGAAATTCATTGGTATTTTTATAGAGGCACCAAAATTGGTATTTTATAGGAGAAGTGAAAAAACAGAGGTCACAGAGCCCCTGAAATACTCTGGGGACCACAGGAGAATGGCTTACTATCATGCCCCACGCAACTTAGATTCCGCAGTCTGAAAGGGAATTCAATAAGATCAAAATTGATACTCTTTCTGCAGGACTCCTTAAATCTACCACCTGAAAATTTCCCAGTTATTAGCAACAGAGCAATTTCTAAGACTTAAATTCCAATCATAACTATATATGAAAAAGGCAACATTCCCTGAAAAAGAGGTCGAACATTCTGCTTTTAACATGTGGGGACCAAGCAATAATTTAGGACATTTTATCCTCACACATCTCTGATGTGGGAAAACAGGATCATGCTCATTCGACAGGTGAGGAAACAGATTAATTGGCTTACAACTAAACTAAGCATTTTAGCACTGATGCTCATATTTGGTCAAAAACCTCAAGATTTAACCTCCAGCTTCCCATCAGTCAATGGCTTTTAATTAGAAAGGTGCATTGAATTTGGCAATGAAATAACTGGGAGATAATTTCCTGCTTTGCTCCTGTTCCTTACCTTACCCAAGTGACCAATGCACACCACTTTTCCAAAGCACACCCCTCTCTCTGGGCTGATTCCCACCATAATCATGGAAACTCAAACATCCCAAACCCCCAGAGGGTAAGGCAAGGTCAAGAGAAGTGACACCACTCTCATTTTGGGTCTGACTCAACAGAGTTGCTTTTAGAATTTAGGAGTGAGACAGCCTCAACTCTTATGAGCTGCAGCAATGATGCATAATTAGACGGTGATTTAGCACAGAGCTGAAAAAGAAATGACAGTCATCATGGGGGGAAGGAATAAAATGCCAACGAAAGCAGTTAAATGAGCCGAAGTGCCTGGCATTTTTGTGATGTGTATCTGTTAGTAATTTGTCAAGCTGTAACAATAGAGGTAATTTCACAAATAACAGGGGTTCATGAATTCACAGTAGCACTCACTGATATTTAAGACTGAGCAAAAGGAATTGTATTTGGCTTATCAACATACCGAAATGGTTATGAAAGCTAGGCCTAGCCTACACATTACAAAGTGAAATGGAGAACTGATTGTTAATCAGGGAAATTCAAAGCTGTACTAATCTGACTTCTGATGAACTTCAAGGTAGACCTTTGCTTTGCGAAAGATTTCACAAAATTAAGAAAAGATTAGTAATGGTGTTTCATGGGTAGGAGAGGAAGCCTGTTCCCTATCGCCTTGGAAACAGTCCCTGGCTGTTGCATTTCTCTCCAGTTTCACCTGCCATCCCTCACATGCATCCAAAGTTTTAGCCATGGAAAGCCACACACAATACCCCAGGGAGCTTACCTTGTCCACACCTGTGCACATGTGATACCTTATTGCTGAAATGTCCTTTCTCTTCATTTCACAGAGATAGCAATTTATCTCTTAATGTTAAATTCAAATGACACTTCCCTCAAGATACTCCCCTGACTCATCTCCCCAATCCCTAAATACGTATACATTGCTGCCCTGTATTCCCATTCCATCCTCAGACATTCATCACTCCATATTGTCATAACTGGTTTCCACATCTTTCTTTCATACTAACTGGGAGTTCCACAAGAGCAATGATCGTGATGAGAGAACAAATGTGATGAGTGAACAAGTGAATGAATGGTAGAATTAAAGCATGAACAGTGAGAAATATGAGTTGACTATCTTCTCCTCTCACCACTATCATTCTCTTCTCGGTACCTATGAAAGGCACAAAGTAAGAGAGTCAAAAAGTTTCTCCTTATTGTAAACATTGTTTCTAACTCCAGGGATAATTTTTTTAAAAAAATGATTTAGGAGAATATTGACTCAAAATGTCCCTACACCGTTTTCAACCTTCTTCCCTCAGTCTTTTCTCTGAGGTCTCTGCCTTGAGCGTTGGGTTCAGACGTGTTACATGCTGCCCCCTCAGCCCTGTGGGCCATAAGCAGAATCCTAGCAGTCTGAATTCAAAAACAACAAAAGAACAAGACAAACAAATGAGAAACAAAATCTCATAGACACAGACAGTAGTTTAGTGGTTACCAGAGGGTAAGGGGGTGGGGGTGGGAGATGAGGGTAAAGGGGATCAAATATATGGTGATGGAAGGAGAACTGACTCTGGGTGGTAAACACACAATGGGATCTATAAATGATGTAACACAGAATTGTACACCTGAAATCTACGTAATTTTACTAACAATTGTCACCCCAACAAATTTAAAAAAAAAAGAATAATAAAATAAAATAGAAAAAAAAAAAAAGTCCCTACAACTACAGTGAATGAAAAATAGGAAAGACAGAAACATATGGAATATGGCTTATCTTAGAGTCTGGCATTTGCAAAGATTTAGATTATACTTCACAATGAAATAAGTTTATCAAAGTAATTCTAGCTGGCGGTTTTCCTTTATTTGTTATTCAGCTGTTATTACAATATATCATACATGTCTAATTAGGAGTTGTTACAATTTAGGGAAAAATCTCAAAGGATTTAAAACACATAAAAATGTGAGCTTTCTACTGCTATAATTTTCTCAACCACAAGACTTTGTTTTTGTGTTGTTTTTTTTAAAATCTCTCTGTTGTTTCCCAAACCTCAGAAAAATCCTGGGTGAAATCTAAAACTGGTCCCCATACACAGAGGGCCAGAAGAGACCAAGGAAGAGGCAGGCCACCCTAGATTGGTTGGTGGCAGGTTTAACCAGCAAGGGAACTTACATACAAGGCCTGTCTTGGGTGACTGCAAGACAAAGATCTCCGCAACTGTCTGCCAGAATCTTAAAAGTTTCTATAGAGGCCTTCACTGGGTTCAGTCACACAGACTGTCCATGGTCTCAATAGCACATTGCTCTCTCAAGGCTGCATCCTTGAAAATGACTCTCACTGTGCGAACACTGGGCAGAACGAACATTCCAAGGACAAGAGAGGGCTTGAGGAACCTTCGATTGCCTAGGTCCTGCTCACTGGTAAAGCAGCAGTCATGTCCTCCAACACTCATTAATTTCAATATCCCTGTATATCAAAACCATCCTGATTTTCTCAAAGAAAACATTAATGCAATGGAAACATGAGCAACATATGTAATTAAAAATCAAAGCAAAAATGATATAAGTAAACTTAACCTTTTCAAAAGTCATAGGGTGTTTACTTGAAAAGAGAAGGGCATGTTACTGTGTTACTATTGCAGGAAGTCTGATTTATAATTTGTCAATATGAGCATGTAGAGATAGAGAAACAATCCTACACTGATGCAAAATGATTATGAGTATAGAAAAGCTTTTTATAATTATTGTCTGTACCCTTTCAACATAGGATAATTGGCTTTTCCTCTTTGCCTAAATCATCTATACTCGGGCAACTGTGTTTCATTTTTTTTCCATCTTAGTCATAACCAATATATCTTTTCATTTTCTTAAGTATCATCATAATCTTTAACCCCAGTGGAGTGACTGAAAGATTACCCAAGTCAATCAGTCTGGGATAAAAAAAAAAAAAATCACTCAACATTTTCTGAAGTAAAATGAGTAATATTTTAGAGGATGGGGTGAGGGAGGGCACAGAGTATTGGAACGAGAAGCTGGAGCAGTGGGGGTTGCTATACCCACAATACGAAGTCCATAAAATCCACTCTTATAGAACAAATTGATAATTTCTTGGTATGGCATGATGGCACTACCACACATTTACTATATCCAAGTTTCATTTCTTTTCTTTCTTTTTATAGGGTTGGAGAACTACAAGATGTTAATCATAATGTTAGAAAATAAAACGTTTAATCCAGGAAGTACACTTTATAATGCTCAGTTCAAGTACTATGGCAAGTACTTCATAGTACTATATAGGACTAAGGAAAGTACTATGGGTGCTTATGTTCACCCAAAACAAGATCAAGTAAACATTGCCAAACCAGTGTTGGCCTGTGGAGAGTGAATTGTTTATTCTACTTTTCCCAACAAGAATACTGTGGAAATCTACTGTAGAATATACCCACAATCTCCTAACTCCACCCTGTTCTGTTCAGATGGTTCCCATAGGAACTGCTATGCTCTTACATAGCCCCACCCATTGGATCACTATTGAATAGCTCAAGAATAGGCACCTGAGCAAGTTGGGCCAATGAGTGCATTCCCTGGATGTTTGGATTTTGAACCAGAGAGAGAGAGAGCCAAGGCACTCTCTTTTCAGATAGAAACTGTCAGCACCATGTTTTCATCCATGTGTGAATAACTGTCAATGGCAAGAGAGATGAATACACATGAATTATACATTTCTTAATTGTCCATTCACTAAAAGAGAAAAACCACAAGACAGGACTTGTCTATATAGGCCACTATCTTTCAGATCTAAAGACCCCACTGCTCATATGCTCAAAGTCCCAAAAGTGGCCTCTTTTAGCATCATTCCATTCCTCAGTCAATAGTACCTCTAGTCATCCATTAGCACTAGTCAGGAATTTGGAAGTTTCTGAAACCTCTTCTTTCCTCATTTCGTGTACCCAATCCAGTTACAAGCCCAGTTGATCATAAATCATAATGATCTCTGGAGTCAAATTCCATCTCAATTGCTACCACTCTGATTCAAGATACAGTCTATCTCTCCTTGATTTCAACAATAACCTCCTAACTAGTCTCCCTCAACCAAATGAACAATTAAACCCCACACTCATGTTATTCACCACACACAGCAAGAGTGAGCTTTTCACTGAAATTATGGGACCTTCTGCTTCCTCCTTATCCCTATGTCTAAAACTCTCCAGTGGCGAGATCCAAGATAGCAGAGTAGATAAACATCATGCACATTTCCTTCCACGAACACACTAAAATCAAAACTAAATTATAGAACAATAAACCTGGAGAACCATCTGAAGTCTGGATGGACAGAAGTTTTATAACTAATGATATAAAGAAGCCATGTCAAGACTGGTAGGAGGGGCAGAGATGTGAAATAGGCTAGCCCCAAACTCCATATGGTGGCTGAGAATCAGGAGGGATATCTCTGCCTTCACTGGATGAGTGAGGGACACCAGCTCCGCACCAGGCTCCCCAGCTCAGAGTACTGGTGCCAGGAAGAGGAGCCCCCACAACTGGCTGTGAAAAACAGTGGTGATTCTGACAATCTGGGTGGGACGGAAGGCTGTAGGAAACATAGACATCCTCTAAAATGGCCCACACACAGCTTCTATCACACGCAGGTACTTACCCTGGGCTCTGGTAGAGAGACAGTAACTTGGGGGTGTCGGAGGCATATGGAGGGCAGAATGAAGTTTGTGACCTGTGTGGGGTTCACTCCCGTGCAACCAGCAGGCAGGTGCCATCTATCCCGTGTTGAGTCCTCCTCCACAGGCCAAATCTGAATCTGATTGGTCTGGTAAGCTCAGCTGTTCCACCCTGCTAACTCCCTGAGACCCCACCCAACTCCTCCAATGCCGGAGGCATTTTCTCCACAAGCAGCGAGCTTTGCCCACACTGCACTCATTCTTGGAAAACTGTCAGTGTCCACGGGCACCAGGTGGGTGGCGCATGGCCTCGGTGTGCTCTGAGACTTTTGCTGAGTAGCTGCAGGCTCAGCACTAGCACCAAACCAGAGTCTACATTAATGTGGTGACCATGACTCTTCACACTGTAGTGACTCCCTGAGACTCCCTGACCCTTCTTCACCCAACTTGCACACCATATGAGGCTTTCTCAGAGGCTGAACTTTAAAGGAGCTGGCAGGTGGCAGCAAGCCCTAGGGTGTCCTAGCTTTGTGCAGAGCTACCCCAGGCCTGGTACTGGTGGCAGTCATCTTTGGTTCACAGCGTGGCCTCTCCCACATTCATCCAACTATAACACAGACCATGAAAAACCACGGATTGCTTTGTAGCTCCTACCAAGTAGTCTCCGGCCAGTCATAGGCAGTAGGTGACCTGGGCCTGCACCGGAGCCCCTCCCAAGAGGCCTCAGAACCAACACTCTTGGAGGTTGGCTTCAGACCACCACCCCATTAGCCCCAGAAGTGGCACACACAAAGGGCTGCTTTGTGAAACAAAGAAATGCGTCCCAAATGAAAGAACAGGAAAAAAACTCCAGAAAAATCACTAAACAAAATACCAGTTACAGAGTTGAAAACAATGGTTATAAGGATGCTCAAGGAACTTAGTGAGAACTTCAACAGAGAGATGGCAAGCATAAAAAAGGACACAAAAACCATTAAAAAGAACCAATCAGAAGTGAAGACTACAATAACTGAAATGAAAAATGCACGAGAAGGAATCACCAGCAGACTAAATGAAGCAGAGACTGAACCAGCGATTTGGAAGACAAAGTAGTATAAAACACACAATCAGAACAGAAAAAAAAAAATCCAAAAAAATGAGGATAGTTTAAGAGACCTCTGGGACAACATCAAGCATAACAACATTCGCAACACAGGGGTACCAGAAGAGAGAAAGCAAGGGATTGAGAACCTATTTGAAGAAATAGTGAATGAAAACTTTCCTAACTTGGTGAAGAATAGACATACAAGCCCAGGAAGTGCAGAGTCCCAAACAGGATGAACCCAAACAGGCCCACACCAAAACACATTATAATTAAAATGACAAAGGTTAAAGACACAGAGAGAATCCTAAAAGCAGCAAGAGAAAGGCTACTAGTAACTTATAAGGGAGCCCCCATTAAGTTGTTAGCTGATATCTCAACAGAAACGTTGCAGGCCAAAAGGGATTGGCATAAAATATTCAATGTGATAATAAGCAAGAATCTACAACCAAAGGTACTCTACCCAGGAAGGCTATTATTTAAAATCAAAGGACAGATAAGGAGCTTCCCAGACAAGAAAAAGCTAAAGGAATTCATTACCACCGAACCAGTATTACAAGGAATATTGGAGAGACTTCAATAATATGGGGGGAAAAAAAAAGATCAAATTACAAATAATAAAATGGCAACGGCTACATAGTTATCAATAAAAACTTTCTATGTAAATGGGTTAAATGCTCCAATCAAAAGACATAGGAGGGCTGAATGGATAGGAAAATAAAACCCTTACATATGCTGCCTACAAGAGACTCACTTGAGATTAAAAGAATCACGCTGACAGAAAGTAAAGGGATTGAAAAAGTTATTTCATGAAAATGAAGAGAAAAAAAAAAGCTGGGTAGCAATATTTATACCAGACAAAATACACTTTCAAACAAAAACGATATGTAACAAGAGATAAAAAGGACCCAGTAATCCCATTTCTGGGTATTTATCTGAAGAAACTCAAAATGCTACTTGAGGGGACCTGGGCATCCATATGTTCATTGCAGCATTGTTTACAATGGCCAAGATGTGGAGGCAGCCTGGGTGTCCATTGATGGAAAAATGGATAAAGAGGAGGTGGTACATATACACAACGGAATATTTCTCAGCCATCTGTGGTGGCATGGATGGACCTGGAGGGTATTGTGCTGAGTGGAGTGCCAGACAGGGAAATACAGATGTAATGTGATTTCGCATGTGGAATCTAAAGAGCAAAATTAACAAACGAAACAGAAACAAGCTATAAATACAGAAAACATTTTGATAGTTGCCAGATGGGAGGGTGTGGGGAGTGTGGGTGAAAAAAGGGAAACAGTTTAAGAAGTACAAATTGGTTGTAACAAAGTAGTTATCGGCAGGTAGAGTATAGCATAAGGAATATAGTCAATAATATTGTAATAACTGTATGGTGTCAGATGGGTACTAGATTTGTTGGGATGATAGATGGAAGAGGGTTGGGGGACAAGGTAAAAAATATGAAGGAATTAAGAAATAGAATTTGGTATTTACAAAATAGTCATGGGGATGTAAAGTAAAGCATAGAGAATATAGTCAATGATATGATAGTAGACTAGTCAGGGGGATCACTTCTTAAATTATATAAATGTCTACACTATGTTGTACACCTGAAAATAATATAAAATAATATTGAATGTCAAGAAAATAAACAAAAAAATGAAAATAAAAATAATCTGCTGAATCTAAAAAACTAAATAAATAAAACTCTCCAATGGCATCTTAATCTAATCTAGATAAAGACAAAAATCCTAAATCTGGCCTACAAAGAATGCTAATTTACTGACCACTGCCTACCTGTTAGAATCACCTTGCATATCAATACCACACTGCCCAAATCTATAGATACAGAGAAAGCATTTATATCAACTTGTCCATATGAGGTAACTAAGGTTTCAGGTTTTCTAGTTCCCTTTGCTTCAAGGAACTGTTTAGCCTGCCCAGCCCCACTGACTATAAAAGATATTCCATCAGTCCTGGTAACCAATGGAGCTGTCACACAGCTACCTCTTCTGTTGGTACCATCGCCAAAGCACAGAAAATATTATATAACCCTGCTTGACAGCTGCTCTGCTCTGTTTAAATGCAATTTTAAATGCAGGGCTTTTTAAAGGGATATTAGCGCAAGTGATTTCTTTAAAAAAAAAAAAAATAACGTTTATAAAACCTCTAGAAATCATCACAAATTGAGCAAAGCAAAAATCTTTTTGCAAGGGAAGAGACAGTAGAACAAATTCTGAGAAATACCTAATTCCACTCAGAGATGGGTGCTTGTCAAAAATGCAAATTCTTTTGTCTTATTGTTCACCTATTCATCAGAATTTCTTTGGGAACCCCCCAAAATCTGCATGTTAATAAAATACCACAGGTAATACTTTCCCACGTTAAAAGAGAGAGAGTCCAGTGAGGGAAGAGTTCCCAAGGTCAGGCATAAGGAATATCATTTAGGGGCCATGTAAAGAGGATGGAAAGACAAAGGACATTATGAAGAAGGGATCAGAGATTCAGGAGATAAACCACAATAAAAATGTCATGGAAACCAAGAAAGCAAGATTTTCAAGGTGGTAGAAGCCAACTCAATTAAATGACAATGTGTGGCTTCCACAATGAGGACTGAAAAGCGTCCATTCGATTTGTCCTCATAGAAATAATAAATGACTTATTGTCACCAGTTTCAGTCAAGACTGGGGATGGAAGTCAAAGTAGAGCAAGCAAAACACTGAATAATAAAAAAATGGGAGTAACTCAGTATCCATCAAAAGGAGAAAGGATTTATAAATAAATTTACACTGTGGAATGTTACGTAGAAGTAAAACTGAATAAATTACAGCTATATGCTGCAATATGGAGAAATCTTAATAATGTAACATGAAAATTCAGTGAAAAACTGAGTCCCAGACAGACGGTTATATTTAGGCAACAGTCTTTGTGCCATTTCAAAAATAAGCTATATTAAATATTACATATTATATATTTTAGGCCTGCATAATTACCTGGGAAAATTATTTCTAAGGTAAAGGAAACAATAAAAATTTCAAAACTTGGTCATTTTGAGGGGTGAGGAAAGCAAGGGATTGGTATAAATAAAGAGCACAGAGAAAGATTTGAATGAGTATCAGTGACCTAGTTCACATGTGTGTATATTATTTCTATCACATGTGTTTATAGGATCATTTAAAAATAAGTACATGGGTTCCATTTCTGGCAGGACAGCATGAGGAGCCCCAGGGATTCACCTCCCCCCCACTCCCAGAGAAAATGGTGAAAACTTATGTGAAAAGAACAACCATTTAAAGTCTCTGGAAATGGTGTTGGGAGCATACAGCAAATAAAGAAACATTTATCCCATATATCTGGTAAGGGTTTAATTTCCAAAATACATAAGGAATTCATACAACTCAATATCAAAAAATGAAAATAATAACCCAGTTGAAAAATGAACAGAAGACTTGAGTAGACATCTCTCCAAAGAAGATTCGAGGTCTGACAATTAAGTTCGTGAACTTGTTGCAACGATGTTGCTAACCTTTTTTGATATCAGAGGGATTTATTCATTATGAATTTCTACCAACTGGACAAACAGTTAACCAAGTTTACTTTTTGGAAGTGCTGAAAAGGCTTGAAAAGGCATGAAAAAGTTAGGTGACCTGAATTTTTCACCAACAATTCATGCCTCTTGCATCACAACAATGTACCAGCTCACACGGCACTTTGTGTAAGGAAGTGTTTAGCCAATAAACAAATAACTATATTAGAACACCCTCCCTACCCACCTGATCTGGCCCCCAATGACTTATTTCTTTACCTGAAGATAAAGGAAATATTGAAAAGAAGACATTTTGATGACCTTCAGGATATCAAGGATAATACAACAACAGCTCTGATGGCCATTCCAGGAAAAGAGTTCCAAAATTGCTTTGAAGGGTGGACTAGGCGCTGGCATCGGTGCATAGCTTCCCAAGGGGAGTACTTCCAACATGACTGTAGTGATATTCAGCAGTGAGGTAGGTAGCACTTTTTCTAGGATGGATTCATGAACTTAATTGTCTGACCTCATATACAAGTGGTTAGCAAAAATGTATTGCAAATTTAAAAATTTGTTAAGAGGACAGATCTCATGTTAAGTATTCTTACCCCAATTTAAAAAGAAAGAAAAGAAATAAATTTAAGAAAGTGTAAGAATTAGAAAGGGAAAAAAACTAAAATAAAATAATTAAATTAAATTAAAAGTGAATTGAAGCACCAAGGATATTTGCTGAATTCAGGGACACTGAGCTTTGATTTTTTTCAAGGCCTTCCAGAGCTAAGGAGCAAGAAGTCCACCAAAAGGCGGGGGAGCCTCTGTATAAAAATTTCTGTATAAAGAACTATATCCTCCTACCTCAGAAAAAGAGTGAAGTAGAAATAAGTCTGTGTGTCCACTCCCAGCTCCAAACAACAGCAAGTTAAACCACCTGTCTTCAATCTTGGCACTGAGTGGAGAAGAAAAAAAAATTTTTTTTCAACCAAAAATCAGCCATTGTATGGATTCCCCACTGAAATCCGTTCTTCCTAGATGATCCCAAAACCCTCAAACCAAGAATTAAATTCAAGTGGTCTCAGACTTAAAGTTTTTGTGGACATAGAATATAAACTAATTGTGTTTAATATACCTAAGGAAATTTTTGTTTTGAAAATGTAGGCAACAAAACACAAAAGAAATGAACAATGAGATTTCAAAATAAGTAAAATGTCAATAAATAAAAAAATTCAATAATTGAAACCTGAAACTTAATGAATGAGTTTAGTAATGTATGTGACATAGCTGGAGAGAGTCCTTGAGTTGGGAGATGAGTAATAACACACAAACACGTAGATAATACTTAAATACTTGCTTACTGTTCTAAACACTTTAAAAATGTTAACTTATTTAAAACAATCCTACGGGGTTGGTACTACTAATTTCCTCATTTCCAGATGAGAAAGAATGAGGCACAGATAGATTAAATAAATCGCCTGACTTCAGAAAACTAATATGTGAAGGAGCCACCTCTCAAACAGGCAAAATATTCCAGATAAATAATTTCACCTACTCTAAAAATTCTCACCTTAAATCTTTACATTAATTGACAATCATTAGTTTGTTTGTACATTTCAAACCGTATTCTAAAAGAATAGTTTAGGTATAATTGCTCATTGTTTTTATACTTACAACAGTTAATTAGGTTATTTCTCCAGATAAGGAAAAACCTAAATGGCAGGTCCTGAGAGATCTCTGATCATTTAGACCATACACCAACATCTTCAGATAATTGATATGCATGTATTATATATGTCAAAATTTATTCATACAAAATGTGAAATGGCTTCCAGGAAATAAAATAAAATAAAAATGTCAAGACCCAGAAACTCTAAATTATAGTAATGTAATATCAAGCCTCTGGATAGAAGTAGAAGTTTCCACGCTTCTTGGAGCTGTTACTTTGAACAGAGCCATGGAGGTTACATAGACCATCAGTAAGTACATTATCAGAATAAATAAGGGTGCACAATATAAAACCTCACCTTAATCATATATGCCAGTTTGATTTGGGGATTTGTTTCTAGGAGTTTTATTTGGAGATATTTTGGAAACTTTTTGATGCAATTTTTCAGTTGCTTCTTGTTGACTGATAGCTGGAGTCACCATTTTAAGCTGTATACTATTTGTATCAAGTTTACTTTTCTGAGATTCCTTTAATGGAATCTGTTATGACACTATTATTTCTCTAATTTAATGTGCTTCTCAGAATATATTTTTTCCTGTATTTTTAGTACACTTTTCCTTTGTGTATTATCATACAGAAACAACTCCAAAGGTCATTTTATACAAAATTGTCTGGTTTCTGGAAGTCAGTACATTTTATAGTGCTTGAAACATTTCATTGTCTGTGCTGGTCATTTTGCTTTCCTCAAAAATAAATTTATATCGATTCATGATGTACCACATTCCTTTTCCATTATTCCAGCTAGGCACATTTTCAGATTATTTCTCCAAAGTTGACTCTTTCCATAAGCATTAAAAATAGCATGAGATGGAGTTTTGTGATTTCATCTAAAGAGTAACAGTTTTCAGCTAAAGATGTAATTTCAATTTTTATTATAGTACACATACTGAATATTGTATTTGTAGATTTGTTGTTCAATTTCTCCCATGCATATTTTTTTAGAAACGTGTTATACACAAATGTCAGCAACTTACAAGTCTAAAATTATTATTTTTAAGTTTTTTTCCGAAAAAAAGAGGTATTTGGTACCTTATGCCATCCTTAAATGGGGACATGATAGAAATATACCAACTAGTGAGTTAAACTTAAAGCTGGAGAACAAGGTGATAGGAATAAGAAAGAAACTACTTTTACCAGGAAATTAAATAACATGACTTTAGGTCAGCCTTTTGGATTGAGTCAGGCAAACCAAAATAAGAAATGAGATGCAACTGGCAGGAAGACAAAAAAGACAGTAAAAATGTGGTTCAGTGACTCCAGAATAAGCAGAGGATAAAGGAACACATTGCCCCTTCATTACATAGAGAGAAAAGCAATAACAGTGGATACCAAAAAGCCATAGGTTTGAAGCTATTTTGTTGAAGATATTATTTTTCTCCAAACTGAGTCACACTTCACAGCTGAGAAAAGAGGATTAGAAAAAGGGCTAGCACACCGAAGAAACTTGTTCAACATGCTCTTAATATCATGAATTTTATCTAATTGTTTAGTATACACATACATAAATACATCCACTTATCTATTAGTATATTCTAATTAGATTGTAAATTCCTTAAACTGCTTTATACTTACTTCACTTACACTAGTTTCTAGCTGAGAACAAAATGCATGGCAGATACTCTAAAAAATATGTATTTGTTAAATTGATTAGGGTTAGTAAAATATTTGATGAAATATATCACAAAGGCCTTTCAAGTGATTCGATTTTCAAAAAAGTAAAATACAATACATCGTAGCAGCTTGGTCTTCATCTTGATTATTCAGATGATGCCTCAGGTATGTATTTTCATTATGAAATATGTTTGGGGGCTTTCAGCTTTAACTTTTTATCAATGTGAGGGAACATGCAGAAATATTTAGTAACCAAGACACTTTTAATTGAAAAATTATAGACAACCCAGTTTGGATGGTATACACTTTTTAAAAATCCACGTTCATTTTGTAGCTCACACAATTCGTGGACTCATGATTGAAGCATAGAACACAGAAGTGCTATGTTCATACAAGGATTTCAGCTGCATTCCACGAAAAGTATGATGGCAACCATTCATTTTCAGCTCTGGTCCAACCTACAGAAGAGTGCCTTTCCCTTCAAAACATCATCCCCAGTCCCCCAGGCAAAATGCTGACCACTAGGAACCCAGAGAGAGCAAGCGGTATGCTCAGAAACAGAGAGACCTTGAAACCCAAAGAGAAGTTATTGCCAGGGTGTTAAGTACTGGAGGCCAGGAGATGACAGAGTGAATACATAAGAGAGTTGCATCCTTTCAACAAGTTAGTGAGTAGTATATTTACAATCTGAATTTCAAGCTATTGTGGACCAACAGATGGATTATTTGCAGTTAGTATTAAGGACCCTGATTATAGGGTAGGGAGGAGACCTTTTAAATACAGCACAGGACAAGAATGGTGGAAGACACACTGAAGACCATCCTAGACCAAAGCAGCTAAATGAAAGACACACATCTGAACCCAACAAGAAAAGAGATGAAAATATGATTGCAAGAATAACTTTGTACATCGTATCTAAGTATCCTGAAGTGGGGGATACTATATACAATAATAGTAGTATAGTAGACTGAGCAGACAGACTCGGCTCAGAAACTGGCTCTGGCATTTTCTATTTGATCCTGGGAACAGGAAACTAACCATCTGGAGTCTCAGTAGCACTTACTTCACACGTTGTGAAAATGAAATGCGGTTGTTTGCAAGTCCCTGCTCTGGCACCTGACAGGTTGTAAGTGAAGAGTACATAGCACCTATCTTTATTACGTTCTTGCTCTTCATGCTGTAGTTATTCTTCTTTTAAGAAAAATGAATAGGACACTGTTCCTGGTTCTCATTCTGTAGTGTGACTTCAATTACTTTCCAATAATGCTGTGTTCCTCATATACCCAGAGTTAAAGAAACTCCTTTAGTCAAGGACATGAAGCAACCTGGGTAAGAATGCTACTCCAGAAAGGTGACCTAACAAACCAGTGTCTATTTTGGGGTGTTATAGAAAATAATGACAGGGGTTTTCACTAGTTTTTTCATCTTATATCTTGATAATTATGAGTTCAGGGGCAAGAGATGACTGGTTGGAGGGGTAGCAAAGTTACTACTCTTTTACTACAAATTTTAGATTCAACAACACTGGGTATCAGAATCTTTAAAATGTCCCTTATATGGAGGGCTGAAGAAAAAGTACTGTGCAGAGTCGGTACATGCTATTTTTGTCTTTAAAAGGGATGGAAGAAAATGATATAAGTTAATCAAGTTCACCTAGCCACACGTTAATTATAAATGAAACCACACATTTGTTTCTCTTCAGATGATACTAAATGAAGCTAAATTCCAGACTCTGCAGCAAACAGCATAGTATAAATTACAGCAAAACATTTATGATTAGGGTTTGACACTTCAGGTCTCTCACGTGATACACAAAGTTGCTGAATTCCTGTTAACGTTCCTTAACCTGGTGTTACTTTAGAAAACATAATTATCCAGAACTTTTGATTATCTCCATCGCTAAGTCTAAATTACTTACTTTTGAGGAGGAGAGTCTGAGGATTTGGAGCAGAGATGACAGACAGTCAGCACTGTGTAACCTACACTCTGCTGCCTACACTCTGCTGTCACCTGCTTCCACTTCTTAGCATCTCCTTCCAAAAAACAGTGCTGCTGCTGCAGTGAACCCTAAGTCCAAGAAGAAAGAGGCTTTTCTCTTCTTGAATTGTTTGGCCTAATATGTCCCTCAAGAACAAAACAAAACAAAAATGGCAGAAAGTCCCAGAATCAATAATAGACCATGGCTATCATACAGAAGAGTTCTGTGTGTGTGCATGTGTGTGTGTGTGTGTTTTTAGTGATATAATAGCTCTATATTTAAGTACTATTCATTCAGTCATATTAGCACAGAGTGTTCTACTCTGGATTCACATTTATTTACACATAAAAACACAAGTGTTCACATTTAATTTGTGATTTTTTTATTAAAGTTTATTGGGATGACAATTGTTAGTGAAGTTACATAGATTTCAGGTGTACAATTCTGTATTACATCATCTATAAATCCCATTGTGTGTTCACCACCCAGAGTCAGCTCTCCTTCCATCGCCATATATTTGATCCCCTTTACCATCATCTACCACCCCCCTCCCCCCTTACACTCTGGTAACCACTAAGCTATTGTCTGTGTCTATGAGTTTTTGTTCCTTCATTTGTTTGTCTTGTTCTTTTGTTGTTTTTGGTTTATATACCACATATCAATGAAATTGTATGGTTCTCTCCTTTTTCTGTCAGACTTATTTCGCTTAGCATTATAATCTCAAGATCCAGCCATGTTGTCACAAATGGTCCTATTTCATCTTTTCTTACCGCCGAATAGTATTCCATTGTGTATATATAACACAACTTCTTTATCCATTCATCTATCGAAGGATATTTTGGTTGTTTCCATGTCTTGGCCACCGTAAATAAAGCTGCAATGAACATTGGAGCACACATGTCTTCTTGGATAAATGTTTTCAGATTTTTTGGGTAGATACCCAGGAGAGGGATTGCTGGGTCATATGGTAATTCTATTTGTAATTTTTTGAAGAACCTCCACACTGCTTTCCATAGCAGCTGTACCAGTCTGCATTCCCACCAATAGTGTATGAGGGTTCCTTTTTCTCCACCTCCTCTCCAACACTTGTTACTATTTGTCTTGTTGATGATAGCCATTCTAACTGGGGTGAGGTGATATCTCATCGTGCTTTTTATTTGCATTTCTCTGATGATTAGTGATGTTGAGCATTTTTTCATATGTCTATTTGCCATTTGTATGTCCTCTTTGGAGAAATGTCTCTTCAGGTCCTCTGCCCATTTTTCAATTGGGTTGTTTGTTTTTTTGTTGTTGAGTTGCATGAGTTCCTTGTGTGTTTTGGATATTAGCCCCTTATCGGAGGTACAGTTTGCGAAAATCTACTCCCATTCAGTTGGTGGCCTCTTTATTATGTCGATGGTTTAGTTTGCTGTGCAGAAGCTTTTAAGTTTGATAAAGTCCCATTCATTTATTTTAGCTTTTACTTCCCTTGCCTTTTGAGTCAAATTGATAAAATGCTCTTTGAACCCAATGTCCATAAGTTTAGTACCTATGTTTTCTTCTATGCAGTTTATTGTGTCAGGTCTTATGCTTAAATCTTTGATCCATTTTGAGTTATTTTGGTACATGGTGACAGATAGTAGTCCAGTTTCATTCTTGTGCATGTGGCTTTCCAATAGCCAAAGCAATCTTAAGAAAAAACAACAATGCTGGAGGTATCACACTCCCTGACTTTCGCTTTGTACTACAGGGCAACAATAATCAAAACAGCATGGTATTAGCAGAAAAACAGACACATAGACCAATGGAATAGAATTGTGATGTATTTTAAAGAGCATTAGCAAAATGAGCACCCGATTAAATGCCAGTGGAGTGATCACTTACTGCTCATACTTTCAGATATCCAAGGCAGGACCACCCTTTATGTTCCTCAAAATAGAGCTGGCTACATGATTTTTTTTTTTTAATATGCCTATTTACAAAATAAATAAATAAATAAATAAACAAAGTATATTTTTTTTGTTTGACTGTACTAAGATTTGAGAAAATAATACTTAGTTTCAGATTTTCTCAAACCCAGCAGAGATAGCCATCAGACACTCTTGATTGGTTTAAGAACAAAATTCTACACTGAGGAAAAAAAATGACTAACTTATTTCCACATCGTCCATGGGTTTCTTGCAGAAGTTTGAACTACGAAGCTTTTCCCTAAAAATCGTTACCTTGAGAAAGTTTGAACAATTAGGCAGAAATGATTGACAGAATGTTTTCTTCAAAATGAGTGACTGCCACATGTAGCTCAGTATCATTCATATGCGAAGACCTTAACAAATTCATGTTGATGCATGTACATGTTTTAAGTACATACTTAATTAGAGTCATTGATCCATGTCCTTTGCATCTCAATGCTTCAAATAAACATGAAGTGCCAGTGTTTTACAATTGTGGTTTAGGTTTCAGTCAGTCAGCCAGTCAACAAACATTTATTAAGTTCCTACGGTTCATTTATTTATCCTTTCATTCAACAAATATTTATTCAATGCCTTCAATATGCCCAGTACTGTTTTGAGCTCGGGAAATTCAGCAGTGAATACAACTGAAAATTTTCATTTCCTCCAGAAACTTGCGGACCAGTGAGAAGAGAGAAAATAAACAAGGAAGCAAATAAATATATAACAGACTATTCAAGTAGCACTAAATGTTTAAAACAAGGTAATGGGATAGAGCTTGATGTGAATGAGAAGGAAAACCTATGTTCAACACTAAAGACATGGCTTCTGAAATAAATGTAGTTAGCCCTTCAAATACCCAGAGAAAGAAATTTCCAGGCAAACAGAAGAGTCAGGGTACAGGCACAGAAACAAGAATGAGTTTAGTTATTTAGAGGAATAAAGACCACTATGGCTGAAGAATGAGAAGTACTTTGGTTTTATGCTAAGTGCAATGAGAAGACATATGAGCATTCTTTTAAAATCAGATTTATTAAAGAATAATTAGCATAAATGATTTGTACAAAAATATTCACCCATCTTAAGTGTGTAGGTCAATGAGTTTTGTCAAATGTATATAATCATGTAACCATCACCTTACCACCATAATTAAGATATAGACCATTCACATCACTCCAAAACTTTACCTTATGCCATTTTGCAGTCAGTCCTGTCCCCCCCACCACAAGCCAATGGGAATCACTACAATTTTATCATATAAATGGAATCATACATAGTACAGTATGCAGTCTTTTGTTTCTGGCTTCTTCCACTTAGCATAATGCTTTTGAGATTCATTTGTGATATTTCATGTTGATTTGAAATCCCATTTGGTGACATCTAACAAGTAATGCTGACTCAGCAATTACATATACAAATCTGGAGCTCCAGGGAAAAAACAGATCTAGAGACAAAATTCTGGAGTCTCAACATCTAGATGATATTGAAAACCATGGGATTAGATGATATCACCAAAGGGGAGGATGAGGGACTAAGCCTCCCGGCAAATGTTGTAAAAAGGTAAAGGAGACAGTAGAGAAGAAATATCCAGTGAAGTGGGAAGAAAATAAGAGATACCACAGAGTCCAAATGGAGAAGGCATTCCAAAAAGGAGAGAATGGTCACCTGTATCAAATATCTAGTAGATAAAGTCTTACCTCTAGTAGGATAAATCTTACCATGTAGCATTTATCAAACAGGAAATCCTGATTACCTTGATGATGGCTGTTTTAATGACTCTATGCCAGACAACACAGTGAACAAAGCGGAAGTGATAGTAATACCCACCCTCTTGGAACACATTGTCTGATGTGTGTGCCTTCCGTTTGGTTATTTTTAACTGAGAATTTAAAGTGTAACTTAATTTTAGAACTTTGGAGAAAACTGGAATTCTTTGCTTCTTCCTCTGTCCCCTCAACAAAATCTTGATATAATTACACTAAAGAAGAATGAAACATTATAATTTTAATGCTAACCATGAAAGGAGGATACCATTTCCTTACCTTATATTTAAAGAAAGAGATTTATTCTTTTATAAATTAATAATTCAGAATATGTTTGAAGACACAACCAATTAGCTGCAGTAATTTGCATTTTTATGTTTTTTTCATTAGTTTCCTAAGTCCTTTTCTGCTGTTTCTGTAATGAAACTGCTATCTTTCATAGGTGAATAGCTTTTTTGTATTTGCTTGGTAATGAGCTTTCTTTAATTATCAATTGGTCAATTTCATAGATTTCACATAAAATGTAGCTGTTGGTGTTAAAAGACTAGCAAACCTATGTGATATTAAGTCTTATTCTTTAACTTAGTGTCAAAATTCTTTTTCAACTAAAATTGTGTTGGGTAGATTTTTTTTGTTTCTCTATTTTGGTGTAGTTATTATTTACTTTATTGTTTTTGCTAACTTTTTATTTGGACTGGACTCAAACCAATATGCACCAAACATTAAACACAATCTCCACAAAATGTTGTATATTTGACTTATTTAATGCAAACCTCAGTGGTATATCCCCCCGCCTATACAATATTAGAGAAAGACAAATGACAAGTGAGCATAAGACACCACACAAGTAAAAACCATGCATCACAAATTATTCCTTCCTCCAAATGCATACAGATTTTTATTCTCAGGCCTGACCCACCAAGAGTGAAGAGGACTGAAAAAGAGATGTATATATTTTAAGTCTAACTGACAAGCTTTAAAAACATAAATCCTTTATTATCATGAATAAATGTTAAGTACACTGGAAACTCCATTAACCATCTGTGATTTAAGTGTTTAATTGTTCAGTAGGCAAACTTCCACTGTGAGTGGTATCTTTAAGCAACTTAGGGGTCTCCTCTAATTACCTGGCTGATTAAAACTGGTGAAGTTTAGTTGTAAATATTTATAGATTTATTGTCATCAAAATAAATCTTGTGGTACTCTATAGCAACTTAAAAGAAAAGGAAAAAGAGAGAAATTATGGAAAATCTATTTATAACCAAAATTAAAATGGAAAACAGTAACACATTTATGGGAGAGAAGACATCTTTGTTCTTTATATCCCTGAGGAAAGTTGTGACATGAGTGAAGTTTGGTTTCTTAGACTCTTCTTATCACATTCCCTACTCCAAAGATCAGATCCTTATTTTGATGAACTCCCAACATAGGTCTACCAGCAGGAGACTGTATCAGTTAGGATAGATTATGTGATGATGCAATATCAATCAACACTAAAATCTCAGGAGTTTTGAACACACAAATGTCTGCTGCACAGCTGGGCAAACTCCAGGACTACAAGTCCTCAGTGACAGCTCAGTGATCTGACTACTTCCATCTCGTGGCATCTCCCTCTCCACATGGTTCCATGATTACTACAGTAGAGAAAGAGAGTGTTGGAGGGTCCTGTACCGCCAATTAAATGCTTCAGCACAGAAGTGACAGCCATCTCACCACCCATAGGCCATAACTAGTCATATAAGCTTTCCTTACTACAAGAGACCCAGCAAAGTGTAATTCTCCCAAGTGCCCAGAAAAAGAGTATCGGTGAGCACTAGAAGTTTCTAAATACTGCTCATACCTAAAGAATGTCTAAGTCCTCAGTCTTTCCTACTCTGCAAAACTTTCCCAGAATCTGAATTACAAAGTGGAGAAAAACCTTACCATACCATCTTTACACTCCCATCCCCTCATTATACACATGAGCAATGCAAGTTAAGGGGAAAGGCTTTGTCCTAGATTCCCCAACCCAGCAGACAGAACCTGTTTGATCATTTCTATGGTTTCTTTTCTCTCACTATGTCATGACTTTTCTACTCTAGGTTAAACTCATCTCTCCTCAACTTCAGACTCATGTATTAAACAGCTACTAGACTCTCCACTTTTGTGTCTAATAGATATCTCAAACCAACATGTCCCAAACTTAACTCCTAATCTTTACGCAAAAATATGTTCCACCCAATCTCAATTAATGGCAACTCCAATTTTTACAATTGCTCAGACCAAATTCTTGGAGGCATCCTTGACTCTTCTCTATCATATCCCACATCCAGTCCATCAGAAAATTCTTTTGCCTCTAACTTCAAAATATGTCCATGTCTCAGCTAACCTGATGAGTCATCCTTTTGGTTGTTTAGTGCCCCTTCCATAACACAAACTCTCCGGTATATGTTAATACATGATGCAAACATCTTAACATTCTGCTCATTGTTTCATCCACATGCCTCTTGCCCAGACCTCTTTGTCCCCAATCTACTAATCTGGTTCCTTCCAGAACAGGATCAATCCACTAAGCCATTTTGCTACTGCCCATCAGTCCACATGTATCCTTACCTCAAGTAATTTCTCTCTCCACACAAAGTGGACTACCACATACAATGCCCAATGATGTGTCCACTGGAAGAATTTCCCCTCTCCACTGTCTTTCAGGGCCACCCAAAATGGGGTTGTAGTGCAGCAGCAGTTCAATGTCAACATTTACAAACATGCCAAGCCAATCCACTTATGAACTGAGGTTGGGTTTTCCCCTCCTCTGTCAGCTGGTCATAAGGAACCCCTCAGGAGACCAGGTATGAGCAGAGATAAAGGATCTGGTGCAACTGCGGTGGGTAATATGGGAATTTGACCTTCTGTTTATGCAATTTACCTGTACCCCCCTGGACCTGCTCCAGCCCAATCCCAGATGTACTACTTCCAGACTCACCAAGCTGGATTATTGATGGACCCAGCTTGCTGGGTCTGATAGAACCTAGTTCATGAAGGGCAGTGAGGGTCATCACTTAATGTCCTCTGCTAGTGTTGTAGCATGACAGGATCTGTTTTTCAAGTGATATGTAGTTCTCTGCTGCAGATGGCATGCACTTGCTCTAGGAACTTAGGAGTTACTCTAAGACTCTCCTACTGAGGTTTGACACAGGCTCCATTGCAACGCCCTTTTCTCCCACTGATATCTAGAAGTGTGGAGTTTGCCAGATTATCTGGTCCAAGCAACAGGACTGCTAGTACCACAGTTTAGATGTGCTACAGAGTACTTCCTTGCTCTGGGATGCTACTCAAAATTAGCAGTCTTCCACCACATCACCCAATAAATTGGCTATAGAAATGTTTCCAAGTGCAGAATATGTTGCCTCCAAAACCTGGGGCGTTTTACCAAGTTTTATTACTTCTACCTTAAACATGAGGCAGGCCCCGTACCTATAGGTTCATCTTTCACCTTCTGGAGCACACGTGTCTTAATAAGGCAGCCAGAGTACCTACCACTTATAGCATCTCACATGCAATTTATAGAATGTTATCAATATAAAAGAACAATGTTATATTCTGTGCAATGTCCAAATGGTCCAGGTCCCTTTGATCCACACTATGACACTATGACAGAGAGAAGAAGAATTCACTAGCCCAAGGGCAAGATGCAGATAGTATAATGTCATTGTGAATAGGAATTGTCCCTGATATTTCTTCCTGATGAGTATGGAAAACATACTTGCTCGATCAATAACCACATACCACATATCTAAGGTTATGTTAATCTTCTCTAACAAAGATAATTGTAACAATTACAATTGGGTTTACTACTTGGTTACATTGGTGGTAGACCACTCTCATCTACCATTATCCATTGGTTTTCACAGGGGCCAGATTATTGATTGAAATGGGGAAATGAGGGGCCCAAAGCCCCTGTAACTACTGTCAACTGCTAAATATGTCTACTCCAATGCCGTGGTTTGGACCTGGGGAATGACTACTAGGTGGGTTCATGAACCCAGTGCACCCAATGAGGAATGACCCTGGCTAGAACTCCATGTATTACCCCACATATCCTCAAAATGTAATCGTACTGGAATTTGGGGCTCCCAAATAGAAGCATCAATTTGTTCTCTGGATCTAACAATTCTTGAAAGATCTGGGTATTTCTTTATCCCCAGTACACTTATTACCAAAATAAATGACAATAAATCCCTTTCAGGAAGGATTAAGGGAATCAATAGAGCATTCAACTTCTGTGTTTATGCATGGTCCTTCATTATAGGAACTCAACCTCTATTTGTGTTGATAAATTCTGGATCTGAGGGAAACAGAACAAGGAATTGTGACTTTTTCATTGAGGGGGCTGACCCTAGTCCTCTGCTTATTCTTTCTTGATCACTCTGATTATATATTAAGCAGTATTTTTCTATTGTTGTTGTTGTTTTTGTTGTTGTCTGCCCATATATCTTGTTCTATAAATACCAAGATACCAAGTGCTATCAGCCATCTCAATAGATCTCTGTGGGCCAAGTCTCTTGGCTACTAGTCCAACTTTGCTACCCAATATGGTAATTAAGCCCACCTTACAATATGGAGCCTTGGCTCATATGTGGTTACAAGTCCCCTGTGCTGTCCCCACCTTTGGACAGTTTCTTAACTATGCATTTCTCTGTCCCCATTTAGTGACCAGTGCCACCTTCCACTTCCAGTAGGGGCCTTAGTAAGATGGTTAAGGTCAAGCACGTGCACTGCACAAGTATAAGGGTCTACTCTTACCCTGCAAGTATCTTTTGCTCAAGGAATCATACTTTAAATAGCAAAAGAACAAAACAGAAAAATGGCAGCTCAAGAAAGAGACCATAGAAGAAAGGAAAAAGCACTTTTTCCTCATTTTTTCTAGATTGATTAAGACATAATTGACATAATATTGTATAACTTTAGAGTGCATAATGTGATGATTTGATACACTTAAAAATTGCAAAGTTATTACCACAATAGGTGTAGTTAACACATCCATCACCTCACATAATTACAATTTTGTTGTTGTGTGGGTGGTGGTGAGTGAGAGCGTTTAAGGTCTACTCTCCTAGCAACTGTCAAGTATACAATACAGTATTTTAACTATAGTTACCATGTTGTACATGAGATCTCCAGTACCCTTTAACCAACATCACTTCACTTCTGCCACCTTCCAGCCTCTGGCAACCATCATTTTACTATCTGTTTCTATGAGTTTGGCTTTCTTAGATTCCACATATAAGTTAGATGATACAATATTATTTAGCGTCATGCCCTCAAGGTCTGTCCATGTTGTCACAAATGACAGGGTTTTTCCTTGTTATGCCTAAATTATATCTATATCTACATCTACATCTGTATCTGTATCGGTATGTATATCTATATCTAATCTATATATCTATTTATATATCTATATCATCTTTTTTATCCATTCAACTGTCAATGGACATTTAAGTTGTTTCCAAGTCTTGGCTATTGTGAATACACTGCATTGAACATGGTGGTGCATATATCTCCTCAAGATTGTGATTTCATTTCCTCTGGATATATACCCAGAAGAGGAATTGCTGGGTCATATGGTAGTTCTAGTTTTCATCTTTCCAGGAACCTCCACACTGTTTTCCATAGTGGCTGCATGAATGTACATCCCCACCAACAGTGCAGGAGGGTTCCCTTTTCTCCACATGCTCACCAACACTTGTCTGTTATCTTTTTGATAACAGGCATTCTAACAGGTATGAGGTGGTATCTCATTGTGGTTCTGATTTGCATTGGTCTGGTGATTAGAGATCCTGAGCACCTTTTCATGTTGTTGAAAACTGTTGGTTCTCTCATGCATCTACATAGGTATCTATCTCAAATCTCGGGGTACATTCTTTCCTTATCAGGCCCTGACTTTGGTTTAGGGTTAAAAGGTTAAACCATGCAGAATGCAGTCAAATATCTACTTGTTATCAGACTTCTTGTCAGAAGATTATCCAACAGAAATTCTAGATGCATAACTATATGTATAAAATTAATTTCATTTTCTACTCAAACTTTACTGCCTCTGGATTCCAGAGCTGTGTGGATAACATTCCCACCTTTGCAATAACCCAATCTCAAAACTCAAATATTTCTTTTGACGCCTCTCTTTCTAAAGAAGTAAACCCTATCTCGCAGATTTGCACTTCCATGCCTCCCATTCTTAATTCCTCTTTTCCAAGTTTGCAATTCCACATTGTCATCCTCATTTCAATCACTCTACCACTCTAAGCCGTATTCCCTGTGATTGATTATAACCTCCTAACTGGTCCCCCTGCCTCTAGACAGTCTTCACATCCATCCTCTATACGACACCTGCAGCCCACTTACAACATATGATGAGGTTTTGAAAAAGCTGTCAATCATAAAAAGGAAAGCACAACCTCTTTAGATAACTACTTGGTGCTCTCCATGGCCTGACTCTAACCTAACATTATATAACCTTCCCTTTTTTTACAAGACGTTATTTATAATTGCTTCTCTTCATGTGCCCGCCTCCCCATGCTCTCCTTCAGTTTTCCTGCTGCTCTCTCTTTACCTGTTCTTTGAGATCAGTGTGAGTAGCCATTCGCATCCATCCTTCATGACGCAGACTGGCAAATAGAGCTGCTTGGTTAAATGGCCATACTCTAAAGCCAAACTGCTGGCCACTTGCTAGCAACTTATTTAAACTCGCTATGCCTTGGTTTTGCTTCCTGGAAAAAATGGGAGGAAATAATTGCATCTACCCCATAGGGTTTTTGTAAGCATTAAATAAGTTAGTATATGTGTAAGGCCCGCTACCTGGTTTGTAATTAAGAGGTTAGTTATTAATATTTATTATCACCTCGTTCATGTAAAAATAACCTATTCCTCCTCTCAAATATAGTAATTTCTCTGTCCTTCTCTAATGATTTTTATCATTTCTTACCATGGGATATCTTATAAACATCTTATTTTCTCTATGAAATGTAAGCTCCAGTTCATCATTATATATCCCAACTCAATACATTGCACATATTTATCATTAAATTGAGTTAATGAACTATTGTTTGTCAGATTGAATATAATTGTGATGAGAACTGTAGGCTTTCTGTTTTTCTCTCTTTCTTAGAGCCTATCATCACTGTCATAACCTGGAGAAAATATCAGTAAAATAAAGGAGTGTCTGCATATCCCACCCCTACCTACATCCTCGTTTGCATTGCTTTTCATTTCTCACCAAAAATGAGCTGTTTGTACAAAATGGCGGTGACAACGAACCATTGAAGTGTGACTGACAAACTTTCTCTCTGCCCCCCCCCACCCCACCTCCATAAACACCATAACAAAAAAGCCAAACCTCAGCCACGATCCGAAGAGGATCCTGTGGCTGCCTTCTCCTTTTTGTAAACTCCTATCACAGATTATATCTCAATAATGGTACTTTTATTCTGCCTCATATTATATACATTTGTATGCAGGTCTTATCATGCTCATCCTTTACCATTAAAATGGAAGTCCCTAAGGATATATGCCATGGCTCATTTATTTTTATATCCCCTACAGTGCATTGCTCTGTACTACAAATAGTATGGTCAATACTATATATTTGAAATTTAGAAAAAGAAATTTTGATTTGTGCAGAGCGCATGCTGTCTTGTTTTGTACAGAGGGTGAACAATGGTGAAGTTGACTGAGAGCGTAGGAAGGATAACAGATAATATGAAAACACTGTTGGGTTCCATCTGAAATAATCTAGGACTCAAAGGACAAACTTCTTAGTCACGACAGCCTAGTGAAGTGGTGTGGAGTTTAGAGTTGAACTAATGAGTTTTGAATGTGTGCCTACAGCTCAGTAGATATTTAACCTTGAGCACAGTATTTAAACTTTCTGAGTTCCAGAATCTCTGATTGTGAATGAAAGGAATATCTATCTTGCAGCCTTGACACAGGACTTAAATGAGGCCACATGTGTAAGGTACTCTGAATAGGACTCAGCTTACAGAGCTTACATTGTAAGTGCTTGATAATGGTAGTTCTGTGTAATATGACTTGTTAGGTGCCAGTATATAAAAAAGTAACCAAAGCAAGCCTAGCTACCCTTCCAGGAATAGCCAAAAGAGATGACATCAGCAGTTAATGGAACAAAAGGAAACAAGATGAATCATTATAAGGCACAATAAGCATGTGACTTTGTGAATATGGGGGGTGGGGAATCCAGAATAGTGTTTGGGATGAGATACAAGGCTTTTCAGCCTTTCTTCCAGGTTGTGCAAAACATTTAATATATAAAATGGGAGTTGATTTTATCAGATCAATTCACAGAATAAGTGATCCAGCAAATAACACATTTCACTTTTGCAGAGATGATTTTTGAGACTGTTCCTAGCTTATATAGAGGGAAGCAAGAGAACCACCAACGCAAAGGTCTTCATCTATAACCACAGAGGGAGGGATTGGAGTAGGAGTGAGTCCCCATTTCAAATAGTAATATCAAAGCTGTTTTACGAACTCTAAGTTCTCCTAGCATAGTGGGAGAGCAACAGGGCACAGCAAAGACTCCCTGCTCTACATGTTCCCTTAGCTTACCCACTTCCTTCCTTACACCCCTACCTGTTGGTTCTTGGACCTCTCTGGTCATGAAAACCGGAGACTACATCAAAGGAAATGGTTGCAGCCAGGAAATCATCAACACTACATTTTCACAGTTTGAGTGGTCTAAGCACCTCTATTTCCACTGACACCACCTCACTTACCTTGCCCGACTTCCTCCCATGCCCACTGTCCCTCCCCACCGAGCTAGGACTGCTGCAGCAGAAAGAGCCAGATCACACAAACCACATCCTGGAAGACAGTACTGTTTCCACTTACTGGTTTTCCAATGGCTTATTGGTGCTACTGCCCAAGTCCAAAAATCATAGACTTAGAGGGTTTTTTTTAAACAATGAAAGCCTATTAATAAATGTAAAAATAATAAGATTAGGAACACTATTTTTAATGAAGCCAAATGAAACTAAATTTATTTTTTACTGTTCTCTTTAATGTTTTAGACAATAAGCAAAAATTTATTCTACAATGGTGATTTAAAATATAAGAGATCTTTGATTTTATTAAATATGCCCTAATGAATTTATTATTGGTATCCAATGACTCCCTAATAAGTGTATGAGATATGATTATTCCAAAATTCAAATATTCTTTGGCTAAATTCCATTAGGCAAGCAACATAATCTCTACTTCATGAAATAATTGCAAAATGTAATAAAATATAATCAGAGATCCATCCAGGTATAGCTGAGAACAGAGTCTAAATATTACTTGATTTTATTCTATTTTCAGCTAATGTTTATTGAGCGTTCATTCTGTGCTGAGCATTTCAAATGCATTATCTCACTTAATGCTGGAGAAATCTCTAAGATACCAGTAATAAAATTGCCTCCATTTGATTAATGAGGAAACTGAGGCACAGAGAACTTGGGCAGCTTGCCCAAGGTCATGCTCTAGTAATACTGGTAAATAGAAGATTCAGGACCTGAAGAGAGGCAGTCTGAGTCCAGAGAGACTCGAATAGATTGGCTTTCCTGGTAAAAAAATGTAGGATACCTTTCAACTGTGATGCTTGTTAAACCCTCCAAATTTCTGCTACTCCTGTCTATCACCATAGAGCCAGCACGTGTGGAGAGATGCAAAAGCACAATGCTGGTGGAGCAGAAATGCTTAGGAGATGAAATCCTTCCCTTTTCCTTTACCACAGAAAACACCAGAAAATCTTGGCTATCTTTTTTGCAGATGCCTGCTCCTGACTACCAGTATGACGAGGCAAGAGCCTATGAGTGACATTGACCAAATACATCAGGACTAATGAAAAAACACTCAAAATGCATGCCTATTTAATGGTGGGTGAGTAATAACATTTTTGCACACAAGAAATATACACATTTATTATTTGCCTTTTCATTCATTGATGACTTATTACAGGAAGCCACTGCCTACATAGTCATAACTTGTGAAAATAAATATTTGTTCTCAGCTAAAGATATTTCTTCTCACTTTTGATTGCATTCTCTTCTAACATCTGTTTCTCAAGCAAGGGTAAGTTACAGAAATATAATGCAAATACTTAACAGGACTCCATTCCTCAGAGAAAAACAAAAATAAAGCCTGAGGCTTCCGATTAGCTTCATTAGAGTGTCTGGAAATAGGACTGCATTACTGGAAAAACAGTTCAAGTTACTGCTCTTTGAATCAGAAACATTAATATTGAAAGAAGAGAACTACGTTGTCCTTCTAAATACTCTCTCCAGAAATTTGTAGAAAGCTATAAAACCCAGCCATCTTCACAATGATGCTGGGCTCTGAGTATGAATGCAGTGCTTCTTTTGGAAATGACCAGACGAAGTGGACAAAGTCATAGACGTTAAACTCTAGCTAAACCTAAGGCTCATGAGATTAATCTTCATTCAATAATTTCATTATCTAGCTCTTTGTTATCACCACAATTGTAGTGACTGATGTCTAAGAACCGCCCGCTCCTTTTAGGAACAATATTCTGAAGCTGACATATCTTAGCCAGTAAGCTTGCCTAACTTCAGATACGCCTCTATAGGAGCAATAACGGGATTTTAGAATGAAACACAAATTGTGGTCGTTAACTTGTGCCTGGAAACAGCACTGACACACTGTGTTGTTTACATTTATTCCACATAGCAAAGTCACCAGACCTGCTTGCTGGATGAATTGACACACTGTCTCTCTCTGGGCTTGGCTAATGCGTCGTGTCAGGTGCACAAGTTTGGCCAGTCTTGGCATTAGCCAAGCAGGATGATGACGGTGTGTTTTGTGGCCTCCACCTTTTCCCCTTTCTTGACCTGAAATTGCCACTCTTAAAGCATATTAAGAGACTCAGATATGAAAGATGAATGTTCCACTAGGGACACATGGCAATAGTAAGCTCCAAGGGACTGTAATGTAGTCAACTCTGGGATATGTTAAGGAAACTGGAAGGTCCTAGAGGGGTGTCCCAGTGGAAGGTTCAGACAGGAAGGACCCATCTCAGAGTTGGGAAATCCATTTCAGGAGCCTGAGAGCTAGGCGGTGGAAGGAAGGTATCTTAGGAGACAGCTGAGTCCCCAAGATAGCTACTATGTCATTAGGAAACACAAATATTATGCCCTTGAAATAGAGTTGCCAGACTTAGCAAATAAAAATGCAGGATACACCAGCACTAAGATAAATTTGAATTTTAGATTAGCAACAAATAATCTTTTAGTATAAGCCTGTCCCATGCAATATTTGGGACACACGTACATGAAAGAATCGTTTATCTAAGATTTAAATTGAACTGAATATTCTGTATTTAATCTGGTGACCCCTGTCCCCTTTAAATGACTAAGATTTCTGCCTAAATTACATCTTCAGGCCTGGTCTTCCAGAGCAGCTGTTCTGGAAGTGTAATCTCTGCACCAGCAGCCTCAAACGCACCTGTGATGATGTTAAAAATGCAAATTCTCATTCCCACTGCAGACCTACTCCAGGCCTGGGGCCTAGAAATTATACTGAGACGTCTGGGAGGTTATACTGCGCACTCAAGGCTGAGTGGTTGGTGAGATAATGAATAAAAGAGAATCTGATCTGGGAAGTCTATGAAAAAGGGGACGCGGGGATAATCCATCCCAGGTACATCAACTGGGTTGAAAACCCTGAGATTCTTGTCCCCTTTGCAGTGTGACTATCTCCACTCGTTTTACTTTCTACCATTTCCCAGTTCTTTCTAGAGATGATTAATATAAACAGTTATAATGAAGTTTGTGTGCTTATCTTCAGGGACACCAAAGGTGGAAATACCCACCCTTTTTGAAATGGGAGAATCACATAGTAGACAAAAATGAAGACTTGAGCCCAGGGGCTTCCGAGAAACGGCCTCCAAGGCCTGAGAAATGAGGGAAACGGGGACTCCAAGAAGAAATAACCTTGTATTTTCTGACAGGAAAGAGTGTGGTGCTAAGCCTGGAGACTATGATTAGTTCCTCTCAGCTCACAGTGATGCATACGGACTAAAGAGAGCACAGACCCAGTGCTTTCTCTGTGATTTCCACAACACTCCATGATAGGTGTTATAATCATCTACACTTTACTGAGAGGAAACTTAGGCACCACTGTTGAATGCAGAGCAGATCTGGCAGCCTGTGCTCTTAGTCACTAAGCTACCTTGCATTTCTCGGTTACTCAAAGAGAAGATAAATTTGAGAGCAGGTTCCTTCACTCTGCATATCTGAAACAAGAGGGCTTTACCTCTTCAGTTTAAATGAGGCTGGAAAGAGCCTTTTGCTAGTTGTAATGAGGGCGGGAACAGGTCGGGAGCCAGGCCAGCCTTTGGGAAGATGAGTGTGGGGAAGAAAAGGTCTGATTTGGCAAGTGGAGCGGAGCCCCAGAATCCGTATGTATAACAAGCGCTCCGGGAGTTTCTGAGTTTTAGGAACCACTGTTCTGGGAGACACCACGCCTCACATCAGAGCTGCCCACAGCTTCAAGGAAGACCTATCCCAAGTGACTTGTTCTTCCATTTGATCAACTGCTTCCTTCTACTTCAAGTAACTCCTTAAAAAATCAGTTGATGGAAAGTGTTAAATGATTTATTATGAAACTCTCATGGTAGCTACTATATGTTAAATGTTTACGATATACCAGGTATTGTGCTAGGCGGTTCTCATATATAACACCTGTCCTTTCCAGGAAAATCGTATGATTTTAATTTTACAGATGAGGAAACCGGAACAGAAAGAAGTTAAACATTTGCCCAAGGTCATACGAATACAAATGACAGTCAAGATTCAAGTCTGTCAGACACTAAAGCTTAGGCCTTTTTCTCTATTTCAGTAGCTCTAAAACCTTAGTATGTATGGGGAAAAGAAAACGAGAAAAGAAAAAATCACCTGAAAGTTTTTCTAAAAATTCAGATTCCTGGGCCACCCCCCCCCCACAAAAAAAAAAAAAGATTCTGGTTCAAAAGGCCTGGTTAGGGCCTAAAACCCTGCATTAAGCTCCATGCAAGTGGTCTTAACCCATATTTGGGGAAGCACTACTCGGTAGAATTTGTCTAACCTTGATTTTTTTCTTTTCCTTTTTAAAAAATGTTATGTTTTAGAGCAATTTTAGGTGCACAGCAAAATTGAGAGGAAGGTACAGAGATTTCCCATATACCCCTGCCCCATCCACACACACATACCCTCTCTCATTGTCAACATCCTTCACAAGAGCGGTACATTTTCTGCAACTAATGAACCTACATTGACACATTATAATCACCCAAAGTCCATCATTTACCGTAGGGTTCACTCTTGCTGTTGTATATTCTATGGGCTTGGGCAAATGTATAATGACATGTATCCATCACTATACTATCATGCAAAGTATTTTCACTGCCCTAAAAGTCCTCAATACGCCATCACTTTGATTTTAAATCTCTTCAACACCAGTGACTATAAATAGGTTTAAATAGGTCCCAAATACTTTCTAAAATGATAGTTTTGTTTTGAGTTTTAAATGTTTGAGTAAAGTTGTGTGATTATCCCTTGCTCCAAGGAAATCTTAACTCTAGTTATTGCCTCAAACAGCAGACGATAAATAACCGAGGTTCTTTGGGGATTACGTCTTCAATAGAGACACTACTCTGAGGAAGATTAATTGTTTAAAAGTGCCGCTGTTGTTGCCTTTTGTTTTCTAACCATGCTGCTTGATGAAATATATTTCCTTTTACATTATCTTAAAAGCAGAAATTATATTCAGGTTCATGAATGGAAGACGCAGACTTTCCCATTTTTCTTTATCTAAAATACCTACAAAATCCTTTAAATATCTGCAGTCCAGACAATGGAAAATTACTAACATTTATGACATAGCATACAATAATATCAACAAAGAAATGTATGCATGAAACCAGAAAAACAATGACTTTATTTAAACTCCAAATTCAAATCTGATCTTGATATGATTCCCCAGTATATGGTACCACTGGACATTTGTTCTAGGGCATCGAACATGAACTCTCTTTCTAGAGAGCTCAGGCCACATGTGTGGCCCATCGCCCCAGGGAGGCAGAAGAGATCCTGGCCACAAATCAGATGAGTGAAAAAAGAACTTGAGGTATTGTGGGGGCGGAGCCCCAGAGAGTAGTTTCCAGGCTCTCGGCCTCACATAGACAGGTGCTGGCTCAGGTAGTAAATGGCCAACTGTGATTGCATGGCCATCAGCTGTGGCTAGTTGGCCGTCAGCTGTAACCAGTGAGCCATTGGCCACAATATAACTGCTGTGGCTACGAGAGAAGGAGAGAAGAAAGATGGCGGTTTGAGAGAAGGGAGAAAGAGAAGAGAGAAGAAGGATGGGGCTAGCAAGAAGATGGCGGCTGGGCTGGCAAGCGTGGATGGCGGTTTGCGGACAGTGTGTATCCAGCCTCCAGTGAGAGTATAGTGCCGCCAGAGAGAATAAAGTGGTATGACTCCCCTACCTATGGCTCCGTGGGTGTTCCTTTTTGGCCTCACCATATCCTGCGTTCTTGTATGGGGAGCGGGAGCAGAGACCCCGCAGGCCGTCCCGCACGACAAATGGCGCAGCGAGCAGGGTCTCCCGCATGACACATGGCGTAGTCGGCAGGATATGGTGCCAGCCAAAGCTCTCCAAAGGACGGTGGAGCAGTTTGTGCGTGTGAACACCCAGTCTGAGGAAGACCAGGAGGAGCAGCTGCCGGAGAGCTGGACCCCCGTGGAGGGGTGGGAGGACGTGGACGGTTCTCCCACCAGCACAGGAAAAGCCATGCAGCTGCTGCAGAGATGGAGCCCTGTGGAGAGGTGGAAAGATGTGGACGGTTCCCCAACCAGCACAGGCCGGAGAAAGCGAAGGTCGTTGCAGCCCTGTGGGCCGGGGAAGTTCCTGCTCAGGCAGCCCGGATGCAGGACTTATAGTCCCAGGAGGTAACGCTTGCTGAGTCCTCCGTGGGAGATGAGGGTGAGGTCAAGGTCATCCCTCACCCCCAGGACAGCCCTGGTGAATGACTATGGACTATGGGGAATTGCCTTCCATCCCTAATTTAATGGACCGCTTGACTGTTTGTTTGGGAACTGTTGTTAGTGGAACTGGGGGATATTTGCTTTTGTCTCTTGACTGGCCGCCATTGAGAATATGTAAGCACCTTGATTGTGAGTCGCTGTTGTTCCAGCAGGGTACCCTGAGAGGCACAGAGAGAGTGGCAGTGCGCTGAGAGGTCTGGCTGAGCCCTGAAGATACCCTGGCTGTGCCCAGGAAGTCGGGCTGTTCCCAGAGAGAGTAGTAGAGCCCTGAAGGTACCCTGGCTGTGCCCAGGAAGTCGGGCTGTTCCCAGAGAGAGTGGCGGTGCCCTGAGAGCCCTGGCTGTGTCCAGGAAGTGTGGCTGTGCCCACAGAGAGTGGTGGTGCCCTGAGAAGCCCTGGCTGTGTCCAGGAAGTGTGGCTGTTCCCAGAGAAAGTGGCAGTGCCCTGAGAAATCCTAGCTGTGCCCGGGGAAACTAGTGGTACCCTAAGAAGTCCAGGAAGTCTGGCTGTGCCCAGGAGTACTGGTGGTGCCCTGAGAAACCCTGCGTAGCTTCAAAAATGGGCACTCAGGCCACATAGACGAGAAGAGGCAAGACCTTAGTCAAATCTCTTCATCTTTCTAAGCCTATGTAATTTGGGGGGAGAAATTTCCATCCACTAGAGTTATTACAAGAATTAAATGAGGTAATTTTTATGGAGCCCTTAACACATTGCCTGGCACAATGACATGGAGAAAATCGTTTTTTAAAAAATTGTCCTTATTATCCCTCCAATAATAAATAAATGAGAAACACACTGAAAAGGCTACAGGGCATAGTAAAAAGGAAAGGGGAGCTGTTAAATAGTGTTCTCTGGAAGCCTTTTAATGGTCACTACCTTGCCCACATTATCAAAGTGGCTGGCTTTAAAGTAAATGGATGTACAGTCTGATCACAGAAGTACTCGGGTCATTTATGAAATAGGCAACCTGGTGAGTACACCTTGTATTAATGTTTCAGGCAACACATTTTACCTAAATACAAACGAGCTCACATCAGATTCTTCTCAGGTGGCAACGTACTCTGCCGCAGGAAAGCTAAGGAAATCTGTTTATTCTTTTTGTAACAACCACCCGCTAATCGAAAATAAAAGGCTCTCTCTGGCCCTGCTTCCCAGGTACAAAGCACTATTTCTCTGATTAATGATCCAGGTATCTGCAATACTGCAAAGCCAACATTCTCTGGTTCTAACAGAGTCAGCTACCTCTGCCCAGGTGTTACACTGATGCCCTCATCCTGGGGGGTGTTTGGTAATTAGCAGTGCCAGCAGGTGTTTGTACTCACTGCAGTTTCTGGTCGTTGAGCATATGTGTCAGGTCCCTGCTGTGGGGGAAGGAAGAGGGTGAAATAAATGAGTCACCCCAGCTCCAGCAAGGTCAGCTCCTTAATGAAATAAGTACCCTCCTGTCCATCTGCTAAAACCCCCCAGCTAATTGTGAAAGTGCCTTTGGCACTTTTCTCCAGCTCCCATTCAGCAATACCTCCTGATGGTGGCACTTTCCAAGTATCTCTCTTGGGATTTGCTGTGTTCTGGGCCTTTATGACCTGATTTTCTGCAGCTGCAATCTCCCTATCGAGTCTTACCACATTCTCTCAGACCCTACTCCCGGACTTTCAAGGGAATGCTTACCTAGGCTGATAAAGTAACTCTGCTGAGCTAGAGTCAGTGTCCGAGTGGTACTGGAAAAGGGTTTCCTCCCACACTGACTCCCTTCCCACAGAATATATTCAGAGATCTGGTAAACTAGCTCACCAGTTTGGGGGGTGGGGAGAGAGAGAACCCAGATTTGGGGCATTTGCCAGTTCCATGGTGCAAAAACTCCCACCGTGGCCAGTTTCAAGTCACCAATGTGGCAGAGCTGTGAAGAGATGCCCAGAGTCAGCTCAGTGAGAGCCAGTGGACTCCTGAATACTCCACGATTCACATGGTTTCTAAAGAAAATGTCGCTAATCCCAGGGAATTAGCACGACGGCATTGGGTTTGTTTAAGAAATATTATAGGGCAAATTCCATCTCATGAAATTCTTCAAATTGCATTGAGGACTTTGGCAAAATGAACTTGCACGGTTAAGTCTCCCTCCTCTAAGGAAGCTCCTTAAAAAACACTGTAAGACAAAAACAAAAACAAACAAACAAAAAAACAAAACAATGCCGTGGTGACTGCTAGCACAGAGCAGAGGGAGCTGCTCTAGGAATCCCTGCAGAAGGGACTAGGATGGAAACCTGGTCTGGCCAGCCCAGCAGAGCCCTCCAAAGGCTCAGCATTCTAGAAAGACTAGAACTCTTGGGGGGAGTGAGGAAAAGGGCTGAAGTTTCTAAGAAAGAGTGGGAAAGTCAAATAGTTCAGTTATTATAACTACTTGCCTATGCTGGCTGACAAATAACTGAGTGAAGATATTATAGAGGGAATCCAGAGAAGTTTGGACTAAGTGACCCTTGAAGAACTCTCTAACTCCAACCAGATCGAAGTCCTCAGAGATCCTTGGGGATTCAGATCAATCGCAGTGTCAAGGTATCTAGTTATATCCATTCTTGGAGCCCTCCAAGATATCTCTCTGTCAGTGAACAACTATGTCAGCAGGCCCTTAGGCAAGAGCAGCCTAAACACTGTGTACTAAGCAAGCATAGCTCAAACTCCAACGAAAGAAACTACTGGAGCAGAAGACTGAGACACTTAGGAGCCTACTGAGTATTCTGGGGAAGCACACACTTCAGGTGGCAGGTAATTCTGCCTTCATGTAAAAGGCTGTGGCTCTGAAGAACTTGCTGATTCAACAAATGCTCTCATCTCAGAGTCTATAGAAACACCTTTGCACCCATGAAACAAATATACATACACCTACTAAGGGCCAGTTGTCTGCTACATATTGTGGAGAAAGAGGTAAATCAGGTAAGGTTTGACTTGAATGTTCTTAGAGGAGAAGAGATGTGATAAAATCTGTCTCCACATAAGTGTGATGCCACAGGGAACACTGGTGCCATAAGAGAAGTGAGTGGCATGGCAGTTTATAAGAGAGAAGGAATATTTCCAGCTTGGGGGAAGCACTGGGGTGCCAAGGTTACTAGATAAAAAAAACAGGACACCCAGTAACATTCCAATTTCAAATAAACAACAAATCCTTTTTGGGCTGTGTTCTGTAGGGCACATAGGATATGAATTGTCATGGAGATTGGGGGCAATGCATTCCAGGCAGAATGGGAAATACAGTTGGTTATTCAATTTTTGAGCTTAAATATCAAGTTCCCAGAAAAGCCTTCCTGACCACCGTTTTTTAAAATTGCAATGTTCCATTTCTGCAGGATTTTTCTCCATCGCACTTATCATTACATGACATAACGTGTGCTTATTTGTTTATTGCGTATCTCCCTCTTCTAGAACAGTACAGCAGGAAAGGTACATTTTGTTCACTGCTATATCCTCATGCCTGCAACAATGGATGGCAGAAAGGAGGTAGTAAATGAGAAACACACTGAAAAGGCTACAGGGCATAGTAAAAAGGAAAGGGGAGCTGTTAAATAGTGTTCTCTGGAAGCCTTTTAATGGTCACTACCTTGCCCACATTATCAAAGTGGCTGGCTTTAAAGTAAATGGATGTACAGTCTGATCACAGAAGTACTCGGGTCATTTATGAAATAGGCAACCTGGTGAGTACACCTTGTATTAATGTTTCAGGCAACACATTTTACCTAAATACAAACGAGCTCACATCAGATTCTTCTCAGGTGGCAACGTACTCTGCCGCAGGAAAGCTAAGGAAATCTGTTTATTCTTTTTGTAACAACCACCCGCTAATCGAAAATAAAAGGCTCTCTCTGGCCCTGCTTCCCAGGTACAAAGCACTATTTCTCTGATTAATGATCCAGGTATCTGCAATACTGCAAAGCCAACATTCTCTGGTTCTAACAGAGTCAGCTACCTCTGCCCAGGTGTTACACTGATGCCCTCATCCTGGGGGGTGTTTGGTAATTAGCAGTGCCAGCAGGTGTTTGTACTCACTGCAGTTTCTGGTCGTTGAGCATATGTGTCAGGTCCCTGCTGTGGGGGAAGGAAGAGGGTGAAATAAATGAGTCACCCCAGCTCCAGCAAGGTCAGCTCCTTAATGAAATAAAAAGCAAACTCCCTGCCTCCACCTTAAGTACCCTCCTGTCCATCTGCTAAAACCCCCCAGCTAATTGTGAAAGTGCCTTTGGCACTTTTCTCCAGCTCCCATTCAGCAATACCTCCTGATGGTGGCACTTTCCAAGTATCTCTCTTGGGATTTGCTGTGTTCTGGGCCTTTATGACCTGATTTTCTGCAGCTGCAATCTCCCTATCGAGTCTTACCACATTCTCTCAGACCCTACTCCCGGACTTTCAAGGGAATGCTTACCTAGGCTGATAAAGTAACTCTGCTGAGCTAGAGTCAGTGTCCGAGTGGTACTGGAAAAGGGTTTCCTCCCACACTGACTCCCTTCCCACAGAATATATTCAGAGATCTGGTAAACTAGCTCACCAGTTTGGGGGGTGGGGAGAGAGAACCCAGATTTGGGGCATTTGCCAGTTCCATGGTGCAAAAACTCCCACCGTGGCCAGTTTCAAGTCACCAATGTGGCAGAGCTGTGAAGAGATGCCCAGAGTCAGCTCAGTGAGAGCCAGTGGACTCCTGAATACTCCACGATTCACATGGTTTCTAAAGAAAATGTCGCTAATCCCAGGGAATTAGCACGACGGCATTGGGTTTGTTTAAGAAATATTATAGGGCAAATTCCATCTCATGAAATTCTTCAAATTGCATTGAGGACTTTGGCAAAATGAACTTGCACGGTTAAGTCTCCCTCCTCTAAGGAAGCTCCTTAAAAAACACTGTAAGACAAAAACAAAAACAAACAAACAAAAAAACAAAACAATGCCGTGGTGACTGCTAGCACAGAGCAGAGGGAGCTGCTCTAGGAATCCCTGCAGAAGGGACTAGGATGGAAACCTGGTCTGGCCAGCCCAGCAGAGCCCTCCAAAGGCTCAGCATTCTAGAAAGACTAGAACTCTTGGGGGGAGTGAGGAAAAGGGCTGAAGTTTCTAAGAAAGAGTGGGAAAGTCAAATAGTTCAGTTATTATAACTACTTGCCTATGCTGGCTGACAAATAACTGAGTGAAGATATTATAGAGGGAATCCAGAGAAGTTTGGACTAAGTGACCCTTGAAGAACTCTCTAACTCCAACCAGATCGAAGTCCTCAGAGATCCTCCCCTGGGGATTCAGATCAATCGCAGTGTCAAGGTATCTAGTTATATCCATTCTTGGAGCCCTCCAAGATATCTCTCTGTCAGTGAACAACTATGTCAGCAGGCCCTTAGGCAAGAGCAGCCTAAACACTGTGTACTAAGCAAGCATAGCTCAAACTCCAACGAAAGAAACTACTGGAGCAGAAGACTGAGACACTTAGGAGCCTACTGAGTATTCTGGGGAAGCACACACTTCAGGTGGCAGGTAATTCTGCCTTCATGTAAAAGGCTGTGGCTCTGAAGAACTTGCTGATTCAACAAATGCTCTCATCTCAGAGTCTATAGAAACACCTTTGCACCCATGAAACAAATATACATACACCTACTAAGGGCCAGTTGTCTGCTACATATTGTGGAGAAAGAGGTGAATCAGGTAAGGTTTGACTTGAATGTTCTTAGAGGAGAAGAGATGTGATAAAATCTGTCTCCACATAAGTGTGATGCCACAGGGAACACTGGTGCCATAAGAGAAGTGAGTGGCATGGCAGTTTATAAGAGAGAAGGAATATTTCCAGCTTGGGGGAAGCACTGGGGTGCCAAGGTTACTAGATAAAAAAAACAGGACACCCAGTAACATTCCAATTTCAAATAAACAACAAATCCTTTTGGGCTGTGTTCTGTAGGGCACATAGGATATGAATTGTCATGGAGATTGGGGGCAATGCATTCCAGGCAGAATGGGAAATACAGTTGGTTATTCAATTTTTGAGCTTAAATATCAAGTTCCCAGAAAAGCCTTCCTGACCACCGTTTTTTAAAATTGCAATGTTCCATTTCTGCAGGATTTTTCTCCATCGCACTTATCATTACATGACATAACGTGTGCTTATTTGTTTATTGCGTATCTCCCTCTTCTAGAACAGTACAGCAGGAAAGGTACATTTTGTTCACTGCTATATCCTCATGCCTGCAACAATGGATGGCAGAAAGGAGGTAGTCAATATGTATTTGTTGACTGAATGAATGACGAACAACTACATAAATGAAGAAAATAGGCAGGAACTGATTCATTTTCTTCCTCTTGTGATTGACATTTGGTAATATGTTTAGTTTGTATTTGTTGAAATGTGAAAACATGAAGACAGTCCCAACACTGAGTAGCATTCAAACTACATGGGGACAGAGACAGTAATAAAGGAAACCGGTGATCATAAAGAAATACAAACTTAACCAGAAATCATAAATAGTGTGTGCAAAACCTACATCACTTCTGCCAAACCAGTGGCTGTGACAGTGGTTGAAGGGCTCATGTCAGCAGTGACCACAGCACAGACGGGGCAGATCTGGTCACGGTCTTGCAGGCAGAGGAGGAAGCAGAGACTTTGGGTCTCCAAAGCAGTCAGATTCCTTGCCTTCAGACTGCTTTCCTCTGCAGGCCACGTTTTCCCAGGTGGCAAACACACAGCCTGGCCTCCTGCTGCTCATCTTCCTCCAAAGCAATTGCTGGCTTTGAGGTAATAAAGGGACTGACCCAGTGACACAGGAGCTTGCATTCTGAGTAGAAAGGGATGGCGTATTGGAACTAGAGATCAGGAACCCGTACCCACCGCTGGCAAACAGAGATTTCTTGGTGGTTTCTCAGAATCAGTCGATGCTGCAAATTGTGGCAATGCCCCTTCCCCCAAACTCAGGAGAGGCCTATGCAAAATCAACATCTCCTATAATTACAGTCAGGCCTGCTCCCTGTCAATCCATCTCCACATGTAACATGCTCTCTGTCAAGAAAGATGCATGCGACTATATGTTAATTGACAGGTAGATTGAAAGATAGGAGACTCTCAGAAAGGAGGCATCAGATGGCCCTGCCACTTAACAGCTACTGCATCACTGAGACCATTTATCACTTAGCTAATGTAGTAAGTGTATCCCTAATGCTTTCTGAATGTACAGGTCACCAAACTGCTAAAAAAATAAATAAATAAAAAAATTAAGAAGTGCAGACAGAACTCTGTTTTTTAGATGGTTGTGCATTTATGCCTCTAACTTCCTATTTTTCCACTTCCTAGTGACATCTCAAGGCCTTAATTCTCTGTTATTAAATTGTCAATTACTGCCTTTTATATGCTTGTGACATGTAGACTAAGATTGCCACAAAGAAAGAAAAAGAAAGAATGAGGAATAGAGGGAAGGAAGACGGAAGGAGAAAAGCAAAAGAAAGAAAAGGAAAGCAAGGGAAGGGAAAAACCTAAGATATAATTGACTCAGTGTTTCTAGAACACTAACCAATAAGAAAACCAAGCCAAAAACTCCATTACCATATTAAGTCCTGCTATCTTAGAGCCTACACACCTTTAAAGCAACGGAAACTTAACTTTACTGGAATAAACCTGAATTAAGGAACTCTCAACTATTTAAAGATTTTATTGCTGGCGTATTCCCAGGGTCTAGAAGAGGATCTGGCACATAGTAGGCCCTCCATAAATCTGTATTGACTGGATAAATGAATTAATTGGATTATTTGCTATATCTTGGTCAAGGACAGTATTATAAGACAGTATTCTTACTTGAATGCTTTATATAAATAGAACTAAAAATGGAACAAGGAACTTTCCATTTAATTAAACCAAAACACTGTAACACTGAGTATAAGAAAAAAGTCAGTCTTTGTCCAAGCCTTGGCTCAGTACAAAGCGTGAACACCCATAACTTGCGTTGGTACCACGACCTGAATACTAACATCGCTGGGAAGAAAGTCAAACCAACTCTCACTCAATCACTGAGTCCTAGTCCACATGTCATGTGGTGGTTTCCTTCTGGAAGGACTGTCAACGTGTGCTCCGTTACCGTAAGGCTTACAACCCAGATGGTCCTTCCCACGGACCAACCACATTGGCAGCATGACACCATTACAGTTTTGAAAAGAGGCAGACACATTTCCTATTCTGATACTGTAAGTTGAACTCGGCCAATGAAGCCTAAGGAATTTTGCATTGTTATGTCAGTTCTTACTCTTTCCAGCAATTATTATCTTAATTGTAGAAAACGTCGAAGCATCCATTGGAATCAGACAGTCGGTGATGTCCCAAATACTTGCTATTTCTCAGAAAAGCATCACATTAGCAGGAAATGTAGGCTGGGGATGATGTAACGGAGGTAGACGACATTGAGCGAGGGTGGGCAGGTTACAGTTGGTTAGGTGTCATTCCTGCCTCCTAGTCAGGGATTTCTGTCTAAAAATCTCAGTGAGCTTGTCTTACACAATTCAGCTTACTACAAGGAACAAAACTTAGAGGAAAAGACACCAAACACGTCTCAGAGTGTTCCGTGCCTGGGCTGCATTCCCTGTTGATGCAAACCCAGCTGATAGGTAGCATAGTGTCTTCAAGTCCACAGGTGGTTGCAGACAGAGCAGCAGCTGTTAGAGTGGAGAGCAGAGTTGTGGGAAAGGAATTAGGGGGAAAAAAGGATTCAGAAACTTTGCATTGTGGAATCTGTTGAGACCCTCACTTGCTCTTCCTTTTTCTTTTTCCATGAAAATAATTATTTTGTTTGAACAGTCAACGTATATGTACTGTGTCCTGTCAGGGTTATGAAGTTACACAAAATATTGTTTAACAAATATTTCCTGAGCATCTCCTCTGTACCAGATATGGGACTGGGCTCTGGGGACCCAGAAATGAATAAGACCCAAACGCTGCCCTCCTGGGGCATCCCAGCGAGAACAGGAATGCACACCCAGAATCTACAGTCTCCTCGAATATGAATCCAAGGTTATTCACGCTCCTTTTAGAACATCCATATGGGGGTGCCTGGTTAGCTCAGTTGGTTAGAGCATAGTGCTCTTAACAACAAGATTGCTGGTTCGATCCCCACATGGGCCTCTGTGAGCTGTGCCCTCCACAACTAGATTGAAACAACTACTTGACTTGGAGCTGACGGGTCATGGAAAAACACACTTAAACAAATTAAAAAGTTAAAGAAAGAAAAGAACATTCACATGATGAATTAGGAATGGGTTTGCTGTGATTTATGGAATCTCCAACCCAGAGCTCTTTTGGACCTGAAGACAATGGAAACAGTTAAACATGTTAGTTGACCACATTAACTAAAGGTTGCCAACCAATGACCTAGAGAAGTATAAAAAATTTCCTGATGGAAATGTAACCTAAGCTTCCCTAGGCCTCTTGAACCTGTGGAGACAGATGGGAGCACTGAAGGAGAAACAAAGCACATCTCCTAGGTTCTTACCCCATTTACTTAAAAAGGGTCCAATCCTCTCCTACTTGTATCTGCCCAAAGTTACCACTTGGGATCAGGAACCAGTCTGTGAAGAAAACATTCTGCCATGTTCTTCTTTTCCTCTGTCCTCTATCAAAGTCCACTTCACTGAAAGTGTCTCTTCTATCACTGGTCCCACTTCCCTCATGAGAATATTCATGTTTGTGACACCTGTACCCTCCCAAAGATGCCAACCCTTGAGATGCCAGAATGGCCCTGGGAGCAATGGGGAGATTGACTTTTACCCACTCATGTCACACACCTTGTGTGTCACATGTCTCACACAGCCCTCATGGAAACAAATCCTTCAGTTCATGTCCCCTCTTTCATTATAGTGCTCCACACAGAAAGCTTTGCAGCCATATTTTCATTCCTTTTCCTTCCATGTACTTAACTCAATGAAATAGAAGCAGTTTCCTGTGTGCCTCCAACCTGCCAAGAGGACAAGTCCAGATGCATCTGAACCCAGGGGCTAGCATAGCTCAGGTCCAAACTGGAGCCTTTGATGAAAATGAATTCTGGACTCCTGTGGACATCAGGAAATACAAATGTGCTTCACTTATTCTTCAAAAAATACAGAATACATATTAGGTGTTGGATGCTGGGAATGTACTGGTAATTTTTTAAAAGACATAGTCCCTGTACTTATAGAAATAGTCAATTCAACAAACAACTTTATAATTACTAATTAAGAAACGAGCAAATTTATAATTGTTAATTAAGACAAAATTATAATAACTTATTATGAAGAAAATGAATAGTGATGGAGTGATTTTCATAGGCCTGCTAACACATAGCCAACATCCTGGAGCCAGCTTGAGAGTTTCTGACAATGCTTTATTGTCCATCACGTGTTAACTAGTGCAAAGCTGTTGAGTTGGAACAAAATGTCATCCAGGTAATTCTTACAATTCAGTGAGTTCTACTGAAGGTAGCACCCTGTACTTTCTCATTTTAATGATAAGCCACAGACTACTGTCAGGTCATTGAACAGGATTTGGAACGGCTCTCAAGCTTCTTGACTCAAAAGATTACTCTGTGTTCTTTGTGTGTGAGCTTCAGGGTGTTAAGTCCTTCCACCTTGCCGATGTCTGCAGACTTGATAATGCTCATAATTGCATTAACCAGGTTACTCATAAAGTAAAATACTAATCCAGCATCATCCACTGGCAATATCAACCAAGGAAGACAGATATTAAGTCAGTGCTAGTATAAAAAGCACTTCGGGTTGATGTTAATACCGTAAGGAATGAAATAAAACCCATAAGATCCAAATACGATGTCTGTATTGCTTTCTCTCTCTTGGCACACTGCCCGAAAGAGACTCAAGCTTTCTGATATAATCAGTAATTCACAGAATGACTTGGGTGACCATAAAATATCCTCAGGTCATAACTGTATTTACCAATTAAGTGTTTATTCATTTATGATCTCACATCACAGGCAGATAGTCTTACTGATGACTTTTTTTTTTTTTTTTTTGGTCAAACTCTATATGAATTGAGTTACTAGGAGGCTGTTCACATTTAATGTCATGTGGCTTTGGTTTTGCATTAGGCATTCAATATTTTCCTGAGACTATGTAAGTCAATTGCTTTAAAAACTAATAACATTAAAAAAAAAAAAAAAAAAAAAAACTAATAACATATCCCAAAGACTTCAATTACAATTTCAGAGAATGGTTCCCGCTGGGATGATGTTGACCGCAATGCTTATAACCCTCACATTTAGAAAGCACCTGCCTTTATCCACATGTGATCTGTATGTGCTTAGTAGCCTACTCCACAACGTGGTAGGCAAATGGAATAATCACTCACATGCTCTTTAGTCACCACTTGTTAATGCATTTCTTCAAATAGGTCGTGTTCAATCAGTATTGCATTGGATGTCCTCCCTGATCTGGAAAACCTGAGTGTTTAAGAATTCACAAAGTTCACGCTATTGTTCCAGATTTTTATACCACCCAATGCTTTTTTTGTTTGAGTAAGTGCGCTTTTAAGTAATGTTCAGAGTATGCAACAAGATATCCCTGAGCATTTTAGTGTAATTATTTTTAAGTTGTTAAATATTAATTGACCATTTATTTACTGATTAGTGAACCCCACAACCAAATTAAGATTTCTAATAAAGTATGTTGATGGTATATGTTTCCATTTGGAAACAACCATTTAACAACAGTCGAGCAAAGAAAATAATAAACAATGCATTTTCAAGGCGCACACAGCAGATGTGTAAGTGAAATGTGTAAACAAAAATATGTAATATCACACACATAGTGTCTTATACTAAGGAAATACTGATTAATGGTGGTAAGAAGATAAGAAATATCCTCAGAAACGTAATTGGAGCTTTATCAGATTACATATTGTCAAGTGGCTGCTGCCCTCCCTCCTCCAATAGCAGATGAACAAAAAAGCCCAAAAGGATGGTACACACACACACACACACACACACACACACACGAGTGAGAGAGAGCTACAAGTTCAGGACAGGAAATTCTATAGTAGCCGAGGAAGAAAACTAAGCACCTTCCAATTCCCTCTCCTAGTTCATGTTCATTCCAAGAAAAAATGTATTTCATGTGCTGGTGGGGAAACTGGCTCTGAAAATTTCAAACTCTTCTCCTTCACATTGATTCTTGAAGCGAATAGAATAGGCAGTGATCTTTTTCATGGTAACAGTCGCTCCTTGATACCACCTAACAAATTCTTACTCATCTTTAACATCCCAGGCTATTCACTACCTCTTCTATGTTACCTTCAGTGTCCCTGAACCTCCCTTCAGCGAAAAGCAACATTTTAGACACTCTTCACTTAAATACTTGGTGCATCCATTTAAATAGCCTACCTCCCTCAATGCCCTTAAGAGACAGATTGTTTATCAATCTGTCTCCTCACTGGTTCAAGAGCTCATTAGGACTGTGAATTATATCCATATATTTTTAACTTTTTCCTCCAGTGTCTAGGTAGCACAATACCTGGCACTGAGTAGACAAGCCTCCCACGGGTATTTGTTGAATGCATTAAATAACTAAGTTATATTAAAATTGATAAGTGCCTCATTTCTCACCTCTACCGGAGAGAATTGAATGGAATGGATCTGATATTTTCACTCTTGACTTCACTGAGTCGTTCTGTACTTTTATTTTACAGTTCTCGATTCTTTTTGAATACTTCCCTTGCCATTACTTTGACCTAATCATGCATAGTTTTATGAAAGTGCATTCTCTCATTTGTATGGATGAATGGAGTGAAATTAAGGAGGAAAGTATCATTATGCAGCAAAAAGAATGCAAACTGCAGCCTAAAAGCGTGGTTCAAACCCTGGCGCCTGAATATTTATGGGTGAGTCGTCTAAGTTCTGTGAACCTCAATTTCCTGATTTGTAAATTGAAGATGAGAATGCCTGCCTCTGGGTGAGGTTGTGGGAATCAGAGCTCTTATATACAAAGCCCTGACAGAGCACCTGCTACAGAGTAGGTGCTCCATAAATTACAGCGCTATAATGTATGTGAAAGCACTTTGTAAACTGTAGAGCTCTATACAGATGTTAGTTACAGTGTTACCCCTGATCCCTGCACTTCACTGTTATGTTGACTCATCATAATTGTAACATATAGAAGTGTCCAGGAAGAAGCCACAGTAAAACCTGGTCCCACTGCCATAGTAACCAAAGGAGGGAAAACAGAAAAGGAGTACAATACACGCCTGATTGCTTTTTGTTAAATTCATGTGCTTTGTGGATGCTCAAAAGCCTCTCCCCACTTTACCACCTAAATCAGTCTTGGATGATTTAACAAGTCTTTATATCCCTAACAGTGCCAAGTAAGTGCTTCATTCTAGTTATACAATGGCCATCTCTCCAAGGCAGGGACTTCGCTTTGGGCAAGTTGTCACACCTCCCCACAGCTCCTTTGGGCACACGATGGCCTTCGTGTTGGCCCACTCTCTCCCTTCCTCAGTCCTCCTCAAAGTCAGAAAGGGAGCTTCACACAGGACACTTCAAGATGCAAATAACCAAAGCTAATGCCAGCTAGCTCATCAGGAACTCAGTCAGGGCTCCAGACTGAAGTGGAAATGGAGACTGGGACTACTTTAGGAATCCAGAAGAGGTATCATCTTTGTTTCACATCTTTGCTTCCCTCTTCTTGCCTGATTCATCCATTCTTCATTGTCCGTGATCTGCTCTCTGTTTCTCAATTCACAGTCAACAACCTCACCTCTCCCCTTTCACCTGTCCATGTCCATCAGGGCTCAGTTTTCACACGTCCCTGGCCACACATAGAAGTTCTGGCCACACATAGAAATGAACTGGCTTCTCTGAGTCAGGAGTGCACCCTGTTGTCATCAACATGCTTGGGAAGGGGATGGAGAGCTTCACATGCTGTAAATGTGGGAGTCAGGCCAGCACCATACATAGGTGGGCAGTTCTCAGGAGTCATAATGACTACAGAGGTAATCAGGTACCAGAGTGTTGTTTGCACAGGGTAACGTATTTGAGGGTCCAGAGTATAGGCAATTACGTAATATCAAAATCACTCAAGTCAAATTATGTAGATTATAATACTTTAACTACCATCCATCTCCCATACCAATGACAGTTCGGGTTTTAAACCATCAATAAGTTGTAACACAGGCACCATTTGTCTTTATTCTTTTTAGTCCATCACCTGTGTGCTGCTAAGTCACCTTATTAAACCTATTTCTGATCTTTGGAGGAAGACTGTACACCAGCAATACCAGGCCAGCTCTGAGTTCGGATTCCATGACCTGGGACAAGTCTCACTACTGCTCAAAGCTTCAGGGTACACACTTAAAGATGGGGATGGTAGCTTCTGCCCTGCCTACTCTTAGGATTCTTGCACTGTGGCTAAACCTCTGACTCTGGGGTCCCTCTGATCTGCATTTAAATCCTGGCTCTCCTACTTATTAGTGGGTCACTTTGGGCAATTCATCATACCTCTTTGAGCCTCAGTTTCTTTATCTGTATAATTGGCATAAAATCTACCTTATAGGTTTGTTCTAAGGATTAAATGTGGTAATGTGAATAAAGTGCTTTGCACAGTGTTTGACATTCAGAAATTCTTCATTATTATAAAACATTGTTAGTGCCTTTTGGGACTGCAGGTTGAACTTTTGGCTTCTATCCAAAACAAACTTAAATTTTCAGTCATCTCTTTTACTAGAAAATGAGTGAGGCCTTTGCTCTCACCCCAAATTAGCCTATTTTCCTATCTCCACTTACTTCTTAGGTAGATTTTTTTCCTTAATCTATTAGAGACTTGGTGTTTTTGCTTTTATATCTGTCTTATTTCCTCTGGGTACTGGGCTCTGTCTTTGGCTACCAGGTCCTACTTTCCAGGCTCTTCATGTCGAAATAAGTCATGTTGGTTCTTGCCTGCTGCTTTATTTATCTTCTCTTTATATTATTCACTTATTCAACAAATACTTAATAGGCACCTTATATACACTGGATACAACAGAAGATGCTGGTGATACAATGTTGGATGAGAACAGACATCATCTCTGTTTCCACAAACTGATGTAAAGAGATGCATATTTGGGTAATAATTTTGTATAATAGCCCGTGTGCTTAGCACCTATTCTGTCCTTTTTCTCCATGACCCTCCTTCATTTGGGCATCTACTACCTCAGGGAAGTGTTATCAAGGAAAAACTGGAGCTCAAAATAGCCAAATTCTTACTCCCATTTGAAAAGTTACAGCACAGGTGTAGGATTTTTTATTTTTAATTAGCCAAACTGATGACAGGGAAGAAGGGCCTTACTCAGCTTCCTGTCCCCTGCCAATCCCCTCCCACAAGACAAAGTTACAGCAGTTATGATGAGGGACAGTCAGGACCCTAGGACCAGGAATCAAACCAAGAGGGAACTTGCAGACAAGAGAGAGAGGTTACCCCCCAAAATCTGCTCATCTCCCTTATGAGCAAGGCACCATCTGTTATTAGCACCAGAGAGCAAAGTGAGATATGAGTCATTGCCTTGCACGTCAGCACAGAGCCTGCGACCATCTATAAAAACAAACTTCGATCAGTCTCCTTGCAAACACACCGTGAGGATAACCCCTTTCTTGTCCACCCCCACCCCCCACACACATACACACACACACATACCCACACACATATCGGATACAAGGTGAGATCCTGGAAATACAGAGGGTCGTTGCAGTGTAGAGGGGAAAGAATGCCCATGGCTGTTATTGGTGAGATTTTCCCTCTGGCTGGGACAGTGATGAAACACACGTCTGTTACACAGATATTAACACTCACGCTAGTACACAATTACAAACTGAGACGAGCACTCTGAAGGAAAGAAACTTTGAGAACACTGAAGAAACAGACCTAACCTAAAATGGATGGTCAGGAATTGTTCCCTGGAGGCTGTGACATTTAAGCTTAATTTTCAATGATAAGTGGCTGTTAATTAGATGAAAAAAGGGGAGAAGAAACAGCATGACCCTATATTGGGGTGGGGGAAGACCATGATATATTCTATTAACCCGACAAAGGTCAGTGTGGCTGCAGAGGTCAAGAGAAAGCAATGCAGGGTGAAGCTGGAAGGATGACCCAGACCAGGCAGAAACTCATAAGAACATTGGCCATTGACCCAAGAAAAATGGGAAGCCATTGAAGGAATTAAGTAAAGAGAGAAGACCACTCCAGATATAGTGTAGAAAATGGAGGGAGGGGAACCGAGTGAATGCAAGGAGGCTACTGCAGGGATCCAATCAGGAGAGAATAAGCAGAGAGTAATGGGTTTCTTCTATACTTCCTAACTTTCTTCCGGTCAGTCCTTCAAATGGCCTTAGATTTCAAAAGTTCCTCGACCTTGTAAATGACTTCACTCCTACTTTGTACAGATAATTTCATTATCGTCATATTGTTTGTTACTGTCTTAGGACCTTAACATTTTAATTCTGCCCTATATCATTTTCCCTTAAAAAAAAAAACCTCTGAATGTCCAGGTTGGTGAATATGCAGAGGTTCTGAGAGAGTGGTGAGCCTGGAGAAGGCCAGGAGCTCCCGGCCCGTTCCCCCATACATCTCTTCCCTTTGGCTGTTCCTCAGTGGTGTCCTTTTATGATAAACTGGTAATCTAGTTTCTTGCTATGAGATTTAATGAAATTTTCAGAAACATAAAGCTTGAAGTTGAATTGTGGATTTCCTCAGTGTGCATCCTGAGGGCTTCTGCCATTCCCGAAGCAGCAGGCACTGAATTGAGAAGAGTCGGCACCAACACAGGGAGCCATGGAGGGGTGGTTTAATTAATTGTCCTTCTTAAATTTGCCATTGTTATAAAGCAACCCATCCTGAAACAGCTGCCAGTCAGTGGCCCAAACCAGCCTGGTGGCACCCAGGTGCCGCACCTGCCTGCTGTGGGAATCTAGTCCTTCCCCAACAGCCAGTCGCTCAGGGACCACAAACCTGTTCAGCATCGTGATGCCATCTGCAGCCCTCTGCACCCACCTTTCTTACTATTAATGTCAAGTGCCCATCATACAGTTAAACAAGGTTATTAATATTTTTAAAATCTTGTTCTAGCTGTATATTTAGAACAAAGATCTCAGATTTTAAAATACATGCTGAAAGGATTTCACACCAAAGGCTTACGCATATATTTACCCACATGCCCGACCCCATTTTATTCTAGATTTCCCCTTCTTCTCAGTGTCTTCTTTGAGGATTATGCTTGGTTCTGAGTGCTAAGCTTTGAGGATCATTGCAAAACAAGGTGTCCAGGGAGTAGTGATGAAGATAGGGAGTAAACTTCAAACTATGACACACAGATTCATAAAAACTAGAAATGTTTTGTTTGTGGGTTTGTTTGTTTTTTCCCTATAAGGGGAAACCTTTGGGATTAAAGTGACAGATACCTTCCAAATATCACCACTGGAAATAACCAGTAACTTTTTCCCCAGTGTCAGCCAAAAGGTCAGAAATAGGACTCATAGGAGAATGACAACTGGGTATAGATATCTGCTTCAATAGAGCAAAAGTTAGATCTTTATTGCCTACACGCAGAATAGGTTATTTTGAGATGAACTGAATTTTTAATCCTTGGGTATATTTAAACAGAATTTGGACAGCCACATGACACAAACTTGAGGAAAATCAAGCACCAGATAGAGGTCGGAACTGGATAATATTCGAAGTCCATCTTGAACCTTCCCCTACCTACTGTTCCATCAGTAACACTAGCACAGGGGAGGGTAGAGTAGGGCCTTATTTTCAGGTTCTGGAAGACAGGGGAAACCACACCCCGGAGAGAGTCCGGCTGGTGTTTGCAAAGTGTGAGTATATGTTTAGATGACTTCATTTCAAAGATATGTCCACTTTTTTTTAACCATTGGTTTCAGTTATCTAAATCTCAGTCCCTTCTATTAACATGGATTATCACTTAACTATAGTATATGCTCCCTGCTGCTGATTTGTATAAGACAGTTGTTTACACGTAAATCAGTCATCAAATCGGTAAAAGAGAAATTGCTATTTTTCAATACATTTTCAAACAAAATTTGTCAGAAAAAACCTATATAGGCCTTCATTTTTTTCAGAAGCCTGCGCTTTATGTGCTTTCAACAAGCAGATTTAGTGATATGTATTTAAACCTGGCACACCTCGCAATTAAAGCATAATATTTGGTGATGAGGAGATTCTGGTTACAAGTTTCTTTTCCAACACCTGGACAATTTAGCTCTACAGGAAAAAAATCAAAGAAGAAATTGGTCATGCTGACATGACCCTAATGCTTCATTCAGTCATTGTATTTTACCTTTTCCTCATCTCCCCAAACACACAACAGCACTAATTACTGCTCTTTGGATGCATTAAATCTCCAGTACTCAGTTCTATATATGGAGATGGTTTAAGCAACCTGATAAAACAGAAGTTGGTCAGTGGTTTCCTTCCTCTCTCATTCCACACATAAGTAAATGTTCATACTGAAAATCTCCTTTGTTGTCTCCTACCCTTATCGCCTTCACTCCCCATCACCGTTAAAGAGAAAACACCTTCCTTTATTATTACATGTCACACTTGTTTCCCTTTTACTTTCGTCTCTTAGCCTTTCTTCCTTTCCCCCATTGTGTAGACACACAGACACACACCTTTTCCCTGATACCTCAATACAGTCTTGCAAATTCCCTCAATACAGTCTTGCAAATGCCCCTCTTTCCACATCCCTATTTTTCTTTCATAATCAGGTAAGAAGAGATTGATGGAGAGAACAAACAGTAATGAACCAAAAACATATTCATATAATGACGTGTTTTATAATTTTGGATACATTAATGTCTGGAACTTTTGAGTATTTGTATTTTTCATCCTTAAAAACATGTCTTTGAGAGAGCCAAGATGGCAGAGTAGATAAATACTGTGCCTGCATCTTTCCATGAACACATTAAAATTACAACTAAATTATAGAACAATCAACCTAGAGAACCATCTGAAGTCTAGCTGAACAGAAGCCTTATAACTTAAAATATAAAGAAGCCATGTCAAGACTGGTAGGAGGGGTGGAGACTCAGAACAGGCCCCAAACCTCTGTGTGGCAATTGAGAATCAGGAGGGATATCTCAGCCAGAGGTTCCTCCAGGAGGAGCGAGGGACTCCAGCCCCACACCAGGCTTCCCACCCCAGATTACTGATGCCAGGAAGAGGAGCCTCTACAGCATCCAGCTATGAAAAACAGTGGGAATTCCGACCATCCGGGTGTGACGAAAGGCTGCGGGAAACACAAATGTCCTCTTAAATGGCCCAAGCACAGACTCTCTCATTCGCAGGTACTCACCCTGGGCTCCGTTGGAGGGAAGGTAACTCAGGGGGTGTTGCAGGCATACAGGGAACAGACTGAAGTGTGTTGCTGCAGGATGAGGGCTGGAGGACAGTCATAATTTTCCCTGTGAGAAGTTCTTCTTCCATGAAGCTGGCAGGCAGGCACCATCTTTCTTGTGGTGAGCCTGCCCCTAAATGGCCACATCTGAATCTGATTGGCCTGGTGAGCTCTACTGGGACCCCACCCTACCTAATTCCCCCGAGGCCAGAGGCATTTTTCTCTGTGAACAGCCAGCCCTGCCCGCATTGCTCTTTTTCTTGGAAAACTATTAGAGCCTGGCAGGCCCCAGGCAGGCAGTGACTGTCCTTGGTGTGCTCTGAGACTTTTGCTGAGTAGCTCCAGGCTCCGCACTGGCACCAAACCAGAATTTACATTAATCTGGTAACCACAACTTTCCCACTGTAGCGATTCCCTGAAATCTTGCATCTTCCAACTTAAGGAAGCCAGCAAATGGCAGCAGGGTGGCCTCTCCCACATGCCTCCAGGTTTGGCATAGGCAGCAAACCAGGTAGCCCCAGGCTGGTCACAGGCAGTGGGTGACCTGGGCCGGCACCAGAGCTCCTCCCAAGAGTTTGCAAAACCAACATACTTGGAAATTGGCTTCAGACCACAGCACAGTATTGCCCAATTAACCCCATAAGTAGCATACACCAGAGCCTGCTGGGGCAAATCCCACTTAGAGGGCTAAACCCCCACACAGCAACCTGTAAGCTGTGGATGTGGCCAAACCCCTCAGACAATCAGCCTGAGGGCCAATCTCACCTACTGATGCACCAATAGCAATCAAGTCTCAACTATAATAGGAAGGCACACACAAACCTCATAAGGGATACTCCTGGAGCAACCAGAGCAGGTGACCATGGAAACTGTGCCAGAGCCCCATGGGGGCACCTACTACATAAGTCCACCTTGCCAAGGCTAGGAGACATAGCAGATTTATCTAATACATAGAAACAAGCACAGAGAGGGCAGCCAAAATAAGGAAACAAAGGAATGCATCCCAAATGAAAGAACAGGAGAAAACTCCAGAAAAACCACTAAATTAAATGGAGGCAAGCAACCTACCAGAGTTCAAAATGATGTTTATAAGAATGCTCAGGGAACTTAGTGAGAACTTCAACAAAGAGACAGCAAGCATAAAACAAGACATAGAAATCATAAAACAGAACCAGTCAGAAATGAAGCATACAATAACTGAAATGAAGAATGCACTAGAAGGAATCACCAGCAGATTAAATGAAACAGAAGAGTGAATCAGCAATTTGGAAGACAAGGTAGTATAAAACACACAATCAGAACAGAAAAAAAAAAAAAAAAAAAATGAGGATAGTTTAAGAGACCTCCAGGACAACATCAAGTGTAACAACATTTGCATCGCAGGGGTACCAGAAGGAGAAGAGAGAAAGCAAGGGATTGAGAACCTATTTGAAGAAATAATGACTGAAAACTTTCCAAACCTGGTGAAGAACAGACATACAAGCCCAGAAAGTGCAGAGTCCCAAACGGGTTGAACCCAAACAGGCCCACACCAAGACATGTTATAATTAGAATGACAAAGGTTAAAGACAAAAAGAGAATCTTAGAAGCAGCAAGAGAATGGCAACTAGTAACTTATAAGGGAGGCACCATAAGATTGTCAGCTGATTTCTCAACAGAAACTTTGCAGGCCAGAAGAGACTCGCACAAAATATTTGATGTGATGAAAAGCAAGGACCTACAACCAAGATTACTCTACCCAGCAAGGCTATCATTTAAAATTGAAGAACAGATAAGAGTTTCCCAGACAAGAAAAAACTAAAGAAGTCCACCATCACCAAACCAGTATTATAAGAAATGTTAAAGGGACTTCTTTAAGACAGAAAAAAAAAATCAAAATTATGAACAATAAAATGGCAATAGCTACGTATCTATTAACAATCACTTTCAGTGTAAATGGATTAAATGTTCCAATCAAAAGACATAAGAGGGCTGAATGGATAAGAAGACAAAATCATTACATATGCTGCCTACAAGAGACTCACTTCAGATTGAAAGACAGAAAGTAAAAAGATGGAAAAAGATATTTCATGAAAATCCAAAAAAAAAAAAAGCTGGGGTAGCAATACTTATACCAGACTAAATAGACTTTAATACAAAGACTATAACAAGAGACAAAGAAGGGCCCAATAATACCACTTCTGGGTATTTATCCGAAGAAACCCAAAACACTACTTCAAGGGGACATGTGCATTTATATGTTCATTGCAGCATTGTTTACAATGACCAAGATGTGGAGGCAGCCTGGGAGTCCATCAACAGAAGAATGGATAAAGAGAAGGTGGTACATATATACGATTGAATATTTCTCGGCCATGGAAGCGAATGGGTTCTTGCCATCTGTAGTGGCATGGATAGACCTGGAGGGTGTTGTGCTGAGTGGAGTGTCAGACCAAGAAAGACAGATGCAATGTGATTTCGTTTATATGTGGAATCTAAAGAACAAAATTAACAAACAAAACAGAACGAACGCATAGATACAGAAAACATTTTGATGGTTGCCAGATGGGAGGGGGGGTGAGGGGGTAAAAAGCAGTGAAGGGATTAAGAAGGACAAATTGGTTGTAACAAAGTAGTTATGGGAATGTAGGGTACAGCACAAGGAATATAGTCAATAATATTACAATAACTATGTATGATGTCAGATGGGTACTAGATTTGTTCAAGTGATAGATTGAAGCGGGTTGGGGGCAGGGTGAAAAAGGTGAAGGGATTAAGAAGTACAAATTGGTAGTTACAAATTAGTCATGGGGATATAAAGCATAGGGAATTTAGTCAAAGATATGGTAATAACTACGTATAGTACCAGATAGGTACTAGACTAGTAAGGGAATCACTTCTTAAATTATATACACGTCTAACCACTATGCTGTACACCCAAAATTAATATAAAATAATATTGAATAAAAAATGCATCCATAATAAAAATAATTAATTAATTAATTAAATTAAAGTATGTTGGGGTGGCAATTGTTAGTAAAGTTACATAGATTTCAGGTGTACAATTCTGTAATACATCATCTATATATCACATTGTGTGGTGAAAACACAAAAAATTTCTTTACAGAGGAATTTTTATTAATAAAACAAATGGTAGTATGAAAAAAACTATCCTTGAATGTCTTCAAAACTTGGAAGACTAGGATATTATTCATATACAATAAGAACATGAACTTTGGAGAAAAAAAACTTGTATTTTATAGTAATATGATAATTATATAGTCAGATTATTTTTTTTAAGTATTGGGGAGAATATAAGAAAACAAAAACCATCCTGCACTGCTATAGGCATGCTATGTGGGACAGCTACTCTAGAAACAAGCTGGCAGTACCTAGTGAAATAGTAATATATTATATGTGGTCCAGCAATCCCACCCCCAGACATATACCCTATGTGCCCACATTCCATAGTGTGACATATGCAAAGATATTAGCCAAGACATTGTTTGTGATAGCAAGGAATCAGAGGCAACTTGGGTGTCCAACACCTGTGAAAGGTTATGTAAGGATAGTGGACTCATATTATAGAAGGGAACTGCACTCATATATGACAATATGAATATGTATTATAAACCATATCACATGGGCCTTCTTAACATGGCCATCTATTTCATCAAGCCTGCAAAGAGAATCTCTAGCTCCAGCCTGCTAACAGAGCCTCACATAATGTAACCTAAACAAATCTAATCATATGCATACCATCCAATCATCTTTGCCATATTCTATTGATTAGAAGGAAGTCCCAGGTCCCAACCAAACTCAAGAGGAAGAGATTACACAAAGATGTGAGTGCCAGGAGGGAGAAATAATCAGGGGTCACTTTAGAGTCTGTCACCACACCAGACAATGTTCTAGACAATGAGATTACATCAGTGAGCAAAAGAGAAAAAGAAAAAAAGCCTGCCTTCCTAGAGAGCACAATCTAATATATATACATATTATATTAAATATTTGTATACTTAATATATATTAATATTTATATATTTAAATACATACATATTAGATTAAATATGTATTTCCTCTTTTTAAAACCAATAGGATACTACTGTACAAAATGTTTTGCATCTTGTCATTTCATCTTATAACATAGCTTGGAAATTTTTCCTTTGAAGGACTTATAGAATTAGGTTATTCTTTATAACAGGTGCATAAAGTATTCCACCACTACCCTATTCATGAACTCTGAGGTTGTTTCCAGTTTTGCCGTTTGACAATGCTGTAACAATGCCCTCATATATGTATCATTACGTTCTTGGGCAGGCTTATCCAAACAGTTTATCCCCTTAAGTTCATTTATAAAGAGTTTCTAATCTGTTCTAGCCTTGGCTCTGCTCCATATCAGCTATGAGAACTTGGGACTTTGTTTTTGCTTTCCTACTCTATTACAGAAGGATCACTTAAGTGGACTCATGTTCAAAATGCACAGAATCTAGTGCCTGGAACACGATAGACACTTCACATATTACCCCTCCTTTCTTGTGTCCTTTATCAACTACTTCATTTGGGAAACACATCCCAAACATGTCTGCGTCTTCCAGATTCGCTGAGAGAAAAAGGGTGTTCCTAGAAGGGTGATAAAGAGAGATTGAGATATATAACTTTGAAACAAGGATAGATAATGTCCCTGTTTGCTCCCTGATCAACGTGGCCCCTCTATTATATTTCCTGTGTCCTAATCCCATCCCATTTAATTGTCTTGATTAAGACCCGTCCTTCCTTTTTTTTTTTTCATTATTTGAAACATGTACCCTCAAATCTATCCTCTGTCTTTTTAAGAGGACATATTGATAATATAACTTTAGCTTGATATATTTATATAGCTTAATTTAGTGTTAAAGAGCTCATGAGGGCACTATATGACATATACATTTCAATAACAATACTCTTATTTGCATACCATGCCTAACCCAGGGGTTATCCCTTGATGCAAACATCACTCCAAGTAGGAAGGACCACTAATGAAGTGAATATTTGAGGCAGAGGAAATGCTACAGATCACACCGTAAAGGAGGCCCCCCTCTTAAAGCTTGCTCTGCCCCAAAGGGTTCAAGAGTCTGAGGAGATGCTAGACTTGACTATGTGACCTCCCAAGGAGAAGCTCCATGATGCTCATCAAACACGTGATTCTTTAGCCCTCAACATGTGTTTCTTCATGAAAAAACAGCTTTTCCTTAGCTTTGAACTCAAAACAAAGGAAGATTGACATGAGGGAGGGAACTCAAGAAAATTTTCTTTCAGATCTAAATAAAAGGCAAGTTGAAAAATTTCCCTGATGAGAAAAGGGAAATTAAGCTCATTGTGCGCAGAATCTTTTCTCTGTCTCCCAAAGAAAAGGAGAACAGCTTTACCAAGGAATCAAGCTCTTTCTTGCCTTTGCATCTCCAAGTGTCGTGATCTGTGCAGAGTGACACCTAGTGGTCTCCAGGGCGCCTTAATAGCAAGAGCAATGAGCATTTGTAAAGAAGCCTTTTTTCTTCCTCCGTATTCCTAAACTGTGCACAAACCGAGTTGTTGGTTGGTTTTGATTCCAACACCAAAACTTCTGGGCTACATATCCACTGATTGTCAAATCATAGAGAAAATCAATATTTAATATTTGAGCAGTGGATAGAAGTTGCCAGGTGGAAAGGAACAGTGATTCTGATGTGTGAGAAAAATGATTTGCCCAAATCTGGAATCTGAAAGACAGAAACAAAGCACAGTATCCGACCCAATAGATTTCAAAGGACCAGTAACTTTTGCAGTTGGATTCTTTTAGGTTCATGACAAAGTTCATTTCCGTGTGGTTCCCACTCTGCCTTTAACACCTGGGCGGACCTGTCCGGTTGCCCATCTATATTCCTAATTGAACTGGGGAATTCGGAGGGTTGAGAAGTTTATAATGGAAATTTCAGCATATCTTGATAATCTGTTGCTATCCAGGAACATTTTAAAACTCCATAGTGCCATAAGAAAGGGATTTCTAGTTCTTCCTTTAATCAATAGATTATCTCTGAAGTAGGCTCTAGAAAATTTGGGATTTGGCCTCCTATGGCTTGAGTTGACAAAGGACTTCTTTTTAGGCAACATGCAAAATGAAAACTGTGGGAAGCCATCTAGAATTTATCGATTTAAATCTTTTTTCCCCTTCTTTTTTAAAATTAGTTTCAGGTGTACAAAACTGTAATAGACATTTACACCCCTCACAAAGTGACAACCCCCTACCCCCAATCTACTACCCCTCTGACATCGCATATAGCTGTTACAATTCCATTGACTCTACTCCCTATGCTGTACTCCACACTCTGTGACCATATGCATACATACATATATAAATTAAATTATCATTGACTCAAATTTAATTCTTATAAACTATTTTGAGGATTAAAAACACAGACATAATAAATATGACTAAATTTGGCCGCCAAAACAGATACTGAAGGAAGATCCTGGAAAATAATAACTGGAAGAATTTGATGGGATAATTTATAGTAGCTCAGATTCTAGTGGAAACCTGAGATAATTAGTTTTCTCAACTTTATAAACTAAAGGTTAACTGGCCCCAAACATCATAGGTCCCAGCCCATTTTTTTCCTGGGACCTGATAGCATTTCCTTATATTTTATAGTTGATTTTTAAATGCTCATGCCAAAGAGCATCCAGAGAATATTTCCTATCACAAAATTGAATGGTGGGCCCTGATGACTTGCAAATGTCTTTCTCTTTGTCACCTTCACAGGCATGACTTACCTTACTTAGAATATGCCTCTCCTAATCCATTACTTTATTAATTGTTCAACCCCAAATAGATTAGTTTTCTTCTGGATGAATTTTAAACCCATTCAACTTAAGAAGCAAACAAACTTTAGGTATAATTTTTTTCTCTACTGTCTACAGTTGTATGTTCTTTGCCACCTTAAAATAAAATCTGTTAAAAAAACAACATATAATTTTGTTCTCTAGAATACTTTTCACTCTGACCAGCCAATGATAGCCTACACTACATTAGTTCAATAGAGATTTCCCATTTTTAAAACTGATACAGAACCTGCATTTTATCATATGGTTGTTAGCAAATTTTTTTTGAAGAAATAACAATTTCAAATAGGGTAAAATAAGGACATGCCCGACTTTCCTTATTTTTCAATCAATGTCTTAGTAAGCTTTATTTTTTAATGACCTGCGTTCATGCATGCCTTTCCTCCCCATCCTCAAAAAATAAATAAATAAAAGAAGCATTTTCACATATGTAGATGGCTTCATATTATTGTCATGCATTTAGAGGTCTTAATAAACAGTTAGCCCTACTTTCTATACCAAACAGTGACAGTCAAACAGTTAGAAGATCAGGCATCGTTTTGGAGAGAAGTCCACAACACCAACGTTCACTGGCTTAAGGTTAAAATCTGACAGAACAACATAATTCATTCCAGTGCTTAGGTGTACATTTTGAAGGTCATTCTTAGATCGCCCAAGGTAATACATTCTATTAGTATTCTACAATTCTTTTATCTTCCATATGGGCATTTGCTTACACCTTTTAGAAAATATTTCTAGACTGATAGTATTGTGGCCATGATTAGAGATCAAGGTTTTAGGATCTTGAACATCCTTCTTCAGGGAACTGGAGTAAACCCAAAACAACGTTTTCAGGAGAGTTTTCGCCCAGACCAGAGGCACTGCCTCTCCTTATCTTTATGTGCAGGATACCAGGGAAGATACCAGTGGTCTTTTATTCTGGGCATGTATATTTCTCTGGTTCTTCAACCTTCCTCAGAGGCTATAAACCCGATGCTCAGCTCTGCTGAGAGGAAGACTACACAGCTCCAGTACATACAAAAGTTTCCACCTGGTGATTTTCACATCAGAGATGAGTAATTTGAACTCGAAGTCACTCAATATTTATTAAAAATTGAATTGAGGATAAAAATATTTATAGAAAAATATTTGGTAAATGTATGGGCCACTTTTCAAATCAAAAGGTAATTAGGAAAATGAAACAAAATAAATTTAGAAAATAAAACTTTCCAAGAAGAGATATGAGTTAAAAATATAAATCAATACAAGAAAATTTTAGATATATTTCTGAAAAATTTTTTTTTTTTTTTTTTTTTGAAATTTTTTACCAGAAAGATCTGGGATACGTTTCTAAACTTTGAGGTAAAATCATGAAATATAAATATATGTATAAGTAGATATCCATGAATATGTTGAATATGTATCTCACATATTCATCTACCATTGACAGGTAAAGAATCCTTGTGTGCCTGGAAGATGTCAAACCCTAGAAGACAAGTGCTTTAACTTCCTCTATTGACATGCACGAGTTTCTTTAGGAATATTACATTCAAGGTCCCAACGTAACTGAAAACACACAAGTTCAAACAACCTGTTAGCTTTCTGGACCATTGAGGTAATATTTCCCTCTTTTATTCATGGATGCTGAAATACAGTTGTCCATGTTAACAGAAAGAGGGATAATTCCATTTTCCACTCCACCTCATCTCTGATCTTTACTCCAACCTGTCTAATTGAAACAGAGAATTACTTGGTGCTTAGCTGGCAACTTGTTTAACTGTTGCAAACAGTTTCCTAAGTGTTTCTAAGTGAGGACACACAGAAAGCAGTTTAAAGAAAAACATGGCTGTATGTGTGAGTGAGTACATACATACATAGTCTGTGTAAGTGTGTGTGTCTGGGGGAATATACATTTCCTGATGTTCTTTCCCCCTTAAAAATTCCCAAATCATAGGGCCCAAAACACATGAAACAAAAATCTGACAATTAAAGAGAAAATAGACAATTTAACAAAAATAGTTGAAGATGGCAATACCTTACTTCCAATAACAGAAAGAATAACACAAAAGATCTACAATAGAAGACTTGAATAATATTAAAAACCATTCAGACCTTGCAAACATCTATAGACCACTCCATTCAACAACAGCAAAATACACATTCTTCTCAAATGGACATGGAACATTCTCCAGGATAGACCATGTGTTAGGCCTCAATAGTATCACATGAACCCCAATAAATTCAAAAGGAGAGGAATACTACAAAGCACATTCTTCAACTATGATGGAATGAAATTTAAAAATCAATAACAGAAGAAAATTTGGGGTATTCACAAATATGTGGAAATTAAACAACACACTTCTAAATAACCGATGGGTCAAAGAAATACAATCAGAAGAAAAATTAGAAAATATATTGAGATGAATAAGAATGTAAACACAGCATACTAAAATTATGGGAAGCAGTAAAAGTAATGCTTACAGGGATATTTATAGCTGTAAGTGTCTATATTTAAAAAGAAGAAAGATCTCAAATCAATAACAATCTTCCATCTTGAGAAACTAGAAAAAGAAGAACAAAGTAAAGCAAGCAAAAGGAAAGAAGTAAAGACTGAATTGGAAATAATTTAAATAACAAAAAGCAATAAAGAAAATCAATAAAATTAAAATTTGGTTCCTTGAAAAGACCAACACAACTGACAAACATGTAGCTAGACTAGGCCAAGAAAAAAGCAAAAAAGACTCAAATTACTAAAATCACAAATGAAAGGGAAAATTACTACCAACCTTACAGAAATAAAAAGGATTATAAGGTAATACAAAAAACAATAGTATGCCAATAAATTAGACAACTTAGATAAAATAGACAAATGTCTAGAAAGACAGAAACTATTAAAACTGATTTAAGAAGTAGAATATCTGAATAGACCTATAACGAGTAAAGAAAGTGAATCAGTAATTTTTTAAAAACCTTCCCACAAAGAAATCCCAGGATGAGATGGCTTTACTGGAGAATTCTACTAAATGTTTAAACAAGGATGAACACTGATCCTTCACAAACTCTTCCCCAAAAAAGAAGAGGAAATATGCATTTCCTAACATTCTATGAGGCCAGTATTGCTGATTCCAAAATAGACAAAGACATCACAAAAAAGGAAAACTATAGGCCAATATCGCTTATGAATATAAAATTTAAAAATCCTCAATAAAATACTAGCGACTTGAACCCAACAACATATGCAAGGTACACCATGATCAAGAGATTTATCCCAGGAATGTAAGGTTGGTTCAACATATAATAATCAACCAGGTAATATAGTATATTAGTAGAATATAAGATTAAACCCACATGATAACCTCAATAGACAGAAAAAGCATTTGACAAAATCCATCACCCTTTCATGAATAGACTTATTCAATAAATTAAGAATAAAAGGAACTTCCTCAACCTGATAAAGAGTACCTATGAAAAACCCACAGCTAACATAATACTTAATGGATAAAAGATTGAAGCTTTTCACTTAAATCAAGAATAAGACAAAGATATCCATTCTCTATACTTCTATTCAACATTCTACTTGAGGTTCTAGCCAGGGTAAACAGGCAAGAAAAGGAAATAATAGGCATCAATTTGGAAAGGACAAAGTAAAATTATCTCTATTTTCAGATGTCATGATTTTATACATAGAAAAATCCTGAAAGGTCCACATAAAAAATATTATAACTAATAAACCAATTGAGCAAGTTTGCAGGATATAAGAGCAACATACAAAAGTCAACTGTATTTTTATACAGTAACAATGAAATTAAGAAAAAAATTCCATTTACAATAATATCAAAAAGAATAAAATACCTAGGAATAAATTTAGTAAAATAAATGCAAAACTTGTACTCTAAAAACTACAAAAGAGAAGGACATTAGAGAATATCTAAATAAATGGAAAGAAAATGAGATCATGGATTAGAAAGCCTAATATTGTTAAAATGGCAATACTACCCAAACTGACCTACAGAGAAAATGGAATCCCTATCAAAATACCAGGTGACTTTTTGATAGAAATTAGCAAGCTGATCCTAAAATTTATATGGAAATGCAACAGACCCAGAACAGCCAAAACAATCTGAAACAAACAAAAAACATAATTGAAGGATTCAGATCAAATTTCCTGATGTTAAAATTTGTTGTAAAGCGACAGTAATCGAGACAGTGTGGTCTTGATTACCGTAGCTTTATGGTACTGGCAGAAGGGTAGACATACACATCATTGGAATAGATATTGGAGTCCAGAAATCTTACATTTATGGTCACTTTATTTTTGGGAATCATTGAGAATAGGGACATCCATAGAGAAAGAAAATAGATTAGTGGTTGTCAGAAGCTAGAGGAAGGGGAAAATGAAGAGTAACTACTAATGGTTAGTGGGTTTTGTTTTGGGTAATGAAAATATTCTGGAATTACATCATGGTGATGGGTGTACAATTTTATAAATATACTAAAATCCACTGGATTACACATGAATGAAGAAATGAATTAATATTCTAAAGCATTCTCATACTTCTAGGCATTTATCTAAGTTTGTTCTATTATATAATTATTTCTGAATTCTCTCTCTCTCTCTCTCTCTCTCTCTCTCTCCCCCCCCCACCCATATGGACTGTATGATGCTTGAGGATAGGAATTTCATACTATTCACTTTTGTACCATGCAAAATATTTCTCCATAGTAGGACATCAATAAACACTTTTTGAAAATTTTGATATCCCCAACATTTCAAGCTTTCCAACATTTATGTTTCTTTATGAGCCTTCAAGATGCCTTGAGTAGACTCCAAAACCACCAATCCGGCAAATCCAGCCTCTCCCACCTTGGAGATTTACAGCAGTTGTTTGCCAAGTAATTAGGACCAAGAGCTTGTTTCTATCAATGCTGATTTTATTCTATTTCTTCTCAGAAAAGTTACTTTGTTAGAGTGTTTTGCATCAGGAGTTCAGTCATTCAAGTCTCCATTGTGCAAATTTTCCAGGCACCTCCTGACCAGTCAGTAATCCAGGTTTTACTGTTCTCCTGCGCTCTCTACTACCTCTCTCTCCTGTCCTTCTGCATCTCCTACTTCCTAAATTTGGAGCTCTGTAGCTGAACAATGAACACTTTCTCCATTTTTTGTAGCCCCAGTCTAGTGCCAGGCTGCCAATTACCTCCACCTTCTTCTTTGGCACTCATTCACTCGTTCATTCACTCTTTTGTTCAATAAATAGATACTGAGTGCCTAGTATATACCCTTGCACTGTTCTAGTTTCCATTGCTCTGATTACTTTTTATGTTTATTCGTTGATGTGGAAATGGAGTGTTTGCTTATGCAACTAAAGAAATTTATATGGCATAGGTGAGAATGGTTTGTATGTGCTAATGCCTAGTGAAGAACTAGCTGACTCACTGATTAATAATTTCCATATTTGAAGGATCTTGGAAAATGAGTCAACTTTTCATCTACTATAGGCACCAGTATTTTAATCATTTTTAATTTCAAATCCATCTTGCAATTTAAGCAAATTGCCATCTGTTGCTTGAGTTGTGCTGGTTATGGCTTCAGTGTCAGTGTTACCCTCACAGCTTAAGTCAGAAAAGAAAAAAATTTGTTGAGCATTAAATCTTGCTTGTATATGTACTCATGTCATATGATTTCTGGCAGCTCTTCAGAAAATTTGGCCTAATTTCTGGAAGCCTCTTCAGTCTATCATATTAAAAGATGCACCATAATTTAATCAATTCAAGAATTTGATTATCTTCACCTATTTTTTTTGTTTTAATAGTGCAACAAAATCCTTTATTCTCATTTTGAGAGGGCCCCAGAAAAGCTGGTGGCTTCATAATGAGGCTGAGTTCAATCTGCTCAGAGAAGCCCAGATGTTCCCTTTGTGAGGCGGCTGGAGCTGTGAAGGATTGGTTGGGCAGAATCCCCAGCTCCCAGCCTGACAGATCCAGTTTCCGAAGAGACAGTGTCTGCACAGTACTTGCTCAGGCCTGCCTCTTTCTCTCACTTTTCCTCCAACAACCATTAGTCCCGTCCTGCAGCAGCTGCCTGCAGAGAAGAGGAACCAATTTTTTGTTTTTTAATCAAGTCTCCTCTGGTCTCTATGCACAGCTGTCTCCTTTGCTGTAGTGCCTCTAGGATAATATGTTTGATCTTTCAGGAACTGGCCTTTCTCCACCCACTCAGACCTCTCTGCAGTCTGGTAACTACATGTCTACACCTGAAAGTTCAGATGTTTCAAAATCCTGAAACCAATTCGTAATATCAGAGCTGGAAGTTCTCTTAGAGCCTTGCTACTCAAAATGTAGGCCATGGACCAGTAGTATCAGCATCATGTAAGGGACTTGTAGGAATGCAGATTATTAGGCCCTATTTTTGACCTTTAGGAATCAGAATCTCTGCAGATGGGGCCTAGGAATCTGTGTGGTAACAAGGCGTCCGGGAGATTCTGATGCTCACTGCATTTTCAGAAGCACTGGCATGTTTGTTATCCTGTGTCATTCTTAATATTCAGACCTGTTGCCTAAAGCTTGTTCACATCTTTCCCAGACCCTCTGGCCTGGATTCTTGTTCCATTGTTTCTTGCCTCAGTCCTTTTTTTTCTCCAAAGTTACGTTTCAGATTCCAGCCTCCACTGACTTCTCTGGACCGGACTCCCTACCTGCATATTGCTTCCTGCGTTTACTCACTCAATCTCTGAACTGTTTATTTATGACAGCCACCTTCAGGCTTCCTATCCAACTTCCTACCTGCCTCTGACCTGCCTACAGAGGGTGACACCTACACATGAAAGCCTCCAGGTGTGGTGTCCATTAACACAGGTCTCCACACTGTCCTTTCTGCCATCTGTCTTGCCCCTTTCTTGCCCATCTTTCTCACAACTGCCAGTTATTTTCCTAAGGAACAAAATTGATATTACCCTCTGCTTTAAAACTCCTATAGACTTCCAGTTTTCTGCAGAATAAAGTCCAAACTCCTTGGCATGACGTCCAAAACCGTGGGCCCCTTTCTCATATATCTGACTCTCCCCTCTTTTCCCCTAATCCCTCTTCTCACCCACCCCCATCCCCCTACAGACACAAACAATATCCTCATGTCTCCAAGCTTGTCTCAGCCTAGGAACTGGCACTAGCTCTCCCCCCTGCCAGGAATACTCTTCTGCTTCATACTTGAATGGCTCACTTACAATCATTCATATTTTAGCTTATAGATTACTTATTCAAAAAATTATTCTCTAACTACTCCATCTAAAGCAGCCACTTGGTCCAGCTGAGGTGACCATCACATCATCTGTCTTAAGTCTCTGTAAGCATTTATTAACACTAAGGGTTTTTTCCTTACTTATTAGTGGTCTGTCTCCATTCATTTCAATATCACACCATAAAAGCAGAGACCTCGTCTGCCTTGTTCATTGAGAAACTGTACCTGACAACAAAGTTGGTACTGAACAGATATTAAAAAAGATAGAATACAAAGAAGGATGGAGGGAAGGAAGGAAGGAAGGAAGGAAGGAAAGAAGGAAGGAAAGAAACGAAAGAAGGGAGGGAAGGAGGTAGGAAACACATAAAATAAATGTTAATAAAAATGAATTCCCCATGTTTTTAAAGGAAATACAGGAGGAATATATGAAAAAAATAAAAGTAATGATGACGGTGTGACAAGCTTTGACTTCCCAGATCCTCCTTAGCAACAGCTAATCTTATCACCTTTGCCATGACAGTCATGACAGTCTGAAAGTCCATATAATAGCACTTCTCATCTTGTGTTGCAATTATTTATTGATATAATTGTCTCTCCCCATAACCTGTGATCTCCTTGTGGACAGGAAATGTGTGTTTACGGCCTTAGTGCCTGGCACAGAGCCTGGAACATACTAGAAGCTTACTAAATACTGAAAGAACAAATGGGTAAAAGAAAGAGAGATAATGATGATCATATTAGAGATGGAAGTTGTAATAAAATTCCTCTTTTCTTGATGCTGTTTCTTGTCCAAGTCATCAAAAATGAATGCAGTAAATCATACACTTGTAAGATTCGCACTTATGAGATAGTAGAGCATGGAGGTTAAGGACATCATTCTAGAGCCAGTCTATCTGGGTTGACATCCTGGTGCAGCCCCTTCCTCTAAGTGACTGTGGACAAATTATTTAACCTTCCTGTCCCTCAGTTTCCTACCTATAAAATGGAGATAACAAAACCTACCTCGTATTGTTGGATGAGAAATCAAGGAGTTAACATATGTGTGTCAGTTAGCTTCCGGTGCATAAAAATTTAGTAGTTTAAAACAATTACTAGCTCATGATTCTTTGGGTTGACATTGTGCACTAGGCTCAGCTAAGTTGTTCTTCTGCTGGTCTCACCTGGGCTCAGTCTTGTCCCGGCTGTCCAGTCCGTGGCAGGTCAGCTGGGGCTGCTTGGGCCCAGGTGGTCTCACTTGCACGTCTTGTACTTGGCTTGGGTGACTGAGCCGTGTATCTCCAGCATGTAATAGTGTAACCGGAACTTCATGTCATGACTGGGTTCTAATGGCTGGAAACAGGAGATCACACACCAGGACCCACACTCTTTTCGAGCCCTTTCTTGTATCACATCTGCTGTTATCACATTGACCAAAGCAAGTCATATGGCCAGGTCCAGAGTCAAGACATGAAGAAACAGACTTTATTTCTTTTTTTATTTTCTTTTCTTTTTTCTTTTTTTTTAATTTTATTTTATTAAATTTATTGGGGTGACAATTGTTAGTAAAATTACATAGATTTCAGGTGTACAATCAGACTTTATTTCTTAATGAGAGATGCTTCAAAATATTGTGGTCATTTTTGAAAAATATACAAAAACACACAAAAAACAACACTGGGATAGTGGCTAGCACGGTAGTAAGCAGCGTGTAAGTACTAGCTAACCGTATAGATGGCAATTCTTGTTCATATGCTTTATAACCCAGCCTCAATTGCACTTACTCTGAGTAAAAATTAAAGTGAATTATAAAATTAGAAGTTGAGACAGGAAACAGAACATGAGTAAAATGTTCTCACACAGTTTTATTTGATGGAAAAATGGTAATGCTACAAAATTCCAAAGGCTAACTCCACTAGAAGAGGCTGTTCTCATTTCTATGTTTCAGTATGGCTTCGGAGGCAGAATCCTGGGTTTTGGGATCAAATTGACTACTTTAGAATTCTAGCTCACAACTTACTTGCTGGATAACCTCAGACAAATTGCCTAAGCCGTGTAAGCCTTAATTTCTGCCTCTGTAGTATTGGAGAAATGATAAATTTTAACTCCTGAGGTCCTTCTAAGTAATAAATGAGGCTTAACACATAAAGTGCTGTTGGCATATAGTAAGCATCCAATAAAGGTTAGTTATTATTTTTCTTAATTTTTAAGAATCAAAAATCATCCAGTACAGTTCAGAGATTCCAGACTTGGAGGCCTGTAGGAATTATCTTGGGAGCATTAAAATACTGACTCCTGTGTGATTCCAGAGATTCTGATGTAAATGGTCTGGAAGGAGACCTTTGCATGCTGGGTTTTGAAAGTTCCCAAAGTAGTTCTAATGTGCAACCAAGATTTAGAACCATGGGTCTATTGAAGAGGATATTAGAGATGATCCAGGGTAAACTCTTCATTTCATAAGGGAGAAAACTGAGATCCAAAGAGGTGACAGGAATTGTTTAATGACAGCCAGGTAGTTGGTGAGAAATCTGGAAACTGGTATCCATAGACTCCCATCCATGGTTCTCTCCATTTTAACCGGCCGCCACTGTAAGGACAGGTTAACCAGCTTGTGTGATCCTCCTCACCAAGAACGGCGATCTGGGAAAGGGGTCGCCTACCTGATGCCAAATTCAATGGACCCTAGATTAATTCCAAGAATGATTTTGCTCTCCCTTGATTTTACAACCTTCTCTCTACACTTTCCAGTTTGATTCATAATAAGATTTATTAGATCCTGCCTATGTTTATTTGAATTAGGCTTTTATTTCATTTATTCAGTTTTCCTTAGCGATGGAACTCCATCTTGTATACACATTCATGCAAGCTCAGAGTTATATTTCAAGGAGGGAAAAAAGCAGACTTTTCTTCATTTCTTCCTTTCATCCCTCCCCTGACTCCACCCCATAAAGGACATTGTCCGAGATAACCAGTATAATAACTTACTTGTGAATGATCTTTAGTGTAGGGAATTTCCTTCTCCTTTTAAAGTGTGTGTGGAAATAGGAATGTCCCTTAGTTCATAATAGTGATTCTGCTGAATTGCCAATAATTCTTAGGATCAGAGGGCCAGCCTCCCCACATGGTCAGGAAGGATAGGGAAAACTGTGAGTGTTCCCTTGGTGAAAAGCTGACCCATGAGGACTAAGAGAAATGGATGGATAGCTGGTGATGTCAGGAATTTCTGAGGAGCAGGCAGAGTATTCAAAGAAAATTCCTTGTCTCTCTTTTTCTTTTCTCTACAGCTCTAGCCTTTACAAACATTAGCCCTTTGTCATTTTCTCAGGGCTTCTAATTACTAAGATTGAAGGGAACAAATTTAATGAGCAAAAGAAAGGTGCTACAGAGCAAGGTTCTCAGGAACCTGGCCTTTTAAAAAAAGAAGTATTCTGACATGAATAAAGTTGGATACCAAGATGAACATACAATATAATCTCATTTTCTCATTTTTGTGTATATATATATGGTATATATGTGTGTGTGTATATATATATATATATATATATATATATATATATATATTTGATAATATATCCCACTGAATGATAGGATTATAGAGAATATTTCTTATTATTGCTGATCTGTAGCTTCTGATTCTTTTATAATGAATATGTATTACTTATGTATCCAAAAAGCAAGAAATTCATTATTTTAAAACCAAAAGAAATGCTAAACTATTGATCTTAGAATAAAACCCTGCAGTCATTCTTTTTTAAATATTCATTATTCCTGACTGTTTTCATATGATATTTGAGATCTTAAAAAAGTTACAAAATTAACTAATTTCTCTAATCATTTATTGATTTGTGTATATACGTGTGTACACGCATGCTCAGGTTTGTTGTATTTTTGGCTTTCATTCTAACCTTTACTTATCACTTTAAGCCAATTTGTATCATTTCCCTGGACTTCTCAGCATTTGTGACATTTCCAATTCCATCTGCAGATTTAATTAACGGGCTGCTTATTCGCTCTTCCACATCACTGATAACAAGAGACATAAAACTGGACCCAGTGGCAATTGCCACACCACTTCAATACCTCCCACAACAGGACACATCCTTCTGCTTTACCCGGTTTTTAAGCCAAGCTGATTGAAACTGATTTTGCAAGTACAATTCACTCAGACATTGCATCAAATGATTTATGAAGTCCACGCAGCCGTGTGGTGTCCCATTAATCACAGACACTACAATAATCTATTTGTGTGCAGCAGTCCTCATAAGTCGGAATAAAATAAATTCCACAGACGCATCCTCAGCTTTTGAGACAGGGCACATGGTTTTGTTCCGGACACCATCCACATAATGCAATGTTAGCAGATTTGCAGATTCCTGACTTGGTCAAGCAAGTAAAAATATGCATTCGTTTATAGATGCATGCCAAAGCTAAAGAAATTATCGCTTGTTCATCCACTGGGTGAGAGAATTTCTTCAGGGCTCAGACTCTCTGGTATTTTTTTATGAAAACTGATGTAAATACACAGAGTATATGAGGCACAACAATGAAAGTGTCGAGATGATTCTGATTGTATCTTCAAATAAATGTTGAGCACTTAAATGTCATTACCTTTGGAGACTCTTATTTCAATGATATTATGAAATAATTTTATAAATTCTCTTTTGAGGTTGAGCTCTGTTTCACATAACAAAGCATATCTTTAGCTATGACAAGCTCACTTCATTTGTGTGTTTCTTACCTTGAATACAGTACAAAGTTATTGCAAACCATGTCTGGTAAAGATTGTAATGATCCAGCTAGATAATAGTCATTTTATTCAAAACATAAATATATTAATATTTTCCTAATTATAAAGAGAATATTATAAAAATTAAAATTTAACAATATGAGAATACATTTCATGAAATAATAATGGCATGAAAAAATAAAATATAAGAAAATTGCATGAAATCCTAACACAGAAAAATAATCACTCTTAATATATTAGTGAATAGCTTTCCCAGAATACTATCTATACGTGTGTGTATGTGTGTGTGTAGAGGTAAATATGGAGAAATAGATACATAAAATGAGACTTCTACCATAGTTCTTATATATTAGTTACTTTTAAAAATGAGATTCTACCATAGTTCTTATATATTAGTTACTTTTAAAAATTCAACACTATATTGTGACTATCTCTCCAATACAATATAGAACCACATCATCATTTTAATAACTACAGTTTTCCATTACATAGGTTTATTTAATCAGAACTCTATTCATGGGCATTTAGTTTATTTTCAATTTTTCAACTATGAACAAGACTATGATGAACATCCTGGTTGCTAAATATCTGTATACTTGACCTTATCCTCTTCTTCTTAAAAAAAGAATTCGTAGAGTAAGAAATTTTCTTGGAATAACAATTCTTTTCTTAGAATACATTTTTTAAATTGTAGTATCTGAATCAGGGATATGTCCAAGAAATCTTTTGATGGGTATTGCTAAACTGTCTTCCAGAAAAATTACACCAAGTTGTACTATCACCAATAATTCATGAAAGTGTTTATTGCCCCATCCTTACCAATCCTGGATCTTGCTAATCTTTAAAAATGTTTGTCAATCTGATAGATGAAAAGTGTTTTCTCATTATTTTAATTTGCATGTCTTTGGTTATATTTAATTGAACACTGTTTCATATGTTTATTGGTCATTTATATTTCTTCTTTCGGGAGTTACTGGTCCATACATATTTCTATTTGGGGGAAGCAATGTTCATCATTTTTATTGATTTATATAAATATTTTTATACTATGTTAATGCTGCTTTTAATCAAAACCAAGGTGTGAGTCTAACGAGTCTAATTTCCTTGTAGATTTGTAATTAAATCAGAGGTCAATTTCAAAAATATTTTGAGAATTGGCAACACTCTTAAAAAATGATTTTCTCCAGGTGACAATGTTAGCACTTTGAAAACAATACTCATCTATATATCTGATTCTTATAGATTTGTTTAAATAAAACACAATCCTTAGGCTTGAGTGAGCCTGCGCTCTGGAACCAGATTGCCTATCTTCAAATCCTGATTCTTTCATGTAAACATGGGTGATGACCTGAGACAAGCTACTTAACTATTCTGTACCTTGATTTTCTCATCTATAAGACGAAGATGATAATAGCACCTACTGCATGGAGTTGTTGGGCATTCAACGAGAAGCTCTACATAAAGTATTTACACTAGAACTGAGAATTTTTTAAGTGCTCAATAAATGTTAGCTATTTAAGTACAATGTTATATGGTTTCATGACCTGCTCAAACCTAAACCATCGGGTTTACTTTAAGGAATTTTTTAAGTGTGTATTTTATTGCTCTATTTGCAGGTAAGCTGCCATGAGGAACTTAAAAATAAAAAAGAGAGAATTCTAGAGTGAGATACAAATCAGAAACCAAAGGACACTCTCTCCTTAGGCCTCTGGTGACTTTTTGAATATAACAAGAGAATAAAGAAAGATGTTCAAATTCTCGCTCAGGTCTGACAGTGACATATACAGTGTATGCATCACCTAAGTGGGATTTACATAGTTAAGAATCAGGACAAGAGTAAGTTGCATGCTGAGGGGGGTGGGAAAGACCTGGAAGCTCAGTTGGTTGGTAAGGATAAACTCATGGTTCTGAGTAAGTAAATCGCCACTGCCCTAATCTGCGAGCAAGGACGTGGAAGCACCAAGCAGCCTAGCCAAGCTGCTCTAATTCTGGAATAAGATAAGCAGACCAGGCTCAATGTATGATGAGTTATTACTGGATAGAGGGTACTATAGTGTCATATTTGAGGCATGAAGTCACCAAATCTGGATCTGGATCCTAACTCAGGCACTTGACCTATGATCTTGGGATATTTATGTGATTTCTCTCAGCCTCAGTTCCTCTTCTATAAAAATATGTCTCATCATACCTTGTGATGAGATTGCTATGAAGATTAAAGGAGTTAAGATATGCAAAGCATTTAGCATATACTCAGTTCTTTGTGCTCAATTAATGGTAGATAGTAAGCAGAGGAGACATAACAAATATGTAAGAACTAAACTGCATGGATACTGAGTGTGGGGACAGAGCCCCAGAGAGCAGTTTCCAGGCTCTCAGCCTCATGTGGAAAGGTGCTGGCTCGGGTAGTAGATGGCCATCACCTGTGGCTAGTTGGCCGTCAGTTGTAACCATTGAGCCACTGGCCACTAATATAACTGCTGCAGCTACGTTGGGGAGTGGAGTCAAGGGGAGTTGAGGAGAGTCGGTTGGTTGGCAGAAAAGTGGACAGCAGGTCGCACGTCGTGTGAATCCAGCCTCTAGTGAGGCTATAGTGGCATGACTCCCCTACCTATGGCTCCGTGGGTGTTCCTTTTTGGCCTAGCCACATCCTGCGTTCTTATGTGGGGAGCGGGAGCAGAGACCCCGCAGGCCGCCCTGCCTGACACTGAGTAATCAGAACAAATGTCTGACCGATGAGGACAATTAGAAGGGATCCCCAGTGAATAGAAAAGTTGGCCTACCCAATGGGAAGGGATACATCCCCACACAACCTACTGGTGTGTAGTGTTTCTTAGAGGTAAACAGTGTTTTCATATTGAATAAATGTTCCAGAATTTGAGGATTGGAGAAAGACGCAAATGTTCAACACAACTCCATCCGGCATGCCATATAAACAGTCTGGAATCAAACGGAGGGAACAAACAATAATGTGAGGAGTTCTGGCTTCTAGAGACTGCTACTCTTGGACCAGGTGAAGTGCCTCAGGGTTGTAGGGTGGTAGCTGGTGCACAGAAAGACAGGTGGTGCCCATCAGAAACTCAGACAGCAAATGCCCAGACAACAGAGCATAATCCCATGCACCATCACTAGTCAGTCAAGGTCAGAATGCAGACAAGCAGGTCGCTTGGCGAAAGGAGTAAGATTCCAGCTATACAATGAGTCAGAAAAAAGAGAGGGGAAATAATAACAAATGTATTCACCGTAAATTGTGGCAATTGAAGGCCAAGATCCTTTTGTACTATCTGCTCAGGAGAAGAACTAGAGTCAGAGCTCATCCAGACGTAGATAAACCTCTAGTAACCTGCTAATACAAGGAGCACGGAGGAGGGTAGCATGCTATCCCCTCCAGGTATGAGGCTGCTAAGTGGCAGCCAATTTATGGTAACCAGCTCCCCACGTCCTCAATTTTCTCTTCTATAAAATGGAGTTGAACCTGAGGCTATCTGAAGCCTCTTCCAATACTTTAAACTTTATTTTTGTAAACAATTTCAAGGCAAAGAACAGATACCCTTGGGTAGAATACTAAAGGGAACATCAGCCTCCATGGCCTTGTACTTTCCTCACAAAATGTTGATGCCTACTAGATGCTAAGTAATACTATTTATACTTCAGTTATTCATCTGAGAAAATATGGTTTTAATGAAAAGCTGGATTTTTTTTAGGTTCTAACAACCACGCAGCAAAGAACAAAATGGAAAACCGAAAGATAAGTTTAACCTGTTAAACTCAGGAGCTCCTAATCTATTTTAGAATTTCAAAAATTTGTTGTGGCATGTTTGGTTTTGTATCACAACTCACAATCTCACAGATAAGCTATTTTGTACGTCTCCCAAGCAGTTTTCTTGCTTCCATTCCGTGTCCCTCTGATACTCTGCTGCCATAATTTCAACTTTTTATTAAATACAAGATACCATCACGTATAAGCAGCAACATTATTTCATATACCACTGGAAAGAAAATAAACAACCGCCAATTAAACTATGACATGCCAACAAATGTGGGCTGCAGATCACTTTCAATGTTAAAATTTATAAAGGTGTCTTAAAATAAATAAAATGTATCTTTATAAAATAGGAATCTGATGAGGTCACTTGTCTCTAAAAGCTTCAAACATTTCCCTACAGAATGAAGTCTAAACTCTTTGCTATAGATTTCGGGCCTTCACCATCTAGCCCAACCTTACTGGCTTTGTCTCCTAACAATTGCCACCAGGCATCCAGTTGCCCCAAACTTCATTTTTTCCCCCATTGCAGAAGCACATGTTCTCCTTTCTTTCAACAACACTTATTAAACACCTGCTATTTACCAAGCCCTATTCTAGGTATGTCACTGTTTGGGTTTGTGTGTTTGTTGTTTGTTTGCTTGCAATCTCTTCTCCCTCCCTTAGTCCCTAAAAACTGGTATCTATTCTTCCTTCAAGATCCAACCCAACTGTCTTTTCCTTCATGAAAAGATTTTGTGAAACTTTCTCCAATTTCCTCACGTAAACTTCTATGATACTATGTTGAAACTGTTGATTTACCAGATGCTCCTACTAGACAGTGGACCCCTCAAGCACAAGGAAAGTGACCTTTACTTTTGTAATCAGAGTAGTGATTAGGAATGTAGGATCTGGTGTCCTGGCTTCAGAGTTCCTACCCTACCTAATAGGAAGTCATGCACGCTAAGTGGAGAGACGGACGTGAAAAGTGACACTTTAGGAGAAGTATAGACTGCTAGGGAGTGTAAGCATCATGGTGACTTTCTTGGTCACACAGGCTAGAAGTCCTACTATGTTCCAGAATCAAGACCAGCTAGACCCCATCTCACATGCTTTGAAAGTACCAAACATTTAGTGAATATCTGGACCTATTACAGGTTTAAAATAAAAATCCCATCATTAAAATGTTAGAAGACTTCTTAAGGATCTATTATATGCTCAGAATCCTCCAGGTGCTAACTTCCTGAACGACTGATGAGAAAAGTGAAATGCTTAGAACTCATTCAAAGTCACACAGACAGCCATGAACATAGTCAGAATCTGATCCAGGGTCAATCTGATTCCCAACGTCATGTTCTTTCCATTGGAGCACCTTACAGCGCAATGCCTCACCGTTGCTGAGGACGTTCCCAATTTAGGCAATAATTTGTCAAGGGAAAAAATAGAATAGACGTCTGCTTCAAACACCTGCGATTGGCATTGCTGGTTAGCTCTGCTCCCTGGCAAATCTAAATAGGAAACATGACATGATCCTTGGCAATAGTCAACTGCTGATGGAGACACTCTTAGCATATCTTTCCTATATTCCCTTCCTGCGTGGTTTCATGCCAGATGAGATCAATCTTCCCGTTTTCTTGCTAATCTCAGGCTAGTATCATTTACACTGTCAGTCTACTGGCAACTAGCATTTGGTTAACGAACCTGATTTGTTGCATAAGCTTTAGTTTGAGCTTGAGAAAGCTGATGAAGAACCACCAATGTAGCCAATAAGATCAACAGGATGCATCAAGCTAGCAAAGAAATGTAATGATAAAATGATGGATATGATGACCTTAGAATCTAATATCATGAAAAGATTTTGTGAAACTTTTCTCCAATTTCCTCATGTAAACTTCTATGACACTATATTGAAACTGTTGATTCTTTAAGTTCAAATGACAAATAGAAGGAGGTACTGATTTAAAATCCGTAATAAACCTATGGACATTGATGAAATGAGGGTGATAGCGGTGAGGAAGGCCTCAAAGCAGGGCACACGTGGGCAGCATTACAGAAGAGGCTTGGAGAGGAAGTAATATATTCTGAAGGACTAGGAAAAAAGGGGGAAAAATTAGGGTTTGAAGAGCCTCATTCTCCTGTGAGTGCACCCTGGTAACCCACTATAAAGTCACGGGCACAGACGGTCTGAGAGAGGGGAGGTTCAGGGAATAAACCTCACTGGATACTATAATGTAGATGGCTAAGCTCTCATTTGAGTAAGCGGAAAGTTTTGATATTTCTGGTTTTAATTGTCACTAATCATTATTAACAAAATGCTAAGGTTTTCCTGGAATGTTATAAAATTGAAAATATTTTAAATGCCAGGATTGGTAACCTAATCATTACACATTCATGACATACACAACAAACAAATGCAGTTTAGTTATCAGTGCATGGCAAAATTGCATTTTGTCTGAGAACATATAATAGCTAGGGTCTGACGACAGAGTTAATGTGATTTCTGTTTAAGTTAAAATAGTAGGTTAGGATAGGCTAACTGCTATAACAAACAAGCTCCAAAGCTCAGTGATTTATCCTAGTAAAGATTCATTCCTCACTCAAATCTCACTGAGATTCAGTGAGGCGTGTGTTTGTGAATGTGTTGTGCAGTTATTCAGGAATCTAGGGTCTATCTATCTCATGATTCAAAATTTTTCTAGGGCCTCAGAGTCCTCTGTGGTATGCTCTGCAGCCGGCCAGCAGAGAGACAATAAAAAAATGTGCAGGATTGTGGACAGGTTTTAGAAGACAGCTTATACAAGGTCTCCATCACTTTCATCCACATTCCATGGCACCATCCAACTGCAAGGAAGCTGGTAAGTGTCATCTAGTTGTGTGTCCAGAATGAACAGAAGGAACATAGATATTGGTGGTCACTACCATTTCCTCCCAGAAAGTAGGTAATGAATTCTCACTTCAATTACAAAGAAGCTGTGTGAAATACAGGATAGGAATATAAAAACATCAGAATTCTAATGAACATTACCATATCTCTGTCCTTTGAGGATCAATTTGAAAGAGATTATAAAAAGTAAGTTCGAGTCAAGTCTGGTGAATGAAGAATATAATCTACTTGAGTTAATACATTCAGTCAGATATGGTGATTAAATAAGGAGGCTATTTTCTCATGCAACTACACAAGGCAATTCCAAAATAAACATTATAAGAATGTTTTGAATAATACCATCATTTTTAAAATAAATGTAATTGTATTTCTTAACATAGATGCCACGGAAATTAGGGCGAAAGTGTCTGCAAGTTAGATCTGTGAATCTTCAGACTATTAAAACCATGCAGTAGAACAGAAAGCTGGGTAGACAGAGGAGATAGAGGGGTGGGTAGCACTGTAGTAAGTGGAAATTTCTCCTTCTTGCTTAATGCAAGATTGGGTCCTCTCTTCTCAATTTTTCACACTTGCTTTTCCCAGCAGTCCAGAAGAGTGCCTGCAAGCACAGAATAGCAACTAAAATAGCTTCACCTTTTGAGCAGACTCAATCACTTATTCCCTTTTATTAGTTACAGTTTTATAAAAGCACTACTTCCTCGAGGGGATATTTTTAATTGAGGACATAACACTTTTCCTTAAAATCATACTGCATACAATTTGCCAGGTTACATGATTTGGTAATTTGTAAGGTTAAAATATTTGAGGAGTCATAGCTAAAACCTCCAAATGTTGAATATTTTTAAGAATCTAATGAAATAATGAATACGAACACAATTTCTAAAAGTTACAAAAAAAAAAAAAAAGAAAGCTTTACAATGTAAGGTGCTTTTCAAGCAACAGGAACATGATTCTCTATCTGAAGGGCGTTCTTACTAGGGAGAAGTGTTTGAGGGAATGTGTGCAGATAAATCCTTCTGGAAGGCAATCTGGCAATGCATGTAAAAAAAAAAAATAGGCAGACTTTTTGACACACAACTAACAATTCCACTTTAGAAATTTACCAAAAAAAAAAAAAAAAAAAATCATTGAACAAGTGTTTAAAACTTTGGCTAAATGGTAATGCATTGCAGCTTTGTTTATAATAGTGAAAATATAAAACAAACAAAAACATGCTAACGGTGTATTAATATGGCATTAATAAATACAATATGGTATACTCCCTCAACAGAATATTCAGTGGTATAAAGGATGAAATTATTGATCCTAAAGATAAATATGCCATTTATATGGATAAGTGAAAAAGCAATTATAAACTAGGATGTATATTCCATTTTATATTTTATACTATCTAGGGGACAATAAGCTTTAAAGAATGTACAACAAAAGTCATTAGTGGTTAATATCTCAAGGGTGGGATTTGGGGTGATCATTTTTATTTTCTTTTTTTAAACTTGTTTGTATTTTTCTAATTTCCCCCCTAATGAGCATGAATTTGTAAAGGATATATAATACATTAGGAGTAGCATCACATAATGTGGATTCTGGAGCCATACTTCCTGGGTTTGAATCCCAATTTCTCCTTCCAAATAACAGTGACATTGGGCATACTATTTAATCTTTCTGTGCCTTTGGTTCGCCCCCTCTAAAATGCAGGTAATGATGTACCTACCTCATCATGTGAGAGTAAGGATTAGATGTGGTAATATACCTAGGTAATTAGTATATGCACATAGTAAACTCTACATAAATATTTGTTATTCAGTAATTAAGAAAACATTGGCACTATTTCCATTTTGAGAAAGTGTTAATCACTATTTTAACTTTTCATAGGAAAGTTAGTAAAGAAGGCACGATATGGTCACAGATGTTAACAATTTTAAATTAGGTCCACAGAAAGCAACAAGATCGAGAAGAAAAGCAATTCACCATTACCAAACTTAGTGCATGAGGCTGTGAAATACACAGGTTCTTAAGGCAGAACAGGACTGGTTTTTAAACCTGATCGTCACCCTCATCGCTCTGAGTCCTTGCAAGTCACCCAACCTTCTGGGGCTCAGATTTCTCAACTACAAAATGGAGATAATACAAGGCACTGGAGATAATATAAGACTTTGGCCTTATAGGGCTATTCTGCAGATTAAAATAACCCATGTGAAGTGTTTATTGGTAAGAAACTCTATAAAGTTTAGCTGCTATTATTATTATTATTTTAATTAATCCCTGTTAAAATAAGTCTTAGACTGGAATGTTCACAAAGGCTACAACCTGAAGACTAGACAGATTGCCAAAGTGAGATCAACAGGAAGATCGTAAAAAGGAAAAAAAAAAAAAAAGAAAAAAAAAACAGAAAAACCCAAACCCAAATACCTGGCTAGGCAGATGTTGCATAGTAATAGGTGTTGAGATACCACATAGCAGGGATTCCAGCTCAGGCATAAAACTTGAGGAGACACTCAATTAAAAGAACTCTAAAAGTAACAATAGAAAAGGGGAACAACCATTTTAACCACACAATACCCCATGTGGTTGGTATTGTTGTCTCTATTTTACACATTTTACAAAGGAGGGAACAGATTCAGAAAGGATAAACACCTTTTTTCAAACTTGTGAGGGGAGGGGAAGAGAGGGAGAAGAGAGGGAGAGAGGAGATGGTGGGGGAGGTAAAGAAAATATCTAGACCAAACCTTAATAAATGGAAAGAAAATGATCATGGATTGGAAAGCTTAATATTGTTAAAATGGCAATACTACTCAAACTCACCTACAGATTACATGGAATCCCTATCAAAATACTGGCTGACTTTTCATAGAAATTGACAAGCTGATCCTAAAATTGATATGGGAATGCAAGAGACCCAGAACAGCCAAAGCAATCTGACTTACTACTCTTCTAGTAGTTCTGGAGCAGCTGCCATACACAGGCAAGGTAGATAAAACAGGACTTCCTTAGTAAAATGAGGCAGTAGGTGCTTCTAACACAGCCCAAGTACCAGATCCACAGCTCAAGATGAGATGGCTGAGCCCCCAAATTAGGTGTCTCCCTACATCACTGAAATGGTCCAAGCCTAGATGAAGTGAGAACCCATGTTTAAGTGATTAGAGCTGAGGAGAGCAGAGAGATGGGGGGATGAGAATGAAAGGAGATAGAGAAATTCCCTGCCCTCTTCCTAGATCTTTCTAGTATGCATGCAACATAATTATAAAATAATGAGACTTTTACTCTTGTGCAACTCTCCTAAGAGTGTGTATATCAGATGCAAAAGGCAACTTCTAGATATTTTTTTCTTTTCAAGAAGAGAAAACAAAGAGCATACACATCCCAGAGTGTCACTAGAGTGGAGAGGCTGACTAGACACTGTATCCAGGAGGAGGGCTCTAACACTAGAGTTCTGAATACTGCCCACTCATTTTCACTTTCTGCTAGGCCCCAGCTGGGCACTTTGCTGTTCAGACATTTTCAACAATGTAGCAAAACCCCTCCCATCCAACCCCCCCCAACGGCCAATAGAGGGCAGACTGTCTCTTCTTCCAGACCTCCATCAGAAGCATATTCTAATTCCCTTTCCTTTCCCACCTGTGGGATTGTTGTTTTGCTTTGTTTTCCAGTTTGGAAGACTCCTTCCTGCCCCAACCATCCTTTCAAGGGCTTATTTTAGAGGTATTTACTAAAACCAAAAGAGGAGGGCCACAAACAAGGATGTTCAAAATACCTGTGGTCTGTAATTCTTCCCTCTCCCTTTTACAACTCATGCATGCATGGATTCTTATATATCATGACTCCTCCAATGAGCTGTCAATGTAATCGAGTTCAGAGCTATTTAGAGAAAGATTTATAACACAACGTGATAAATGCTACAAACAGAGGCACTTACAAAATGCTGTGCAATAGATAAGGGAATAAGTTCAAGATCTTTCCTAGAGGAAGAGGCAGTAAACCATGTTCCATGTGTGACACTCTTACATTTGTACATGCCTTTCAGGGTCTGTGTAATCTCTCCCAGCCCACTTTCTCCCTTGACCCCCAAGTGTCACCATGTTGGGCCCACCCAACTTCTCTTCTGTATCCTTAGTCTGGTCTCTAAAGATGAGGGAATCCTTCTGTGTTTGAACATCAATCCCATCCCCTTGGCTTCTGGCCACCTTGTAGTACTATCCCAGGAAGACACAGCTATTTTGTAACTGAGCTCCTGGTTCATACTCTGGTTTCTGAAAAGCTCCCAGGCCCTGGCAGATTTCTTATTTGCCATTGGTTACAGGCTTCAACTAACTATTCTTGTTTTCTCCTTTGCCTCTCTATTAATTCAATGACAAAGGACCACTTGTAACTTTTAATTTTCTGAGCTGATACATCCATCTTAAATCTTTAGACTCTCTAGTCCTTTCTAAGTATGGCTTGAATTCCAACAAGAAGTCAGCTGTTATCTATCCTCCAGGTGGTTCTACCTCTGGAATCTCAGGAAGGATGGATAGTGATCTCCATATTGCCCCCGGCCTGTGTTCAATCTCTAGCTTTCCCTAACCCTTAATATGTTGCCTTAAAAAATAAACTAAACAAACAAAAAGCAAGACCCTGACAATGATTATTACTTTTTTTCCAAATGAAAGTGGCTTTCTCACTTCTGCATTTTCTTCCATCACCTGATCTTGGTTTTCCCTGTTTGAGTCCTACATGTTAATGTCTTTATACTTGCATTTGAATGGAAATATAGATAACCTCTTCTGCAAGAGTGCAAAGGGCCTTTTATCACACCACAATGATGACAGTTTGTTGGCAAATCCCAGTGAAGTGCTGCTGCCTAGTTGGGGTTGGAGAAACAATCATCTTTAACAATGTTGTGTGTCTTATTTTTCTTGAATTTTCCTAATAGAAAATCCAACATATTTTAAATGATTTTACCACGTAATACTTTAGAACCTTAGGGTATGGGGTCCTTTGGCGATCATCTAACCTGACCTACACAATTGCAGGAATTGTCTGTACAACATCTCGGGAAACGAGTCATCCTAACAGCTCTAGAAGGACTTACCTTCTAGAAGATAGGCTGCTCACTCCCCCTTTTCCACTCTTGAACATCTCTATTACCCTCTGATAATCAGTGACCGTTTAATAAACTCCTCTCCCTCCTCAGGACAAAGAACTGTGATTGGAGAAATGTTTAGATTTCTGATGCCAGTGACTGGGGAATATTCCACTGGTAACTTTGGCTTTTCCGTTCAGGATTAGAGTAGTTAAACCAAAATATTTATAATACGTATAAATTTGTTCCGCAAACAGAGGATTTCAAAGGCATCTTTGTTTCCTTTCTCCTCACACTGCCATGTTATTAATTTTTGGTTCATTAGTCATGATTTTCAGGATCCACTTGGCTGCCACCTTTCTGCAGTCGGACCATTTTGGATCAGAAGGTCGACTGGCCATTCCCACCTCACACCTGCCACAGGACCTGATTGTTTTTTCCCCACACTAACCCAACTCACTTTTTGTTAATTCACTAATTTTATTGATTCTGGTACACATCCTGTGAATGGTGGGCCACTACAGAGCAGATAGATCATTGCGAGTACCTACAACCACATTAGAGAAACAATTGCCATATGATGCATTTTGCATCACTTCTTTTGTTTTCTTTTTTTTTTTTTTAAAGACCTGGTTTATCACAAAGAATATTAACCATACATGTCCTTTACTATAACAGTCACAATAAATGAAAAAATTAAAACCCACCACTTTTGTCCATGAGCTTGGGGAAAAAAGGGCAATGTCAGACGGCATTAAAATGATGCATGAGATATACGGGTCTAGTCATGTCAAGACTTGTGATAATCCAGTATTCAGACATACTCATGGGAGAAAAATTCAGCTCTGTTACTTTCCCTTCCCCCCTTTTCCCCCTCCCATAATATAGCACCTCGGCACAGACAGCACAGCGACAAAACATTCAGGATGTGGACAGTTAAAATTCAACTCAAGCTACAGCAGCGCCAACAGTGCTCCCCACCCCCCACGGAATATTTACCTACACCGTTTAAAGCACTTAATTAATTCACCAGCAGCTTCGCTGGAGGCGTCTCGAGCTTCCCGAGACTCCATTACATAATATCTTCTACAAAGTCTATTCCCAGCTCGAGTGGAAGATGGATTCTCATCCAGTTTGCGGAGGTTCCATGCATGCTTCCCTTTCCCGGGGTTCGATCCGGCGGATGCCCCAGCCCAGCCTGCAGCAATCCCCTCGGCCCCGAGCTTCGGGGGTCCCCGCCACTCTCTGAACTTAAAACTGACCCGAGAGGTCTCGCCTTCGGGGCTCCCAGGCCGGCCACGGTGGCCACGGTACTAGCGGGCGCTCGGGACGCTGCGCTCTAGCGGCTCCCCGGGTGCGCCCCAAACCCCGAACCGCAGCACGCCCGCGGAGAGAGGCACGCAAAGGCTCCGCCGCAGCGCCGGCTCGGTGCGCGGGGCTCCGGGAGGAGGCGGAGGAAGGGGAGGAGGAGGAGGCACGCGAGGGAGGGAGGAAGGGCCCGGCCGCCCGGGAGGGAGGCGGGAGGAGGGGGAGGGGGCCGGCCGGACCGGGAGGGGTGGGGGGGCAGCCAATGAGCGGCGCGCGGCGCGGGGGGGTGAGGGCTGGGGGGGTGAGGTAGGATGGGGGAGGGCGCAGCCCAAGCGGCGGAGGCTCCAGCCATAAACAAGCGCCCGGAGGAGCCGCGCAGGAGTGAGGCGAGCGGGGCGCGCGGAGCGGACACCGCGGACTTTCTGCTGTGCCACCGCGCCCACTCGACTGCTCCGGAGGCGGGGACCGGCCCGGAGGCTGCGCCGCCGCCGCCAGCGCCGCGGAGGAGGAGAGGAAGGAGGCGCCGCCAGCCAGGGCTGGAGCCGAGCGCCGCCGCCGCCAGAAGTTTGGGTTAAACCGGAGCTGCCGGGAGGAAACTTTTTTTCTTTTTTTCCCTCCCTCCCGGGAGGAGGAGGAGGAAGGGAAGCCACCGCTGGCGCCAACGCTAGTGGGCTCGGGGTCGGCGCGGCCCGCACGGGGGGCGGGGGCCTCGCCCCGCGAGGGGAGGCGCGCCCCGGGGGCCCCGAGGGGGGCGGCGAGGACCGCGGGCTGCGGGTGCGGCGGCGGCGGTGCGTGTGCCCCGCACAGGGGAGGGCGCCCGCTCCGCTCCCAGCCCGGCTGCGAGGAGGAGGCGGCGGCGCAGGAGGATGTACTTGGTGGCGGGGGGCAGGGGGCTGGCCGGCTGCGGGCACCTCCTGGTCTCGCTGCTGGGGCTGCTGCTGTTGCTGGCGCGCTCCGGCACCCGGGCGCTGGTCTGCCTGCCCTGCGACGAGTCCAAGTGCGAAGAGCCCAGGAGCTGCCCCGGGAGCATCGTGCAGGGCGTCTGCAGCTGCTGCTACATGTGCGCCCGCCAGAGGAACGAGAGCTGCGGCGGCGCCTACGGGCTCCACGGAGCTTGCGACCGGGGGCTGCGCTGTGTCATCCGCCCCCCGCTCAATGGCGACTCCATCACCGAATATGAAGTGGGCGTCTGCGAAGGTACGGCCGCCCGCCGCGGGCCCCCTCCCACCTGGCCCGCGCCACCCCCTCCGCGCTAGCTGTGCCGAACAAAGTTTGGCGGAGACTATCCCAAGGAGAGAGGGCTCCCCGGGAGAAGGGGCGGTCGTCGCCCCCGCAAGGGAGCTCCGCGTCCCTTCATTGCCGCTCACGGCCTGGGCCCCCCACTCCCCAAGCTTGGCCGGCCCGGGCGAGGTTGGATTTTGTGGGTGGGGGCTGGTGAGTGGGGAGATCACTCGCTGGCCGCGCACAGACGCACACGTGTGCCCATTCGGGCTTGGGGTGAGTGGGGTGGGGTGGCCCGGCCCTGCTTCCTGAGGTGCGGGCGCCGTGGGCAGGGCACTGCGAAGGCTGTCGCGAGCCCCTTGGGGAGTCCGACCCCTGCCACCCACCCCACACTAGCGCAGTGTGGAACCAAGTGCTGCACACCGTCCGCGAAATTCCCTGTTGGCGGAGGAGACGTGTCTGCAGCTCCCACTCCCTGTGACTCTTTTATTATTTTTTCCTTGCGTTCTTCACCCCCTTCCTCCTCCTTCGCATATAAATCAGTTTCAGCTCCGGAATATGTCAGCCCAGGGGAAGTTACATACGGTGGTTACTCATTTATTTGCCTATTGAAAACGGTCAAAGGCTTTCTCTCCTGAATGGAGGGGGGAGGGGGCTTGCACCTGGGAGTGAAAAGTTGTTTCTATTATTAGTGGCTGCTTTTTAAGATCAGGTATCCGCCTGTTTCCAATCGCGTTGCCGGTTCCTTCTTTTTTGTTTGTTTGACAGCGAGGATTGTTCTGCTGGTTTCTCCACTAAGCATTGTGCACCGCGGTGTCGAGACTGATGGAGGGAGAGAGAGATTAGATTAGTGGAGCCTCCCCTCGTTGGAGAACCACTGGGGGAGGGTGTTGGCCTTAAAGCCGCCCGCCTGCCTCGGCCTCCGACTGCCGCATCTGCTTTGGGGTCTAGACCCCTGCTTTGGGGTCTAGACAGAGGCAGTGAGTTGTTTTCATCTGGCTAACAGACAAGACTCGTGAGCACCAGTGAAAAAGTGGGATCCCTGTTTGGGCTGACGTTGGGGTGGTGATGCGTTCCGGGGCTTCCTGGTGTACGTAGTGAGCAGTGGAACAGCAGCCTTACCTCTGAGTAGAGGCTAGAAGAGGGACAGGTGCCCTCTGCCCCCTTCCCTTCCTTACTACTCACAGCCAGCGTCTCGTAACAGGGAAGGAAGGGTTTATTCTGAAGCATCCTTAAGTATGTGTTTATTGTGCTGGGATTCTGCGAAGAGAGTAGCAGCTTTAAGAGTAAAATGGGTCTATTTTAAAAGGCTTCCATTCTGCGATTTTCTTTAGATACACCTAAGTACATACGTATTTATACCTGTAGTTTCTAGAGTTTTGGACAGTCCTGGAAAATCAGGGAGGCCTTTCTGGTTTGGAAGCTAGTGGGCAGTAATGAGTGACGAGAACTCTTCTCAGAGAGAAGGGACCTGTACTGCTGCTGCACCTTAGGACACCGGGTTAGAAGAGCTCATTGGCCGGACATACAAAGCCCATTTTATAACGCGTATTTTTCACGGCAGGAAAAATACCCAGGAGATAAATTCTGCTACAATTTCATGTGTTTGACTTCAGTAATTCTGAGTGACTTGGACTAAAAGATGCAGCTTTGAACCGTGCCGCTTGGAGTATACAATTTACTTAAGCCAGCCTCCCATAAATCTAAAAAGAACAAGCAACCTGAAACAAGGTTAAATGCAGTGGAAAGTGCTGTGCTCTGAGAAGGACTTTTGGAGGTTCTAAAGACTTTAACCCTTGTTCTGTTTCTTTGTGATATATTTCTGGTGGAGGAAATGTGGACCCAGGAAACAGTCACAGTAATCAAGTGTTCTGGCAGCAATAGCCCCGTGTCACAGTATAGAGATGTTTTGGCAGTTGGTTGGTGAGCCTTTCATTTCTCTGAAATGATGCGATCCCTCCTAGCTTCCTTTCTTCTGATAACACCCCATGCACTTGGTATTAGCCTTAAAAATGCTTGGAAGTATTTGTTGCCACGATTATATCTGAATTCATGTTTCCAGCAACACTTTTCACTTAGCAGGCCTGTTTTCAGCTACCAAAATTGTGTGCTCAGAGCATTTTATATTTTATTTTATTTTATTTTAGAATTCTAAAAGCAGCAGTCTAATTGCATTCTGAATCCATGAAACCAAAGTAAGAAGGACAGTGTTACCTGGCATAATATAATGGTTGGATTTAGACAGATATTCTCAATAGTGTGTCTGAATTTTCCAGTATTTTCACTTCACTACAAGATTTATGAAAAACAGCTTAAGTGAGTAACCTTTATTCTTCCTTTTTAAGAATTAGAGGAGTCTTTACATGTCAGTGATTACCTAGAAGATGCTGATTTTCTCTTTTGTTTTTCTATTGCAAGAAATTTCTCGATGGCCAGTGTTTACCTCAGTTTCCATTTTTATTCGGAGCTTCATGCTGCGAAGCATGATTATCCTAACTAACGTGAATAGAAATTGATGTATTTTATACAAGTTGAAGTCTCTTTTGCTGCAATTTTTGCACTAAAATGACCCCTACTGGTTGTATCTGTTAATGAAATCTTTTTAGAAAAACTTATTTAATTGGCTCCACTGAGAAAACATATTGCATAGTATAGAAATATTATGACTAATCTACCTGCTTTCGGTGATATAATTTAAATACAAATTACATTGCTCTATTTGCCAATTTGAAGTAATTTTTATTTGTGTTAATTCCGTTACTGACTGTGGTGGTGGTGGTGGTGGTGGAGGAGGAGGAAATCATGGTTTTAACTGAAGTTCACAAAGTGAGTTAGAGAAATCAGGGCAGAAATAGACCCCTTCCAACTTGTGGCTCAGATTTGTAAGGCACACCAGCCCAAAGTAGGCTCTCAATAAACGTACGTTGGATAAATGGATGAACAATCCTCTCCATAGAAAGAATACTGAATGAAGAAAAAATATTTTCTGAAAAGTTAAGTAATGTGAAGTGTTGGGTCTTGTGAATCATGTGACACGTATATTTGAACTTTTTTTCCGCATCATTCAGATTGTTACTAAATCCTGGCTTTCTTATTTCTTTTTTAAAAAAATTTTGGCTAAGTGCTTTTTAAAAAATGACATATAGCCAGAGATACCTAAGGTTTTCTCTGCTTTCTCCCAGTCTTAAGTGCTTTCTGTTCCCTCAGAGGTCACAAGTCCCTGTCCTATTTCCATTCATTTGGTGAGTCTTCCTGTGCCTTTTGCAACATCCTAAATGGCCTTTTTCTTGGCTTGGCTGCCTGCCTCCAGGTAAGTCACCTAGAAGCCAGAGAAACAAGTTTGGATTCTGAACTCCTGAGAAATAAGACTGGATAGGAGACCTCTTTGGGAGATCAAAGACAGAGTGTTGAAAAACAACTGAAGTGGGATTTTCTAGGAAGAATGTTTGGATTGGGCAGTGAGGATTATATTTTGAGATAAGGGGGTGATGACCATTTTTCCTCCTAATGTGTAATAGTTGTACATTGTGCTTCTATAAGGGGTGGGCGAGGTGTGGAGAGTATGATTAGCTTTCTCTAATAAAAGTGTAGATGATAGCTGGAGTTTGACAGTTTGTGAGGACAGAGTGATTTGGGACCTGATGGACACTATTGAGTGGCTTTGCTCTGAGAGTTTCCTTGTATTAGATCCCGCTGGTCGTTAAGGCAGAGCAGCACCAATTTTCTTTCCAGTGACTGTTTACTCAGTGGCTTCATCTTCATGGAACTTAACTTGCGTGTTTTCACCACTACCTTCTAAAAACTGCCTCTTTCAAGACACAATCCTCCTTTTATTTCCCCCAGGTATTTTAAACTTTCACTCACTTTTCATGGGACTGTGAGTAGAAGAACCAAGGATATGTGCTGGGTACTTCACAGCACAGAACACACTGGTTTTGTAATACTGTTGTCATCAGAAGGTTACAGTTTCTCTTCTAATCACTGCAAGATGGTTGTTCAATAATGTGTTTCATTTTTTTACCTAAAAGTCTTTAGGTAGAGTGAGCTTTTTCATGCCAGAGAGAGAAAGAGGGGCAAGCAGAGAGCCTATAAAGTTACATTTATAGCGTATGGGAAGAGAAACTAATGCAAGTAAACAAGGAAATAATAAGTTCCTCCTAAAAGTAAGTATTGACAAAGCACGGAGAGACCATTCACTGCACATATACAAATGACAGGACTTTGTGACCTTCACTTTGACTATGAAGCTTACAGAATCCTCACTGTTATTGAGGAGTCCAGTCACATGAAACACTTGGCGAAGGGCAAATGAATTGCATAGGACCAGCAAGGCAAAAATAGCAAGTCTGGAGATATTTGCTACCATTCACACATATTTAACAGTGACAAGGAGAGTCTTACAAGCAGAATGTTGGCAGTGCAGTTGTGAACAGACAGGTTAATTTATGAAGGAAACTGTCTGAATAATCCTTAAACTATGGGCGTTCTATCCAACTGTAGGAGCTATTTAATGATTTTGTGCGGGTTTCTGTGTTCTGTGGGGCTTGATTAACACGTTGCGTACGGATCACGAGAATCTTCATGAAGGATTTAAACCCCACCGTACGCAACGTGTTAAGATGCGGTGATCTAGACAAGCAAGGGAACAGCTTGGGCATGCAGGGGGCAGGCATTATGGAGTTGGGGGAAATAGATAAAACAGATGACCCTAAAAAGATAGTGGAGTGGGAGGACTAAAGAATGACACATGGGAGAAGGGAAAAATATTGAATTCATCTTAGGGCAACTATGTCATCCTTTGAAGAATAATCCAAAACACATTCCAGACATTAATTGTGAAATTCCTGAAAAATGTGGGTGTGTTTAACATCTTTCAGGCTATGGCACTGACATGAGAGATGGCAGTGCCGCCTTAGCATGTAAATAACATCAGAGAGGTGATAAAGTGAGGGGAACATAACTATGTTTGGTGAATCAGGTTCCTGTAACACTGTGTTCCATATGGCACATGCAGTATCAGGATTTCGGAGACGCCCTAGTAAAGCTCAATTAATTATTTGAAGAAGAAACAGTGGACTAGCCAAGTATGCATGAATAACAAACTAAAAACCTTCCTTCTCAGAGGTCGAATTCTCCAAAGCTGTATTTTCAAAGATCTGACTAGACTTTGCATAGAAATCAATTACTCATTTATTGATCTTCTACTCTGTACAAGGCCTTCTTTCGGGCTGGGGAGCAGCTGGAGAGCCTGGGGACCTCTCAGACCACCAGTTCCGCACTCTACACTCTTAGTCAAGATCAAGAATAAGGCAGCAAGACCTTAAAAAATCCACATCATAATGTACACTCAAGCCAAATAGAAGTGATTTCGCGAGTCTCTATATGATTAGTTGGTGAGTGAACTATGTGGGGAAAATTTGTCCTAGGAATCACAGGATCTGAAACTCTCTTTCCAGGCTCTGGTGACAAAGCTGAAAAGGAGAATTCAAACTAGATTTAAAGGATGAATAAGAGCTCTTTTTGGTGGGGGTGAGAACCCTACCCATTCTTCTTAGAGCCTGTGCCACACACATCAGAGTGTTTCCCCACATCTAAGAATGAGGCTGCATTCTTAACACTTTACTAGCTGTGGTTCAAAAATGGCAAGTTGCCTTTTGAGAGTGATTTTTTCTTTGTTCTAGCGTGTTCCCCCAGGCAGATGAGCGTGGACAGTGAACTGAAAGGTGTCCCTTTAGCAGCATCTCCCAACTTCACCCACTCTCTGCTGCTCGTCCTGGCCAATTAGCCTGGTCAAATCATGGAAAACCTTCTCTGTCTTATGGACAGAGGAGGTTGAATACTTGACTTTAGGAATGCCTTCAAGGTAAACACTGATAAGTATTCATTTTGCGCCCACATGAAAAAATAAATAAATAAGAAAAGATCCCGTTTTCTTCTGTTACAAAATGAACAGATCTCAATTCCTCCCTCTACCCTGATGAATTCCCCGTGAGAAATATTTTATCCCTTGATAGAAGAGTGTAATGGTTAGAAACTTGGTTTCTGGGGTCTAATCTGGACTCTGCATCGCTGTGCATCTCAGTTTTCTCATCTGTGTAGTGGGTTTAATAATAGGGTGCTCTAAGGACACGGTGAATGAATCCCTTTGAAGCACTTAGAAAAATGACTGGCACATGTGAACACTTAATGACAACAAAGCTATTAATCAGTATAAGGAAAATAACTCAATATGGGCTCATTCCCTTGCTCTGCTTAATCCTCATCTACCTGAGTAATTGATCATCAGTGGTTAAGGAGTTTGGGCTCTTAGAAAGGGAGTGAGTTATTGCTGAGTTCAGGTTCCCTCTCCTCTCCTCATACCCCCAACATCATAAATGCATTGAAATAAACTTATTTAAAGCCTTCTGAAGTCATTTGCTCCCTTTCCTCTTGAGATGCCCATTTGTTACTCTGTGTCTAAATAATTTCTATCAAATTTGTATATTTTGGGTAAAAAAATGGAGGGATCTGAAATGTTCTGCATCAGGTCATAAGAATCGTAAATTTAACCATTTATCTGTGGGCCAATAGTTCATTTGGGGAAGGGGGGGAGGCACCTAAACTTGCCATAATCAATAATGTATGTTTTCCTTCACATTATATTCTGTAAGAAGATTTTGCTCCCAGTTCCTGAAATGTGCACACTGGTGATCACCACCGCATTTGACCTGGCGTGGGCTAAGGTCACAGCTAGTCTTGCTGCAGCTCACCTGTGTGGGGCCCCAGTCCCATCTGCTGCTGTAGTTGGTACAAACTGTGCAAAACAGGAGGTCAGACATTTAACCAGTCCATTCATCTGTTTTCTTTCCAGCCCTGCCTGCTTCCCTGCCATCCATCCGCCCACAGGTATTTGCAGAGCAGGTGCTATGGATCTGGGTTTTGTGCTGTATGGTAGTGATACTGCTTCTCTAAGCCTCAGTTTTTCTATTTGTTAATAGTAATCGGTATCACCTATGTTTGTGGCCAGTATGAAATGAGGGGAAAAAAACCTGCTTCTGAAATTTTAAATATGCACACAAATCACCTGGAGATCTTTTAAAACATGCAGGTTCTGATTCAGTAGGTCTGGTGTGGGCCTGAGATTCTGCATTTTTAATAAACTCCTAGGTGGTAATCAATGCCGGGATCACACTTTTAAGTAACAAAACTAGTGCCTGTAAAGCATGTGTCACGGAGTGTGACAGGTAATCAGACCTGCTAATGTTACCTGCTATTATAATTATTTTTCAATCAAAATAAAGAAGATAGGGGTCCTGCCTTCACAGAGGCCATGGTCTAATGGTAGTTAGCTAAGACAGTTAATCAGTCTAAGACAGTTACAGCTGCTAAGCCCTGAGATAAGGAAGTGCTGAGTGGTTCAGGAGCTCAGAGAGGCCCTAACTCTGACTCGGACTATTGAAGAAGGATTTAGTGGAGGGTGTAGCACCAAGTAAGCCTGAGGGTATCCTTTCCCTCCCTTTTCCTTTCACTCCTCAGTGCAGGATGTTTTAGAAAATAGACAATAGGCCTTGGGGCTAGACAAACCTGTGTTCAAATCTCAGTTCAGTTATTATTATGTAACTGAACAACCAGCTTGCTTCGTTGTTTGGGGCTGCAGTTGCCTGTCTTGTGAAAATGGAAGAGTGATAGCTTTCTATCAAGTACATAATAGTGAGGATTGGAGAGAATTAATACATATAGTAATATACATGGTTATATAGATATGAATGTGTGTATATAATGTCTGGTATTCCTGGTACCAAAGAGATTTTAAAAAGATAATTAACCTTAATTCTAATTTCCATTCGATTTTCCATCCTTTCTCATTTTGTTAGCTTTCTGTTTGTATAACTTTTTTTTAAAAATCTAGTTTGTGGACATACACCTTCTCCACACGTAACTCTTTGACGGGACTGAGCAGGAGGAATTTTGGTCTCAGATGTTTGTTGGAGGGAATGGGTCTGTGAAGTACTTAGAACAAGGGCTGTTAGTCTGGGGTTTCTGGATCAAGAAAGCATTTGTTGATCTGATCCAGTGATGGCTGTAATTCCCAACCCCTTTGGTGTTTCAGCAGAATGTGGACATTTGCTTGATTTTGTGATTTGACTCCTTACTTCCAGAGAGCTATTTCAAATTAATAGTTTTAAAAAGGTGACATCTTAATATTGATGGTGTATGGTTTCATGAAAGTGAATTAAATTTCCTTTTATTGTTAGAAGTATTCTGTGTGTTTCCAGACATCACTGGAGATATTGGAGACCCCGGGAGCATTGCCAAGGCCAGGTTGGGATCACGGGTTACAGACGGAAGTAGCAGCAGGCCCAGCCGGCTCAAAGACAAGGGCAGGCTTGGGACTGAGTAGGAGATGGTATGTGGCCCAGAGTCCATCTGTGTTGCTTTCCTTGATCCCATGCGGACCATCCATCGTTCATGTGGACGAATACTGCAACTTTACTGTGGATTCGCATTGCAGTTTCTCTGGAGAGTCCTTGTGCCACAGTGGAAAGCTAGAAAAGGGCTCCTAGAATTAAAATACCTGATGTTCTTTCCTCTTTAGTTCCTAATGTAGGTGTGGTCTCACTTTAAGAAGACAACTGTAACTCTTCCTTGATGTTTGGAAGTATCACTTTTATCCAGTAAATAGGGACTGAAAACTCACAAGGCAGACGCTTTATATTGGCTGTTATAGGACGAGGAGAAAGAACTTGATGAAGATACAATTCTTGGAGTCAATAGTTGACATTTTCTTCTTAACAACCAAACCTTATTATCACACAGGGGAAACTGATTCCCCCACCTCTTTGAAACTCTTTTAGTATCTATCATTATAGTGCCTCTTTCATCAAGAGTGCTGGTATTCAAACATGAAACCCACAAGCAAGATGAGATAAACTTCCAAATTTCAGGGTTTTATTTAAGTATATGTTCGTCAAATCGAAAAGTAACACCCTAATTTGAAATATCCTGAGAACATTTGTCTTAGGAACATTTAAGAATGGAAATTAACTGTTAATTTTAAGGTGTCTTCATTTTACATTTCAGGTTCCTGAGAAGATAATTTGAAGAGTCTACTGTTTAGAAATGTTAGCCAAATCCTTAGTAACCAGCCATTCTGGCTATAGCAAGGTAAAAAAAAAAAAAAAAGAAAGAAAGGGAAAAAAAAGATATACTGTAGGCTGTAACTAGAGACTGTGCCTGTCTTATTTAGCATTTCAAAACAAAAACCATAAACAAACATCTCAGATTCAAAACAGAAAGGAATTTCTGGCAGGGCAGAATGAAATCTGAGCCTGCAAAGCCCTGGTCTACAAGAGGTAACTTATTTAGCTTCTTATCCAAAGGCCACAGCAAAACGCTTCACAGCTGTGATAAAACAAAAGGCATCTCAATATGGGAGAGTTGTGATACCTCTTTTTTAAGACTTCAGAAGACCTGCCAAAATAAGGCAAAGCTACCTTGAGGAAGTTTGACCTGAACTAGACTTTTAGTATTTATTAAGAATGTGATGGGACCACGTCAGCCCAGTAATGTGTGAGAAACCATCCATACAGGATGTGTGGGCTTGGTCCCCTTAGAGGGTGTGTTTATAATTCTGCAGGGGAAGAAGTAGATCTTGTCAAAAGTAGATCTTGAAAACCTTCATATTGTTTTGCACTTTCCATAGTTTGGAGCTTTGCTTTTTTAAAGGCATCTGCATTTACATTCTGAGTGAGGAAAAAGGGGTAGATTGTAGACAGTTTTATCTCTGAAAGCCGAAGTAGAGGGATTAAGTGGTTAGAGGAAGATCGGGTATGCTGTGTCTTTTTCAGAACCACTGAAGTTCTCACATTGCAGACAAATTTAAGGAAAATTTATTACCGCTATGACATAAAAATGAAAGGCCAAATAAATTTCCATATTTTAATCAAAATAATGAATAGGTTTGTGTGTATCCTAGCATGTTGCAGGAAAGATTGAAGGTTTCTCAGAAAGGTAAAATATCACAAAATTCTTGTACATGAGAATGGCTTGATAAAGGAGGGAACATAGCCATGGCTTCCCGACCTCCCTTCATCCTTTGGTAGCTAGCTCAGTAACTTAAATAAAACCTTCTCAACTTCCCTTGGCTTGACTTTGCCTTAATTTGTCTAAAGGGAATTAAATAGTTACCTACCTGAAGGCAGGGGAACTGAACCAGGTATCGTAAGGCCCTTCTGTGGTCATAAGATCTATGTTTTTATCACAAAGGACTGCTGAGCAGGAGTCAAGTATTACTTTGTGTTTGCAGAGCTAGGGGAGGAAAAAGTGGTAGTGTCTACATGATTCTTTGCCAAGCGTTGTAGACAGAAGGACTAGGGAGGAGAAGATCTAGAGTTCTCCTCCCATGGTTATGTTTAGTGTGGTGGTGGAGACAGCAAAACATTGTTATCAGGAAGTAAGTGACATCTTTTCAGCGCTGGCAATGTTTAAGCCTTATTAACTGTGGCCTAATCTGGAGTCAAGGTAGAATTTATGCTTCTCTTTTCTGTCTGTGCTGGCCTGCTGCTTTCACTCTTTCTCCATTTTCTCATTTACTTCATTAATTATTACGACTGTGAGGTAGGTAGGTGACAGATAGGCTAAGGGAGAAGCTTGAGCAGACAGGCCCAAACTTGTTGAAATTCACATGCTCATTTCTGCCTCTGACACTAGGAGAGTTGAGTAATTGCTGTTCTTCCTAATACTGCAGGCAGCAGCCAAATTCTCAACATTCTTTTACCTTTGCTGCTGTTTTCACTTGCCAGGGAGTCTCCTTAAGGAGCAGACTGAATTTAAAGAAACATAACAGTCACAGCACATGGAAGGAGAGGCACTGGCAGAATGTGGCATCTGGGCGCCTCGTTGGGAGGATGAAATGATTAGTCTCTACAGAGGGACATGCTGCCCTCCACACCAGTTCCCTTACCCTCCGTGTGTGGCCGAGCCACGGGACCAGGAAGCTGTTTTGCGTGCATTTGAGACAGCAGATCTTCACTAAATATGTATCAAGTACAGGCCAACTGTGAAGCTTGGAAAGTTGTCTCTGGGGGTCGAGAAACTTCACCCTTCCTTTTGCATGTTGTCCAATGGCAGGGCATTGAGTGAAGTTAGGTGGTGTAGACCTCTGGCTCTGAAATTTGATGTAATAAGTGTGATTCTAAAGAATGTGGCACTCAGCACAGGCCACAGTGTACACCAGCAATCAAATTGCTTTGCCTTGTGGATATTACATTTTTGCCAAGAGCAGCCTTCCAAAATGAGGTGCTAGTTAATTCCAGTTGGGCATTTATTCGCTAAACAGTCTGCTGAATTCTAAATACTCCATTTGGGAGTATGCTGCATGAGAAAACTCAGCGGCTAATTATTATGGAGATCTCTTCCATGATTCTCACTTTCAATTCAATTACCTAAGCTGCCAATCCCTCGCAATATGAACTTCTCTAACTTTTTAGTTTTCTGTAATATTCTCCTTTGTGCTCCCAAAGATTTTTATTGTTTTTGCTCCAATCTGTAAAACCACTGTAAGTTTACTAATAACTGGGTAGACAGTTTCATCTTGTTTCACAGAAAACCCTTCTAGTGGAGTGCTGTGGCTTGATCTGTCTTTCTTTTCTTTTTTAACGATAATATCAGAAGTTAAATCCTGTTCCGGATCTTATCCTCTCTCTTCCAGGGTAGATTTCTGGATAGCTCACGGTGGTGGCGACTGAACCAGCCCTTGAAGAGTGGGTTTTCATTTACTAACCGGAGCTTTTGCCTAAATAGGTTTGCTTTACTCTCCTTTGGTATATCAATAGGTCTTTCTTTGGTCCTCTTCCTGCTTGGTTGATGCATAGTAGCTGAAGAACTTTTAAACTGTGGGAGTAGTAATGATACCCTGAATGCCTAGGGCCGAACCTTTCTCTGTTGGAAGCTGCTAGAGGGTTCAGGGATGTTCGCTGCTGTCAGAATCTGTGCTACGAGGTCCATTTGGTACCGCCCATGCCTATGCCTTTGGCTGTGGTTTGGCCCACCTTCCTGGTGAATGCCTGCCACGACCCAGTGTGGGCTGGCTCTCCAGTGCCCTGAAAACCATTGGAAAGGCTTGTTTTCCCGTAGTCTTTCCGTTTGCCTTCACATTCTTCCCAGCACGGTTGCACACAGCTCTCCAACTATCAGGAAACCAAATTTTAAGAGACGTTGGTGCCAAGCATCAAATCCTTGTGAGGACTCTTTACAATAATGGTGTCTGCCCTAACAGGCTGGCAGAAGAGGAGTTTTGTAGAAATGTTTTGGGGTGGGGGTGGAGGGGGCAGCATTTGCCAGCACATGAAATTTATTTGACACGGCATGGGGGGCGGGGATATGATACTATGGATCAGAAAGTGATAATACTTCATAAAACAAGGGTCTGGGCAAGGTTGTGGTAGATTTGCTGGCCTGCAGAGATGAGCCCAGGAGGGTCCAATATATCTGTACCATCAGCAGGCCGGCCCCTAGTGCAGTTGCAGATGTGACTTTAAGAGACAGGAAGCTATGATAATTCCTCCTTTCAAGATATAGTTCACTTTGTGCCTTTGGACGTAGAGTGTGTGCGTGTGTGTACGTGCATGTGTTCAGTTGCTGAGGGCTCAACACAGAATACTTTGCATTGTTTTATGGATGTGCTGAAAACAACTTGCCTGCTTGAAGCAAATTCTGTGTAGATCCCTCTGAAAATGACTTCTTGATAACTAAAGATTGTGCATTGTTTTATCTCATTGGAAAAAAAACAATTCTAATTATAGTGCTTTGGATTTTAAACTGCCTAGTTAATTGGGATATCTGTATGTCGGCAAATGGAGTTTAGGAAAATTACTGACTTATTTTTTGGTGATTGGGACAAAAGTTTTATTATCTTGAAGGCATTGTGGGATGATTTCATAGTAGGTTATCACTAAACATAATTTCTGGCCTTGTGTAGAAATTTTAGATGTGATAGCAGAAATTTGGGGTAAGAAATGGAATACCTCTCTAGGGAAATAAGCCAAATAAAAGAAGCCAGAGGTGTTTTTTGTTTGTTGGTTTGTTTGTTTGTTTGGAAGGAGATTAAATTATTTTCAAAGACTATTTTGGGAAAAGGTGAGCTCTCAGAACCACGTTTATTAACTATCAATTCAGGAAATTGTAGTCGATGGTTTGGAGACAGAAAGGAAAAAGACTGCCAATAGAGTTCTGGAAAACTGGAGGGAGATAAAGTATTTACATACTTTAATAACATAAAACATGTCCAAAAGAAATACATAATTACATCTATGGTTGGCACTGAAAATAGTCCATGTATTATATTTTTTAAACTGTGTGTGAATATGTAAGCATATGCCCCTGAGTCAGAATGCTTGGGCAATACTATTTCTTGAGAGAATGGAAAAGTAGAAGGTATTAGATACTACAATGAGGGAGAAAACATAGGGGATGACTACTACCGTGTTTCCCCGAAAATAAGACCCAGCTGGACCATCAGCTCTAATGCATCATTTGGAGCAAAAATTAATATAAGACCCGGTCTTATTTTAAAATAATGTAAGACCGGGACTTTATAATATGATATGATATATAATAATATATAATGTAATACCAGGTCTTACATTAATTTTTGCTTCAAAAGACACATTAGAGCTGATGGTCCGGCTAGGTCTTATTTTCGGGGAAACACAGTAGTAAGGAAGGAACAGTGAACTTTTTTTTCTTTAGAAGGGATGTATTTCATATGCATAATGATTCCAACTTTACTTTAAAAAAATACTCTTAGTGTAATAAACATTTTATTTCCCTTGAGTGCCTCAGTAATTTGCATATTACTAAAAGCCCCCAGGTGAGGGGAAATTAGACTCCTAAATTCAGTACCTGCTTATTCTCCTCGAGGTTTAGGTTTTCCAACTTTATTCCAAGTTTGTCTTAGAGACTCGTTCAGAACTCAGAAAATTAGGAGGTGTTTTCGACACATGCTTCCTAGTATCTATTGCAACCAAAGGTGTGGGGACAAAGCCAGCAACTGGAAAATGGGTGTGGTGTCGGCTTTCAGAGTCCCAAAGTTATCTTAACATCCTTCAAAATGTGTTCTCATCCTTCAAACCTTACCGTTTTATGCAGCTTCCTTTGTAAAGCCTTCCTGCCCTGCCCAGGAAAAAATAATGCCACCCCCTACCCCGCTGTGCCCACAAATAGCACTTTCTCCTTCCCTTGTTATAGCACTTTTCACACTGTGTTAGAGTTCACATTTCTGTCTCCTGCCTCATTGTGATCCACTTGAGTGCCAGGATTGTGTGTTATTCTAGCGCTTGGCACACAGGAAGAACTCAATGAGCATTTGTTGACTAAATCTAGACTCAAGGTTATCCAAGATACTATACAAAAACGTTTCCATCTGAACTGTTTGGTTTGCATTGGGGAAACCAAAACAAATGACAATACCTGTTGAGAGAATCCCAGTGACAAGTCATATCATTGAAGAAGGAAGCTCAAAACTAGTTAACCAGATCCCATGTTCTCTCTCTCTCCCCCTACCCTGAATAATTCTTAGAATTTATTTTTTTTCAATTTTGCTATGATGGGTTAGCTTCAGCTATATTTATTTTGGCAACTATTTAAAGGGATTTTTTATTTGTGAGGACTTTTCTCCTTTGCCGGTTTGTCATAAAGGTGTCATCTTTCATTCACCAACCCTTCATCAGCGTGTAAGAATTTTCCTCGTGGGTGGCTGCTTATAACCTTCTTACCACCCTGGATCTAGTTCACTGAGCAGTTGAGACACTATGGTGATCAGCTGCTTGTAAACAAGTGATAAACAATTATAAATCGCAGACGCACTTCAGATGATGATACGAATAGTTGGTTATAATAAAACAGACTTCTGTAGTCTTAGGAAATCCAGAGTTGGGTCTTCAACATGTATGTAGACTAGTCAGGAAGGAGTTTAATTTAACAAACATGTTGCATTTTCAGTCTGTGAGTGCTATGGCAGTGAAGGATACCACCTATTTATTGCTCCAGGTGATCTCCAAACGTCCTCAGGAATTCTGTGGGGAAGGAAATCCTAAGCCCTCAAAGTAAGGGTGGAAGTGTGTAACTGAATAATAAAAGTGCCTCACAATGGTTTGAACAGGAAGTCTGTAGGAATGCAATATAAAGAATTTAAAAAAGCAAAAAATCCCATTTGGATGTGCTCCAAACCCTGTGACTTAAGGGACTGAGGAATTCTTGATGACTAGTAGGTGGAGTCCCAACTTGTTATTGAACTAACGGTGTGGAGTTGTTTTTCCTTCAGCACCAGTCATGAACTCTTTGTTTGTTTGTTTACTTTTCTAAAGGTCTTAAGGTGGTTTACAAATTAAGACAGTAAGACATTAGACCTTTGAGGATACAACAACAAATTACATCCTTTGGGTGATACATTTGGCACTAAGCTTTCCAACTACTAAAGAAGAGAGGTCTGGCCAAGATAAAACACACAGGGTCATACACACGATTATCCAAGTGTGAGCTCAGGCATTTACACCCTCTTACCACGCTAGTGAATGTACCCAGAGAGCCCCATTTTCTTAGGGCAGGCTTAATTGTGATGTCTCTCTGCTGCAGCAACTTCATCTTTTCCATGTCGAAGATGCTCACTTGATAATTATTTATAATGCTCTTGTTGTGGTTGGTGGCTTTGCAGGAACCTACTCTATGGCCTTTCATTAATTGCCACTGTTATAGAAGTTGTGGGAAGGCAGCAGAGGAAAAGCTGGAAATGATGTCCAAGTAAACTTACAGCTGTGGCGTTTATAATGTGAAGCTGTAGTCTCCATAATGCAATGGAAAGTGAAGATTCTAAGCAAGGTCATTTTTGGAGGGTCCACTGTTGATTTTCCTATAACTCTTCAAAAATATTTTTTAAAACTTTTATGTGGCTTCATTACTGCCATGTTTCCCCGAAAAGAAGACCAGGTCTTATATTATTTTTTGCTCCAAAAGATGCATTAGGGCTTCCGTTCAGGGGATGTCATCCTTAACAATCATGCTAGGGCTTATTTTCCGGTTAGGTCTTATTTTGCGGGGGAAACACGGTACTGAAAATTTAAAAGTCAGCTCCCAGACCTGGGGCCAATTATGTTCTCCTTGAAGTGTTGCCCTCTCTAAGATTCCGTCAGCTGAGGGAGCATTTAACTTGATGGTGGCTACTGCCCAAATCAGAGATGTGTGTATCTCAGAACCTGTGATGCCTCAGTTGACTTTGAGATAGCAGGTGAAGGACCCAGAGCTGTTCTTGCTGCTGGAAAAGCACATTTACCCTCCGTCTCTAAAATGAATGAATGGAGGCAGAGGACGAGGAAACACACTTGGAGGAGGGAGTGCCCCTCAGGTTGTAAGCCAAGGTAAACAGTCCTTGTAACTGAGAAGTAGACTTCCTGGCAGGAGAGAACCGGAGGAGTGGGTGTGAAGTGCAGCCACCAAGTACCATTTTCAGCTATAGAGATAGATCGGTGAATTGCCCTGAGTCTCAAAAATAACCTCCCAGAGCTATTTGGGGGAAATGGGTTTCTCAAACTGGCCATTGACTGGCCTGTCGTGCCTACAGCTGGACCCAGAGACATTGCTTGGGGAGAAAAGGTCACATTTGTGCTAGAGAAGCAAGCAGATGGGCTCTCTGAGGGGTAGAAATGAAGTCGTCCGTGACCTAGGGAAAGCCTTGCAGGGGAGCCAGTGGACTGGCAGAATGCAGTGGGAAGGCGTCCCTGAGTCTGTGTGTGATTTAGAGTTAATGGAAACATAGATGTTTTCTTTCTGTCTTTCATTACAGTGGAAACTGTGTCATTACAGTGGACAGCTGTGCACATTTTGCAAATCATGTGATGTGTGCATATGCACACATCCGTATAAGCAACATGCACACACATAAAAAGAATTCCCCATAGGGTCCCTGTTCATAGTCTCTTTATGTCCATTCTTCTGCAATGATAACATTTTATTTTAATTGGAGCTGTTAGGTTCTGTTAATTCCAACAGAAAAAAATTCTGTCTCTGACCATTATTAATTCATTTATATAAATAAATACGTGTAGACTGTCTCCTAAACGGCTTGTATAAAGCTGTGGGCATCTCGCCCCTGTGTCTTCCCTTCTGCAATTAATAAAGTATTTCCTCGGGTTTAGAGTTGCTGATTCCCTGCCCATGCCTTGTGTTGAGAAATGTAGACCATCAGAAAGGACTGATACAGAAATTTCTTAGAACATTTCATACTCAAAGATTCTTTTTTACCTTTGGATTTCTTTTTTTAAAAAATTAGTTTCAGGTGTACAAAACAACATAATGATTCACACTCAAAGATTCTTGAAGTTTGGTTGTATCTGGGAAAGGTCCCTGCCACGTAAAGAGATCCAAGTCCCTTTAATGGTCACTCCAAAAAGGGTTATCTAAATTCCCTCTCTGTAGTTTTATTTCTTGAACATCTTATTTCCCATAACTAGCCGTGTATACTGGTGCCAAATATTAGGTCCACTGCCTTCCTTTTAAGAAAACTATTATAAAGGCAACATAACTTTACCACAAAGAGAGTTTGGAAAATATAGAGAAGAGAAACAGTTATCCAAAATGCTCTTGTTCCAAATACAAGAACTAGTTTTGTATTTTTGTATGTATATAGTCTGTCTAGTCGTTCTCTGTAGACATGGTTTACACATCTTGCATCTTGCTTCTTTCCACTTAAAATTATATTAAATGCATTTTCCTCTGTTGCTATGTAGCCTTCATTGTTATAATTTAAGCTGATTAATGGAGCTATACTGACTGCAGATTTTGACTTTATTTCCTTTCCTCTTTTCATTTCAGGACTATATAAAAAGCAAGAAGGGGGGGGAAATGGTCATTCCAGGTGAACTTAAGAGAACATTCTATGTAGCTTGCTTTGTTTTCTTGAGTGCCTAGGCTCTCCAAGCAGGTGACCAGGATTGGCTCCTCCCCACTTACTAAGGATCTAACTGGACACTCTACCTGTACACCTGGTCCTTTGTGTGTAGGCCTGCGGCATGAGGACTGTGGCCCTTAATTGTTTTGTCTTATATCCTTGCTACCGCCAGGACTGTGTTGGCTCTATGGACATTGGAGCTTTTTTAAAGCTTTTCCTCTATTAAGTAACAATTTGTAGGCTTTGTGCAAATAGCCAGCCCACTGGGTAGGGACGTTTTAATTCTGTTGCCTTTTTTTTTTTTTTTTTTGGAGTGCATTATTGGATTGCAAATACTTATTTATTATGAAAAATGGATACAATTAACTGGGTCCTAAATAGGGGCTAGCCATTAACTTCAAGATTAATTTGCAATCTTTGTGCTTTGCATGCATGTGACATGTGCTCTTGTTACCAAGGATTTTATCAGAGGATTTAAAATAGTTTTCCACTTCTACCATTCTATAAATGAAAACCAGAGGCCTAGATGTTATCCAGCAGCACATATATAAAATTTGGAAAAACTTGGCTCATTTTTGGGATTAAGTTTGTTGAACTTCTGTGAGGAAAACAGACTTTTCCCCCATGTATTATTGTTGGCTGATATCATACTAATAAATAGCTTTTACAACTCAGATACTGGCTTCACATTCAGAAAGTATAGATCGCTTCTGTTGTAATATTTCATATTTATTTCTGTAATCTTTATTTAAACATACAATTCACACTAAACCAATTGCATAAACAGTATGCAAAATCAAATCACCAGACTTCAGATATATTTTAAATAAATTTTAAATGCTTTTTGGTTTATCAAAAACAAAATTTTGATTACCTCTTTAATATTAATTTGTTTCTGAATTATAAATCTTTGAAAATTTATAAATCATGAGTGATATATACCAATCAAAATATTCAATCCAGAAAACACTTTACTTTTACCTGGCAGCTGGTAGTTGGAGAGAGTGCTTTAAGCCATAGCATATAGCAAAGGGATTATGTGTGCACAACTGGAATTTAAGAGATACTTTTTGGATCAGCATACTGATTTAAAATAAAGAAGCATACTTTGTACTGAAAATTTTGAAGTTAAAATCACATGAAATTTAGTAGTTTAACCACGGATGTTTGTGGAATTTTAGTTATATCATCGGACAATAATATTAACTAAGGTCAATAAGTGTATACAATTTTTTAAGTAATTAGAGCACAAAGTTTGATTATAATTTATATTTAATAATAATAAGCAAATATTTGACACCCACCACTGCCACCAAAATGCGTATGCTGAAGTTGTGTCTCTGGGATGAATAAAAAGGCGTGGGAAAGCTGACCCCTCTTGACAGAAAGGTTTGTAGAGTGGGAGGGAGCCTGGGACTGTTCTAAACTTTGCCCCAAGGTGTGGCTTGTAGCTCTTGTAAGCAGTTCAAGAGACTTAGAGGTGGGAAATCAATACATTGTCTCCAATACTACACAGTTCATTGTTAATCTCTTGATCTTTATTATCAACCAAAATGCTGCTTGTGTTTTCATTTCAAAAGCTTCTTAACAATGTGCTTACTAGATGTTTCAGTCAATGGACAGTGAAGTTGATATGTATGTTCCTTGTCATGTGGTAGAGTGAAGCCTCAGGGTTCCGGAGAATGTTCCCGCAGAAGGTGAGGGCTGGTCCAGTGTCCCTGGGCTGCATTTCCTTGCTTACAGAGCCCTGGAGCTTGGCCAACTCCGATGAGAGGGAAGGGGGAAATGTTCGGGTTTGAGAGCCCTGAGTTTATTTCTGGCTGTTGAGATGTGAGACTGTGGGAGAAGGCATAAATAGAGTTTGAGGGAGGTCGCAGACTCAGAGGTTCTCACTGGGTAAACGCTGGATGGGTTTGTTTATGGATGGGTTTGTTTATAGCAGCTTCACACTTCCACCTCACCCAATCGAGGCTTCCAAGGGGCACCTCTGAGTGCCTGGATCTCGTTTGATGGCTGTCTGAAGTCTCCCCCAGTGCACCGACCATGGCCACTTTGGTCCCTTTCTTTCTGAATTTGTAGTCAAATAACTAACTTTCTCATCTGTCAGGACAGTTGATATTTAAAAAGAAAAAAGAAAAAAAAGAAAGAACAGCGAGCATCTTGGGAAAGAAAAAGACAGTTATGTAAATACTAGAACATATAGCACTTGGGGCAGGAGCAGTGGACTGTGGGGGTTTGTGGCTGTGTGGGTACCTCCCCATCTCCCGTGTACTAAGAGAGCAAGGGCAGCTGCTCCCTAACCACCCAGACCCCTCAAGTCTTTTGTCTTTCTATGGGTTGCTCACCGACTTCTCCTGGGCAGGTTCCAAATCCTTTTGCCTGAATCCACCACCCCTGTGGGTTCAGGAGGGCCCCTTTCCCGCCGCTGCCCTGGTCAACCCCAGCCCTGCACACAGGTGCTCTCTGCTCTTAGCCAATCGGGGACACTGCCCAGCCAGCCCAAGCCCAGCCCGCCTCATGCCTTCACTGGTGGTGGCGTTGGCCTCGCTCCCTGTGCTGGCTCTGCCTCCTCGCCCCGCTGCTTGTTCACCAGACCATGAAATCACTCTAGCCTTGGGACATCTCATCCGCCTGTATGGCTAGCACATGTTGCTTCCGTTTGCCAGGGAGCTTTAGTGATGCAGCCTCAAGAAAAGCTTCCCAGAGGATGTGACTTCCTCAGGAGGAATGTAGATGATAAATTCCTTAAGGAGAAATGAAATTTTATTTATGGGAGGCAGTATTGTGTACGAGTGAGAGTTCCGGTTCACAGTCCAGCCTAGTAACTTGCCTGGTGCATTATCCTGGCCAAGCTACTTGACCTCTGTGTGCAGTTGCCATCTGTGAAAATGGGAATAATAATAGTATCTACCTCGTTAGGGTTGTTATAAGGAGTAACTAAGTTGACTCATTCATGTAAAGCACTTGAACAGTGGCTTGTAAATACTATATAAGCACATGGTAAATGTTCATTGTTACTGTATCTTTGTACCTCAGCGTCAAACACTGTGGTTCATACATAATAGGTGCGCACTAAATGTTTCGTTGAATACGTGTAATATTCAAAAGGTGGAAAAATGATTTCCTCATCTCTTACCACAAAGGTAATATTTGGTTGCAGTAAAGCGTTATAGGCACGAAGACATTTATCCCCAGGTTGGGGCAAGATAGTAGGAGGTCCCAAATTCAATATCAATAACTGTGTGCCTGTGATTTCTTCACTTACTAACCAGTGTGTCAGAAGTTTGATTAATGTTCACTGGCTCCCAAGGTAATTTTGAAAGGGCAAAACGGCTTAGTCAGGTGATTTGTTTCCAGTAAGCATTGTTATTGGAACATTTCAACCTCCAGCGTATTTGATGGCTCTCTTCACCAGGCTCTGCCCTTTCTGGATGGGCTCACTCTGCGTCCTCACTTATGTTTGCTGCCAAGGTGGGAGACGGGTAGAACGGCGGCGCTCTTTAGTTGAGTAGACTCCAGCTTCTTTATAGGCCACTCAGTGCCAAGCATGGGGGCCATGTAAGAAGTTGCTCAGTAAATATTGCTCTAAGACTTCGAGCAATATAAGGGGTGTCCAAACTGCGGCCCGCGGGCCAACTGCGGCCCACGATCCATTTTTTATTGGCCCGCAGCAAATTCCAAAAATATATTTAGTTTACTTAAATAAACCAGGTGAGGCAATATGTACTTCACCTCGAGTGAGTGGCCCGGCTGTTTGTGTATTTTACCGCATATGGCCCTTGGTGAGAAACATTGAAAAAAGTTGGAACACCCCTGCTCTAAGTTAATGAGTCAATCATGGGACATTTGTCTTGACATTATATCACACTGATGGCTGGAAGGTGCTTATGAGGAGGTTTTCATGATTTTCCCCCACCCCCCACGCAGATGCCACCTGATAAGATCATTGCTCTTTTGCTGTGGGTATTGAATGTGAGGGCTGCTCTCAGAGTTACTGCTCACCTACTATAAGGAGGAACAAATGGTCCCCAAGTGGTCTGGATGAGCTATGGGGATGGGGTGCTGTCAGCTCATCTTTGAGGAGGCATCTGGGTCATACTCTGGATGAAGATCACGGCTCTCACCGGAGGTAAGCCCTTGTTTTTTAACTTAAGAAAGTTTAAAAAGTTTATGCTGGTAATATTTTGTTGTGGCAAGGACTGAAGAACACATAGCCTTCTGTTTGCTTGATAGGGACTGTGATCCTAAGGACAAGTTTTTGACCCAGTTCGTAGAGATTACAATTGGGAAAAGAAAGTTTTACAGAAGTGATAAGAACATACACCTGAAGTCCTTTGTAAGTGCTGCTTTTCAATCTAAAAATATTCACTGATTCGAAAAATGATTTATGTAACAAGGTTGCAATCATAGTAAGAATCCTTTTTCTATATGGAGAAATTGGAAGAGCTTTAAACACGCACACACACATACTCAAACACAACAATTTACCCAGCTTTTTAAAATTCCATTTCTGTTGTCTGTTGTCATTTTAATAATATTTTCTCTTTTTTTTTTAGGTCTCAATGTATTCCAGAATTCATTTCAACCATTAAATTCTACCCTGGTGCCCAACTTGAAAAAAATCATAATAATAAATTGATTTCTGTACAAATGCATGCAGTATGGTTCTTGTGCAGCGAGAGTCACAGGTGGTTTGAAGGACTCGTCGTTTTCTATAAAGAACAGAGGAGTATACAGTTGCCATCTGTCTTCCTCAAGTATCTCTCACCCAAATTGAAGCGGTCCATTGAAAACCTGATCTTCATCAAAGGGAAAGCTGTCGTCGGGCACACTTTAGGGACCCTCTCACCACTTCTGCTGTAGTTCCCAGCTCTGCTCGTGGGCAGGAGGCAGGGCTGAGCACGGAGCAGACTGACGGCCCCGGGCACAGCCGTCCGTGGTGCAGATGTGCAGATTCTGCTCAACAGAACGCCGACCTATTAGGAAAGGTAGCAGGTACTTGGGGGGGAAAAAGTCCAAATCCTAGTTAGTTCCACATGATTGACCCCACAGAAACCGTGTTCTCCCACAAGTGTTTGTGTCTTAGTAAATAAACGGAGTGTTCTATGTTGATTCCTGGCTTAATAAGAAGGGGGTGAAAATTGATCAGAGATTCTGGGGTTCTTGGTGTGTGTTTTTTTCCCTAAGTGAAAGCAATTACTTCGACTACGATGACTCTCTATCAGGATACCTTTTCGTAGTATCAGTTTTGTTTTACCCACAGACCGTCTTTGCTGTCAGACTTTACTCACGGGGATTTATTAACAGCAATGGTTGGCTTTGAAAAAGGAAAAAGATAGGCATTTAGTGGAGCTACAGTTGGTGGGCTTTGAACGCTCGGTATTTTCTCTGTGGAATATCTTATTGGGGCAGAACCTGCCTAACATGCTTTTTATGACTTCGTATGATATATGAATGGCAGTCCTAAGTGGGTTTCTCATCATTTATTTCCCCTCTTTGTCTCCCCAGCACCATGTTTCTTTTCCTTCCCTTCCAGATTCTGTTCCCATTAATCAGGGACCTGATGAGCGGGCTGACCCCTGTCCCCGTTGAGTTGAATGCCTGTCCAGCCATGTTACCCCATGCTCCCATCCCCCAGGAAAGGACAGTCACCTTGACTACGTTGGGAAGGAGCAGGATGTGCCAAGCCCAGACTGAAGTCTGCTTATTCACCTGTTCACATAGTGACTAGTTTGGGCTCCAAACTCCGCATCCCTCCCTAGTTTCTGGCTCCAGTGGAGTGAAACTTCTGTGTTTGAGGGATTTGCCGCCGGGGGCAATGTCATGATTCTCCCAGCACTTCCCTTGGGTCCAGGTGGGGCCTGAGTTGTCAAGTCCCATCATGCTGTGGCCCTTAGATCCAGAGGGTAACCTTGATGGAATGCACTTCCTGGAGCCTGATTTTGTGAGCCTCGGGGCCTTGCAAGCAGGGAGAGTTGGGAGGCCCATGAGAAGCCAGGGCTTCAGGGTTTGAGCCCAGACTCTAGAGTTAAAACCCAAAGGACATAGAGATCACAAGACAGACACCAAGATAGTCTGGGAGACACTGAGTTAGAGGCAGAGGAATCCAGTATTGCAAGAGGCTTTGGAAGGTTAGGGAAGTTTGGTTGCCTTCTGAGTGAAAGTGGCATTCTGTTTTGGCCAAAAATACATCAGACCTTGAAAATGCCTGAGTTCAGAGAACTGTTGCTGCACCAGAAATCAGAGAATTATGGAGTTGAAAAGGCCCTCAGAGAAGTGTCTCTAGGCCAGACCCCTAGTTTTACAGGTAAAGGAACTGAGGCCTGTTACAGTTTGTTGTGTTCTCTTAGGCTTTTTACAATTTCTCCTGTGCCTGCAGTGATGGCTTCTTGCTTTGAACCCAAAAAAAGTGAGGGGATTTCTCTTGCCCGCCCTAGAGGGAGCTCTTGGGACCCCTGCTGTCCTCCCCATCCTGTGACCTTGGTCCCAGAGTAGAGGGCACAGTGAGCCAAATGGACTTGTGCTGAACTTTCCCCTCCCTACCTCCCTACCTCCCTGCCTGCCTCCTTGCTCCACCTCACCCCCCATGAAGGAATCCAGAGCCCTCCCCCAGGGGGTGTTAAGCCACTGGAATGTGGCATTCTGACCCCTGGCAGTTGAGTGTCCTGGAAGGAGACCTGGCCTGGGAAACAGGAAGGACTCAAAGGAGGGGGGAAGAGTGCCCCATGGCCTCAGGGTGGGATGGAGGGAAAGGAAGTGCTGGGTAGTGTGACAGCCCCAAGTAGGCCCAGCTAACTTCCACAACATGGGCGAGCAGGCAGGCAGGGGCATTGGGGCAGCAAACAGAACAGGCAGTTTCTTGGATGGAGGCCTCTGGCAGAGCCAAGCCCCAGGGGGTGAGCTGCCAGAGCAGAGGAGGAAAAGGTTTGAGGGAAAGGAGGGAGGAGCATATCAGAATGCGGAGGAAACTGTTATAGGAGGTAATGAAGGTGAAGGTGGTAGATGGAAGAAGGAATGTCCAGCCACTGTGCAGGTGACCCATCTGTCACTTTAGAAACCAAATATGTTAGAAGGTAGGAAAGACAGTCCTAAGGAAACTTCCACCCCAGTGTGAGACCCCATTGCTTTTGAACATGCTCATCCTTGGTAAGACAAGAGTTGTGGTGAGACAGGGTTAGTTTAGTAAAAGGAGTGGCTGTACATTCAGGTGCGAGGCTGATTGACACTTGTCTGTCCTTTTTTGTTTCTGTCAGTGATGGACTCCCCTGGATCATACTCACGTTAGGTACCACCCTCAAAGAAATTTTCAAAAACTGTAAGGCTAAGCCTCAGGGGGGGATGATGTCCCCATCAGCTGCTTGCCCCTCTCCAGGAAAAGGGAACCGTGTGTTTTCACCTTTCTCCCAATTAAAGCCTGTTGTAGAACCAGGATGCAGAGCAAGGGCTTGGATCCGCCTCATGCTCTTGCCAAACTGCACATGGGGTTTGCCAGGAAGGCAAGCCAGCTTTTTGTGGGGGATGTTTAAAATTAAGTTCCATGCTCATGGGAAAGGAATCGAAACTATAGGTGGCAGGCAGAATGTTTCTGAAACACCTGTTGAAGAGAAATCCTAACTGCCGCCATACCTGTCATACCTGAGGGATTGGGTTTCTTTTGCTTTTAGAATCTCTCCATGCTGAGTCAGTTGACTCTTCCCGTGCCCAGGGTTGTCTTGAGGGATAATTAAATATCATGCCATATCCTCTCTGAAGTGAGGGTGCTAATCTCCTTTCCTCTTTTCTCATATGACATTGTACAAAGCCCTAGGAGTAGTGGCCTTGGTACTAAGCAGAAATGTCTTGATTATTAGACTCATTCATTGGACCTGCAAAGCTGGGTATATGGTACCCCTTCCTCTACCTAACTGATACCAGAAGCCACCAGGTGAGACCCAGTGGGATACTGCAGGCAGTGCAGCAGGTAAGCAGGCCAGTGTCTCACTACTCAAGGTGTATGTCTTATGGTCTGCCCTGAGAACCTACCAATCTTCTATAAATTTGGATGTTTAAAAGAACTGAAATGTTAAAACACATGTTAAGTGCTTACATGTAAGTTTAAAGCTACATATCTCTGTGTATTCCAATCCTTTAAAAAATTGGTGAACCTTATTGTTAGTTAAATAGGGTATGGATTTGATCAGAGCATCCGTTGGGAGTTGTCTACATTTGCGATTTCCTTTTATATCATAAAAAACCATTAGTTCTTGAAACATATATTGAACCTAATGAAAGAGACCATTTTTAACCTTTCAGGTAGGAGTTAAGGTAGCTGTAGTTCCACAAATTGTGAGTTTTATTATTCGAATAGTTTGCTGATGATTTCTTTTACACTGTAAAGATGAATTTTAAATAGAATAAAGAATCCCGATCTTAAAAAATCCACCTACCTAACTGCGTATGGGAACACATATTGCTGTAACGTGGAAAAGGACTAAGTGATCACATCGTTTTTATTTATGTTTCCTTTTGGACGCAAGTAGTTAATTCTCTACATGTGTATGTGTATGCATGCATGTAGCCTAACGTGACATGTAGAAATATATCAACTTTCTTATTTAACTTTGACACAGTAGTGTTTTAAAATACCCAAATGTCCCTGTTTCCTGAGTGCCTGGAAGCACGTGTTACTCTACAGTTTATTTTTCTGCATCTCAAATATTCCAGAAAGATATTAAATATAAATGCATAAGTATTGAAGCACGTAAGCAAACCTGAATCTTAGATACCCATAGAATGTCTTTAAAGATGCTGCTTCCCCCCCCCCCCCACGATGTTATTAATAGAGAATGTCACCTCATAGAGTGGTCGCTTCTTCAGTTTGCCATTCATGTTTTCCATTCAGCTAGTGGCGATGGGGGCCCGCCATGTGCCATAACCTCGGCTCATCCTGCAGTGGCTCTAGAAAGGAAGAAGGCACAGTTTCTGCCCCCAAGACGCTCAGAATTCTCCTGCAAACAAACAACGCAGTGCTTTGGGATAAGGGAAGTGTTGTGGGTGGCAGAAAATCAAGTAAACATCTTTGAGAAGACATTTAAGCTGGGCACAGTACAGTGGTAGCAGATTTCCAGTAAACAGGGAAGAAAGAGCCGTCCTCCCAAGAGGAAAAGGAATTGGCAAAGGCCTATCGAAGTGAAAATGCAGCATGTCGTCAGGGACTTGCTGGAGTCAGTCAGTGTTTACGGAGGACCTACTGTGTGTGAGGCCCTGTTCCGTGTGCAGAAGAATGTAGCATGAACAACACAGACGAAAATCCCTATCAACCTGGAGGGACAGCGGTGTTTGGCTTGCAGTTTAAATACAGTGGTCCCAGGAAGTCTTGCTGAGTTGAGTTTGATCAGACATCTAAAGGAGTACGGGAGTGAACCGTGCCCATACCTGGCAGAGGGCGTTCCAGGTGGAGGGGACAGTGCGACCACCGCCCCGAGGCTTCATGGCCTGGAAGGGAAGAGGCGCTGGCTGTGCAGTGGGACATACCTGCAAAGTGATCTGGGGCTGCCTCATTTATCAGAGTGGAGGGTCGGACTTGATCCTATAGGCAGGCAGGATCCATTAAGAATGTTCAGAGGGAACGGCCGTTGTCAGTGTTGTCATCACTGAGACACCCACACCGAGTCCCCAGTGACTCAGGCCTGTGTGTCTGTTGGGCATAGAGGTTCCATTACTACACAGAGGAAACTCCAGTTTTGTGAGAGGTGGGCACATGTATTTTTCCAACATGTTCTTAAGATTTCTTAATCTTTCTATGATCTTGTTATATTTACTTGTGTGGTCTATTTCAAAGAAATCTTATGGATTAAATCATTGCTGTGTAAATGAGTCCTCCCAAGATATTAATATTCATTTCTTGACATACGCTGAGGCAAGAGTCCTGCTTTTCATTGTCCCCTGATGTATATTTACTTCTAGGTGGAGAGTTCTAAGATGAATTTCGAGGACTCGATGCCTTTAAAATGAATGTATAACAAGCCCTGTGTGGCATGCGGTTTCTTAATAGACCACGGTTGTCTCTCTAATTTTCATTTCTAATTTATAGCACTACTTCCCACATAAATGTATAGTAGCAATGAGAATTTTAATGATGCTTTAGGAAAAAAAATATCTGGATGTATACATCAAACTTGCACTTACGATGAAATTGTAAACTGTGGGAATGGTAAACTGCGCACATCAAAAAGTATTCTTTGAATATTGCTGGCAAATTGTGCTTTATTGCCGGGACCGGACAGCAGGAGATTGGTGGCGTGTGTAGGAATAAATAAGGTCCAAGAGAGATACACATACTTCACAGAAGAATTTAAAGGCTTGGGTTTTTAGGCATGATGTTTAGGGATGATATTGCTTTACAGAACAGTACTGGAGTTAGTGGTAAGGATAAGCCAGGAATATAATTGTTGGAATTTAAACTTGAGCACTCTTTGGCTTCTTATCGTCTTCCACTTGGTTTACTTTGAAGAATTCAGATAAATTATTAAGGTACAGTTCATAGCAGTGGTCAAGTTGATTTGTGAAAACATTCCTTACAAAACAACTGCTAACTGATTTCACAAAATTATCATCCTGAAAAAGATTCCATAGTGCTACTTACAGAGAGTTACGCCTTCTAAAAAATCATTATTTGCACCTCAGGAGTATTGAGATGAAGGCATTGTTGCCTTAACAAAGAACCTTTGTTTCCTGGATGGTAGTATACTTGAGATTATATTTCAATGGTTGGATTTTTCTGTTCTGATGTTTCCCAATGTGCCCTTGCAACTACGTTTGTCTTCGCTCAGGTGTCATCGAGAGGCCTCTACCTGCCCCTGTGGTAATGACCACTGGTAGTGGGTCTCCAGGCCATATTCACTTGAGATGGGCTTCACCACAGTGAGATGGGAAAAATAGCAGTGTTCCTTCCTTTTCCCTATGCTCAAGTCCTTTGGACTCACTCGAACTTGAAATTTTGCCCAACCCTTTGACTACCTCGCTTCCCTGTTTGTTCAGTTCCTCCTGCTGCCTGTTTGATGAGAGCCTCTGTGGAATTCAGAGCTAGGTTGCTTCGCTGCTCTCCTCAGCCAAATGTGTTAATCTGTGGAAAGCACCTAGTATAATTTCTGGCACATAACAATGTGGCTCATTAAATGTGAGTTACCAGAAGATTCGTCTTGGGGGGTGAAATGTGCTTCATTATCTGTGTTAACTGTTCAGTTATTATAATGAAAAATTTATATCCTTCGAAGTGTTTATTTTCAGAACACCGTGTTCATTTTATTGTTCTTGTTTGAAATTCGGGTCACATTCTTTTCACTGTAGTGGTTCATACTTTGTGATGAGTACAACCTAGAAAAAAACGATTCTCACATCTAGTCTTCTGTTTTGCTCCTGGGCATTTAACTAGCAGATTTCAGGTTAGAGCATACTTTAGTATTTATAAAATGGCACTGAGCATTCGTTATATTTACAAGTATCTTTATGGCAAGAAGCGTTACTTTGTGTCACATTATCTACTTATGCTCATGATGGACGAAGGTGTCAGAAAAGGATAGAATAGAGTTTATTATTTAAGTTATTTATTTATCTAACATGGTTGAGGAATATGATATTTACTTATCTGACGTGTCATAAATATTTATTGATATGTGGAAGTGTTGGTTAACACAATGTGGAGGTTGAAAGAAAACGGGAGTTAGTGTTAATTTTCACAAGTAGGAAGACTGAGATCCAAAGATTTTTCTGTTATTTCTGAATAATTGACTTTATTCCTCTTCCGCCAAACTCACTTTCCAGAAAAAAATTGGCACTTAACAATTGTGATTGCTTTGTATAAATTCAAGTCCTCTGTCCTCCAACCCCATGTTCCTGTTCATTCCTTCTGCAGGCATTTATTTTGCTAAGCTACTATTTGCTAAGCCCAGTGACACAGAGAAGAGTCAAACTAGATCTCTGGCCTTGAAGGACCTACTTTGTGGTGGTGGAGATTAGATGAGTCATTTCATTATACTGCCAGAAGTGAACTAATTTTAATAGATATACAATAGAAGTCCTACAGAGGAGATAATACTTAATTCAGTCCCTGTAGAGTGGATGAAACCTGGACAAAGAGTATTAAAGACTGAATAGGAATTTTCAAAGCAGGTAAAGAGACGACGCTTTCTAGGCAGAAAGAACAGCTTGTGCAGAGAGCCCCAGAGTCATGAAACAGCTTTTAGGGTGCATAGTCATTAAGTATGACTGGAATAAAGGGAAGGACTGGAAGAGATGAGGTTGAAGAAGTGGATTGGGATCAAATCTAAACAGGCTTTGTTTTCCATGTCAAACACTTGAATGGCCAGATGTTGGACTTTATTTTATAGACTGTTGCTTCCCAGCTCCATATCCTTAAGAAGTTTGACAGGGCTCTTCTTCCCTGGGTGTTATTTACACTAAGCACCTCGATAGGAGAATAAAACACTATGATTGAGGTGTAATCACCTGGCTGAATTCAAGGATGGCTTTTAGACTATCTAGGTGAAGAGAGGAAATGTGTAACAATTGGACACTTCTCCAAGATAATTTTTCCCTCAGCTAAGATAATTTTTAAGCAGCAGTACATTCGATAACTGAAAAACAATAATCTTGGAAGCTGGTTAAACATGGGGAGTTACATGTTTTAATGCATATTCAAGCTCAGGGAAGACTGTTGCTCAATAGTGACATGTGCCTGAATAGAAGGCCAGTTCAGCACTGCACAAACATGGGCCAGGGGAGGAGTCCTGAGATTTTCCTTTAAAAATGCTGGATCTACTCTCAAAGCAGAGGAAATGTAACCATAGGGTACAGAGTAATTGTAGCTCGGGGAAAATGTACATGAGCAATCTAGCAGCTGTCAATCAAATATCATAAGCATGTGATTCTATCACACTGTGCCCAATAAATTGTTAGCATTTTGTACAATTTCAACAGATGCCAGAATTGAGGAAACAGGAAGATAAAGTCTAAAGGCACTTCATGGATTATCCATTCCTCCTCCGTTTTAGTTCCAATTTAGAAAAATTGGAACCTAGAGAGCCAAATGCCTTGTTCAAGGTCGCTCTGTGAACTAATGACAGAGCTTTGGTTGTGGTCTCCTGGGCCGGAGCCCTCCATCGCCTGCCTACTTCTCCTAATGTACTGGGTAGAATTGTGAAGTAGAAGAGTGAGTGGGGTTCTGTAGTCCCAGCCTCTCCTCATCTTCTTGTTGCATGAATCCATTGCTTTTAGAGACACTGCTTGTCTTCTCAAGCTCCTCTCTGTTCCCACTAGGTTCCTATCAAATAGGAAATTATCCTTCTCTTACTTAACCTTTTCCTCTGTTTCAGGATTCCTAGAAACATTTCATTCACATACTTGGTATGATTTTGATTCAAATGGGGGAAACTTGTAAACTCCTTTTTCCTAGCACCTTGAATCCTTAGCACCTTGCTCAGTTCTTGCTGTAATTGTGTGCATATTTCAGTATTTGCATTGTTTTAGATTCAGGGTTTGACCATTGTGGTGTATCATTGCATATGCCAAACATAGTTTCACTTTGTGGCACTGCCTGTGCAACAGATTTTGGTGATGTGAATCATTTCTGATAGCCATAATTCTGCCGTTCTTGCTTTGCGTGGATTATAGCACTGGGGAGAAAGGGAGAGGGAAGCGCCGGCTTTCAGAACATCCGCCTTAAGCTTAGAGTAGAGAGAATGAAAGTTCAGTGTATTTGATTCCTCCTTGAGCAGAACTGAACGCCTGACAACAGCCAGCCAGGAACTGGGGGAGGTACGAGCAACACTTTTACATTACACTGGAGTGTCTAGGCTGGCATGGAAGAGATGCCGCTATTAGCTATTTGCATTTTACTCTAGCCACATGGATATGTGAACAGCTGGAGAATTAATTTCATCTGTATTCCCAGAAGCCTCTCCTCTGCCAACAGAATTCCATTACTGTGAGCTTCTGAGTGTATACCATGAATTTGTTTCTTGCTTTTTAATATCTGCTATAGCATATTTCTGGTAAGTGGATTACCACATAAAAAGTGTCTTGGTTTGGTGTAAACTCTGTTAACCTAGGCAGTTACCAGGTAGGAAAGGTGAGACTCTGAGTATACAAATGCATTCTGCCTTCAGGAAGTTGTATTTCAGATGAACACAGTACTTTGTCCAGTAAGTACAGTCATACCTAAAACATTTTATCCCATGTTAGTGGAATTTTAGATACCAGCAAGCAGATGGAAAGATACTGTGAAGGGCAGAGAGGTGGAATCTAGGACCAGTCAGGCAGGGTTGCTATAGCTGTTTCCTCGAGCTCCTGGGCACAGAGGGGGGTGTCCCTTCTAGCTGCTGTTTCCCTGATCAGGGTGTGTGTGTTTGTACATGTTCTAAGATTCCTCTTCCTGCACGTCCTTTTCCTCAGTGCCCCCTTTGCTACCCTCAGGGTTGAATCTCCTTTCTAACTAGACTTTGCATTTACAATCTTTCGTTATCACGTAGGGAAGGAAAAAATTTCTGGCATTATCGTGAATGTGGGAGAATACTTTGTGGAGGAGAAAGACCGAGTCCAGGGTAGCACTGAATATGGCTGTTGGAAGGACAGGTGTTTTTGCTTCGGCACAACATGTGTGCTTTTAAACCAAAACCCAAAACAATTCACTACACTGAAAATACAAGAGCTGTTAAGAAAAATAGGGTTAGAGGCAAGTCACTCAACACCTATGGAACTGTGTGCACAGGGGATAAATATAAATTGTAAGGATCCAAATAAAAATACTGACACAGGTAAGCCACACGTGGCATCTGCCCCTGGAGCCTGGGTAACGCGTCGTCCGCGGCCTTCCCCACTCCTGAGCTCATGCTGCTTCCCTCGGGGCACAGGGCCTGAAGACATTCACTTTCAATGAAGACCAATTTTATCTGAATTAAACATAAGATCCAGGGGGAGTTTCTTCATCATGATTTTTAAATACAGGGGAACCGTCTCTAGCTTTTTCATTTGCACTCAGAGATTCCCAGCATAGTTTAATTGTAGTAGAAACTTCAGCCACTAGAGCAGCCCTTTCTTTCACTAAAGGAAGCAATTTAAACACGACGATCAGCCTTTGCTTAAGGTGTTCATTTATTGCTAAGACTTTCTTCAGTTGTGAAAACTTGCTCCTTATCTTTTCATAATACTAATGTGCTGGGAAAAATCATGAATGAACCAGCACAACTTCTGCATTAGCCTGACTTGATTTTCTATTTACCAGTTATGTATTAGCTAAATCACAGTAGAGAAACATGCATTTTTATGGTTTAGTGGTAGCTATTCGGGGAAGAGGTACCCGGTGCCCTTCGTTATTTCTCAGCCCTGGGTCCTGTGCTGCTTTGGCCCAGGTACACCAGCAAGGCATGCTCTTTGGAATAGCGGTTCTCAAAGTGTGGGCTGCAGACCCCTGGAGGACCCCAAGCACATGAGGTCAAAACTATTTCCTAGTCGTGTTAAATGTTATTGTTTTATTCTGTGGGTTAACGTGGGGTGGGGGGGGTACCAATGCAGTGGTGGTAAAACTGCTGGCTTCTTAGTAAGAATAGAAGCTGTGGCACCAAACTGTGCTACTTAGTCCTGGCATTTGTCACCACCAGTAGAGTAAATACTAATAACAAAATAATGAACAACAGAAAAAGTGCATTTCCCTTAAGCAGGCCCTGGATGGAAGCAGTACAAGTTACTAATTTTATTAACTTTCAGCCATTGATTACACTTCTTATTAATGTTCCGTGGGATGAAATGGGAAGGACTCTCAGAGCATTTCTGCTGCTGTAGGCTGAAGCCCAGGGTTGTCTCAAGGAAAAGCATCATACTTCGAGATGTCTTCTAAACATTCAAGGCGAGGTTTCAGGTTAGCAAAGAGATATAACTGACGCCTCACTGCAGTACTGACATATTTGGACATATTGGAGCATGCATGGCTTTTAATTCGTACATGAAATGATCCGATTTCTCTCATTTTATGTTTAGAGAAAAGAACGTCACATTCTGATTGGTATCTTGCGGAAGTTGCACACTTAAAAATATATCTGCAGAGGTTTCTCAACTGTGTTGACCTTTCAGGCCAGGAGACTTGACCTTTCAGTACCAGGAAAAAAACTGGATATAAATAGTTAAAGGGCAATACTCCTGCTTTTAACTTTTTCGTGCCCCCCCCACCCCGACCAGTGCAAGGAGAAACCAGGAACTATGTTAGAGAATCAGATCCTTGACCCTTGCACTGTATATATGGATTTACTTAGGGAAAAGGAGATTTTAAAACATCAGATTTCCCAATCACTGTCAACAGCACGATTGGGCTCAGATTTGATTTCTCTAATCAAACCTCACTAAGTGTTTGCTTTCAATCCCTGTTGTTTGGCTGTTAAATTATTTTAAAATAGAGTGTTCTGTAATAGAAAACAAAATCATTTGTCTCAGAAGCATGTTATACTTGATCCTAATAACACAGTGGTTACCAAGGGAACTATTTTCCAAGAAAAAAGCAAAGTATTGATTAGGATAGGGACATAGAGTGGAAAGGGTTCTTCTCAAAAAAGAAAATAAAAGCATATAAGACACTTTTGGCTTCAGGGTCAGATGCTTCCTGATGGGTCTCCGTGGCCATGATGTTTCCTAAGGGGACGGTCAGGCTTACCTGTGCATCCCCAAGTGCAGCCTGTCACTGCTGCCAAGAAGCTGCTGCTGAGAATAACGCAGAAAACTGTAAGGAGTCAGCGAGAGCATGAAGGGCGGTTGCCTTTTAATTCTGATTCCACATTCAGGAAAAAACGGTCTTCCTGTGGGGAGGCAGAGAAAGCATCTGGCAGTGAAAACAAATTGGCTTAGAGATGGACTCCTTGGAAGGGCTTTTGATGTCAGCCAGGTGATAAGAAGTTTGGGAGTCTTAGAGCTGAACTGGGAAAGAGACTAATGATAGATGATTCCTTGTGAGAAAAGTGCCAAACTATGTCGGAGCATTTCTTTAAAACGTGTGCCTCATTAATGCTTTACTAATTAGGTTTTAAAATAGCATTTTTATTGTATAAACATATTCTTTATATTGAAAAAGTTTTCCTTGTGATATTTTGTGTGTGTATAAATATTTGGACTTATTGGAAAATATTGGGCATTTGTAATATACACACACACACACACACACGCATACTTTTTAGACGAGACACTTTCTGTTAAAAAAAAAAAAAGAGCATAGACAACAGCATCGACCATACCAATGACATGAGACTCCAGATAGATGGATAAGTGGACAGATATTGAACACTGTCCTAAGTCCTGGGGTATGGAATTCAAAGTTGGGTAAGACCTGGCTCTGCTCATGAGAACTCTTTGTCTAATGGGGAAGTTTGATTTAATGTCAAAATCATTACCACGGGGACAAGAGGTCTCTGAAGGTGTTTGCCAGGGCATGGAGGATGGAGCAACTCCAAGTTGGAAAAGATTTCTCAAAAGAGCTAACATTTGAACTAGGCCTTGAAGGATGAAAGGGAGTTACCGGAAGAAGAAGAGAAGGAAGTTTTCTGGATAGATAATAGTCCATGAGCAGAGGCATGAAAGCAGTTATTCAGGGTTTGTAGTGAGAATCTCTGTGTGGTTCGAGCATGTGCATGTGTGAGGGATCCGTAAAAGATGAGTCTGGAGAAGTAGGTCGAAGCTATATCATGAAGAACCTTATATTTTTATTCTTATATTCAATCAGAAGTTTGGACTTTTTCTTGTTGGCAAGAGAGAACCACTGAGCAGGTTTGTTTTTTGAGGAAGAGTATTCTGATGACAGTAAGGGGAGTGGTGGGGGAGTGGAAAGATGAGAATAGTGTCCAGGACTCTGGATAGAGGATATTGTACTTGTTCAGGAGAGTAATGTTTTCAGGGAGTTCCAGTTACAATGAAGGGAAGGCGTGTTCATTGTGGGGGGAAAAATATGTGTCACAATCCACTCAATTTACTGATATATTAACTGTACATATTTATGAAAATAGTAAAAACATTTCTTCTCAGAATATGATGGGAAAGAGGAGAAATATAGTTTTTCAGTGGTTCAAGTGTTACTTGAATTTCTTACAGGTTTGTAAGTTCCTAGGGTCGAACTATATTTGAGTTACAAATTTAAATATACAGTCACGAAAATTCCTTCATGGCAGATTTCACTAAACTGGATGAGGCCAGTGGTATTAATAGCATGTCAACAATGAAATATAGAGATAAGAGATCATTTGCATGCACCATTTTGTTATATATTATAACTGACGACTAAATCATCACCTACTTTTCCATGTTGAATTGTTTCAACATATTCTTACCTGGTGTTCCTTTCAGAGTGACTTAATAATCTCACTGTTGTCTTGATAGGAATGCTCCTTTGTGTGTGTGTATGTTACATATACACATCGTAATTACAGGCTAAATAGGAAAACAAATTTTACAGCAGATAAATTGTGTTTTTCTTTAAACTTATAAAGTCATTTTACTAAGATCTGAGACTTTGATCAAATAAGTGAGCTTGAGCTCCTGAGATTAAAACGAGGTTTTCTATTCTCCCTTTTCAAAGATTCACACTAAAGCTCTTTATATTGTAAATGATATCCTCCCAAAGATCCCTTGACAAGAAAATTGTTTATTTCATTGAGGGAAAACAGTCTTTTGCCAAACTAACTCAGTAAGTCAGTGATGTCACCAGAAGTAAAAGTTAGCCCCATAAAAATCTTAGCCATTCATTTATACCGTCTTCTAGAAAACACATTCTTAAGATGGCTTTATACCTGCCTTTGTTTGAGCAGCAGGTTTAAGGTATCTTAAATTCAAGCACTTTTAAAAATTCTCTCCAGATATGGTATCAGAAACATGTTTACTATTTAATAGTCAGTACTCAGTAAAGGTGTGGTAAAGTATCTATTAAAGATAATGTTAAGAGGGGGGAAAAAACCCACATAACGTCCTAGAGATTCATAGCGAAATAATCCGGTTTTCTGTTTAAGAGGTGTTTCAACTCTGAGGAATAGCATTAAGGATTGAGTCTGCCTGTTGTTCTGTCATGTTTGTTTAATGTGATCTGGGTCCCATGAAATCTGGTTTTAATAATCTACTTCTTACTGTTTACTCCATTCTGTGACCAGGACACTGATTTCGTCCCGGGCTCAGAATGTGACTGCCTCAGCCTCTGACCAGGTTGTAGACCTTATTTTCGTTGTCGTTTCAGGCTTTGGTTGTGATTATTAACGGATGTTAGCATCCGCGTTGAAATGCACTCGAGAGGATCTCCACCATTGTATTCCATTCTTGACTTTTGCTGGTGTCTGTATTTTTTATGTTTATTAGCTGCTTTCATATATTAAATTGCAGAGCCGTTTTAAACCTGAAGCTAGTCTCTGCCATGTGGAATAAACTATTGTGGGTCTTTTGGGAATAATTTTGTAGATTGACAAACATGACCCCTGTAATTTGATTGCACATCGGAAAATCCAGGAATCTTTGTTTAAAATTAAAAAATGTAAAGGAATCCCAATTATTGTTTTAATAACACATAAGAGACTGAGTGGTTTTTGATCACAGACGTTTGTCTACATGTGTGGCTGTATTTCAGTCTTCTCAGTTATTAGGAGGTCGAGTTTCATTCATTTGTAAAATTGCAGCCAAACTGCCTTTTGTAAATTGAGGTGTCAAAATTGGATGTTAATCTTGACATCCTTGCACATTTTTGCTTTCCAGCCGGCTTTTGAATGAAGCTAACAAGTAAACATTATGTGGTTCTTAATTGTTTTACAGATGAGAACTGGGATGATGACCAACTGC